>NC_090811.1:12941464-14141464 GCF_036512215.1 Solanum lycopersicum | reverse complement strand
TGGTAGAAAAGGGAAGCTGAGTCCGAGGTATGTAGGGCCATATGAGATCCTACAGCGTGTGGGTGAGGTGGCCTATGACTTAGCATTGCCGACGGAGCTAGGTTCTGTTCATCCAGTCTTTCATGTCTCTATGTTGAAGAAGTGCCTAGGTGATCCAGCATCATTCCTACCTGTAGAAGGTTTAGGGGTAGGTGAAGACTTGTCCTATGAGGAAATACCTGTTGAGATCTTAGATAGACAGGTCAAGTGGTTGAGGAACAAGGAGATTGCCACAGTGAAGGTATTGTGGAAAAATCATCTTGTTGAGGGTTCTACGTGGGAGGCTGAGGCCGACATGAGATCCCGATATCCCCATCTTTTCAACTCTTGAGGTTAGGCTTCCTACTCGTAAGACTATAGTTCCTTATCTCTTCGTATTTTGTTGCTATTGGCTGATTGTACATAGCAATTAAGTTATGATCTGATTGGCATTATGATGCGTAATGGTAGTGTCATTCAGGGACGAATGTTCCTAAGGGGCGGATAATGTAATGATTCAAAAAAAAATTAATTAATTATATAAATAAGAATAAATAGGTATTTAAGGGCATAATGGTCCTTTCACATTTTAAATGAATAAATAAATAAATAAATCAAAAACGGATTTGTATTTATTTATTTTAAATGTTATTTGACTAATTCTTGAATTAGTCCCATAATCCCAATAGTCCTCTCTGTCTCACGCTTCTTAACTCCCTCTCTCACGTTCTCCATGTTCCTCACATTATTTCTGCCAAAATATCAACAGTTTTCATGCTTGAAGAACTCACAAAAACTTTTTTGAGCAAAAAAATAAGTAATCAAAAAACGAATAAAAAAAATAGGTGAGGTCTTCAGGAATCGAACCCGAGACCTCACCAAAACATGCCTTAATAAAATAAATAAAGAGTAGTGCTGAAGGCGGGGCTCGAACTGGGGAAAGGGGCTGGTGAAATTCGCAAAGAAAAAAGAATGGGGCAAGGGGGAGTCGAACTCGCAACCTAGGGGGAGGAGGAGGAGAAAAATCAAGTAAATAAATAAATGGGAGGCGTGGGGTACAAACCCACGACCTCCCAGAACGCGCGAGAAGGGAGAAAAAAATAATTAAATTTTGCGAGGCGTGGGGATCGAACCCACGACTTCAGCGCTGAAGGGAAAGGCGCAAATAATAACGTGAGGCTATGGGTATTCGATCCCACAACCTCACTGACATTCCCCTATTTAATAAAAAAAATAGAGAGGCTGTGGGGGTTCGAACCCACCACCTCACAGCCTCCTCTTCAGCGAAAATGAGAGGAAAAATAAGGGGATTGTGGGGGTTCGAACCCACAACCTCCCCAATGAGGCGAATTTAATGAATAAATTTAAAAAAAAAAGAAAAAAAAGGGGATTGAATTAGAATTCTAATTAAAATAGAAAATTAATTCTTTCATGTATTGATGGAGATTTAATTTAGAATTCTAATTAAAATACAAAATCTATTATTTTATGAAAATGTTGAGATTTAATTTAGAGTTATAATGTTAAACCTCCATATTGATACATAAGTCATACGTGAGTAAAATATTCAAGAATAATGTAATCTACTTTGATAAAAAATCAAGATCTTGGTATATATATTCAAGATACATAAGTCTTGTAATACATAATCTTATGAAAATAAGAAACACTTAACAAACTATAAATGAAGCCTCATGGCTTGTATGTATAGACACATAAGTTTAACATACGTTCAAAAATAAATGAACCTAAGATATACATAATGAAATGAAGAGTGTGGTGACAACCATGATGTGAAGCTAATGTATATGATGAGAGTAATCTCATATGAGCCTAAGTAAATGTTACCAATACGTACTCACCAATGAGAGTGTAAGATAATGAAGAGATCAGTCTCGATGAACACTCTAATGACAATATTGAATTTAAAACACTTAATACAAATGATGAGATGAGAAATCATCTATTGAGCTATGATGTCCTTATACTAGAAGTCAACTTCCATAATGTATGAGTTGAATGTAATGGAACTTTATACCGAGCACCGATAGGCTAGCTATGAGCGGTGATGCCTTCTTTCGGAAAGGGCGGAGGTTCACGTAACTCTCATGAGATGAGACTGTCCGACTTGCCGGGTATGGGTCTCTGTAAATCTCCTAGTCTTTGAACGTATATTGCCACTATAGGGATCTGGCAAGGTTAAATTCCCATAAACGCCAGCATGTTATTGAATCACTTTGGCCGGTGATTCCACCTCTTTTCGGTGTGGGGGGGGGGACTCTGGATTTCATGATGCTCACATGATCTATGTCGGTTAAAGTTAAAGTTCCCAATGAATGAATGAGGCCAGCCTCAAATGAATCATATAAAGAAATGAATGATACCGAAGGTGTTAGGATACGACAATTAAGACGTGAGCTAGATTCAGGTAATGATATTAGGTCATTCCTGATCATTGCACAGCAAACCCGATGAAAGTCTTAAACTACACCCTAGGTATAGCTGGTGTTTGCACTGGACTATAAATGAATTGAAATAAAATATGTATGAATGAATGAAGCAGACTCTGTGTTTGCTAAAGAAGGCTCCCTAGTTGAGGTCCCATATGTTGAGCCCTCATTTTGGAAAGTCTTAAGGTTAAGTCTATGATAATAAGGTCTCATGGTATATGAATGAATAATATGAAAGAAACTATGTGTTATATGTTATGTGCTATGTGAAGATGTTATGTGTTGTGTACAATACGATGAGTATAATGATGTATGTCACTCTCATGGCATAACTTTCCTAATCTCATTTTAGCAAGTCCACTGACTTGACTTCCAAACATCATGTTCTTAGGAAAGATTTCTTCTCCCTCAGGCATGTCCCTGGTATGTGCTTGCATATACCCATACTTAGTACAAGTGTGTACTAATTCCATACAAACATCTACTTTTAGGTGCAGGCATAGGTGGACGGTAGAGCTACAGGTTAGTTGTTACAGCTATCTGGACGTCAGCATTCATCCGGAGTTTGGTAGGTCCTCATGCTTTCGAGGATTCTACTGTTTTACATTCAGGCGTAGTTTCAGAGTTGAGCTAGTGGAGCATGTTCCACTAGCGTTTCTTTCCTGTTTTGGTTCAGACTTTGTATTGGTGCTATTTTGGCCGATATACAATTAATACTTAATGAATTATTTCTTTCAGTTGCTTATCTCTTAAATAACAGATGGTTGATGATTAACGATTATGAAATATTAAGAATGACGTAAGTAGGCTTGTCTGCGACCTCTGAGAGGTCAACGACGCCGGTCACGTCTGGGGTCTAGATCCCGGTCGTGACACGGGATTTGAAGAGTATGTATAAAAAAGTTATAAATTTGGATGAACTTTCTATGTTGCTCAATTAAACATTAATATTTTTTAAAATATACAATGAATGCCTTAATAAAATTAGAGAATTAAGAGTAAAGTTATTAGATTCGGTCAAACAAAATAACAAAATTAATTATGTGAAAATTACAGCTAAGACACTTCTCGAAGTTTAAATTTTTTAATGTGAATTATGCAAATTAATTAATACACTTTTACTTGTCATGATAGAATGAATTGAAGGCATCCTCAAATATCCAAATCCTAAAATAATAACATAATTTAGAGAGTGAACCATAAAATTATCAACAAAATGAAAAAATGTATTATTTTAAATTGAAGGTATTTGAGTCAACAAGCAGTTTTAACGACATTGTTAGGTATACATACATATAAACGCATCTAAAAGGATGTAAAATAAATTAACGAAATGTCTTTGTTGGATATATAGACATATTCAAGTGAAGTAAAACTATTTCTTGTGATTATTGAATCTCTCAAAAGAAAGAGCTCTTGAGATTTTGTGTGTGGAGAGTTAGGGGGGGGGGATTTATTTATATTGATTATGAATTTGGCACGTAAGTGTGAAAAAATAGGAATTTGGGTCAACATTTAGTGTTTCTCAATAAAAATTAATAATTATTCAAATATTTAATAAGTTAGTTAAGAAAAACAATGAATTTAGACTAAAATTATTCGATTCAGTCAAAAAAAATATTTGAATTATTATATGTATGTTATGTCTAAGAAACTTGTTGAAGTTTGAATTTTTTAAATTGGAGTACCCAAATTAGTGAATACCCTTTTACTTTTCGGATGGGAATGAATGGTTGACATCCTGAACTTTTCAATTCCGAAAATATTAGCAACATTATGAAAGTGAACGACAAAATCGTCAAAAGAAGGAAAAAGTGTATGTTTTTAATTGACTATAGTTCATGTGAACAAGCACTAAAAATGACTTTGTTAGGTATGAAGACATACAAATGCATCTTAAAGGAGGAAAAGAAATGATTTTGTTGGGTATATAGACATAATCAAGTGAAGTAAAGTTATTTCTAGCTACTATTGAAGCTATGAAAAGAAAGAGATTTTGAAATATGTGTGGAGAGTGAAACGGGGACGACTTTATTTATAGAGATTCTGGATTAAAAGTGTGAGTATGATAAAAATTAAGAATTTAGGTCAACTTTTTTATTTTGAACAATTCAACATTAATATTTTTAAAAATAAATAATCAATATGTTTCGTGAAAATTACTACTAAGAAACTTCTCGAAGTTTTAATATTGTAAATCAGAGTATCACAATTTGTGAATACACTTTTACTTGTTGGATTTGAATATATGTCCGACATCCTTAAATCCCTGAATCCTAAAATAATGACATAATTAAGAAAGTGAACGATAAAATCTTCAACAAATGAAAAGGTTTATTTATTTTAATTGAATATATTTCAAGTCAACAAGCAGTTTTATTGAATTTGTTAGGCATATAGAGATATAAATGCATCTTAAAGGAGGAAAAGAAATGAAAGAAGTCACATTGTTGGGTATATAGACATACTCAAGTGAAGTAAAGCTCTTTCTTGCTAATATTGAAGCTCTCAAAAGAAAGAGCTTTTGAGATTTTGTATTTGGAGAGTGAGGGGGGGGGGGGGAGGTGGGGTTTTTTTGATAGGTATTCTAGATTTGAAGCGTAAGTATGAAATAATTAAGAATTTATCTCGACATGTTGTGTCGCTAAATTAAACATTAATATATTTTTTAATATTTAACAAGTGCGATAAAAAAATTATAGAATTTAGACTAAACCTATTATATTCGGTAAAACAAAATATTAGAAATAATTATTTGAATGTTATAGCTAAGAAACTTCTCGATAATTGAATTTTTTAGATAGGTGTACCCGAATTAGTGAATAGCCATTTACCTTCCCGATGGGAATGAAATAGTCGGCATGCGTAACTCTACGAATCATAAAATAATAACATAACGATGAAAATGAATGATAAAATTGTTAAAAAAAGAAGAAAGAAAAAGTGTATTGTGTTTAATTGAGTCTAATTTGAGTCATCAAGCAGTATAAATGACTTTGTTAGGTATATAGACTTATTAATGCATCTAAACGGAGGAAAAGAAATGAAAGAATTGATTTTGTTGGGTGTATTGACAAACTTAAGTGAAGTAAAGCTATTTTTTTAATCTACTACTGAAGCACTCAAAAGAACGAGCTTTTGAGATTTTGTGCGTGGAGAATGAAAGGGGAACAACTTTATTTATCGTGATTCAGGATTCGAAGCGTATGTATGACAAATTCATGAATTTGATCAACTTTTTATGTTGCAAACTTTAACATTGATATTTTTTTAAATATATAATTAATATGTTTAGAAAATAAATGAATTTAAACTAAAGTTATAAGATTCGGTAAAACAAAATATTTGAATTAATTATATGAAAGTTATGGCTAAGAAACTTCTTGATGTTTGAATTTTTTAAATTGAAGTACCTGAAATGATTTTTTGGTTATTTAGACATACTAAAATTAAGTAAAGTTATTTCTTGCTACTATTGGATTTATGAAAAGATAGAGCTTTTGAGATTTGATGTCTTGAGAGTAAAATGGGGACCAATTTATGTTGGCTATTAAGTATTTTAATATTATATTTTTTAAAAATAGCTCTTCTATTTGTGACTTGATGCTACCTATTCATTTTGGACATAACAGTGCCTAATTATCATTTCTTATTGGTCATATAAATGCCAATTATTTTTTGGCTTTATTTGCGGACAACATAAGCCATATAACGTAACAATGAACGTTGTGGCATTAGTTGCCCTTCACTTTATCTTCTTCTTAATTCTTCTATTATACCTTGTAACATATGTCACTTCTATGGACATTATCTTTACTATACGAAGACTTCTTGTAGTATAAATAGTGATTGTCTTCATTTGGTTAATAACACACAAATATGAGAATATATAGAGTGCATAAAGTGTTAGTACAAAAAAAAAGTTCTTATTAGTTAAAGGGAGGTGTTCTTTTTTGTGGGGATTTTAACTAAACTCTTGTCCAGAGTTATTGAGTTATATTTTGTGAAGTCTGTTGTATCCTGGAGGGGAAAAGTCAAAGAGAACTACTGTTGGACTGGTGAAAACATTTACTTTAGTGGAGAACGAGATATCCACGCCTCAGCCTGAAGATATTTTATTTCTTCATTTCATTTTCAGTTATAATCTTGTATTTTTATTATCTTGTAAGTTTTTTACTTATAATTTTAACGAGAATCAAACATGGCTACAATTGGAAAAAAAATAGTGGATGTCAAGATGGAGACCTTAACAACCCAATTCGATTCAATGATTGAAAATAATATTGTGATAAAATCTGGTGATGCTATATTTCATGAAAATAAGTTTCCTTTTGATACTAAAAATAGAGAGGGTCAAAAGATTGAACAAAATATTTTGTCACTACCTAATTCTTCTACTTCAATTTTGAAAATAAAGAAGTTACTGATTTTGAGTTAAGAATAAGTAAAAGATCTAGAGTAGAAAAAGATTTTGGTCCTGATTTTTATGTGTTTAATGTTGAAAATGACCCTCTAACTTTGAAAGAAGCATTATCTTCACATGATTCTATTTTTTGGAAAGAGGCTGTAAATGATGAAATGAAATCTCTAATTTCTTATAAAATTTGAAAGTTAGTTGATTTACCACCGGGTTGTAAAACAATTGGTTGCAAATGGGTCTTAAGGAAAAATTGAAACTGGATGTTTCTATTGATAAGTACAAGACTAGGCTAGTTCCAAAAGATTTTAAACAACTAGAAGGCCTAGAAGTTTTTTTTATACTTTTTCTCTAGCAACAAGAATGACATCCATTAGACTTTTAATTTCTATGACTGCATTTTTTGATCTGCAAATTAATCAAATGGATGTAAAAACTATTCTTTTAAATGGAGACCTAAATGAAGAAATTTATATGGATCAACCCGAGTGTCTTATTGAAGCAGGCGAAGAAAGCAAAGTATGTAAACTTACTAAAACACTATATGACTTGAAACTGGAACCAAAGCAATGACATGAAATTTTTAATTCCTGCATAATTGAAAATGGTTTTAAAACAAATGATTGTGATAAGTGTATATATTATAAGTCTTGGAATAATTCACATGTTATTATTTGCCTATATGTTGATGATTTGTTGATCTTTGGCTCTAACATGTATGTTATTGATGAAGATAAAAATGTTCTTGGATGCCATTTTCATATGAAAAATCTTGGCTGGAAAATTTTATTCTTGGAATAATAATAATGGGAACATGTGAGGTAATTTTCCTTTACCAGACACATTATGTTGAGAAAATTTTGAAAAATATATAAATTTCATGATTTCCAGCATGGTGCTACTCCTTTTGGTTCAAGTGTTCACTTATTACCTGTTGAAATTAAAATGATGTAATAAATCAAAAGGAATATGCTAGTATAATTGGAAGTTTGAGATATGTGACTGATTGCACTAGGCCTGATATTGCCTTTGCAGTAGGAGTACTTTGCAGGTTTACAAGGAAGCTAGGTAATGAACATTGGCATGCTACAACAAGAGTTATGAGATATTCAATTGGAACGAAAAATTGTGGTTTGTTCTATAAAAAAATATCCTGTTGTACTTGAAGGCTTTTGTGATGCATATTGGAACACTTTGTGAGGTGATTCCTATTCTACCACAGGTTATGTCTTTACTTTAGGTGGTGCTGCTGTTTGTTGGAGATCGAAAAAGCAAACTATAATTGCTAACTCAACCATGGAGGCTGAACTAATTTCTTTAGCTTCAGCTAGTGAGGAAGCGAATTGGTTAAAAAAATTATTGTTTCAAATTCCTAATATTGAAAAACCAATTCCTCCTATATGAATTCATTGTTATAACACCGCTGCAATTGGTAGAGTTCAAAACTGTTATTACAACGATAAATCCTGACCTATAAGGATGAAACACAGTAATGTAAGATCGTATTAACAAATGGTACTATTAATATTGATTATGTCAAATCGTGTGATAATATTGTTCCTCTTACAAAGGACTTAACAAGAGAAAAGGTCTTGAGCACATCGAGGGGGATGAGATTGAAGCCTAAAAATCTTTGAGTCATACATGAGGAAACCCAACCTGGGACTAGAGATCCTATAACAAGATTAAAAGGGAAAATCTTATCATATAATGGCTTGTTGTGAAAAATTCCCTCCATATGATGTGAGTGCATTGTTTCCTGTAGTTTGTCAAGGTTGAGTATAAAACTCTTAATGAATATTTGTAGCCCATATGGGTGGAGTGTTAATCTTACAGGAGCACAGTTGATAGATTTCACCTATGTGATGTGTGGAAGTAGGTCGCTTGCTATGAGAATGAGGCTTATTCTCAAATACACTCATGAAATCAGTATAGCACGTGACAATAACATGCTGGCTTTAAAGCTCATGTCAAGACCGTGATAATTATGTGTGAACAGTGATATTTTATTTTCCTTTAAGCTGTCATAGTTAAAGTCTGAGACCAATAAAACTCTAGAGTAGAAATTATTGTTTCACTAAGTGGAGGTTAAATGTAGAGCACACCTTCATTATGCAGGGTAGTCTTCGTTCAGCTGATGAACTCTCTTAACAAATATTAAAATTAGTGGGGTAGTGTTGGTTAATAAGCATTTTAATATTATATTTTATTAAAATAGCTCTTCTATTTGTGACTTGATGCTACCTAATAATTTTCGACTTAATAGTGCTAATTACCATTTCTTATCGGTCATGTTAATGCCAATTATTTTTTGGCTTTATCGGAAGACAACATAAGCCATATAACATTTAAATGAACTTTGTTGTTCTTTTGCACGTTGTGGCATTAGTTTCCCTTCACTTTATTTTCTTCTTAATTCCTCCATTATACCTTGTAACATATGCAATATCTAAGGCCATTCTCTTCACCATTTATTACATCATGTCACGACCAAAAACGTGCCGCGAGTGGCACCCACACTTATTGCCCTAGGTGAGCGAACCAACAAATCTAAACCCCAATATTTACCAGTAAATCAATTATGAGTAGTAAAAAAATACTGTGGAAGATCCAAAACTTATTAACGTAATCAATTAAATAAACTTCAAAAGTTTAATATTTATTAATCCCAAAATCTAGAAGTCATCACATAAAGAACTTCTATCCTACAATTTCTAAATCTAACAGTATTTAAGAAGCTAAAATAAGTAAAAGAAATGGTCCATGTCCGAACATCAAAGACATCAAGACGTGAGGGAGAGAATCCAGTCCGAGCTAGGAATAATAGCTCACCCTAAAATATGATGCGCTGGAGACTGGCAAGAGTTAAGGGCGATTCGAAGTCGATGGTGCATTGCTGCACATCACAAAACAACAAGAAGAAAATACAAGTAGGGGTCAGTACAACGAACACGTACTGAGTAGGTATCATCGGCCAACTCAAAATAGAAAACAATATATACTGAGTAATAATAAAAAATCAACCACAATACTCAATAGGTGACGAGAAACAAGTACAAGAACCATTGGCAACAATACCAAGCACACCTATGAGGACTCAAGCCTCCACACCATACTCATTTGGGAAATAGGTTCTTCACATTTGAGTATATTAACCTAATTTAAGATTCCTTCTTTTTATTATTATCGTGTCGGAACGTGACACTCCGATCCCATATATCATGTTGGAACGTGACACTCCGATCCCCTAATACGTGTCGGAACGTGACACTCCGATCCAATATTACCGTGTCGGAACGTGACACTCCGATCCAAGAATACTGTGTCGGTACGTGACACTTTGATCCATTTATCTCATTATTTTTATTTCGTCAAGCCTTCATTATGTAAAGGCGTTCTCTTAATAGAGAGGATTTAAGATTAAAGATTCCACAGTCTCATCATTATAACCCACCACAATCACACAATCAAACATACAAACACACAATTAAGCACATAGAAGACTTTACAGTACCATCCAATGCATATCGATCATTATTTAGAGTTTATCTATCACAGAGAAATAAACCATAACATACCTCCACCGAACAATCGTGATCAAGCAAGCTACCTTCTCAATGCATTTGTTGTCCTCTTTGTTCTCTCTCTCTCGCTCGTTCCTTTCCTGTTCTTTTTATTTTTCTTCTTTTGATTCTTTTCCTTTTACCCTAATTATCATATAATCAATTATAAAAGATGATAAAAGTAACTCACTATTTATTCCCTATCGTCTTCTTTAACCCCCAAGTAAATAAATTATTAAACATACCCTACTAATTTCATAACTATAATCCTGAATAGTCCAAAACACCCCTTTAGAACTTTTAGCGGAAGTCTGACCAAATTGGGATTACGTAGCTTGTGACGGTCCGTCGTATCTACGACGGTCCGTGTTGCAGTTGTGTCGTTAAGTTCAGAGAGTCGATCCTAGTAACCAGATTTAAGAGTTGAAGTGTTTTGGAATGAAGGCCCTGGACTGACCGTCGTGCCTATGACAGTTCATCCTACTTGTCGTCGAGGGTAATGAGGAGAGCAGAAGAAGAAATTACACAAGTACGGGACGGTGGAGTCCATCACGGTCCGTCGTAACAATGACGATCCGTCGCGTGATCCATCGACCCAGTCAGTTTTTATTAAAAATAATTCTACTGCTCGAACCCACTAAACACGTCGTTACAATAGATACTAATTTACCCATCGTTCGTCCTCGAACGATCACAGGAAGAAAAACAAGGGCGAGAAAGAGTACGTGAATCTGTAAAGAGATGTGGATATCTTTCTTGCATATCAGCCTCATTCTCCCAAGTGGACTCTTCAACTGGATGATTCTTCCACTGAACCTTGATAGATGCAATCTCCTTTGATCTCATCTTGTGGACCTCTCTATCTAAAATAGCAACAGGCTCCTTCTCATAAGACAAATTCTCATCAAGAAGAACTGAACCCCAACGAATAATGTAGTTTCCATCCCCATGGTATTTTTTCATCATAGACACATGAAATACCGGGTGCACTCGTGAGAGTCCTGGAGGCAATGCCAATTCATATGCCACCTCCCCCACGCGCTTTAGAACATTAAATGGACCAATATACCTCGGACTAAGCTTACCTTGCTTCCCAAACCGCATCACCCCTTTAATGGGTGAAACCTTTAGCAAGACTTGTTCACCCTCCATAAAATCGAAGTCCCTAACCTTTCAATCTGCATATTCTTTCTGCCTGTTCTGAGCTGCTAGAAGCTTCTCCTGAATGAATTTTACTTTATCTAAAAATTCCCTCAAGAGATCGGTACCCCATGGTCTCACCTCAAATGCATCAAACCACCCAATGGGAGACCTACATCTCCTCCAATACAGTGCCTCAAATGGGGCCATATCAATACTTGAGTGATAGCTTTTATTGTATGAGAACTCTGCTAAGGGTAAGAAGTTATCCCAATGACCACCAAATTCTATCATACATGCACGAAGCATATCCTCCAACACCTGAATCGTTTGCTCAGACTGACCATCGGTCTGACGGTGAAATGCAGTACTAAGATCCAACCTAGTACCCTATTCAGCATGCAATGTTCTTCAAAACATAGAAGTAAATTGTGTACCCCTATCTGATATGATGGAAAGTGGAACCCCATGCAATCGAACAATTTCTGAGATATAGAGTGTGGCTAACTTCTCTGCATTGTAAGTCACCTTGACCGGAATGAAGTGAGCAGACTTAGTTAATCTGTCAACAATTACCCAAATAGAATCAAATTTACCCATTGTCTTTGGAAGACCAACCACAAAATCCATTGTAATTCTTTCCCATTTCCATTCAGGAATGGGTATTTTCTAAAGTCTTCCTCCGGGCCTCTGGTGTTCATACTTTACCTGCTGACAATTCGGGGATTGGGCAACAAAATAAACAATGTCATGCTTCATTCTACTCCACCAAAAATGTTGCTTTAGGTCACGATACATCTTTGTTGCGCCATGATGTATAGAATACCTCGAACTATGAGCCTCTGTAATAATAATGTGAATCAAATTATCAACACGGGGCACACATACCCTTCCCTTAATTCTCAAAATGACTTCCTCATCAATTATTGCCTCTTTAGCCTCTCCTCGTAATACCATATCTCAAATTTGGTTCAGCTTCTCATCAGTAAACTATTTTCCCTTAATCCTGTCAAGAAAAGAAGATCTTGCCTCCACACAGGCCAAAAATCCTCCCTTCTCTAGTACTTCCAGCCTCATAAAGTCATTAGCCAGAGTCTGAACCTCTCTAGCCTATGGGCGTCTAGAAACCTGTAAGTGGGATAGACTTCCCATGCTCCCTGCTTTTCCTAGGTGATACAAAATAGTTATATCATAGTCCTTCAGTAGTTCCATGAACTCCTCTGCCTCAAATTCAAATCTTTCTGAGTAATAACATACTGTAAACTACGATGATCTGTATAGACTTCATACTTGACCCCATATAGATAATGTCTCCATTGCTTTACTGCAAACACAACTGCAGCCAACTCAAAATATGGGTCGGATAGTTACGTTCATGCACTTTTATTTGACTCGAAGTATAAGCAATTACATTCCTCTCTTGCATTAGCACATCACCCAAACAAGAATAAGATGCATCACAGTAAACAATGATATTCTTACCTTCAACTGGCAAGGTAAGAATTGGTGCAGTAGTCAACAAGGTCTTGAGGTTCTGGAAGCTTTCTTCACATTCGTCCGACCATACAAATGGAACATTTTGCTTAGTCAAATTTGTCGATTGGGAAGCAAAAGAAGAAAATCCCTTGACAAATCGACGGTAGTAGCTAGCTAAACCAACAAAGCTCCTTATCTCTGTAACATTAGTAGGTCTTACCCAACTCTTCACTGCTTCAATCTTAGATGGATCAACCATCACTCCATCCTTAGAAACCACGTGCCCCATGAAGGACACTGAATCTTGCCAAAACTCACACTTGGAGAATTTGGCATATAGCCTTTTCTCCCTCAACAGTTTCAATACAATTTTTAAATGCTCCCCATGTTCTTTCCTGCTCTTTGAGTATATCAGTATATAATCAATAAATACAATAACAAAGAGATCAAGATATGGATTAAAAATCCCCTTCATCAGGCTCATGAAAGTAGCAAGGGCATTCGTAATCCCAAAAGACATTACTAAGAATTCATAATGCCCATACCTGGTTCGAAAAGCAGTCTTTGGCACATCTGCTGCCTGTATTTTCAATTGATGATAACCAGATCTCAAATCAATTTTTGAGAAGGTACAAGCACCTTGTAACTGATCGAACAAATCATCAATGCGAGGAATGGGATACTTGTTCTTAATAGTTACCTTATTCAGTTGCCTGTAGTCTATGCACATCCAAAAACTTCCATCCTTCTTCTTCACAAATAAAACAAGAGCACCCCAAGGGGATGCACTTGGTCTAATAAAATCTTTACCTAACAACTCCTGAAGTTGGGCCTTTAACTCTCTTAACTCAGCTGGAGCCATTCTATAAGGGAGTATGGAAATGGGGCGAGTACCCGGCTCCAAATCAATACAAAAATCAATATCCCTATCTGGTGGCATACAAGGAAGGTCTGCAGGAAACACATCCAGAAACTCACGGACTATCGAGACAGACTCAATCGAAGGTACTTGGGAAGTATCATCCCTGAGATGTGCCAAGAAAGCTAAACAATCCATACTAACCATTCTCTTAGCACGAAGAAAAGAGATGATATGAACTGGAGTGGAAATATTGTCACCCTCCCACACTGGCGGATCTGTCCCGGGCTTTGCCAATGTCACAGTTTTCGCATTACAATCTAAGATTACATTATTTTGAGAAAGCCAAGTCATACCCAGAATTACATTGAAATCAACCATCTCTAGAATAATAAAATCTACATGAGTATTGCTCCCCACAAAAGTCGCAAGACAAGACCTATACACCTTCTCCACTATCATAGACTCACCCACAGGAGTAGAGACACGAATAGGCATGTCAAGCAAATAACAATATAAATCAAGATCAGTAGCAAATGAAGAAGATACATATGAAAATGTGGATCAAGGACCAAATAATACATAAGCCATGCAATCACAGACCAAAAGATTACCTGTGATAACAGCATCAGATGTCCCTGCTTCAGACCTCCCGGGGAAAGCATAACAATAGCCCCTATCACATGTCTGCCCATTGCCCCTACCATGCTGCGCTGCAGTAGTTCCAACTTGCCCGCCACCCCGACTTATTTGATTCTACCATTAACTTGGAGACCACGTCCTAAAAAATGGTGGCCTCTACCATGACCACATCTACCTCTAGCTATTGGGGGTCGGTAACTCTGTTTTGGACAATATTTCCTAATATGTCCAGTCCCTCCACATCCATAACAATTTCTGGAGTCATGAATAGGTCTCTGTGAGAATGAGGAAGTCTGGGGATAACCTCCAAACTCAGAAAAATCTGACTGGTCTGCGATGGAGCCCCAGTTATAGCCTGTAGTGAAGACTGAATAGGACGGGCTGGGTAACCTCCTGAACACTTCCCCTTGGGGTAAGAACCACTAAAATCACCTCCCTTACGGAACTTCATAGATGTCGATGCCATGGTGAAGTCGGCTAGCTTCACCCCCTCCACCTCTATCACAAAATCAACCACTTCCTTAAAGGATTTTTCTGCAGCAGCTACCTGTAAGGCTGGGATCTGTAAATCTGACCTCAATCTTTTCACAAAACGGCGAATCCGCTCTTGTGGACTGAAGCAAAGCGGGGTGGCATACCTGGATAGTGCACGAAATTTAGCCTCATAAGCAGTCACAAACATCCTGCCTTGCTCTAGGCTCAGGAACTCATCTCTCCTCTTATCCCTCAAAGTTCGGGTTATATACTTCTCTATAAATATTCTAGAGAATGATGCCCAAGTAATAGGTGGTGTCTGTGCTGGTTGACACTCAACATATGACCGCCACCACATTTTGGCATTCCCCTGAAACTGGTAGGTCACAAACTCAACACCAAATTGTTCTACTATGTCCATCTTATGTAGCAGCTCATGACAATCAACTAGAAAATCATAGGCATCCTCAGATTCAGCACCCTTGAAGACTGGAGGTTTCAACTTTAAGAATTTAGTGAAAAGTTCATGCTGATCACTCGTCATTGTAGACCCTGTAGTCAATCGAGAAACGTGCCTACTTCCAATGAGGCATCCATGCAGGGAGCCACACCAGCTGCATGTTGTACTCCCTGAACCTGAGGTGCTGGTGCAGAAAACACTGGAGGTGTCTGGCCCTGATCAGATAACCCGCTAAGATAAGTAAGAACCTGGTTAATCATCTCTGGGGTAGGCTGGGGTGGTAATTCCTCATTTTGAACCTGCTCGTTTTCCCCTTCTTCACCCTCTCTCACTACCTCATCAGTCGGTGGAGGAGTCACCGCCCTATTACTAGCTGGACCAGGTGTTTGTCCTCTACCCCTAGAGGGCGTTCTCCTGCGACCTCCACCACGGCCTCTTGCCACTGGTCCTCCTCGAGCTACAGCCCCAATGTTTGGCTCAGATGCACCCTGTCTTGCAAGTGTTGGTGTTGGCACAATTGTTGCTCTAGTTCTAACCATCTGCGAAATAGAGTGAGGATGTCAGATACCAATTTGTATCACCTAGATACCAATTGGATCCAAGTAATAGCACAAAAGAAAGAAATAATGGAGTTCTCCTAAAGTCCTATAGCCTCTCAAAGAAAAGTAAGGGTGTCCCCCTACCGTTCCTCAAGACTCTACTAGACTCGTTCTTGAGTGATGACACCAACGAACCTAACGCTATGATAACAAGTTTGTCACGACCCAAAATGAGCCGCGAGTGGCACCCACACTTATTTCCCCAGGTGAGCGAACAAACAAATCTAAACCCCAACATTTACCAGTAAATTAATTATGAGTAGTAAAAAAATACTACGGAAGATCCAAAACATATTAACGTAATCAATTAAATAAACTTCTAAAGTTTAATATTTATTAATCCAAAAATCTGGAAGTCATCACATCAAGCACATCTATCCTCAAATTTCTAAATCTAAGAGTATTTAAGAAGCTAAAATACCTAAAAGAAATGGTCCATGTCCGAACTTCAAAGACATCAAGACGTGAGGGAGAGAATCCAGTCCGAGCTAGGAATAATAGCTCACCCTAAAATCTGATACACTGAAGACTGGCTAGAGTTGAGGGCGAGTCGAAGTCGATGGTGCACTTGCTTCACTCCACAAAACAACAAGAAGAAAATACAAGTAGAGGTCAGTACAAGGAACACGTACTGAGTAGGTATCATTGGCCAACTCAAAATAGAAAACAATATATACTGAGTAATAATATAAAATCAACCACAATATTTAACAGGTGACAAGCAACAAGTACAAGAACCATTGGCAACAACACCAAGCACACCTATGAGGACTCAAGCTTCCACACCATACTCATTTGGGAAGTAGGTTCTTCACATTTGAGTATATTAACCTAATTCAAGATTCCTTTGTTTTATTATTGTCGTGTCGGAACGTGACACTCCGATCCCATATACCGTGTCGGAACGTGACACTCCGATCCCCTAATACGTGTCGGAATGTGACACTCCGATCCAATATTACCGTGTCGGAACGTGACACTCTGATCCATTTATCTCATTATTTTTATTTCGTCAAGCCTTCTTTATTTCAAGGCATCATCTTAATAGAGAGGATTTAAGATTGAAGATTCCACAGTCTCATCATTATAACCCACCACAATCACACAATCAAGCATACAAACACACAATTAAGCAGATAGAAGACTTTACAGTACCACCCAATGCATATCGATCGCTATTTAGAGTTTATCTATCACATAGAAATAAACCATAACCTACCTCCACCGAAGAATCGTGATCAAGCAAGCTACCTTCCCAATGGCTTTGTTGTCCTCTTCGTTCTCTTTCTCTCGCTCGTTCTCCCTTTCCTGTTTTTTTTTATTTTTCTTCTATGGATTCTTTTTCTTTTACCCTAATTATCATATAATCAATTATAAAAGATGATAAAAGCAACCCACTATTTATTCCCTATCGTCTTCTTTAACCCCCAAGTAAATAAATTATTAAACTTACCCCACTAATTTCGTAACTATAATCCTGAATAGTCCGAAACACCCCTTTAAAACTTTTAGCGAAAGTCTGACCAAGTCGAGGTTACGCACCTTGTGACGGTCCATCGTGTCTATGACGGTCCTTGCTGCAGTTCCGTCGTGAAGTTCAGAGAGTCGATCCCAGTACCCAGATTTCAGAGTTGAAGTATTTTGGAACGAAGGCCCTCGACGGACCGTCGTGCCTATGACGGTTCGTCCTACCTGTCGTCGATGGTAATGAGGAGAGTATCACAAGAAATTATACAAGTATGGGACGACAGAGTCCATCACTGTCCGTCATAACCATGATGGTCCATCGCGTGATCCGTCGACCCAGTCAGTTTTATCAAAAATAGTTCTACTGCTCGAACCGACTAAGCAGGTCATTACACATCATTGTCTTCCTATTCATTGCTAGGAAGAATTCTTTTATTATCAATAGTGATGGTCTTCATTTGGTTAGTAACACACAAATACAAGAAAATATAGAGTGCATAAAGTCTCAGTACAAAAAGAGAGTTCTTATTAGTTGAAGGGAAGTGTTTTTTTTTGTGGAGCTTTGAACTCAACTTTTGTCCAGAGTAGTTGAGTTATATTTTGTGAAGACTGTTGTATCTTGGAGGGCACAAGAAAAAGAGAAATACTGCGGGACGGGTTAAAACATTTGTTGCAGTGGGCTTGAATATCCTTAAAAAGAGCGAGATATCCGCGCCTCAAGCTCAAGTTATTTTATTTCTTCATTTTATTTTAAGTTGTAAGTTTTTCACTAGCAGTTTATTCATAATTATTCTAGATATGAAGCGTAAGTATGACAAAATTAAGAATTTAGGTCAACTTTTTATTTTGCGCAATTCAATATTAATATTTTTTAAAATTATATAATGAATATGTCTAGAAAATAAAATAATTTAGACTAATTTTACTAAATTCAGTCTAACAAAATATTTGAATTAATTTTGTGAAAATTACGGCTAAGACACTTCTCGAAGTTTGAGTTTTGTAAATAGGAGTACAAGAATTAGTGAATACACTTTTACTTGCTAGATTTTAATATATGGCCGCCATCCTCAAATCTCTGAATTCTAAAATAATAAAATAATTAAGAAAGTGATACAATCGTCAACAAATGAAAAAGTGTATTGATTTTAATTGAATATATTTCGAGTCAACAAGATGTTTTAATGACTTTGTTAGGTATATAGACATATAAATTCATCTAAAAGGAGGTAAAGAAATAAAAGAAGTCACCTTGTTGGGTATATTGACATACTCGAGGGAAGTAAATCTCTTTGTTGCTCTCAAAATAAAGAGTTTTTGAGATTTTTTATGTGGGGAGTGAAGGGGGGGAGGCATGGGTAATCCCTTGAAAGGTACTTTGGATTTGAAGCATAAGTATGAAAAAATTAAGAATTTGTCTCAACATCATATGTGGCTCAATTCAACATAATATTTTTTTTTAAAATATTTAATAAATGTGTTAACAAAATTAAAGAATTGAAGCTAAAGTTATTAGATTTGGTCAAACAAAATATTAAAATGAATTATATGAATGTTATATTTAAGAATCTTTTCGAAGTTTGAATATTTTAGATTGCAGTACCAGAATTAGTAAATAGCCTTTTACTTGCCGGATGGGAATGAACGGTCGGCATGCTCAACTCTCGAAATCATAAAATAATAACATAATTATGGAAGTGAATGATAAAATCATTAAAAAAGGGGAAAAGTTTATTATTATTAATTGAATGTAATTCAAGTCATCAAGCTGTATAAATGACTTTGTTAGGTATATAAACATATAGATGCATCTCAAAGGAGGAAAAGAAATGAAAGAATTGACTTTGTTGGGTGTATAGACAAACTCAAGTGAACTAACTCTCTTTTTTTCTACCACTGAAGCTCTCCAAAGAAAGAGCTTCTGAGATTTTGTGTCTGGAGAATGAAAGGGGGGGACAACTTTCTTTATAGTGATTCAGGATTTGAATCGCATGTATGACAAAATTATGAAATTGGGTCAACTTTTTATGTTGCTCAATTCAATATTAATATATTTTTAAAATATATAAAGAATGCCTTGACAAAATTAATGAATTTAGACAAATTATTAGATTCGGTCAAACAAAATATTCAAATTAATTATGTGAATATTACGGCTAAGATACTTCTCGAAGTTTGAATATTTTAAATCGGATTACACGAATTATTGAATCCCTTTTACGTTCCGGATGGGAATGAATGGCCGGCATCCTCAAATCTCCAAGTCCTAAGTTACTAACATCACTAGGAAACTGAACCTTAAAATCGTCAACAAAATGAAAAATATGCATTGTTTTAAATTGAATGTATTTTGAGTCAACAAGCAGTTTTAATGAATTTGTTAGACATATAAATGCATCTAAGGAGGAAAACAAATGAAAGAAATGACTTTATTTGGTATATAGAAATATTCAAGTGAAGCAAAGTTCTTTATTGCTACTATTGAAGCTCTCACAACAAAGAACTTTTGAGATTTTGTGTTTGGGGAGTGAAATGGTGGGGGAGGGGGGGGGGGAATTTACTTATATTGATTATTGATCTGAAACGTCAGCATGAAAAAATTACGAATTAGGGTCAACATTTTATGTTTCTCAATTAAACATTAATAAATTTTTAAATATTTAATAAATTTGTTAAGAAAAATAATAAATGTAGACTAAAGTTATTAGTTTCTGTCAAAAAAATATTTGAATTAATTATATGAAAGTTATGGCTAAGAAACATGTTGAAGTTTTGATTTTTTAAATTGGAGTACCCAAATTAGTTAATACTCGTTTACTTTCTGGATAGGAATGAATGGCCGACATACTGAACTTCTTGATTCCTAAAATATTCACATAATTATGAAAGTGAACGATAAAATCGTTAAAAGAAGGAAAAGGTTATTATTGTTATTTGATTGTGGCTCGAGTCAACAAGCAACATATATGACTTTGTTAGGTATGAAGGCTTATAATTGCATCTTAGAGGACGAAAAGAAATGACTTTGTTGGCTTTATGGACAAACTCAAGTGAACTTATAATATTTCTTGCTACAAAATAAAGAACCTTTGAGATTTTATGTTTGGAGAGTGAAAGGGGGTTGACTTTATTTATAGTGATTCTGGAGTTGAAGCTTAAGTATGACAACATTAAGAATTTGGGTCAACTTTTTATGTTGCACAATACAAGATTAATATTTTAGTTAAATATATAATTAATATGTTTAGAAAATAAAAGAATTTAGACTAAAGTTATTAGATTTGGTCTACAAAATATTTGAATTAATTTTTTGAAAATTAAAGCTAAGACACTTCTCGAGTTGAATTTTGTAAATCGGAGTACCATAATTAGTGAATAAACTTTTACTCGTTGGATTTGAATATATGGCCCGCATCATCAAATCTCCGAATCTAAATAATAACATAATTAAGAAAGTGAACGATAAAATCATCAGCAAAATGAAAAAGTGTATTGATTTTAATTGAATATATTTCGAGTTGACAAGCAGTTTTAATGACTTTGTTAGGTATATAGGCATAAAATGCATCTAAAGGAGGAAAACAAATGAAAGAAGTCAGCTTGTTAGGCATATAGACATACTCAAGGGAAGTAAAACTCTTTCTTGCTACTTTTGAAGCTCTCAAAAGATAGAGCTTTTGATTTTTTCTATGTGGATGGTGAAAAGGGGAGTAATTTATTTATAGGTGTTCTGGATTTGAAGCATAAGTATGACAAAATTAAGAATTCAATTCATAATATTATGTGTATATATACACATTTATATCTATGTATGTATATATATATATATATGTATATATATATATATATATATATGTATGTATACATATATATATATAATAAATGCAATTACAAAATTAATGAATTTAGAGTAAAGTTGTTATAGATTCTGTCAAACAAAATATTAGAATTAATTATTTGAATTTTATATCTAAGAAACTTATCGAATTTAGAATTTTTTAGATTGGATTACCCTAATTAGTGAATAGCCTTTTACTTACAAGATGAGACTGAATGGACGACATCTTCAACTTTGTGAATTGTAGAATAAAATCACAATTAAGAAAATGAACGATAAAACCGTCAAAAACATGAAAAAGTATAGTATTTTTATTTGATTGTATTTCTAATCAACAAGCAATTTTAGTGACTTTATTAGGTATATAGATATGTAAATGCATCTAAAAGGAGGAAAAAATGACTTTGTTTCGTATATAAATACACTCAAGTGAAGTAAAGCTCTTTCTTGCCACTGTTGAAGCTATCGAAAGAAAGAGCTTTTGAGATTTTATGTGTGCAGAGTGAAAGGGGGACGACTTTATTTATAGTGACTTAGGATTTGAAACGTAAGTATGAAAAAATTAATAATTTGGCTTAACTTTTTGTGATGATCAATTAAATTTTAATATTTTTTAAATATAAAATGAACGAGTTAAGAAAATTAAAGAATTTAGGTTAAAGTTATTAGATTTTGTCAAAGAAAATATTCAAATTAATTAGTTGAAAATTTTGGCTAAGGCACTTCTCAAAGTTTGAATTTTTAAATCAGTGTACCGGAATTAGTGAATACACTTTTACTTTCAGGATATGAATTTACGGGCAGCATCCTCAAATCTTTGAATCTTAAAATAATAACATAATTAAAAAAGTGAACGATAAAATCTTCTACAAAACGATAAAAGTATATATTTTTTTAATTTAGTGCATTTCAAGTCAAGAAGCAGTTTAGATGACTTTGTTAGGTACATAAATATACAAATGCATCTAAAAGGATGAATAGAAATGAAATAAATAACATTGTTGGATATATAAATATACTCAAGTGATATAAAACTCTTTCTTTCTACTATTGGAGCTCTCAAAAGGGAGTGCGTTTGAGATTTTGTGTGTGGAGAGGGAAAGGGAGAGGAATTTATTCCTAATGATTTAGGATTTGAAGCATAAGCATGACAAAATTAAGAATTTGGGTCAACATTTTATGTTGCTCAATTAAACTTTAACATTTTTTTAAAAATATATAATGAGTTCTTTAAGAAAATTAACTAATTTAGACTAAAGTTAGTAGATTCGGTCAAACAAAACATTTCAATTAATTAAGTGAAAGTTATGCCTAAGAAACCTCATGAAGTTTGAATTTTTTAAATTGGAGTTTCTCGATTAGTGAATACCCTTTAAATGTTGGATGGAAATGAACGACCATCATCCTCAACTAACTGAATCATAAAATAATAACATAATTATGAAAGTGAACGATAAAAATTGTGAAAAAAAGAAAAATTGTATTGTTTTTAATAGAATGTAATTTGAGTCTACAAGCATTATAAACGTTTTGTTAGGTATATAAACGTGTAAATGCATCTAAAGGAGGAAAAGAAATGACCTTGTTGGGTATACAAACATACTCAAGTGACGTAAAACTCTTTCTTGCTATAATTGAATCTATAAAAAGAAAGAGTTTTTGAAATTTTATGCGTGTAGAGTGAAAGGGGGACGACTTTATTTATAGTGATTCAGGATTTGAAACGTAAGTATGAAAAAATTAATAATTTGGGTCAACTTTTTATGTTGCTCAATTTAACTTCAATTTTTTTTTAAATACATAATGAATGCACTTAGAAAATCAAAGAATTTGCACAACAATTTTAGATTTAGTGAAACAAAATTTTCGAATAAATTATGTGAAAATTACGGCTAAGACACTTCCCAAAGTTCTAATTTTTTATATCGGAGTACCCGAATTAGTGAAAACTCTTTCTTTCTACTATTGGAGCTCTGAAAAGAAAGAACTTTTAAGACTTTGTGTGTGGAGAGTGAAATGGGGAGGAATTTATTTATAGTTATTCAGGATTTCAACTGTAAGTATGAAAAAATTAAGAATTTGAGTCAATATTTTATGTTGCTTAATTCAACTTTAATATTTTATAAAAATATATAATGAGTGCTTTAGACTTAAATTAGTAGATTCGGTCAAACAAAATATTTCAATTAATTGTATGAAAGTTATAGATAAGAAATTTCACGAAGTTTGAAATTTTTTAAATTGGAGTTTCTCAATTGGAGAATACCATTTTACTTGCTGGATGGGAATGAATGACCATCATCCTTTACTCTCTGAATCCAAAAATAGTAACACAATTATGAAAGTGAACAACAAAATCATCAAAAAAAAGAACAAGGAATAATTGTAGTGTTTTTAATTGAATGTAATTCAAGTCAATAGCAATATAAATGTCTTTGTGAGGTGTATAGACATATAAATACATCTAAAAGGAGGAAAGGAAATGATAGAAATGACTTTGTTGGGTATATAGACATACTCAAGTGAAATGAAGCTCTTTCTTGCTACTATTGAAGCTCTCAAAAGAAAGATCTTCTTAGATTTTTTTTTGTGGACAGTGAATGGGTGACGAATTTTTTATAGTGATTCAGTATTCGAAGCGTAAGTATGATAAAAGTAACAATTTGGGTCAACATTTAATGTTTTTAAATTAAACATTAATATTTTTTTTAAATACTTAAATAATGCGTTAAGAAAATTAAAGAATATAGATTTAAATTATTAGATTCGGTCAAACAAAATATTTTAATTAATTATATGAAATTTATGGCTAAGAAAAATCTTGAAGTTTGACATTTTTAAATTGGAGCACTGGGATTAGTGAATACCCTTTTACTTGACATATGGGAATGAATGGCCGTCATTTTCAACTTCCCGAATTAATAACCTAATTATGAATGTGAACGACACAATCGTCAAAAAATTGTATTTTTTTTAAATTGACTGTAATTCAATTCAACAAAGAGTATAAATGACTTTATTAGGTATATAGACATATAAATGCATCTTAAAGGAGGAAAAGAAATAACTTTGTTGGGTATATTGACATAATCAAGAGAAGTTAAATTCTTTCGTGCTACTAGAAAGCTCTCAAAAGAAAGAGTTTTTGAAATTTAATGGGTGGAGGGTTAAAGGGGGACGACTTTATTTATAGTGATTGAGGAATTGAAGCGTTAGTATGGCAAAATTAAGAATTTGAGTCAACTTTTTATGTTGCTCAATTTAACATTTGTGTTTTTTAATATATATATATATATATATATATATATATATATATATATATATATATATATATATATGAATGCGATAAGAAAAATAAAGAATTTAGACTAGAGTAATTAGATTCATTCAATCAAAACATTCGAATGAAGTATGTGAATATTACGGCTAATAAACTTCTCAAAGCTTGAATTTTTTAAATCAGAGTACCCGAATTAGTGAATACACTTTTACTTGCCGGATGGGAATGCGTGGTTGGCATCCTCCAAATATACGAATCTTAAACTCAAAACATAATTAGACGATAAAATCGTCAAAAACATGAAAAAAGATATTGTTTTCAATTGATTGTATTTCGAGTCAACAAACAGTTTTAATGAATTTTTAGGTATATAGACATAGAAATGCATCTAATAGGAGGAAAAGAAATGAAAGAACTAAACTTATTGGACATATAGACATACTCAAGTGAAGTAAAACTCTTTCTTGCTACTATTGAAGCTCTCAAAAGAAAGAACTTTTGAGATTTTGTGCGTGAATAGTTAAAGGGGGAGGAATTTATTTATAGCGATTCAGGATTTGATGCGTAAGTATGGAAAAATTAAGAATTTCGGTCAACATTTTATGTTGCTCAATTTAAGATTAATATTATTTTAGTATTTAATGAATGCGTTAAGAAAATTAAAGAATATAGACAAAAGTTATTAGTTTTGTCAAACAAAATATTTGAATTAATTATATGAAAGTTATAGCTAAGAAACTTCTCGAAGTTTGAATTTTTTAAATTGGAGTACCTTAATTAGTGAATACCCTTTTACTTGCTGGATGGGAATGAATGGCCAGCATCCTCAACTCTCTGAAACCTAAAACAATAATATAATTATGAAAGTGAACGATAAAATAGTCAAAAAAAGAGAATGTGTATTATTATTAATTAAATGTATTTCAAGTCAACAAGTAGGATAAATGACTGTTAGATATATAGACATATAAATGCATCTAAAATGAGGAAAAGAAATGACTTTGCTGGGTATATCGACATACTCTAGTGAAGTAAGACTCTTTCTTTCTACTGCTGAAGCTCTCAAAAAAAGGAGCTTTTAAGATTTTTTGTAAGGTCAATGAAAGGGGACGACTTTATTTATAGTGATTCAGGATTTGAAACGTAAGCAATAAAAAAATTAAGAATTTGGGTCAATTTTTTATTTTACTATATTCAACATTCATATTTTTTAAATATATATTGAATTCTCTAAGAAAATTAATGAATTTTGACTAAAGTTATTAGATTTGATCAAACAAACTATTTGAATTAATAATGTGAAAATTATGGCTAAGATACTTATTGAAGTTTGATTTTTTGGTTGATTTTTTTGAATTGGAGTACCCAAATTAGTAAATTTACTTTTTTTGCTGGATGGGAATGTATGCCTGCAACCTCAACTCTCCGAATGCTAAAATTTAGAACAATAAAATAGTCAAAAGAATGAAAAAGTGTATTATTTGTAATTGAATAATTCGAGTCAGCAAGCTGTTTAAATGACTTTGTTAGGTATATAGACATATAAATAAATATAAAAGGAGGAAAAGAAATGAAAGAAATTACGGTGTCTGGTATATGGGCATACTCAAGTGAAGTAAAGCTCTTTCTTGCTTCTATTGACCCTCTCGAAAGAAAGAACATGTGAGATTTTCTGTGTGGAGAGTGAAAGGGGGAGAACTTTAGTTATAGTAATTTAGGATTTTGATTGTAAGTATGACAAAACTTAAGAATTTGGGTCAACTTTTTATGTTGCTGAATTCAACATTAATATTTTTAAAATACTTAGTGAATGTGCTAAGAAAATTTAAGAATTTAGGCTAATGTTATAAGATTAAGTCAAACAAAATATTTGAATTAATTAAGTGAAAATTCCAGCTATGAAAATTTCACGAATTTTTAATTTTTTATATTGGAGTACCCGAATTTGTTAATACCCTTTTATTTGTAGGATGGGAATAAATGGCCTCAACTCTCTGAATTCTAAAATAATAACATAATTAAGAAAGTGAATGATAAAATGGTCAAAAAAAAGAGAAAAACTTTATTGTTTTCAATTGAATGTAATTCGAGTCAACAAGCAGTTTAAGTGACTTTTTTTAGGTATATTGACATTTAAATGCATCTTAAAGGAGGAAAAGAAATGATAGAAATGACTTTGGGTATATAGACATATTCAAGTAAAGCAAAGCTCTTTATTGCTACTGTTGAAGTTCTCAAAAGAAAGAGCTTGTAAGATTTTGTGTGTGTAGAGGGAAAGGGGGACAACTTTATTTATAGTGAAATAAGTCATGATTTGGACATAAACTAAATTTTATTATATATTAAAAAGGATAAATTAAGTATTAAGAGTAGAGGGCTTCCCTCATGTGGAAATAAGAGGGATTTCGAGAAGGTTATAAGAAAGCTATGAAGAAGAGAAACATAAAAATTGAGGAAAGGAGGAGTAATTGCAAGGAGTGAAGTAGAAATGGTGAAGTTGCATTAAATGTAATAATTGTTTTATTTTTGCAACTGAAATCAAAATGTTTTATAAGCAAACATTTAACTTAGCCAAAATGGCAATTCAAATGTAAACATTAGTCAATTACAAAATAATGAATAGTGAACTAACATCTGACTGACTATCTGTAAAGCCTCTAATAAGTGAGATGGATGTTGGGACAGAGCCCATAACTTCCAAATGAACTAAATAATTCTGCAAGAAATAAAAATGGATTCTCCGAAAAACAAGAAGGTTCACCAACAAATTCTGTACTTCTGACTAGATCAACAATGCGCTGGATGCCGATACTAGTTACTTGCGTCTGCATTATAATACAATGCATGACAACTGATATCAGTACATTGAATGTATGTATATGAGAGTTGGAATGCTAAAACAATATAGTCTTGAAAGAGATTCTTAAAGAAACACTTACCTTGACTGTTATCAACTCATGAATGCTTAACTAACTCATTTTAATATAAGACAATTTAAAGGCATGTGCATTATAAAGAAAAACTATTTAAAACAAGGTTCTTGTATGAAAAGATACAAATTTCTCTTAGATGTATGAAAACATACAATGTAAATTGATGTATATTCATAATTATAATAGAATACATACCATGCTTCCTCTCAAAGTCTACTTGTGAAATGCATGAATGAAGTCCCATACCCCTAGTCATACTGAGCAGAGCCCCTTGAGGAATCATTCAACTACAATGCTTAATATGAGGTAAAGGTAAGGGTTTGTATAGCAACACATGTAGCCGGACCAACGTGAGGAGTGAAATTTTCTAGATGTCGGACAAAGGATTTAAAAATATATAACTTATCACTTTACATGCAAGATCCTAGGAAAGAATCGTTATAGTTAGAATTATCAAATTAGGAACCTGTGAGGAACACGTAAACACTAGTTACTTTTATAATTGATCAAACTCCAACATTTGAATTGTTAGTTGTCTTCTTTAATTTATCTAGTTATTTTCATTCATTTAGAAATAACCCCCCCCCCCTTTTATTGTCTTTGTTTTCTAAGGATAGAATTTACTAAATAATAGTAATAATAGATTAAAGTTAAGTCTGAACTATTTTCCTCGTGGGAACGATCCCAACCTCATTAATTTGTCTCTTTACTTGAAACGACCGCTTTACTTCTTATTTGAGAGGTTAGTTTGAGCGTATCAAATTTTGGCACCGCTGCCGGGGAAAGTATCTCATAGATTAACTGAAACTTATTACTATAGTTTAGTCGTTATTTTCTTAATTTTACTTTGTTTATTGTTTTTGATTCTTTTAGAACTATGTTTCTCATATGGTAAATACACAGAGAGGAAGAGAACCCTTATTTCCCGAAAATCAAGAATAAAAGCGTACACTACTCAACAAGAATCGAAACTTGGGTATTAATGATGATGATCCAAACTAGAACATCCCAGCTCCTCTTGATGTTCATGGTCAATTATTACCAGATGCTCCGTATGAAAACAAAAAGAGGGGAAAATATCCCGCTCCATGTTTTCAAGAATACTACAGAGGCTATGACAATATAGCAGACTCTGATGGTCCACTTGTCTTGCCCCCTCTAGCACCAGGCCATACCTTTGTGGTAACTAGTAGCCTGATGCAAGTGCTCACTGCAAGAGGTTTGTTTTAAGGGCTACCTTCTGAGAATCCAAATGCCCATATATCTAAGGTAAGGGCAGTGTGTAAAAGTTGTGTAGGGAGGCCTGATTTGGATTTGGATGTAATAGGGCTAAGAGTGTTTCCTCTCTCACTGACGGGAGAGGGTACTATTTGGTTCACTGAGCTCCTTTATAACTCAATTTTAACTTGGAACCAACTAAGGGACGTTTTCTTAGCACGTTACTACCCGATCTCTAAGAAACTAAACCACAAAAACATAGTGAAAAACAATGTAGAATTACCACGAGAGTAAGTTAGTAGTTCTTGGGATAGATTCAGCTCATTTTTGATAAGTGTCCCCTATCACTGCATAGATGATGAGTCACTGAAGGATTACTTCTATCGGGGACAGGATGATAATAATAAAGCGGTGATGGATACTACAGCGGGTGGTTCTTATGGGGAGTGTCCTTATGCTGAGATTGCCGAAAAGTAGAGAAAATCTCCCGGACAATAAAGCTTGGAGTACTAGGAAGTCAGATACTGGGAGAAATACCTTCGCAAGGCATTCCACTCACAACCTAGCCACAGATGAGATTCGTGAAGACATGGCTTACATGAGAACTGAGCTTGGTTTGGAATTAACATATATCACTTGGGGTGCAGAAAAGATAAATGCAATTAACCACTTGACTAAACCACCACTACCAAAATGATTAATGCTATTACGTGGAGGATTCCTATAAGGTAAATCAGCTGATGGAGGGTTTCCGACTGAGTGACCAAGGCTCGAATCAAGAGAATTGGCGCCAAGGTCAAGGAAACAAAGGTCAGATCTATGGTAACTATGACCATGAGGTACAATATGTAAGATATGGAAACTACAACCGCGACAACAACTTCAACATGGGTAACTATTGTAATAGAAATGATAGGAATTGGCCCTATGTCCCTCCTCAAAATCGTGAAGTTACTCCTATGGATGGTGGAGGTAGTATGGCGCGAGTTGAGGATATGTTGCATAAAATGATGAGGAGGTTCCATGCAAGTGATGAGCACATTAAAGAGTTAAGGTGTGATTTAGCGGGTATTGGGCAGAAAGTCAATACACATGCAATATCGATTAAGCAGATTGAGTTGCAAATGAACCAATTATCTGTGACTATGAACACACGGCAATCGGGAACTCTTCCTAGCAACACTGTCCAAAATCCAAAAAATGAAGGACAATGTATGGCAATCACTACTCGGGGTTGTATGTAGACCATTGACCCACCTATGTCGTCTAAGAAGGAAAAAGTGATAAAAAATAATGATAAGGTGGTAGAGGGTAGTCATGAAGTAGAAGATAACACTGGAGAAGATGCTGAAGTGCTTATAAAGGTAGTTCCCATGCCTAGACCCCCCCCCCTTTCCTTACAGATTAGTGAAAAAGACCGAGGGTGTAATATCGGCGGTTTATAACAATGTTGAAGCATCTTTCTATAAATGTCCCTCTGGTAGAAAGTTCTAGAACAAATGCCCGGTTATGCAATGTTTATGAAAAGATTTGGTTACTAAGAATAGATTGGTCACTTTCGAGGATGATGATAGAATACAGCATTGTAGTGCTATTGCTACAAGATCTCTTGTACAAAGGAAAGAAGATCCGGGTGCGTTCACTATTCCTTCTACAGTCGGGTCATAACATTTTGCGAAAGCATTATGTGAACTGGGGGCAAGCATAGATCTCATGTCCCTCTCGATTTACAAGAAGTTGGGTTTGGGTGACCCAAAGCCCACTGCCATGCGGATACTGATGGCCAATCGAACAGCGAAAAGTCCTATAGGGATACTCAATGATGTGCTAGTAAAAGTGGAGTCGTTCATATTTCGGGAAGAATTTGTTATTCTTGATTGTGAAGTCTATTTTGAAGTGCCTATTATTTTTGGGAGGCCATTCGTTGCTACTGATAGAGCCTTAGTTGATATGGAAAGGGGGCAGATGAAATTTCGGTTGAACAATGAAGCAGCAACCTTCAACATTTGTAGGTCCATGAGCCATAATGGTGAGATCCAATCTGTATATTTTAGATCCTATAAAATATGAAGAAGTACCATGACCTAAAAAGTGAAAAAAAATGAGAGTTTATGGTTTGGGATTTGGTGCTTTTAGACAATTCTAGGTTGCGTTGGCTTCAGAGCAAGCTCATGTCCAAATGGACTGGCCCTTACTTGATTACCCAACTATTCCCTCATGGAGCAGTTGAGTTATAAACCAATGAGGGTGTGCGGTTTAAGGTAAATGGACGACAAATAAAACTCTATTTTGGGCATGTTAAATCGGTGAATGAAGTGATCGATGCATATCATCTTTACGAAGGCTGAGTAATCAAGTGTCTTCAATCGTGCCGCGACGTTAAATCAGGCACTGGTTGGGAGGCAACCCAATACTTATTGTTTTTATTTTTAGTAATCGTAGCATTTTGTACTAATGGGTTTTAAATTTATAGGCACATAACCAGGAAATTTTGCAGAAAATCACTCTACTACAGTCATTGACGGACACATCGACAGACTTTCAGGCACACGTGACGGAACCAATGAAGGACCATCATACCTGCGATGGACCGACGTCAGGGTCTCGTTGCACCATTAATGAGCATACCCGACCTTACTAGGATGGGGAATTTAAAAAAGTGGCAACCTTTAAAAAAAACCACCCCTTTATTTCACCCATTTCCTTCCTTTTTTTTCCCATTTCCCTTCCTTTTCAACTTTCAACTTCATACCCCCTTCTCTATCAACCGATCGTTTCCCCAAATTCCCTCATTCCAAATATCTCCTTTCTACTGGTCGGAGTCTACTCTGTGATTCTGTTCTTGATCACCAAGTACCTTCCTCGCTTGTTTTTCTCAAATTCTCAGGCATGTGTCTCTCATTTCTACCCATTTCCATTGCATTTTTTTTAATTCGTATTAGCCTATTTCTTTTTGGTGGTTCTTCATGCTTTGATCAAATTTTGTCTCACTTAGGTTAAGAATCTTTAAATTTCATTGTTAAAACTCTAGAAATAGGTGCTTTAGCATTGGTAGTTTTTTATGTATTTGGGTTAGACACATGTAGGTTAACACTAAAGATTCCATTTGAGTCATAGGGGATGATTGTGGCATCCCAAGTTGAGTCACTGCATGACAGAACTAGACCCCAATGAAAGACTGTCGTACCCATGATGGACCGTCATAGGGTCCATTCCAACACCCCAACAACTCGCTGTCAAATTTTCTCCAAGTGTCCGTCAACGGAAACATGTGACGCACCGTTGTTACCACGACAGTCCATCCTGCACAACCGTTCTGGTTGTTAGAGACACTATTCCTATGGGTCTCCCACTTTTTCTATGTGTCCTCTTACGTACATCTACAATGGACGTCATACCCTCGACAGTCCATCCTGCACAACCGTCATAAAGGTCAGAGACCCATCTCCTGAGGGTCTCCATACTTTTTCTAAGTGTACTCTGATAGACATCTATGATGGATCGTCATTTCCTCGACGGTCAGTCCTGCATAACCATTGCGAAGGTCCGAGACCTCTCTCTTAAGGGTCTCGATACTCTTTTCTAAGTACCCCACGACGGACATCGGCGATGGACCGTCATTGTCCCGACGGTCCGTCCTACTTATCCTTCATACTTGTCGGAGACATTCTTTCAAGGGTCTTCACATCAACATAGTTGAAGTAAAACATGACAGACCGTCACCTGGTCCATCGTGTTTCACAGTTACTGCAGAAAAGTCATTACAACTTATCTCTTTTATTTATTATGTCATATTTGCTCATCTTGTTTGCTTATTCTCGTACTAATATTGATGTTTTACAAGTAATATCTCTAATGATACCAAAACTTGATTGAGTTTACACACGTGGGTGTTCAAAGTCTATCGCCCCATCTTCCCACCTGGCCATTGGCTCTGATGATGAGGGTGACCTCGAGTACTTTCCCCCAGGCACTAACACTCCATCACGAGCTGCACGTGTTATAAGAGTTACGCCTAAAACGGTGGCATCCGGTATAGTCGCAGCCTCCCAGTCTGATGAGGAGCGCACACTGACTGGCACATCGTATGGGTCAGCTACTCATGAAGAAGGAGCGTCTTGCTCCTCAGGAGTTTCGTGGTCTAATGTAGCCTCCCGGTCTGCTGAAGTCCATGCACCGACTTGAGTGGACAACACATTCTTTGGTCCTTTATAGTGAAGAGTTGGTCCGAGAGTTCTACACCTCTTACGTGGCTACTCTCAGATCACAGATTGATCGACGGGCTGCCCCCGCCAATTAGGCCCCACTTTAGCATGTCCAAGTACGTGGCATTCAGGTCGATATCTCCCTGCCTTCCATCCGCCGGTATCTATACGGCGAGAATGTTGATTCCAATCAGACCTCTCTCACCGCCGAGTTTGACAACTTGTGGCAAATTGTCAAAGATGGACAATTCTTGCGTAAGCCATCGCTGAGAGAGACCACCAAAAGATGGATGGCCCTGGACTTGTATGTTTATGGAGAGGGTGCTGACTGGGTTATAGAGCCGAAGGGAGCCATCACGAAGGCTAACTTGAACTACACGGCTATGTTCTTATGGTTAATTGTCCGCCTTTGCCTTTCCCCCACGGCCACTGATAATATAGTCACATGGCGGCGATGATAGCCGGGTTTAAGGTGGACTTTGTTTGGCTTCTACAGGTGGTCATGCACGAGAGGGCTTTCAAGGTCACAACTACTTACCCTTTTCTGTGCATGGTATTTTCACTATGCAGGTCCGTAGGTGTGCCCATCTTGCACATTGATCATCTAAAGTCTCCGTTGGGGACTATTGATATCGGCCACATTAGGGATGAGGCCAATGGGTTGGCTCCACACACAGGGTCCCGTCCAGAGTTACCTTCACTTGGTGAAAATCTAGCTGATATGGTTGCACAGGCTCGCACGGCAACGGAGGATGCTTCTAAAACCACTGAGACTACCCCGGTCGAGTTTATCCCTGCTAGTAGCACAGCCCCAATCTCCTCTCACTCAGCCCCTTTACCCGCTCGGGTCCAACTTGATAGGGTCAAGATACTAGAGGCAAATATGGTTGCACTTCTGCATCACATCCAGCGTTGGATGCAGAGGTCTATTGCTGAGGCAGAAGAGCGCTTGGAGAGGAAAATGGTCCAGCACACATAGTGGAAGATCACTGAGGTTCATCAGCGCTTGGACGATTTTGAGTTGCGGGTTCTAGCACGGCCATCCCCTCAGGTGGACGTGTCGACCCTTCAGGCTGCTTGAGTTTGAGACCCCTTCTGCAGACCCTGTTGAGGACACAGTGAGGGCAGCCTTATTTTCCACTTCTGAGATTCCACCACCTCCCCCTCGAGAGCATGCCAAGAGGCATAAGGGTCGTGAGGAGGATGAGGCTAGAGCACGCAAGAACAAGCGCCTTGAGATGGAGGATGCGAAGAGAGCCTCGCTTGCTGATGAGGAGGCGCGTCGGATCAGGGCTGTAGAGTCAGCTGCTGGGGTATCTAGATCTAGAGGTGTGGCGATTGCGGAAGGCTCTGCTGATAGTGTTGTTGCTGATGAGGAAACTACTGAGGGTGTCCAGACTACAAAGGCAGTGGGTTCCGGGGGACTGGACCCACCAGCTTGCTGATCGTCGGCGCTTTGCGCTCCAGGTTTTCTTCACCTACAACTCTCGTTCTTCAATTTTTTATGCATTGGGGACAATTGCATGTCTTTTTGTTGGGGGTGGGGTGATTGGAAAGTGAGTTCTAGGTGAAGTCTGAGTAGCCTAATTGAATATCCTCTTTGGGGTTTTCTGTCCTATGTTCTTTTTCCCCAAAAGACTAATTATTTTTATTGTTGAACCATCATGTCTATATCTTGTGTACATAGTTTGACTCTGAATCATGATGGCTAAAATGATATCCTGATGAAATGAAAATGGTGCATGACTAGGCATAGTAATCGATAAATGTGTGGTTCTAAGAATGACATAGAGATATACCACTGCATGACCCTAAGTCTAAAATTCGAACTAGGTGTCTGATAATCTGGAAGAGTAATGAGATGTCAAGTGAGTGTGAGGAAGATTTAAATAGTCCACTATTTGTAATGAGCTAGAACTTGTCTGGTTAGTCCTGCTAAAAGTAAGCTGTCATAGACAATTAGGAAAGAATGAAGGGGAGCTTGCATAAACTGACTAACTTGTTGAGATGCAAAAGAGACATCATTCTAAGTAATAGTAAGGTACTTTAGACTCCGAACTAATTGTCGAAACTTAGTTGGATCTGGAAGAATATCTCCTTCCTCACGACGATACTTCACATTCAATTCCAATGGAGTATCTACAGAGGAGGAATCTTGAAGATCACCCAAATAAATCATATTCTAGGCATATTTGTGTTGGTTTAGAAACACACCTGAAGCAATATTATGAACTCCCAAACCCAAAAATATGTAAGAGTACCAAGATCTTTTATATGAAGAGAATCTATAACCTGTTGTTGGAGACTAGTGATTAGTTAAGAATTGGTCCTGTGCTTATAATGTCATCTACACACACCAAAAGAAGAACACAACCTGGAAATGGTTTTCGAAGAATCAAAGATGAGTCATATTTACTTTGGTGAAAGGAAAACTCTAGCAAAGTAGATGAAGGGGAGCTTGCATAAACTGACTAACTTGTGGAACTGCAAAAGAGACATTAGGCTGAGTAATAGTAAGGTACATTAGACTCCAAACTAGTTGTCGAAACATAGTTGGATGAGGAAGAATATCTCCTTCCTCATGACGATACTTCACATTCAACTCCAATGGAGTATCTACGGAGGAGGAATCTTGAGACCAGCAAAAGAAATAAGATTCTAGGCATATTTTTGTTAGTTTAGAAACACACCTGAAGCAACATTATGAACTCCCAAACCCAAAAAATATATAAGAGTACCATGATCTTTTATGTGAAAAGAATCTTTAGGCTGTTGTTGGAAACTAGTGATTAGTAAGAATTGGTCCTGGGCTAATAATGTCATCTACACACACCAATAGAAGAACACAACCTGCAAATGTTTTTCGAAGAAAAAAAGATGAGTCATATTTGCTCTACTCAAAAGAAAACTCTAGAAAAGTAGATTAGAACTTATCAAACCAATCTATTGGAGCTTGTTTTAATCCATTCAAGGACTGTTTCAACTTGGATATATCTGATGTAGGGGATGATAACAAACCAAGTGGAGGTTTCATATTAATATCTTATTTGAGATTACCATGGAGAAAAGTATTTTTGACATCTATTTGATAAAGAGACCAGTTTTGTGAAGCAGCAATGGCAACAATAGTTCGCACCGTAGTTATTTTTGCTACGGGTGCAAAAGTGTCCTCATAGTCCACCCCATAATCTTGGATATTACGAAGAACAACCAATCGAGCTTTGTATCGATCAAGATTCCATCAGAATGGAGTTTGATAGAATAAACACATTTACATACAATATGGCAGACCTTTGAAGGACATGAAACAATGTCCATGTGTCAATTTTTTAAGAGCCAAAAGTTCTTCAGTCGTTGCTTTTTGCCAACAGTCATGCTTGAAAGCTTGTGAGTAACAAGTTGGAACAGATATGTTAGATTAATTGGAGGAAAATCTATAATGATTGGGAGTATGTGATACTCTGGTAGAGCGTCAGAAGTCTCATTGTTCGTGGTGTTGCAATGAATTCATTGGATGATAATAGCGGCTCAAGAGGACCAGATCTTGAAGAATTCTAAGATTCTAGTTGTGATACATAAATGTCGGGATAGGATAAAGTTGGCTGACGTCGTTCATACAAAAATCCAGGTTTGAACCTCTTAAAACAAGTTGATGAATATTCAAAATTACGAAGAAAATGAGAAGCAAATGATGAAGTGATAATCATAGGAAAGAAATAGTGATTCTCAAAGAAAACAATATTTCTAGAAATACGAAATTTGTGAGAACATGGATCATAGCAAATAAAAGTTTTTTGTGAAGTACTATAACCCATAAAAGCACATTTAGTAGATTCTAAAGAATGTTTATTCCGCTGCGAAGGAGGCAAATTCACAAAACATACACAACCAAATGTATGAAATTCACTATAATTAGGATTTTGGTGATAAAAACAAAAATATGGAGACTCAAGATTTAACAATTTTGATGACAATCTATTAATTAAATAGACAACATAAAACAAAGCTTCAACCTGATAATTAGATGGTACAGAGAAGTCAATCAACAACGCACGAGTGACATCTAAAAGATTGAAATTTTTATGTTCAACAACTCCATTTTGTTGTGGTGTATATGGACAAGAGAATTGTGAGACAATTCCTTTGTCAATAAATAATTTTTTGAATTCATTAGACATATATTCTCCACCAAAATCAGATATTAATAATTTGATGCATGTAGAACATTGATTATCAATGTAAGCCAAAAATTTCTTGAACGTGGAAAATACCTCAGATTTGTATCGAGGAAATTACACCAACGTACACTAACTATAATCATCTAAGACTGTCACAAAGTATTTGAAATGAGCATGATAAATAATTGGTGAGATGCCCCAAACATCACTATAAATGACATCAAAACACTTTGTAGCACGACTACCAAAATTAGGACAAGGAAGATTTTTACTTTTGTATAATTTACTAGTAGAACAATCAATGGAAGCAACTGAAAATTGATTTTTATTTACCAATAAACCAGAATTTCATAAATGAGACAACAAAACAGAATTTGAATGTCCTAGACGCTTATGCCAAATCTGAGTGTTGCTAGAAGTAGAAGTACAAGCGAAAAATAGAGTAGGAGGAATAGATAAGTGTATAGAAAACAATCGTCCAACTTTAGTCCCCTTTATGATTATCGTCTCCGACACTTGATCCTGCACAAGACAACCATTACGAGAAAAATTTACATCACAATTGTTATCTACCAATTATCAAACTGAAGTAAGACTAGTTGAGAGCTTTGGTGAAACAAAAACATTCTTGAAAGTTTGAGTAATATCCCAAACCTTGGTAATGGGTAAATTACTACCATTGGCAATCTCTATTTCTGATAGACCTTTATACTTACGAAAATTTTTTAGGATGCTCGTTGAGTTGTCATATGATTGGAAGCACCTGAATCAACAATCCAAAAATTAGATGTAAGATCATTACCTTGTAATCCCAATGCTGAAAAGGCTGACATGATCATTTGTTGAACCATTTCAGGAGTAAGATCTTGTCATGAAGATGAGTTATCAATAGTGGAACCATTTATCCCAGCCTTAAAATTACTGACCCTACGATTTTGAGGGTCCGTTGGAAATTCTTTGATAATGTGTCCTTTTTGTTCACCATAATTACAGATTTTCTTGCTACAACTACTAGGAATATGCACATATTCCTTGCAACTATAGCAGTGAGTTCGACTCATATCACTGTCCTTTCCTTTACCTTGAGCAACAAATACAACAGTGACCTGAAGCAAACATCCAAAGAGTGAGACGGGTCATGATTCATCAAGTTAGAGCGAACATTCTCAAAGTCAGAGAGTATTTTAATCAAAATATGTTCTCGCTTGCATTGCTCATGAACTCCCTGAATCACTGATAGAGATTTAGTAGATATTTTGCCATAGACAATATATGTAAATTAAGCCCATAAGTTCGGAAATCCAGAAAAATAATCTTGAACATTTATACTTTCTTTAGAGTAATTAGCAATTTCATACTCTAATTGAAAGCGTCTTGCGCTAGGTTGTAAACCTTTTTCAAGTAATCTCACATGACCTTAGCAATCTTCTATGGCATGAATTAAGAACAATAAGAGGGTCAATTGACCATAGAATCCATGTCATCACCCGAGCATCTTTAATCTTACATTCACATAGCTTTGTTGTATCAGTAGGAGCAGGATCGCTTCCATCTATATGTCCCCATAGTTATTTGGCGGTGACAATAACTTAAACTGAAATTCCAAAGAAGAATATTTTTTCCAGTGAAACGAACACTGAAGGATTCAAAGTGATGTGAATTCATGCTTTTGAGTTGATATGAAAACTAGAAAGACTCACGAAAGAAAGTACAATGGCAAAGAGCAAAAGTCCTAGGTGGTAGGACTGATTTTTGACAAACACTCAACAAAAAACAAAAATGGTCAAAAAATGTTAGAAGGAACCACAAATGCTCTATATAAAAGGACAGTCAATTTTCTACCGAATGTCTCTCAAAGTGAGAGTCTTTCCATTGTATATAGAGAAAAAAGATTACACATCCCTAAATATCTTTCATTTCCATCCCTAAAGATCAACTATTCTATCCCTCCAATCTGCTATTCAATCCCTCCAAATCTGCTATTCTATCACAATATTTATTCCTTGGATTCTACAACAAGTCTATATGATTATGCTAATTTATAGAACTATCTAATGACATTAATATATACAATTATTTAGATTTGCATCATGCTACCATGAAACTCACTCATATGAACTCCGAATCGTGCAAACTTGGCAACGTTGGAAAGATCATTCAATGAGTTTTCCAACCATATCTGGAGGTGCCTCTAACTAAACCAGAGCTAGCAGTTATGGTTTTTTTAAATTTAACAAAAACTCACTTTTCCTAACTTAAGAAATTTTCCCGATTTTTCATTGTTCCCAAAAATGAATATTTCCAATTATAACCTCTTACAAGTTATTTAAATTGAGATGTTACAATATCTCCCCCTTAGGGTCATTCGTCCAAGACTGAGATTACTCTAACTAGGCTAAGGGTGCAACATTTTGTTTAAACACCCGCCAAGCAAATTCAAACAACCCACAAGCTCACTCATAATATAAGGGGCACTAAGAAGAAAAATTAGTACATTGGTTAGAAAATTTTCTCCGGGTTCAAATAGATGTAGATATCTGTTCTTACTACCCTCTATAACTTTTCAAGTAGCTTCTCTACAAAATGATTTCTCCACATAACTTAGACTTAATGGTACTTCATTTATTATAAACTTGTGAACTTGGCAATCTAGATTATGAACCTGAATCTCCTCATAAGGCAAATTATCCTTGATCTTAATATCCTTGGTTGGTATGATAAGTGAGGCATCTTTCATGTACTTTTCCAACATGGAGATATGCAACACCGGATGGATTGCTTCTAACTCTGGTGGTAGATCTATCTCATGAGATATATTTTCAATCCTCTTCGATATTCTATATGGACCAACCTACTGGAGACTGAGCTTCCCGTCTTTACCAAATCTCATAACATGTGAAACTTCGAAATACTCAATTATCTACCTCAAACTCTAACTCTATTTTCCTGGCTCCGCATTGTTCCCAATCTCTCTTGAATAACATTCATTTTCTCCATAGCTTGATAACCTAACCCGGTCCTGTCAACCCTACTTTACCAACTTCAAACCATCAACATTTCTCCCCTAATGAGCTTCACAAGGAGCCATTTGGATGCTAGAACTGTAACTATTGTTGTAAACAACTCAATGTGATATAGGTGATCATCCCAATCACACAACCCACCTTGATACCTCAGAATACTATCTCCCGCTTAATCAAAAGCTAATATTTATTGTTTATAAGCACTTGCCTTTAACTAAAGCAAAAGAGATTTTGGTCTTGCTTTCCTGTTACTTCTGACTCTAATTATGATTCAACCCCATTCATCCAAACTATTCCTCATTTTGTGTGACCCATTATTCGAACTCCTAATTGTGTTAGTCTAGTGTATGCACCTGTGCTAAATCTTTCTTACCTTCCTCGAAATGGGTGGTACTTTTTGATACTGCTCAAGGAATCAACAGCCACATTGATCTTAGCTAAATGGTAAATAATACTCATGTCATATTCTTTGAGTAACTCTAAGTACTCTCTCTGTCCCAGATTAAACTCTTTTAACTAAAAACAAAATGAAGACTCTTATGATCGGTGAACACATCTACATGAACACCATAAGTATAATGATAGCACATTTTTAAAACGAATACTACAGTAGTCAACTGTAAGTTATGAGTTGGGTAATCCTTCTCATGAACATTCAACTGCCTAGACGCATAAGCTATAACTTTTCCATTCTGTATTAACACACAACCCAAACTTATTTTTCAATCTCTTTTGGAATGCATAGTCCCAATATACTTCCTTGAAGAAGAGACCTTCAAATCTTAACTGTTTGCGTAACTTTCAAACTGAAGTCATAAAACAATTTAAATTATTTTTGAAAGACTTTTGAAAAACTTTAAGAACTTATCTTGACTTAACTCTTGATTTCTCTTTGACTTTGATCTTAAATTCTCTCGACTTGACTTTTAACTTATCCTTGAATTTAATAATGAATTCAAGGATTATGCTTTTTTTTTAAAAATGATCTCATAATGTTTGTAATGATTCAAGATAGATAAACATGAGAAAACAATGAAAATCTAGATTTTGAGGTGGGTCCGCAACGCAGAGGCATTCTGGTTTCGAAAGCATCTTCTGAGTCAAAACTCCTTGTGTAAGCTCGATGACGCAAAGCAGAAATTTTTAGAATTTTGGACCAGGCGTGCGGTGTGGAAGAAATGTCAAGTTTAAATTGATGAAATTTCATGTTTTTTTTCGAGCCCCAATTCAATCAAACTTAGTTTTTATTCTTAGATCACATTTAGATACAATTATGCAGCAAATGTACCAAAGAACTTTACTTGAAACGACCCTATAACTCGACATAATGGATTCAAAACTTCTCAAATCAGGCAATTCACGAATAACATATGAAATCAAGAAAGGGTATCAAGTTCATCAATATGCAAATACTTTTTGGACGAATTCAAACTTAAATAACATGCTTGAAACATTTCATAACGATCCCAATGATATCAGAGACTTGCATACCTTATCAAAGAAGATCCATAGCGAAAACACCAGCATTCTTGATTGATCTTGATGAATTTGCCCCGTTTCTTTCTTCTTTTATCTTCTCCTTTCTTCTTAGCCCTAGCGTGACGATTGTGATCTTCTAAAAATGAATAAATTCAATATTGAAAAATATTAAACTCATAAAAATTGAATAAAATTATAGGATAGTGTAAAATACTAAAATAACCTTTAAAATCCAGGATATTGACATTTTCTTAATCCAACAACTCAACTTTCAAAGGGCATAAGTCACTCATACGAACTACAAATCCCACAAAACTAGTGGAATTGGAAAGATTGTTCCAAGATATTTCCAACCATATTTTGAAGTACCTCTAAATCATCCTGAGCTAAAAGTTATGGTTGTTTATAATTGATAAAAACTTTACTTTTTCTAACTTAAATATTTTCCAAATTTTGCATTCTTTCCAAAAAATAGTATATTTTCAATTATAACCTCTTCCTAGTTTTTTCAAATTGCTAGATATTACATGCAGGACAGCATGTGTTCATGGATGAGGTCCATGGATCACCCCCCCACAAAAGCTGGTTTGGTTCGTCCAAAAGAGGTGTGTTTTCGTAAATTAAATTTTTAATAATTAAAGGGTGGGGATGGTTTTATTTTAGTTTTTTTAGATATATTAGAGTAATTTTAACTATTTACAAACCTTAAAACCCCTCACAACTGACAAACTCAAAACTCAATCAACTGTTCTCTCCCAAATTATTTCTCTCTCTCGACTCCAATGAAGACCATCAACAAGGTGAAGATTAGGGTTAAAGATCCATCCTTTTCACTCAAATTTCATAAGGGAAACATCAATCATGGTATGGGATCCTTCATCCATGCAACACTTTTCTTCATAGAGCCCTTCAAATCTTTACTTTGAATTTATAGATTCTACAAGAACTAAGTTGTTTAATTAAGCCGCTGGCTCTTCCCCTAATTTATTTCAATGGTTAAATTGTCTTATATTATGGTTGATTTATTTTTTAATGATTACTTTTATAGTAAAATTCCCAATGAACCATGTACTCCCCCATGACCCCAATTTCATGATTTATGATGGGTGTATTCATGCAAGATGTATAGTATGAATTGTGTCGGGTAATGTAGTGAATTAATCTTGTTTTATTCATACCTAGTGTAATAGTTATAGGTTTAATTGTAAGACATGATTCATGAACCATGAGAGTTTAATTGACTAGGATTGTATTGTGTATGAATCAATGATTCAACTGGATTGTGTTGATCCTATGACTTTGTTTAAATTGTGGTATTGTTGAAATATTTGACTCCCCTATACCCTCACACTTGACTATGCATGATAGGTCATAATTATGTTAATTCTGATGTGTTGAATGAAAGTCTATTCTCATGAAACACCGTGAACATGATGTGAAAGGTTACTCGCAAACTGATAATTCTAATGTGGAAAAGATATTCCCACCTAATGAATCTATGAAATACAATGATACCATGATGTTTGAGTGCTATGTATTTCTTTCATGAACATGAATATAAAGTAAAGGGAAGAATTAACATGAATACTAAAGGAAATTAAGTTTTTCATAAACAAAGTTATGATTCGCAAAGACTGCAATCATGAATACTTGAATGAAAAATTCATTAATGGTTTACCAATACTATTTGCTAAAAAGGTTAGAACAAAATTAAAAGATAGGTTTGAAAGAAAAACTCCTAATAATTAATTAACCTATAGTAACCTCATAAGTTATATAAATATTAATGGATAAGAATTATTTACAGATATGAACTTAAAAATCAATTAAAAAGGGATGGTAAAATATCAGAAAAGGAACTAGGAAACTTTTATGAAGACTTCGGTTATATTAAACTATCGGCACCCATCAATAAAGGCTTCTAAAAGAAGTCATAAGAATTACCATAAATTAGAAAAATGTCATCAGTTTAAAACGAGGTTTTTAAAATTTCTAACCATGAATCTAGTAAAATTAGATTAAAACCAAACAACACAGACATGTATTGGATTTGTGGACAAACGGAACATCAAGCTAAAGAATGCCCAGCCACTAACAAAGAAAAATAAAATTAATATGTTAGAATTAGAAGAATAAGTTAAAGATACGTAGTATTCTATCCTAGATGAAATTAAAAATACCTCCTCCGATAAGAATCTTAGCGATGGTAATCAACTAAATATAGCCTATGATTTTGATGATAGTAAACCGTCAACCCATGTGAATGCGGCAGTACAATTTTTCACCTGTATGAATCATACAAATAGAGGGTCGGACCATGTTCCATGACGGAATCCTAAGGAAAATTGGGCAGTGTAACAGAAGGGAGCAAGAACAAGCAAAGCTTGAAACAAAACATTTAAGAAAACTTAAATAAAAGAGAATAACAAGAAAGGAGTAAACAAACATAAACTTAGAATGTAAAACATGCAATAAAATTAAGTAGAAAAAAAATATATACTTAAAATTATCTTTTTATTCATTTAGTTGAAATAGAGAACATAGATGAGAAATTTAAATGGAAAATATGGGGTAAATGGAAAGAATTGTAGAGAGGTTTTCAAAGTCGGTAAGTTTTTTAATGCCCTATACTTATACAAGTTGAATGCTTTAAATAGACCTCAAAATTGTTGATTAATATAAATTATTATGATATCTAGTTTACATGTGTGCATACACTAATATACTCTATTAGGTTTACATGTATCTACTAACTATTACACATATCTAATAATAGTTTTTGTGGCTGGGAATATATGTCACCTTAGTGGAGACGTACCTTTGCTGCATTATATCTTCTCGGGTTGATTGCTGAAAAATCTTGATATCCAGTCCTTTGATGTTGAGTTGATAATACCTGTTTATTTATTTCGAACTAACTCCGCCATTCGTAAATCCAACGGGAAATTGTCAAATTCTTTATTTCTTTTGAATATTTGATAAACCAAGTGTGGGTTTTTGTTCTAAAAAAAAAGTTATACGAAGCTACTTTATAATCATACCAATGATATGTCTTGGGTCAATGAGGTTTTGTTAAGTGAATAGGGATTTGTAGATGATCAAGAAACCATTCAAATGGACTACAAATTCTTTTGATCATGAACTTTGAGTATTGTATACTATCTAGATTACTTTCTTCAAATGAATGCTCAAATTCTACCGAATCGATATCTGTCAAAATAAAGTCAAAATACGTCCGGGTCTTTATGGGATCTTCTGTCTCCACATAATTTTTGTTAATGCAACAGGGCTTTATTATGTCTTCTATTTCATAATTGTCACATTATTTTATCAAGTGCAGTAATAGGCAATACATGTAATAGTGTTAAATTGTGTTTTTGTTTGGAGTAAACTTATACTTTTCCTTTTGGGAAGTGGCCGCAAAATCCACTTGTTGGAATATCTGTGCAGTTTTCAACTTGTAACTATCGTTTCTCTGGATTGAAATATTTTTATTGATTGAGGATAATTAGTTTTCTCAAAAAACTAAATTAAGTGGTTGTAGCTTGGTTGAGCTAGTAATAGGTTCTTTTAATGGTGAGAGTATAATATATTTTGGTAGGAGGGAATACATATATATGTGGTCTGATTTTTTTGTATATTCTTCATAAAATAGTTTTTTCATTTATTTCTTTGGGTTTGATAGTTGGTAATGGTCTTATTCCTTACCTCATTATTTTCCTGAAAGATTCTTTTATTAGAATTTTTGGGAGATTTCCTCCCTCTTTGAAAAATAAAGTTGTATAATACTCCTTCCGTCCCATTATATTTGACACTTTTTGCATTTCGAGATTCAAACAAGTCTATCTTTGACCCTAACACTATGTTTAGATCGTTGTTACCCATTGTACTGTACTGCATTGTTACCATGCGTACGATGTTTGTTTGATTATTACTTATAATGTATTGTAGTGTATTGTAAAATTTCGTTGTTACGTAACAATGAAAGTCACCATTATAAGAAACAACCAATTCGGTGTGTTCCCATTGTTACTTGATTTCTTTTTTCCAATTACATCCTTGCTTAATATTTCATAATACTATTTTACTCTACCCTATATTATTTTATCTCAGTCTAATCTCCTTCCGAACAACTACTACGCTGTTGTGTTCCTACTAGGTTTGATCGTCTTTCTTCTTTTTTCTTCTCTTTTTTTAATCATTTTCTTCCTCTTTATTCTTCTTCTTTTTAATCACACAGTCTTCCTTTTTTCTATTCTTTTATCTCTTTCAACATATATATTTTTTTTTTGCAGATTTTTACATTATACAAATACAAAAGTTACAGGTACTTAATTTTTGTTCATAATTTTATTTACGTTGATTTGTGTTGGGCAAAAGTCGTGAGTGAACAATTCTTTAGAATAATAATAGGGAATCTATTTTCACATTCGATAAAGCTCACAAAAAGACAAGTAGTTTTACACCTATTTATAAAGTAGCGTGGTTCGTCAGCTTTTTTGAAAATTAAAGCAATGGTTGATTCACAAATTAAAGGATAATATAGCAAAGCATTCCTAGTCAGAAAAATAAACAAGTAGACATGTTAATTTGAAATAAGGAATTATTCCTACTCTATTTTATATGTACTATAAGATTGTACTGTTTCTGTCTTTGTGATAAGATGTATCATAAATACAAACGTTTATAGATTTTAGTGTCTTATCTAAGCTTTGATATCGAGGATCTTGTTGTAGTGTCATTGGAAGTAGAAATTTTATCACTAATCCTATTATAAAAAAGTGAGCAATTTGTCTTTGATTTTTTTTCTAAATGAGTGTAAGCCTATTTTGGGCTACTTCTGTTATAAAAACAATGTGCAACGATACACTAGTTGTCTTCCATTAGGGTCAGATATACCCAATTTTATAAAATTTTAAAAAAACTTGAAAACATAGCAAAAAGATAAAAGAAAAACCTTCAGTACTCCTACATCTCTACCATCTTTATACATGTATAATATATTATTTTTATAAACAATTTTAAAGCTCTTATTGCAATGACCAAGAAAAAATATTTTCGAAAATATTTGAGTTATATGTTGATTTTAATTATTTAGTTGATGGTTAATATTAAATAATTATTAATTTTTAATTGATGCCTTATTGGTTAAGTCCATAATTTATTTTAAGACCCTGTACTATTTGGCCCATATATATAAAAATAACATAGTATAATTTGTCATCATCAATACCTAATCAATTTAGGAAAAATATAAGAGATAAAAGAAGAACGAGAAGAAGAATTCTTGCGGCTGATGAAAAACAAAATGGAAAACCTCGAAGAAATCAAGTAAGTGTTAATCGATCTAATTAGTGTAATTTGTTTGTGTGTTGTTCTTTGAAAGTTTAAGAAAAAAGACAAAAGAGTTGTCATTAGTATCGTTGAGCATTGAACAGAAAGTAAAAGGGAATTTAATTGGGGATAAGTGTTAAAGGTGATTTATTTAAATTAGTATTGTTGAGCATTGAAGAGAAAGCAAAAGGGAATTTAATTGGGGATAAGTGTTAAAGGTGCGTTATTTAAATAATATAATATAGTTTTTAGTGGTATAATGTAATGTAAGATTTAGTTAGCCAATTAGCATGTGGTGTGGATGAGGGGTAAGGAAAAGTTCCCATCAACATGCTTTCTGTCACTACTTGGGTTTGTCTCTTTTCGTTATTATTTTTACTATAATATGATAATTCTATGTTTTGATATAATGAGAAAGTTAATTAATTATTAAGTCTATTTTATTATATGAAAATCGTTAAGATGGTATTATTTAGAGAAATTGAAATTTAACACTAGGCTTGAAACATAGAAAATATGATAACTGAAATGTTAATTGGCATAAAAATTGGGAATTGGATTATAAATTCGGATAAGTTTTGGGTCTAAGCTATACCTATGGTAATATGAGTGTGGTTAGTTCAAAATCTTATTGTGATTATTAATGTGAATAGATTTCTTTGAGTTTGGAATTCAGAAAACTGGGAAGGCTCGAGTTTCGGAGTAAATTCTTGACTGATTGAGGCAAGTGAATGTCTAAACTCTTGTTAAGTGTATGAAATGCGTGTATTTCCTTGTGATATATGTTTGGGAGTAATGGGATTGGTGATGGGTTGACTTGTCCACATTGATTAATTATAATGATGAAAAATAAGGGATAACAAAAGGCAATGTGAATAATTGTTTATGTGTGATGTGTTGAGAAAGGGTTGAAGGCTTGTTGAATCATTGTCGTTGTGACTTCATGTTTGTGTGGTTGTGAACTGTGCAATGCTATGAAAATGGTTATCTCCTCATTATTTGTGTGAATTTGTCATCTACATTATACTGAGGCATTGGTTCTGACAAGTGTCATGTGCATTGAGAAAGAATGAGAACTTAAGAGGATGTACCATTTCGAGGGACGTATCGCGCGCCGCGATGGATACTGTATTTCGAGGGAAGTATCGCACGTCGCGATGATTACTATTATCGAGGGCCGTGTCGTGCGCCGCGAAAGATGCATGGACAGATATATCACCCATGGGTCCCGGACTGAGAGACAGCAGGTGTGTATATCTAGATCAGACATGCATCATTATACTTGACACTACATTCCATTGCATTGCACATACTTATCATTAGTGAACTTGATATCGTGTTTTGCTAATCTTCTGATTGCCTTTCTGCGGAATTTGTGATTGATTAATATTGAGCTTGTTATTGCGGGTATATAATTTGTTGAAGTATTGTTGTTGAGGATATGTAAGTTGTTTAAGTGTTGTTGTTGATAATATGTAATTTGTCTAAGTGTTGTTGTTGACCTACGTGCTATGTAAACTTTGAGCTATTAGGTTGATTGATTTTACTGCAGGTTGTAGTTGTGGAGGTTCGGTTGGGGGTGGTAGGAGTACTCATATTTCAACCCCTTAACTTGTGTTTAGAGGTTTACTTGCTTAGTACCGTGTGGTTTGGTACTCACCCCTTGCTTCTACAAATTTTTGTAGGTTATGAGCTCGGATTTTTATTGTACTTGTCATTCTCTTCTTTTCTGAGGCTTCTTGAAGATTTGTGAGGTAGCTGTTTCCATCTAAGCAGACTTTTTTCTCCATAATTATGATCTTGTTCTATTCTAGAAACAAGTTCATTTGAGACTTGAGTTTTTTTTTCTTTTGAATCAATTGTAATACTTTAAAGGCTTGTACACGTGACTACCAGTTTTTGAGGGTTTTATTAAGTTGCTTGTTCTTTATTTCCGCACTTTATTGTAATGGTTGAGTTTTAGGCTGACTTATCGTGGTGGCATAAGAAGAGTGCCATCACGTCCATTTTTGGGTCGTGACAAAATGCTATCAGAGCCCCTGGTTCATAGGTCTCGCGTATGTACAAGCCGAGTCTAAGTAGTGTCTTAAAGAACTGTACGGAGACGTCTGTACTTATCTTCGAGAGACTATAGTGACTTTTTAGAAAAATCGTCACTTCTCGAATCCTTATCGTGCGTTATTCGTCTGTCTTAATCTGTACTCTCACTTATAGTGATGGCTCATGTGTGGTTCCTAATATGAGTAATTGACGTCGTGTATGGTTTAAATGTTTGCTCTTGTGTTAAGGGGGAAGTATTACTTACGAAAAGGATGCATAGTTAGATTTAGAATATTTAAAAATTTAAAGAGATTGATTAAGGTTAGTTACCCTAGTAAAATGAATAGTACTTAGGTGTTATATACAATATGTGGAATGATATGACTATTATTGAAAGTGAAATGATTAAAGGGTTGGCTAGATAATGAACAATGTTGCTTGGAAAGTTAAGTTGGTATAGTTTTAATGACATATACGGATTCCCTAGCGAATGATATTGCGCCAATCGAAGTTGAAATCTTTCGTAGATTGAGTATTTAAAAAAAAGGTCATAATACGACTTCTATAATGGTATACCTATTCCTATTTGGTAATGGTTATGAAGTGTGTTATTTTTTTTATTGAGCCGATATACGAAAAGATACAGATAGCTTGGGCTAGATACATAATATATTTGGTGATATTTTACGATTTTTTTGAATTTCAATGTGATCTTCTCGGTAGGTATGATGTGTTCTAGTGGTGGATGTAACGAATTTTTACGATGCGGTACTAGTGGCATATGAAAATGAATATGTTCATTGTTAAGTTCAAATAATAACTACTTAAGGAATTATCTATTCTATTACAAGCTCATATAATAAAATTTGGTGTTGAATTAATTTTTTTTAAAAAAAGATCTAGCTTGTTAGTACGGATGAATTGGTTAAGCATTATTTATAAGGAAGCCTTTAGTGGTGGATTTTTGGTACAGTATTGATGTGTTTAAATTGAGAAGCATATTCCCAGGGTTCTAAACAAAGGATTGATGATTCCATCTTAAGGTCCTAGGGAATGTATAGATACAAGAAGGACAAACTTATGGGTAAAGAAAGTCTTAAAGAGTAAACTTGTGTGAATATAGTTGAAGATTTTTGTAAGAAAAACATATAAGATTGAGTTAGTCCTTTTGATATTGGTTGGTAAAACTGGATTTAAGGTGTCATATTTATAAAAAGATGTACTTTGTGATGATGACAACACCTAGATGAGCATGATGGTAATAAGAGTTCGTGATAGATTTTGATGGAGATGAAAATATGTAATAAGGCTTGTTGGTTAAACGAATATTATATTGTAATGATGACTTGTGAGTATTTAAGCCTGAAGTTTGATACTATTGGATGAGTAGCTTGATTGCAAGGAAAATTGTTGGAGGTGTTGAAAACACCGCTCGAATAGAATCTAAAGGAGCTACAAGCATAATGAAAAAAAAAATAAATTAGTGGAATATAATATATTCGGAAAGAGGTGAGAGTAAGAATTTTTTCAAAGGAGTTAAAAATTGGATTTAGAGATACCTAACTTCACCCATTTTTTTCTATGATTATGGTAATATATAATGTCACATGATCATCAGATTGGTTAAAAACTAATGGATAAAACATGAGAAAAGATTATGAATGTTCAATTCCAGTTCTTTATAAGTTTTTATTTGGTGGTTTTGAGCTTTGAAATGAGTGCAGTTGAATTTTATAGCAAAAGATATGATCAGGTCTATGGAGAGACGACCAATGATAAGCTAACATATGTCGATTCATAAAAATCATCAATGTATGAACTAATGTTATTAGATAAAGGAATTGTGTTACATAGATGAATTCAAATTAAAGTTTTTCATGGTGAGCTTAGGTCTCTGGTAGTGTTTTTTTTTTCAATATATGAATTCGTAAAGTATGACAGGATCGATTATATTAAGTTTAAAGCATTTGGAAGGACATAAAATTGAGTAGTAAAGTTGGTTACTTTTGATTGTTATACCTAAGGGGGATTTCACATAATGTTTTGGTTTAGAATATAAGTTAAAAAAAATATATCATGGATTGTTGGTCAAATGATAAGAATGGTAAGCGGGTAAACCAAATGAATAAGAGTTTGATGTATTAGAGAGTTCAAGATATTAAGAATTGTGCGTCATGGGAAGAATATAAGAAAAGTGAAGGATTAAAACCTCTCATATAAACCCCTGATTTGTAGTTGAAAGATTTATTGAATTTTTGCTTATTAGTTTAGATATGATTGTGAGACCTGAATTAGTTTGGCACGGACTTAATAGGAACTTATCTTCAACTTTCCTAAACATTGTGTTTTGATTGGGTGACAAGAAACTATGTGTGAAATATTTTATATATGTGGTCATCTCGAGCTAATGGTTCAAATTATCATAGATAACTTATAATTTTCAAAGTTGTGGACCTACATTTTACATAATTAATGAGGATTCAAGAGGAGCAAAACTACTTTGTTGATGGACGATACTGATTGTTATGATATGTTATATAGGCATTTGATATTGAGTAGAGGTTATGAGCTTATGGTAATCGTATTTTTGGAGTGACCATGAATTTCATAAGTGTAGGTATTCAAATTAATGGAGTGACTATGAATTTCATTATGTTTTGAACATTAGTGGAAATTTGATATTCGAAAAGTACGTAAAATTGACATTGTGTGTGATTCAATATTGTTATCTCGATGGAAAAGTATTTTTCCAGATAGGAAATTAGTGTTATCAGTCTTGAGTGTGACCCATATTTGTCATAACATGCTTATTTAGAAAGAGAAAGTGTCATAGTTTTGTAATTCTTTAAGCGATAATGTGTCTACAAAGAAGACGTTAGATCTAGTGAAGATTTGACAGTAAAGTAAATGACTGTTGGGACGATGATATTCTGTTATTATTAAGAATATTGTTATTAGTGGAGTACTGTGAGAAATATTTGAGGTTTTATGAATTGAGTATTTGTACAATTATAATGGGGACTACACTGGTAAATTATGGGTGATCAAAAATTAAGGAGAGGGAGATAGATGAATTAAAATATTTGATTTGGGCATTATGGAAGGAGTATCTTGTGTTATTCGAATTAACTTCCATACGTTATTATGTTACCACCTACTTCGTTCTAGACATGATTTAGAGTATAATTTACTACCTATGTCACACGTGCTTTTAGTTCAGTAGGTGAAATCCTAGTTGTGGATCGGATATACCAATATTGTGATGTCCTTTTGATGTGTAGAATGCTTAGGTAGATTTTGGTGAGTTTGGTTATGGAATATTTGATGTTGTCTGGAAAAGTATACATATACCACTATATATATAAATGTACGACCTCGCTTATAAGAACGTATAGAAGAGCTTCCATGAATAGTTATAGCTATTTGATTGTGTTCTTAAAGGTTTTGCATCCTAGAGTGTACCACTTGTTGAGTGTTACTAGATCTTGTTTTTCTTTGGATTATATATGTTTGATTCTCCCTTGATAGGTACCGACGTCTAAACATTAAAATTTTATAACTTAAATTTGAGGAAAGATTGTGTTGTTAAAAGAAAATCTTGATAAGATCTGTGATGGTTGGTTAAAATTCACTTTTGATTATAGCCGGTCTCTATTCAGAATGCTATCTTTGTTATGCGAGAAAAGACATATCACGATGGATGCGATATGGTCTAATCGGTTTCACTTTAGGTTGAGTTCATGGGTTACTATGTGGCTTAATAATCACTCTTTATTAGTGGATATGCCAATGTTTGAATCGAAAAATTCAATTCTTAGTAGTTGATCTTGATTGAATGGTATTAAGATGGAATTCACTTTGAGAGATGAACAACTATTAGTAGGCCATGACTTAGAACTTTTGATAATGTGGTTATTCATTCTTCTTCTCCTTATGTTGGGGACGAACATGGTTTTTAGTGGTGTATAATGTAATGACCTAGAAAAATTATTTTTGAAAATATTTGAGCTATTTTTTGATTTTAATTATTTAGTTAATGGTTAATTTTAAATAATTATTAATTTTTGATTGATGGCTTATTGGCTAAGTCCATAATTTATTTTAAGACCCTATACTATTTGGCCCATATAAATAAAAATAACATAATAGAATTTGTCACTTCCAATACCTAATTAATTTAGAAAAAAAAATATAAGAGATAAAAGAATAACGAGAAGAAGAATTCTTGCGGCTGATGAAAAACAAAATGGAAAACCTCGATGAAATCAAGTAAGTGTTATTCGATCTAATTAGTGTAATTTGTTTGTGTGTTGTTGTTTGAATGTTTAAGAAAAGAGGCAAAAGAGTTGTCATTCGTATTGTTGGGCGTTGATCAGAAAGCAAAAGGGAATTGAATTGGGGATAAGTGTTAAAAGGTGAGTTATTTAAATAATATAATATAGTTTTTAGTGGTATAATGTAATGTATTATTTATTTAGCCAATTATCATGTGGCATGGATGAGTGGTAACGAAAAATTCCGATCAACTAGCTTTCTGTCACTACTTGGGTTTGTCTCATTTCGTAATTATTTTTACTATAACATGATAATTCTATGTTTTGATATAATGAGATAGTTAATTAATTATTAAGTCTATTTTGTTATATGAAAATTGTTAGGATGGTATTATTTAGAGAAATGGAAATTTAACCTAGGCTTGAAACATAGAAAATATGATAATTGAAATGTTAATTGGCATAAAAATTGGGAGTTTGATTATAAATTCGGTTAAGTTTTGGGTCTAAGCTATACCTATAGTAATATGAGTGTGGTTAGTTCAAAATCTTATTGTGATTATTAATGTGAATAGATTGCTTTGAGTTTCGAATTCAGAAAACAAGGATGGCTCTAGTTTCGGAGTGAATTCTTGACTGATTGAGGCAAGTGCATTTCTAAACTCTGGTTAAGTGTATGAAATGCGTGTATTTTCTTGTGGTATATGTTTGAGAGTAATGGGATTGGTTATGGGTTAACTTGTCCACGTTGATTTATTGTAATGATGAAAAAAATCGATAACAAAAGGAAATGTAATTAATTGTTGATGTGTAATGTGTTGAGAAAGGGTTGAAGGCTTGTTGAATCATTGTTGATGTGACTTCATGTTTGTGTGGTTGTGAATTGTGCGTTGTTATGAAAATGATTATCTCCTCATTATTTGTGTGAATTTGTCATCTGCATTATTCTGAGGCATTGGTTGTGACAAGTGTTATGTGCATTGAGAAAGAATGAAAACTTAAGAGGATGTACCATTTCGAGGGACGTATCGCACGCCGCGATGGATACTGTATTACGAGGGACTTATCCCGCGCCGCAATGGTTACTATTATCGAGGGTCATGTCGTGCGCCGCGACAGATGCATGGACAGATATGTCCCCCATGGGTCCCGGACTGAGAGACAGCGGGTTTGTATCACTAGGTCAGACATGCATCATTATACTTTAAACTACATTCCATTGCATTGCACATACTTATCATTAGTGAACTTGATATCGTGTTTTGCTGATCTTCTGATTGCCTTTTTGCGAAACTTGTGATTGATCAATATTGAGCTTGTTATTGCGGATATATAATTTAGTGAAGTATTGTTGTTGAGGATATGTAATTTTTTAAAGTGTTGTTGTTGATGATATGTAATCTGTCTAAGTGTTGCTGTTGAGCTACGTGCTATGTAAACTGTGAGCTGTTAGGTTGGGTTGATTTTACTACAGGTTGTAGGTTTGGAGGTTCGATTGAGGGTGGTAGAAGTACTCATATTTCATCCCCTTAGCTTGTGTTTAGAGGTTTACTTGCTTAGTACCGTGTGGTTTGGTACTCACCCCTTGCTTCTATAATTTTTTATAGGTTATGAGCCTGGATTTTTATTGTACTTGTCATTATCTTCTTTTCCGAGGCTTCTTGGAGATTTGTGAGGTAGTTTTTTCCATCTCAGCAGACTTTCTTCTCCATAATTATGATCTTGTTCTATTCTAGGAAGAAGTTCATTTGAAACTAGAGTTTTTTTCTTTTGAATCAATTGTAATACTTTAGAGGCTTGTACACATGACTATAAGGTTTTGGGGTTTTTGTTAAGTTACTTATATTTTATTTCCGCAATTTATTGTAATGGTTCAGTTTTAGGCTGGCTTGTCTTGGTGGGATAAGACGAGTTCCATCATGTCCATTTTTGGGTCGTGACACTTATATATCTCATCAAATTTTATTTATAATTTACTTATGAAAGCGAAAATGTCCAACATAAGAATATTAATCTTTTTGATTCTATGTTTATGATTTTGAGCGATAACCAATTCAAACCGCTCTGTGAACACCCCTAATAATAGTAATACTAATGTGAAATAAGGGTAGAAGATTGGCTATGAAAAATCTAACATTTAGATTAACAAGGTTGGCAAATAAAAGCAAGGTCCATGAATACTTTAATGGGTTAATCCATAATTTATATATCGTGTAATTTTTAGGTAAAATAATTTTTGTATATATAATTTAATTGGTTGATATATTCTCCTTATTTTTATTATAGATGGTTGATTATAATAATCGAGATAGCAGTCAAACATTGGGACAACTAAGCTGTTTAGCTTCATATGCTGCACTCTTAGTAGTAATATTGTTTCAGACTTATGCATGTAAAATCGAAAAAGATCAGCGTATGATCACACACGATATAAGGATTGAGAGACAGAGGAAGTTAGAAATGAATTACTAAGTCATCTATTTTCAATTGAACTTTGTCGTAGTATTTTAAGAATGACCCCTTCAGCATTTACTGGTCTGTGTGAGATGCTAATTAGAGAAGGAGGTCTTAGACCAACACTTCGAGCGACAATTGAGGAGAAAGTTACAAAAACACTTTACTTGATAGCATATAATATCACAAATCCTAAGTTGTCTTTCATCTTTTGACGATCTGGAGAGTCAATCTGCCGTCATTTTTATGTTTTCCTACGAGCTTTGTTGGAATTATATGAAAAATTTATTCAACAATCTGATGGCCCTCAAGTTACTTTTGAAATCGCTAGCAAGCAAACATTCTACCCACATTTTAAGGTGAACATAATTAATTATTTAGCTTATGCAAAAATTGTTTGTGTTTTAATCGATGATTAATATATAAAGATTGTATTGGTGCAATTGAAGGAACACACATAAGTGTTAAAGTTTCACAAAGTGAAGCACCAAAATATCGTGGGAGAAAAGATTATCCAACACAATATATGCTAGCTCCACGCACATTTGATTTAAAATTCACATATGTTTTAGCTACATGTAATGAACAATAATTAAATCATTATTTAATTATGTTTACAAAAATTCTACCTTGTTGATGATTGACTCATGTTGAATAGTGTACTTATTATGCCTTATAGGGAAGAACGATATCACTTGAAAGAGTATTCAATAAATCCACCTCGAAATTCTCGTGAATTATTTAATTTGCGACACGCTTCTTTGCGTAACTCTATTGCACGTGCATTTGTAGTTTTAAAAAAGAGATTTCCTATATTTTCTAGCTCAACAGAGTCATCATATGGTATTGAAACTCAAAAGCTTATCATATTTACCTGTTGTATTTTGCAGAACTATTTAAGAGAAGAAATCCAAATGATGATTTACTTGCTCAAGTTGATGCGGAACTTATGAATAATAATGATGTACATGAAGATGTTACAAATCCTAGAGAGAGCAATGAAGAACTTAGAAGAGGATAGTAAATTCGAGATAGCATATAAGCTGCCATGTGGAATAAATATCAAGACTTATTTTCGAGGAGAAACATACAAATAAATTTTTGTATCACTTTTATTTATTTGATGTTATTTGAAGTGATTTTGTGAACTAATATTTTACTTATAAAGATAATGTGTTGTGCATTTGACTTTATATTAATACTCTTCAATGTTGTTGATGATTTATTTAAATTTAATTCTTATGAATATTTATTTTAATTTTTTAGTTATCAAGATGGCGAAAAAATTAAAGTCGTTTACTTCAACTGATACAAAAGTATCTGATAATTCTCTTTGTATTTGGTCACATACTATGGAGGATGCACTAATTGATGCATTTTGTCAGGAGCAAGAACTTGGCAATAGGGTTGGTGGATCTTTCACTACACACGCACTGAATAACATATTTAGGGAGTTACGATCAAAATTTCAAAATAAAATTCTTAATAAGGTGAGAATTCACAATCAGATGAGAAACATTAAAAAACAATTTATCAAATATTATGATACATTTCAAATGGAAATGAGCGGATTTGCATGGGATCGAATTACAAATATCTTGAATGCTGAGCCCGAAGCATGGGATCAATTAATTCAGGTATATTCATGTTTGTTAATTTTTCTCTTATTTTTATATTTTAATGTTCATCTTATTTTCTTCAACAATGTGTTGTACTTTTCATATGTATGCTAATCCCGAAGCTGCTGATTTGAGGACCAACTGTATCAGAAATTATGATAAACTAATGATGCTATATGGAAAGGATAGAGCTAGTGGAAAGCATGCTGAGACAGGACCAGATATGTTAAATAGAGTTACTAATATAAATTTGAAAAGATCAAATACTAGTTCTTTTACTATTGAAGAGGTTGACGAAATGATTTCTATGAATGATGCATCATTGGAATATGAAGGAGAGAAACAGGATGAGCAAGTCAACTTATTAATGATGCACCTAAATAAGACGTCTCTTCAAAGGTACAAACTCATCAAAGAAATTGAAAATCTAAACATAATCATTTTGAAGACATAGCTGATATGATAAGGGGTGGTATGGATAATCTGGCTTATACCATTAATCGACTATAAACTATGCCACCTATTTCTGAAAGCGAGATGTGGCAAATGATAAAAGAGATGAATTTGGAATCTCATATGAACTCAAAAGCTTATATATGTATTTGTCAAGATGCAAATATGTGTCGCACATTGATGGGATGTCCACAGGAAAAACGCAAGTCTCTTTATTGACTATTATGATAGCACACAATTAAGTTTAGATTTATATATTGGATTTTAAGTATTTTTGATTTTATAAACATATGAATATTTTAGTTTTGACAATTATTTTACTATGCATTTTAAGGTATTGAGAATTTGAATGATTTGTTTTGTTATGAAGATTTATAGCATATAATATCGATATCATTATCAGTATAATCTAAGTTATAAAATAAAGTGATATACATATTATACATCTACATTGTTGTAAGGTTATATGGATAGTTGATTTAACAATTTGTGAACGAATTAAAATTTATTGTTAATGATTTAGAGTTACAATTGGTGGACGAATAAATAGATTAATTATTTCATTTTCACAAAGCAATATTTTTCATCTTCGACTCATTTTTCAACATTTCATAATTAATGTGGTATGTGATGATTTTTAGAATTGAATATAATATTTTTAATTTTAAATAGTTCTAATTAAATCAATGTAGATACAAACGTGATAGTAATGATTGATGATATAATTTTATGTTATTTTCATATGACATAAAAGGATATGCATGATTGATGGATAGTTTTGTTATTTTATTAATAATTACTGATAAATTTAGTATTTAAAATAGTTAAGAACCTTTTGGTAAATTTTTAAATTACAATATAGTACAATACAATCAAACCAAATCATGTAAATGTTATTAAACACCAGCAAACAATACAGTCCAACCAATCATTTTATCTACCAAACAGTACAATACAGTACATTATGAAACAATGAGTAAAAATGATCCAAACAGAGTGTAAGTTTTTCATAGATCATTTTAACATTTTGAATTATCAATTATTCTGTCTTATAGTTCTATTTACATGATTTACAAATATATAAATTTATTTAAAGAATTTGAGGATTGGATAAGTAGATGTTCGGTCAAAGTCAAAATGTTTGGCTCTTGGAAAAAGTGTCACATAAAATTAGACAGAGGGAGTAATATTTTCCATCTAAAAAATGTATATTTTTTATGAAAAATATATTGAGTTGCGTTGCAGTCATTATTTTCAAATTATTTTGAAGTTGAGTAACTCCTAATGCTATAAAGAAGGCTAAGCAAAATCGAGGAGGAGGAGAAGGTTTAATAATTTTTGTTGTATGATTTTCTTGGTGTGAAAATAGATTTCTTTTAAGGTATTTTTATCTTTTAGGAAATTATCCTCACCTTTGATATATAGATTAAGTAGGTGAACATAAGATTTTTACCTAGCACCCTGGTATGAATGATTTAAGGTATAATGATTGTAATGGTATTTATGTTTTTATAGATATATATTCTTCAAGAGACTCTACTTCTTTTTATGTTTCTTCATGTTCGGATTTATAATTTTTCGGTTCCTAATTAGGTGGTTATTTATTTGTAATTGCATCAACTTCTAAGGTGTGGAGTTTCTGTTTAATTTTTTTTATTTCATTTATATTTGTAATAATTCTACCTTATTATTTTGAACGGTTATTTCGGATTTAATTGATTTTTTAAATTTATTCAGAACAATTGTCATATCTAAGGGTTTAATAATTTTACTATCATATTGTTTACCAAGGAATAAATTTCTGAAGGCAATAAAGTATTTTTTCCAAAAATTAGGATCTTCAATATGATATATCATATCAAAGAATGTTTCATTATTACTACTAATGATGACATTTAAAGCATGATTTTTGCAGGTGCAAGTTGCACTACCACATTCACAAGCGTCTGGTGACTTACTATCTTCAAAACTGTAGTCTATATGTAGCGGATCGTCCCTGCTAAGATTTTTATGAGAGGAGGAGTTGTTATCTTCTAGAGTGAAATATAATTTATTTATAACTTCTTCTTTCAGCATATTAATTTTGTATTTCTTTTTATTAGTGGTTGGGCAGTCTTTGGCTCCATGTCCTTTTTTTCCACAGGCCCAACATCTTTTAGTGTTGTTTTGTTTACATCTATTTTTACCAGGGTTCTAGTTATATTTTTTAAATCTCCTTTTGTATGACGGGGTTTAGTTGATTGTTTATTCTTATGGTTAAATTTTTAGAAGCCTCTTTTAATGGGGGAGATAGTTTAATATAATCAAAGTCTTGACAAAAGTTTGTGTGTTCATTTTGTGATATTTTACTATCCCTTTTTAGTTGCTTCTTAAGATATATATTTGTAAATAATTCTAATCTAGTAATATTTATAACACTTATGAGGTCATCATAGGTTAATTGATTTTAAGGAACCTTTCCTTCAAACCGATCATTTAGTTTTATTCTAACCTTTTCAGCAAATAGCTTGGATAGACCACTAATAAATTTTTCTTTCCTATAATCGTGATTGCACCCTTTCCTAATCATAACTTTGTTTATAAAACCATCTTTATGTAATCTAAAATTTTTAAACTTTGGGCAAGATATATTAGATAGTATCTCTAGACTTCTATCTTGGAAATGTTGAGATTGTCCAATAAAATATTTAGTTATGTTATAAATTAAGGTGGCGGTGGCATCTTCAAGGACTTGATTCTCTATGGTTTTCCCTGAAGATTCATCCATAATAATTGGGTTAAGACTTGTAGCATTTAATATACTTTGGCTATTATATTTTATTAGATAATTATCCCACCAATTTTTAATGTTCCGATAAATCCAACTGTAATTAAACTAGAAGATTGTTTATTTGATAAATTTTTCATTTTATATTCGTAATGATCATTCCCATTTCATGTAATTTATCATAAATTTGATGTTCCGCTAGTCCGTCAATATTCCATTCCTCTTTTTCTCTTTTCTAGTGCAATGTATGAGATAGAAACTCTTTTTCTTCGTATTACATATCTCGAATAAAGAGTGTTTGTTATAATAAGTTTTTTAGAAGAATAATAAGAACTTACTTTATTGATATATTTATCATCATTTTTGTACAAGGTATTAATTTATGTAGTTTTTAGTTTTTTTTATTTGTTTCTATGAGATCATATGTGATTTCAAACTTTTCTTTAAGCCTAGGGAATTTTTCGTTAGAAAATACTAGTAGTTAAAATATTGTACGAGTTTCTAGTTTTTTATTTTTCTCACTCTAAAAAGGACTTGGTTCATCCTTAAAAATTCAGTTAGTATCGGCTTCAATTTTTTTCTCTTAGAGATTATATAATATAATTGATTTGTATAATTATTTTGTTGCAGAATTCTTTTTATATATATTTATTGGGATCTCCTTTAATATTGACTATATCTGTTTTAAATGGTGAGGCAATAATAATTCTATTATCTACGAGTAGACTAATTTCTTCTAAAGGTGAAATTTTAGACTCAACTACGTCATTATTAGTAGTGTACCATATAGTAACCAGCATTTAACGACTTTATTTGATCGTCTATACTCCTGTGCATTCAAACCACTTAAAAAACTCTGCATTACATTTTTCTCTTTTCATATCACTAAACCATTTATTTCTAAAGGTTAATCTTTCTAATAGAGAATATCTTTGTGTATACAATTGGTTTTAATAGAATTCTCTGAACTAGTCTAAAATTTATTTAGATATTTAACATCTATTTCAAAAGGTTTATCTAATCTAATCATGCATAAATAATACTTTATTTCTTGAAATTTTCTAGTAGTGGGACTTGTGGATTTTATGGGTTTAAAATTCCTATGTTACATTTTTGAAATAGTTCTCGGTCTTAAGGTTGGTTTAGTTGGTCAAATTTTAGTTTTTTCCTTTTAAATTTCTTGCTCTTTTACGCAGTCAAAATGTCAATAATCTTTAATTAAAACGTCATCTCAATTTTTTATCCTTGGGACATAGGTGTTGTTAAGATATGCATCCATAAGTATGATAAATCCTTCATTAGTTACCATTTTAGCCTTAGGAGCGGAGGTAATTTTCATTAATTTATAATACATTTGATATATTATGGCTATTTTCCCATTAATTTCCTTACTATTCATATTTCTAGTTTAAATATTTAATGTATCAATTATGTTTTGATTATTAATATTTATTGAATAATAAGGATACAATTAAAGTATACCTGGTCATTCACAAGGTTGCTTTGTGCTATTTATTGCTAATAAAGCATCATCAAAATTTTATAACCTATTGTCTCTTAAGAGAAGAAGACATATGAGTACATCAAAACTTTATCTATATAATAGGTCGACTATCACTTGGACAAATAATATATGAAGAAATTTATATTTGTTTTCATATAAATATTAATATCGTTAACTGCTAGCAATTTAATAGTCTCAGTATTTTTATTAATAGCAATAGTAGACTCAGAAATTATAATATCATAATTATTAATAAAGTCGCGGTGTCTAGTGGTGATGTAATTTTATGTTGATTGAGGATCATGCCGGGAGAAGAACACTATCCTTGGACTTAAATTTCTACTTTAATGATTACTATCGGAATAATAAATTCTGTGTACTAATTGTTGTTTTCACAAATCTTCTTTGATCCTATTCCTCTAGGCTTGGAGACGGGAACACCCTCCGGGTCCGTCTCTACGACACACACAGACTAAGCTAATCCAATGGAAAAGTATGGGCTTCCCGACATCTACATCGGGAATTATATGGTTACACCACTTTTAGGAATAAAACTAGCATAAGTGGAAGAATAAAAACAACTATCAAACTCTGAACGTATCACACCGACCACAATCAATATTTCAACGATGTCTACCCAAGGCTAGCGTAGGGACTTAGCCGCTCCTACTCATAGCAACAGTGGGTAGGAATAAAATTATACCTCAGTTAGTCTAGGTTTTTAGAAGCAATCTCCCTATCCCTGTCACGCCCCGAGCTACCCCCGAGACGCGGACATGGAACTTTGAACCACAAGTGATCCCAAGCTAACCTTGCTGGCATAATTATTTGCATACTAAAGATAATAAACTGATGTGGAAGCTAAATCATAATTTAATCGTAAAAGACGAGGAATACCCATATTCTATAACTGAGATATTTAAAAACAAAGAGTTTAATACAAAGGAAATATTAACTCAATACTAAGCTAAATCTAACTATGTTTGAAATAAGCCTTTAAACTGGACTAGAAATACTGGGACAAGCCCCAACTAAATTTAGCAAACACTGAAACTAAAAGACTAAATATTTAAAAGAAACTTATGAATCTTGTCCTCGGAAAATGAGTACTCATCACCGAATCTGCTGAATTAGAGATCGGGAAATCAATCTATGCGTGATCTGGATGCTGAGAACCTGAACCTACATCATGAGAAGATGTAGCGCACGTATGCGACAGTACTGGAAAGTTACTGAGAATGTAGGATAGATTAAAACTTAAATAAAACATAATTGAACAAGCATAACAACAAGTATAATAGTCTGACATGATAAATTGAATTCTGAGCTAACTTGATGCAATGACCAATTTATAACATGCAGAAAATGAATACTAAATATACTGATAAATGGTTAATGCAGAGAGTATGACTGATCTGTGGGAGCTACTAATAACCGATAATAAAACCACATGATCTAAATATGGAGTTCGATGTATACGCCCCATCGAGAGGATCCAATATATCCTGCCAAAGGTATAAAGGTATGCTGGCGTGATCACTAAACTAATTACCCATAGAGGGGACTTACAACGTACTTGGCTAGTAGTTCTGGGACTAGTTAGGTATAATAAACCCTAGTCCAACTTGGTATTATACTACTCATAGTGAATTCTGTATATTAAATGATTATGTCTGAGTTTCTGTAAATACTGGATCGCTTGAAAATTAACATGAAAACTGAGAATGCAATAATTAATCTGGTAATTATGCATTTACAAATGAGGCATGTCTATTTGAAAGTTCTGAAATATATGACCTAGCTTGTATATTCACGAACTAAAGAAATACAAAGCTAGGGTTCTAAAATTCATGCAATAAACTGAACAATTACATGATAATCTAATTTGGAACATAAAACTAATAAATTAATGAAGTTCTCTTGAAGTTCTAGAAGCCCTAGGTTTAATTATGACAATAGAATCAAGAATCTGACTGAAAACTAGGGACCCAATGGGTGAAAGGAACCTACTAGTGAAATCCCACATACCTCAAGACGAAATCCACGAAAAGATACATAGGTTTCGGGGCTGTAACTGCTGGATATTGTGGCTTTCTTGAACTAGGGTTCCTGAGCTTTGTCTCCTTTGTTGCTTCTAATTTTCTAAGTATTGATCGAATTATTTGACTTAGGTATGTTTTAATTATGTTTCTAGGCTAAAATTAACAAAAATATGATGATTTAGGGTCAAAAGAACGTAACTTAGTGTTTAAACAGAGTGGGAAAGGACCAAAAGACCCCTTGGAAAGGTTGTTGTCTGACCAAAAGATGGCAAGGACTGACGGTCCATCATCTTCCCGATGCCCCATCGTTGTGTCCGTCATTAGGTCCTGTTCGACACGCCTTTACTAAAATGGGCATAAATTATTACTTGGAGATCTTATTTTAGCATGGTCGGTTAATATGGAAAGATAATTCAATTATCTATATGTAAGTAAGTCATATTACACATAATTAATATTGTACTAAGAGTTATGATCATTTGAAGTTGACCCAATTGCATTTCCCCTTAACTGTCTGTAAACTTTCCAATTATGGACCGTAGGTCAACCTACTTACCATGCTGGTAATCTCTAGCTCATGTCAGAGAGTAGGTGAAGTGAGTCTTGATCGACGGTCAATGACTATGGACCATCTTTTTACCCACGGACCGTAAGTCTTGCGTCATCCCAGACTTAACCCAATTCTCTGGGCTGAAATTTTTAGGAGTTTCTGATCCCATCGATGGTTGTGCAGGACGGACCGTGGTTCAGGCCACAGTTCGTTGATGCCACTGTTAGTAGTACTTGTAGATTTTTTCTGAAAAACTAATTTTTGGTATGTTTTCGCGATGGGGTGTTACAATCCCTTAATTATGTAACATCTCTGAAATGACTTAGATGAAACTAGAGTCTAACAGTTGTATCATGAGGTTCTAAAGTCCTAAGGTGGGTTATAATGATGTTTATTGACAGTGACTAATGTTTGGTCAAGTTTGGAAGTCAAACGTCAAAGAATGTCCATAATGTTTGAAAGGTTTGCCTTGAAACATATAATTTGTCTTATTCTGTTTTGTCAATTTTTATATGTTCGTTTTAGATGAAATTGATATGAGGGGTTCGTAACATGTGTATGAACATAATTGGGTTTGAAACTTACGGCAAAACTCCCCAAGGACCAACTAAGGGGGTCCATGAGGAGGACCCGATTTGTAGGCCAAGACTGTCCAAAACAATCCCACCTACGGAGGGCAATCGACGCCCAGTAGGCTGGCTGACGCCTTGTAGGTGGAGGGAGTTGGTAGAGACATAGGATAGGGAGCTTCAGCTCCTATTTTGCAGTCTCTGGCCCAATCTATGATTGCAAGCACGACCCGTTGATGCGTTGATGCCTAGTTGACTGGTCTGTCGATGGCACCTGCAGATTTTCTCCTGGTGTTTCGGCCAGCTCAAGGACATTTTGGGGTTTTCACCTAGCCTTCCTAAATTTTTTTGGACGGTTTCTTAATGTTATTTTAGGTGTTTTAAGTAAATTTATAAGCCTAGAACCCCTATTAAAGTCATAATTCAAAATCAAAACCTCAATACCCCTAAAGAAGTCGCTAGAGCACCATTGAAGCTAGAAGGAAGATTGGAGCTTTAAGATTAGTTGCTCCATCAAATCTTCTAAATTTTCCCAATTTCACATCAAATCATGGTATGATCTTCATCCTTGAATCTCTTTTCATTAATCAGTCAATCTTCAAACTGATTTTCTAAAGCTTTCTCAAAGGATGAACTTCTAACTTGTCATTTAGCCATCAATTCTTGCATAAAATGTTTTGAATCTTTATATTATGATTTAATTGATGTTAGTTTGATGATTTTAACCTAAAATCTTCATGAACCCATGCAAATCATGAACTACTAGTTTTGACTATATTTTTGTTAATGTCTCTATACTATTGAATTCTTGTGTAGTTTAATTTTGGTTATTGATTTAAGAAATATTTATATTAGAATCATGTGTAGGGTCTAATTAATTGATGAATTCATATTGAATTCATTGTATATTATGATTATTGGATTGAATTGGTGATCAGGGCTATGGGTAAGAGCCTTTGAGTATGACGTTGGTTGATTTGACTATGGATTGAAGTTGTGAGATTGGATTAGTGGTGTGATGTCCTAAATCTCTCTATATTTTGTAGAATAGTCCTTGAATTATGATTATTATTTTCATGGTCCACTTATGGTGGCGGTGCTTATGTGTTATTCTTTTGAATTATGTGGTCATCGCCATTACTTTATCATTTGTAAAACAATGTGGCCTCAACGTCATTAGTTTATGTATTATGGTATTATCATGTTATAACTTTATTATGTGAGTATTATGAATGTGTTGACGCCTAATGTGTATATGTGAAGTCAAAGCATGAGTCCTCTTAATTGAAGATAGGTTCTCATGATAGGCTATAGTGATGTCTTTTGTGTATACTTGATGTTAAAGAGTGAATCTTGCTAGTTGAATTTATGATCATTAGGATGAAATATAATTATGAGTCTCTAGGATTGTGTAGTATGACTTCAAATTATACTAGTTGTCCCTATGTGCTTCTTTAATTACATGTTATATGTGATTATGAAAAGTATATGTGTCTTGATTTGGTAGACTTGTGTCCCTTACCTGATACATGTAAAATGTGAATATGGAATCTTGACTTAATATGCTAAAGCTCCTAAGTCATGTATATGTGATTAACATGTGACCTTGAACATAGTTAAGAAGGTCATTTATGTGGAGCATTTTAAAAAGAAGATTATGATATCCTTGAAGTTTAAAGTGTTAATGGTATCCTTTTTGTATGAATTGTGGACTTAGGGTTGATTGTATGGAACGACATGAAATCATCCTTAGGAAATTCATTGAGATATCCTTTTAATTATTGTAAGGAAAACCCTAGACGACCTCTTTGGTAAGGTGTGTTATGATTTGGTTGTGAACTATATAAGGAACATCTTCATATACTCCTTTATTGAATTACTCTATGAGAACAAAGGGTAGCACTGAGGGAGTAAGTTTTGGGAGTGGCTTTAGTTGAGGATAAGGATAGAGAACAAAGAAACCCTTCATAATTCTTAGCCATATGTCTACATGGGATGTTTCCTAGTTCTACCATTGCCAAGTCGAACACCCTTTATCGGAAATGGTTAACTCATATGGAATACCTACTAGTGTTGGAAAATTCCTATGAAGTTTATGTAGTGGTATGGGACGCTATCTAGACATTGCATGATTAGGCTTTGAAGATACTGGTGTGTGAGTCCCTAGGTATTCTCCAAGACCATTATATGAATGTATTTAGGTGTTGAATGTCTTGTAAATGACTTAATTAACATAACGACTTAAGCAAAGGTGTGTTAATAAAAAGGAATGTATCTAGAGTAGCTTTGAGGATTGGTTAGGTGGGCTTGGAGAGGATGTATGGGTGTTTGATTCATGTCTTACTTAGTTTAGTCTTAGCGTTCTCGATAGTGGGTCTAAATGATGAAATTGACAGAATCTAAACTTAGATAGTCTTAACGATTATTTAGATAAGTTTGAAGAGGGTGTATGGACGGTCTCTTCTTGAATTACTAATGTAAGTCTTATGATAACCTTTGGGAGTAGAATGTCATATTATATGTTATTATATAATTCTATCTTGTGGTAGGTGATTTGTATGTGATGTTTGTTTTAATATGATTTCTTATATTTGTGACATGAAGGTTTAATGTAAAGATCATATTTTGATATAAATGTATGTTTCTTATGATTTTATGCATTATTCCATACTTATTACATGCACAGCACTAATTCCATACATTTTTTTAATATCTAAACTTGTAGGTGAAAGGTGAGAGGCATCTTGAAGAAAATCATGGAAACTAGGACTCTTCCAAGCAAAGTTGGGGTATTTACTTAATTGATTCAAGGACATTACTATGTTTAAACTTCTTTTAATTAAAACTATTGTTATAGACTAAGTTTCTATATTTCGATTGTATATATAGGACGTAACCTAAGTATTCATGAATCTAAGATTGGCGTATGTTGAGACTTAGCTATATTCTTTATGTTTTCTACGAAAGATATTTGAAGTATTGTTTTGTGTGAAATGTTTTAATTCACACTACTTTCCATTCATGTATTCAATTAATGATATCAAAGGGCTTGTACAAGACCTCTTAGAGGTCAGGTATGTTGAGTCATCCGAGAGTTGTCCTCTATTCGAGGTTATGCTCTCGGGATGTGACACTATGCACCCGCATAAGACTTATCTAGTGAATCCATCTATATGTTAAACATATTTCTTCATTCTTAGGAAAATAGGACACCTCATTTTGGAGTGGGTTCATATCACTAAATTCCATGGAGCTCACCATTGTCTATGTCGGTTAAGGCTATATCTATCTAAGCCAAGAACATGTTCAATGATAAGAAAAGAACAAGAGTATGAGTTATGTGCTACTTGATGGGTGTTACTTAGTGTGAGTGAGGGTATGTTGCTTCACTTATGTATTGCACAAGTAATCTTTGAGGGTTATTGTGGTATGTGTGGTATGATTACATGATGGGTATGAGTTAATGCATGCTTTAAATATATATGCACTGTGAATGTTAACCATGACTATGAACTATAAACATGAACATGAACATGAATATCAACTATATCTATGACTTCTTAATGAGCTTCGCTTAGTGCCAGTGGAGGTAGGAGATCTCACTTGCACATTGCACTAGTGGACTTATAAAGGGGTTGTTATGTGGTCTTTTTATGGCATGAATATATATGAATCCATGTATGCATGATGTGAATTATTATCATGAATGATATAACTTATGAATATGAAAGTATCTATTCTTATGATATGGGTCGACTATATATTATCTAAATGTGCATGATGTCTTTTAAACATGAAAAACATGATTTCGACTAAATTACCATTTATAAAAAATCATATCTCAACGATTTTATGCATGCTCCCATACTTAGAACTTTATGTGCAAACCCATTTGTTCAACATTTACTATGACTGTAGGTTTCGGTCATTGAGAAACATTAATTCAATCGAGAGAATCTTTGTTTGAATATTTCCTACACTTGGTGAGTCCTCAAGCCCGAGGAAAAGATGTTACCTTTCTAGTTTCTATTTTTTCTTTCTATTTTGGTACTTTATTGATTTAAAGGTCTTACAACCCTATTTGTACTGTCAATGGTATTATATGGTGAATAACACAAGTCTAGGTTCTTCTATCTGTTTATGAAAAGAAATTGACTTTGATTATAAAACATTTAACTTTTTTGCATAAGTCTGTCTTATGTGATGATGATTATGCTAAGGGTTTCTACGAGACCCCTTCAGGGTTAAGCAAGCCATATTACTTCAAAGGGGTAACCCCGGGTCGTGACAATTCTTATTACTCAATTGAAGATAGTTGTAAAACCTCAAATTTGAAAAAGTCTTGGAAGGGGTCTAAGGGGATTTTCAACAACCCAAATTGGATGTTAGGACCCTCCATATAGACCTAGATTGGAAGTTAACGGAACCACGACTCGGTATTTTCACGTACCCAACCTACACCCTGGACTTGGTTGACACCCAACGTCCATTGTTGGCCTTGAGTGAACCTTGGCTTGGCTTACTAAACTCAACAAAAAACATAAATACAAGAGATAACTTAAGAATTAAATTCAAAAGTTAAAACATAGCCTCAACAGCAACTCCAGTCATATAGTTTACAATAGAAATGGAAAGACCAAAAAAACTAACACTATCATTCTATTAAGACTCTAAAATAGTAAGATGAATGTTGGCCAAGACTCACAAAATTCTATGAATTAAATACAAGAAACAATGAAGGAGTCCTCCGGATGCAAGGAGGGTCACCAATGACTCTAAATGCTCAAACTGGATCAATTAGACGCTGGATGCTGATCTGTATTACCTGCATCTGCATCATAAGACGATGCAGACCAACTAGCATTAGTACATTACATGTACAAGTATGCGATTTGGAATTCTAACAAGAACTTTCAGCTTGAAAAGAGTAAGAAGAAACTTACCTTGGCTCTGCTCAACTCATGCATTTATGAACCTAATATAAAGCATTACAAACATATGCAGTATATATAAATCTTTGTAAAATAGTAAAAAAAACTTTGTTCTTTAAAAAATAATGCAATCACAAACTCAACTTTACATATATATCAACGAAATGTGGGAGATTCTCTAATCGACATCCATCACTCTGAGCCTAAGCGGTGATTCAACATCTTACCTCACATAGAAAGAGGAACTTCCTATACCTTACCGTGAGTATAAAACCTGAACTACTAAGTGGATCCACTAGCTATGCAAAAAATCACTAACAAATCATCTAAAAGTATGACCCTTCTTGCGTTCATGTTGGCTACATGGTTTATGGGTTTTGAGTTAATATGAGCTCCCCTTCTCCTATAAATGCTCAATACTAATCCCAAAAGACTTAGCTCGTATGTTTAGAAACAAATTCTTCTCTGGTTCGAGGTAATTGCTCAAACTTAGCTTTAAAATCTCTCATGGAAATCATAGTTTCCTTGTTACTAAAACTAGACTAAGGCTCTGTTGGAAGTCTAGCTTTCTTTTCTTGCTCAAAATATGAAAACATATGTAAATCTTGAGAATACTTAGTTCCTTTATACTTTTTAAAAGTGAACTCAACTTTTTACTATTTTGTTAACTTAAAACTTAACTCTTAGGAAATATTTTTTGTTCCCTTGTAACTTCTGAGAATTTAATTCAACCCTTCCCTCTTTGCTTACCTTGTAGCTTAAGTCTTAAAACAAATTTAAAATTTTCTTTAAGGACTCGTGGAAACTTTAAGAGCTCACTTTTACTTGCTTCTTTACTTTTAGACTTGACTCTTAACTTTTTTGACCTTTCTCTTAACTTTTCTTGAAATGGATTATGGATTCAATGTTATGATTTTAGTTCTTTAGTGATTTGTAGGTGTTTCAAAATCATTTGAAGTAATTAGAATCATTGGAAGGTGTTAATGTAACCTGGAATAACTTAAAAAGGCTAAACTACGAATATATGGCAAAAAAGCATTCCAGGCGCACAGGTGGTTCGCCGTGCCAACCTTAGTTGATTGAGGCTTTGTTGTGGCACACTGGTTGCATGCCACGGCAGGACCAAGCGAATCATGCCAGGTCGCCGTGCCTGACTTGCCCATGTGAGTCTGACAATTTTTTCTCTTTGTGTTTCAATCTCAAAACCTTCCAGACCTCCCTAATTCTTTCACCAAATTATGGATAAACAAGAATCAACTAACAAGGTAGCCAACAAATTCAACAACAAAAATTCAAATTTTTTCGTCATGAACTTCAACTTTTAACATGTAATCAACTCATAAATTTTTGAATTGAAACAATTTTGTATGTGGGTGTAAGAACCCAACAAGAAAGATCCCATCTTTACTAGGGAGTACCTGTACAAATTCCATTAGAATTTCCTTGGCGTTTTTGGCGAAATATTAAATAATTCTCCCTTCTCCTTCTTCTCTTTTCTTTTCTCCAAGCCTTAACCGTGAAATACTTTTCTAATTTGATCTAAAACTTATTTTTTTACCCCAATTAATCCCTTAAAAAGAATTAGGAAATAACATAGTGAAAAGACTAGTTTGCCCTTACTTAAATTCGTAATTGGATATTTTTTACTTCAAAAGCCCAATTTCCGAAAGACATACGTCCCTCATACGATATCGAAATATTGCAAACTCGACACCATTGGAAATATACTTCCAAGTACTTTATAACCATTCAAAGAACTAACTCTAAATCATATAGATCTATAAGTTATGGGTATTTGAAGATAACCAAAAACTAAATTTCTTAACTTTAGGATATTTTTTCCAGATTTTCCATTTTCCTTTCGAAAGTGAAATTCTTTTAGTTTCTTAGCTTATTCTTGGTTATTACAAGTTACAAGAGGTTATAATATACCCACCTTGGCAATTTTTGTACTCGAATGACATTTCTTTCACTAAGCTATGAATAGTTATCTCAAGATTAACACTCAACGATCAAGAGCAAGTAACAACATGCTTACTCATAGTTTATAAATTAATGAAAAGAGAATTAGTACATTGATATATGTTCTTTGTGAATTCAAATACATGAGGATATCTCTTCTTAATATCCTCTTCAGTTTCCTCAGTTTCTTCTTCAACAAATTGATTCTTCCAAAGGACCTTGATTGACGCAACCTTTTTTATTATCAACTTGCAATCTTGGCGATCTAAAATCTGAACCAAAATTTCTTCATAGGATAATGTATCCTCAATCCCAACATTATCTGTTGTTAAAAAATCAATGAATGATCACCCATGAACTTTTTTAACATAGAAATGTAAAACACTGGAGGAATTGCTGCTAACTCTTGGGGTAGCTACAACTCATTGGATAAACTCCAATTATCTTGGATGTTTTATAGGGACCAATATATTGTCGACTAACTTTCCCCTTCTTACCAAACCTCATAACACCCTTCATGGGTGAAACATTTATACCCAATTATCTACCTCAAACTCTTACAACCTTCCCTACACATCTGGGTAGGAATTTTGACGACTATGTGTCATTTTCAATCATTTTTGAATCACATTCACCTTCTCCATATCTTGGTTAACTAGATCTAGTCATATCAACCCTGCTTCACCAAATTCAAACCACCCAATGAAAATCTGCATATTTTCCCATAAAGAGTTTCATATGGAGCCATTTAGATGTTCGAATTGTAGTTATTGTTATAAGCGAACTCAATGAGAGGTAGGTGATCATCCCAATTCCCCTTGAAATCAATCACACAAGCTCTCAACATGTATTCTAAGGTTTGGATAGTAGGCGCTGCTTGCCCATCTTTTTGAGTTCACTTTTGAACCCGAACAATTTTGGAAAGACTTCCAAAACTATGTTGAAAATTATTAAAATCTATCTTAAATGATTGAAACTGAGATCCTGTGAAACTTTGCAACCTGTTGACTGTATAATTTTTCATAATCCGTTGCCGAATGAATGGTCTTTACCAGCAAAAACTGGGCTGAATTTTTCATTCTATCGATGATACCATAATTGAATAATAATTCCTGTGTGACATTGGTAAGCCTTTGATGAAGTCCATATTAATGATCACTCACTTCTGTTCCATAATTTCTACATTCTGAGCCAAACCTCTAGGCCTTTGTTGTTCTATGTTCACTTGTGAGTCACTTATACATTTGGCAACAAACTCAGCAATCCGTTCTTCACGCCTTCCAAATAATATACCTTTCCCAAATCGCGATACATATTTGTGGAACCCATATTAATGGAATATCTGGAGCTATGATATACCTCCATGATCCTCTCTTTGAGTCCATAAACTGTAGGTACGCTAATCTACATTAACACTTCAGCACACCATCGCCCCCTTGTTCAAAAGTCAATACTCTTTGCTTATGAATATTTGCCTTTAAATCAAGAAAAATAGGGTCTTGTTCCTGCTTCTCTTTCACTTTTGATGCTAATAATGACTAAAAACCATTAGTCATCACTATCCTTCTCTTTATGGAATCCATAAGTCTGACTTCCAAACGTACAAGCTTGTGTATGCTTTGGATAGTTACCTTTTTTCTTCCTCAGAATCGGCGGTACTCCTCATTGATAACATTCTTAAGGCAACAACAACCACAATAGCCTTACCTGGGTGTTAGAGAATACTAATGTCATAATCTGTGAGTAATTCTAACCACCTCCTCTGTTTGAGATTACACTCTTTCAAGGTGAACACATATTGTATGCTCATGTGTGATCAATGAATATGTCAACATGAACACCATACAAGTAGTGACATAATCTCTTCAATGAGGAAACCACAACAGCGTCTAAGACATGGGTCGGATGATTCTTTTCATGAATCTTCAACTGTGTGGAGGCATAAGCTATAACCTTCTCATTCTACATTAACACACAACGCAAAAAATCTCTTGATGTATCATAGTACACCACAAAACCTTGAGTACCCTCTGTAAAGTAAAAACTGGAGTAGTAGTCAACCTCCTTTTCAATTCCTAAAAGCTTTTCTCACAAGCTTTAGACAATTGAAACTTGAGTGTATTCTGAGCTAGCTTTATCAAAGGAGATGAGATAGATGAAAATACGTAACCAAATCTTCTATAGTAGCCATTAAAACCCACAAAATAGCTTATATCTATTAGAGATGTGAGTCCAGGCCAACTCTTAACTACTTCTATTTTTTGGGTATCAACGCTATCCTATTCCCGGAAATTATGGGCACAAGAATGCCACAAACTTAAGCAAAAACTCACACTTGGAGAACTTGGCATATAACTCCTTAGCTTTAAAAGTTTGATGAACTATCCTGAGGTTACTAGTATGATATTATTCATTCCTTGAATAGATTAGTATGTAATCAATGAAGATGATAACAAGCAAATCTAATTAAGGTTTGATGACTCTATTCATAAGATCCATGAATGTTGCAGGCGCTTTGGTCAAACAAAAGGACATGAACAAAAACTCATAACGCCTATATCTTATTCTGAAAGTTGTCTTTGAAATATAACATTCCCTAAATTTAAAATGATTGTAGTCCAATTTGTGATGAATTTTTGAGAAGTAGGAAGCACCATGTAGCTAGTTGAAAAGATAATCTATCCTTGGAAGAGGATACTTATTCTAAATGATAACCTGATTTAATTGACGGTAGCCTATACACATCCTAAGGGAACCATCTTTCTTTCTTACAAAATATATTGGAGAGCCCCAAGGTGAGACACTTAGTCGAATCATGACCTTATCTAATAGATCTTTTAATTATTCTTTCAACTCTTTTAACTATGTTGGTGCCCTATATGGTTTAATATAGATAGGAAGAACATTTGCAATGATTTCTATGCTGAAGTCTATTTCTTTCTTAGGAGGGACTCCGGGTGATCATCAGGAAAAACTTATTGGAAATCTTTTACTAAAGGAGCTGACTGAAGAGAACGTAAGTCAGCACTTGAGTCATTTACCCGGACTAAGTTATAAATACACCCCTTTAAAACTAATTTTGTTGCCTTAAAGAATGAAATAAAATGACCCTTTACCATTGATAAACTACTACTCAACTCTATAACTGGATCATTAGGAATATGAAACATGAGAACTCGAGTTTTACAACCTATTGAAGCATTATAGGGATGAAGCTAGTCTATACCTAGAATGACATCAACATCTACCATGTCTAACTTTACTATATCAGCCATGGTGTTCATCTAATTGATGGAAATAGGACAATCTTAATAGACACTTTCTATAGAATAGACTCTCCAACAGGTTTAGAAACATAAGAGGGTTCATAATGTTCTTAAAGAATAACCTCAATGTAATTTGAAAATAAGGAATTACAAAATATAAACTTGCTCCTTGGTCTAAAAAGGCATACACATCAAAATAAAGACTGTTCATACTAGTGAAAACATATGGAGTGTTCTCTTGATCTTGGTGGCTTATGATTGAATAGAGGTGGTTTGCCGCTCCGCAAGAACCTGAAACGGCTTCTCTAGATGCAACCCTGTCAGATGGAACAATTGATGAATATTGGGCTCTGTTGCCCCGATTTCCACAACCCTACTTATTGTTATGACACTCTTTCATGAAGTGACCCTCTTGAATGCACTTGAAACAACCCGATTGGCCATCACAACAGTTACCGACATGGTTCCTATAAAACCTACAGCAGGCAGGAGCCCAACTACCTCCTTGTGCCACACTACATTTTGACTGCGCTGGTCTATCTTGAAGTTCTTCAAATTGTGGCCATTATACTCAACTCTATTTCTGGGTGCAAGTGAACTAGCAGATTATAATGCATGCCCCTTTTGTTTCTGAATTTGTGGCTGATTCGAACCCTGTTTTTTTGCCCATACTCATTCCGAGTCTTCGCTTTCTTTTTCCAGTACTTCTCTTTGTCCTTCAGCTTCTCCTCTTCAACTTTGTACACATAACCATCAATCGGGATATGTCCATGTCATCGGTGACCATTCAACTATGCCCTCTTTGCTTGATGCACGACCCAAGCCAGTGACAAAAAAGATCATTCTACTCCTCATATTGTGACTTCCGAGGATCACGCTATATACATGACCATCTTCGCCGTCCTTGTCACGACCTGTGTTCTTGAATCCGTATCGCAATCGGCATTGTTGACCTTTGAGAGGTAGCAGACAAGTCTCATCTTGCTTTCATCACATTTATCTAGTTAAATTTGTGGAAAATTTAAACTTTATATATGTATGAAGTATACAGGGAATTCATACAATTATTAACTAGATACATCATAAACTAAGCTCAACATAATAGAACAACGATCTAACATAAAAAATCAAATAGAAACTGAACATGAATAAATCATAAATAGTTTGCCAAACATGGTCTTATTACAAGCTTCGAAATGAAGGTGCGAAAAAAATGCTAGGGACGACAACCAGTAGCTATGTCAAAAACTAAGGCTAGACTAAAGCTGTAGCATCCTCAAAATATTGAGGACCTACCAAATTGTTTGGAGAAACGCTGAAGTCAAACCGCTGAAAGGGTCGTCAACCTGTCCTCTAACTTGCACCTATAAAAAAAAGTAAATAGTAGCGGTTAGTACACCACTTGTAATAAGTATGGGTGTATGCACACATACACATAAGACTAACCATGATCAAAGAAAGCTCTTCCTAAACAACATGCTATTTCTAGAAAGCCTATTGACTAGACTTTCCTAAATCGTTAGATGTGAATTTTGGTATGAATATGATGTTTTTAATGCATTCAAAGCACACAACTCATTTTCTATATGATTAAAAAAAATTAATATTATCCACATAATTTTAGAACAACTCGGGCAAAGATTTGAGATTTTGATCCTCTTAAGACCAGAGCTCCTCTTTGTACACTTCGATTATTTTTCAGTATTTTTCTTATTCTTGTTGTGTAGTTCAATAACTCCTTTGGTCCTATGTTTTACTTAAAAGTTCAATGATTAATTGTAGTCCCATACCTATAATGAATCGATGTAAGTAATCCAAGGATTAAGGAATGATTTCCCTGCCTTATAGTGAGTCATTCTTTACACTCTATATTTATTACCTTTCATAAGCAATTCTCTATTGATCATGCCTTTGATTTCATTACTTTCATGTTTTATATATTATACATTTCATATACATGAGACTTTGGAATCGTTCATGTAGCATAAGACATCTCAAGTGAGGGCCCAACATATGAGACTTACACACTCATAGGTGAGTACGTTTTGGTAACATTTACTTACACTATTGATGACTTGTCATCCTTTTCTTTACATTGATGAAACGTTAATTTTCCTTACATAACATCTTTGGTATTAGTGAGACTTTCCTCACACATTCTAACACTTTCATTCGTGAGTATTTTTAACATAGCAGCTTAGGTGTAAGTGAGTCTTGTCTCACTTCTATTAACACCTCATTCTGGTCACTTTCTTAAGTAAGACATCTTTATTTATGTTATTACTCACGTTACTTGGATAATTTCGTTTGATAGCTTCATATCATCATTTATGGACGATGAGAACTTCACTCAATGAATTACATATGTTCAGAGTTCATTTGGATAGGGCATGTTGGGACTTGTCCCAATGATTTGCATGCCTTTGGCTATGGATTCATTTAATTACCTTAGAGGTTCTTATATTGTCTTTTCAATACTTAAACTATACATGATTTGCACAAAATTAGTATTGGCCTACAATATTTTAAAACTGACTTCATAGCTAAATAATTAGCTAATCGTTTAATTATTTAAAGATAGTATTATAGCCCATTTTATTCATCACTCTTACACGATGTATTGTTAGTCATTCTATTGGCATAAGGAAGGCAATTAATTCAAGTATAATTTCATGGAATCATTAGCCAATTCTATTACATATTTTGAAAATAATGTCGTACACAAATTTATTGGCATTAGCCAAACTTTCACTACACATGAACTTTAATCTTTGATTAACTTACAAAAAAAATTAAATGCTTGGTTTGGCAAAGCTATGAACTTATTTTGGTATTATAGATTCATCATCTAACTTTGAGTTTTTATGAAAGTTATAACTACTTATTCAATGCTATTACGTAAACAAGTTCTTATGGATAATGTATGTTTGGACTTGTACCATTGATTCGCATACGGTATGTTATGAGTTCATTGATGTAGAGATTGGTATCACTTTGTTATTGTAACTTCACACATTTTGGGAGATAACATTTTGGACATAGTTTTGCTAGGAAATTTGTTAGCATAAACAAAACTTTCACATATGGTTGTCATTTAAACTTCATTTGTCGTAAGCCAACCTTTTTACATTCAATTAACTTATAAGTATCATTCAATGAACAGCCTATAACAGTATAATCAACTTCATAAGCAAATCATAACAACTTCATCTTTCTCAAACACAAAACTAAGCATTCTATCATTCCTTAATTTGTGTAACTAATCATTGAATTAACCGAATCCAATCTATACACCTCACTACTCATTAATAAATCAAGAAAAAATAAAATCAGTTAGAACCACATACCAAAAAAAATTTCAAGATTATATTTATATACTTAAAGAATATAAAACCAAGATAACTAGGGAGATGGATGTTCAACAATACCATTGGGAAACAACCCTATTTAGAAATTCATGAGTTTAAAACGTTTGAAGAGCCGCTTGGAGAAAGAATTCCATGATAGAAAACTCATAACATAAGTACAACTTAATCTACGAATACCACCTTGAAAATAAGCTAAGAAATTTTATTGTTTTTTTCTTGCGTTTTGTTCACTTTTTTTTTCAAGCTTGCTTTATGGGTTTAGTCGTGTATTTAATTGAGTTTGAACGTGTTTTTTAGGTTTAGGAACTGACAATGAATTATTAAACTTAGGGTTTAATAAATTAATTAAATATATTAATTAACTAATTACTAAATAAAAACCTCCTATATTGACTTAACATAAGAGAATGTTGACTCGACCGAAAATCTGAAATTTTGGTGTTGACTATGGTTTAGGTCAATATTTTTACTGTATATTATTTACTTAAATCCTTAATTTAAATAATTTAGGGACCTATGGTAAGTACTAAAGTACCCCTAAGTCATTTGAACCATAATCAACCTTTTTGGACAATCCTAGGTTATGTACTAAGCTGTTTCTTGCATTATACTAGGTTAGCATAAGAATTTCGGTTTTCAACCCTTTAATGTAATTAATTAAATGAATAATTTATTTAAATAAGTAATCTAGTGTAATTAATAAATTACCCTTAAGTCATTATAACCATTACTAATCCTTTGGACCATCCTAGGTTAAATAGTAGGTTGTGTTTTTCTTGTCTCAACCGAAATCATGAAAACTCATTGTGATTTCGGTTTTTACCTTTTAAATGAAATAATTAATCTAATAGATTAATTAATTAAGTATACAAGGGTACTTAATAAAGTATACCTAAGTTGTTAGGACCTTAACTAACTCTTTGGACCTTCCTAGGTTAGGTACAAGGTTGTCCCTTTCTTGACTTAACAAGTATCAGAAAATTTCCTTTGTAGTTTTGGTTTTATACCTTTTAAATTAATTAATTAATTTGATAAATAAATTAATTAGGTAACCTAGGGGAGTTAATAAAGTATGCCTTAGTTTATAGGTCCATAACTAACCTTTTGGACCATCCTTGGTTAGGTATTAGGTTGCCTTTTTAGTAGTACTAGGTAAGTGTCAACCCGGTTTTGAACCTTGGTTGTTTGGTGCACCAATGGGCCCAATTCGGTTGTTCCGAGGTTATTTAGTTATTTAGGGTAGTAGGTTAGAGTTTAGAATCGGTAGGGTGGTTAGGTTCCACATGGAGTGGTCCCTTGTGCACGTTTTCCCCCCTAACTACCCTAACCGAATTCGGTTAGGGTGGTCCCCTCCTTTTGCAGCTTATTCACATGTCTTGCACATGTTCTTGCATGGGTTGGTTGCTCTTTCCTAACTAACTATTATTTATGGTTCATTTGGAAATGCAAACTTATTGTCCCAAGGACACTCACTATGTCCTTTGGCACTACTTAATTTACATGATCATTTAAAATGGTAATGTGGAATGGTACTACGTTTTACACTTGGATGTCTAGTACTTTGTGTGAAACTATTCATAAAGGATTTTCTTTTAGCTTAGGGTCTTCATTGCAGGTACATTTATTGAACAAAAATCTTCTATTGGGGTATGACAACCCAAAAAGTATATTTCTTATTCGTATATAGAAAAAATTGCTAATATCCCTTAGCCAATTTTTCTGTATGCCCAATAGTTCTCAATATTGCGCATTGGGGTGCCTATGTACTCCTAATAGGCTATCCTAAGGGCATACTGGCTCTTCATTAGACATACGATTTTTCGGAATATTACAATCCTCTTTGAGGACTGAGACTAACCTATTAGGTTACATCATTACATTCATAGGTTTAAATGCGGAAATTTTAAAAACTTTTCATTAATTGTACACTAAGGTTTACACATACCTCTACATACACATAATATATATGTCGAGTATGCATAGACCCTTCATGTAGGAATATTACATAGTCTTCTACTTTTATAACACACACACACACACACACACACACACACACATACACAGAGAGAGAGAAAAACACACACACATATATATATCTGAAACGGATGACTCATCTCATAACCATCTAATAAGAGTATAATAATTTTGGCCTAGCCCATACATCAATATAATAAGACCATATATAAGTCACACAATGTTTAGTACTCAAAATAAAAGGAAAGAACATAAGAGTCTTAGAACTAGAAAAACATCGTTAGCTTTATAGTGGCATTTCCCTCGGAAAGTAAGGACATGCCAAGCTTTGATGGATGAGAATTACAAGTCTTCTTTCAAAGTCTCCTCAAAAGCACTTCAACGACCTGAACCTAAAATGTTGGGGGAAAAGGGAGAAAATAGGGTTTGTACACTACTTGTACTAAGTATGAGACCTTAGGACCACATATCATGAAGTCATGCTAAATAGGGACATGACATTAAAACATGCTATTTTACATTTAGAAAGCCTTATGCACATTCAAGAAGACAATACCAATCAATAACACATATTCATTAAGTCATAGGCATATGCATCACAACACCAACAACACTAAGTCTAGTCAAGTCAACATGCATATCACATAATTGGACACATAGTCAAGAAAACTCTATCATCATGTTATAATAGCAACAAGAATGAATAAGAGTTTATTACAACATGATCAAGTGAGACCATTACTCATGACCCTTTAAGTCCACTTGTGCAATGACTAAGCAAATCCCCATAGTCTTACTTAATAAAATAATTCTATCAAGAACCACAACAATTGTCCATCTTCAAATAACATAACAATAAAAATACATAATACCATATTTTTTCAATAGAGACGAAATACATTTTCATAAGAGTAATAAACATCATATTGGGTTATTAACATGTAAGATAATCATATATATATATATATATATATATATATCATTTACATTTGTAATACAATACATACATAAGCACATAGGGTTTCCCTCAAGGAAAACTAGTGCAAGTCATAGGTAGAGTCTCATACCCCTACCTAGGTTAAGTCAAACCTCTCAAGTCACCTTAAATGGGTTATACTTCATTACTTCATTTTAGTTTAGGGAAAACTTGCTTTAACAGACATAGACCACAATATCTAAGTGTAGAATCCAGTATTGTAAAACATTACACCGATAAAAGATGGTCTACCGACCAAAGTAAAATCAAACATAAATGTAGTTTTCTAGGTGGATCCACTATCTAGTCTTCCTATGAGGGAACATTGTTCAAGAACTAAGAGATAGGTACAACCTCTCTACATGCCACTTGGAAATTGGAGCCTCCTTTCATGGGAATCCATTATATGAGTATCCCTCATAGGGGAGTCAACACCTCATGTGGAACTATAGGGTGAATCTTCCTCTATGGAAAGTCAACACCTCCCATTGTCAAGTTCGGTTCTAAGCTAAGTCCCTTTATGAAATGTCTTTAATGGCTTTTGTTAATCATCATAGCTTAATGTAGGTCATCGGGTCTACCCCTTTTATAATCATCATTATTATAGCTCAATAAGAATTGAATGTGTATAATCCTTTCATTATAATTCATACATGTGAGGTTAGCACATTTACATAGTGACATCATATTAAGTCACATTGTAAATCATCACTATCCTTATAACATTTACATCTTATCCAATACCTCACAAACCATATTTAAGACATTTTGAATTCAACATCATACTAACCTTATTAAACTTAATATAAGGTATACTTCAACAAAGCATCATCACTTAGCCATAAGTAACCATAATTGAAGTAAAGAATAAGATCACAAGACTTACCAAGTCTCCTTTATAATCCATCATAAAGGTTTTACCAACAACCCCTAATTCAATCCATTAAGAGTGTAATATAATCACACAACAATAAATAACATTATAACAAGGCTAATTGAATCACTATATCACAATCCATCACTAGTTCATAGCTTCAGATAAGATACATACGTCAAAGTCATGATCTCGATCAATTAGTCAAGAACCAGCATTATAGGATTACAATTCAACCTAATATATTCATAATTGATAAAATTTTATCATATAGTAGTAATTCAAGCAATAACAAATTCAATTGAACCAACATTGCTAAATTCATATCAAGATCATAACCTAGGGTTAAGGGGAATATGTTATCTTCTACAAACTAGGACAATACATCAAGAAATAACATAATTGAGTTAAAATACATGTTAATATATTCATAATATCCAAAAAAATCATAAAAAAATCAATTCACAAGATCAATTTTGAGAATGGAAAAGACCCACATGAAAACTAACCTTTTGAAATCAATTTGATGGAAACCTTTGAGGAAAGAGGTCTAAAAGGTAAAAGTAATCCATACCTTATTATTTGATGAAGACTGATGGAGAAACATTGGTGATTTCATCCGTAGAACCCACCTTTACCTTGTCTTTTATGAGGGTTTTCAACTAGAGAAATAAAGAAGACACAAGGATGAGAGTTTTCGGTTTGGGAATTATGAGAAGTTAGGTTAGTCTAATTAGGTTAGGGTATTTATATACATTGTTAATTGACTTAATTATACCTCAAATAACCCTTAATTAAACTCTTAACTAAGCCAACTAATTAAATAAATTAAATACAAACATGCAACAAAACACAAACCTCACAGACGGAACCCCAACCCACACCCCGTTTGTCAATCGACGGGCCAAAGACAACCCATCCTTTTGGTCCATCGTTGAGTTTAGAGACTAGTTCCAAACAGGCCTTGGAAAATTTTTCAAAGTGTCCATCAACAGAAGCAATCATCTCCCCATCGATTGACACATGATTAATTGGTGGCAACAGTCTATGGGCATTTCTTTTTTGTAGCCTTTTGCGAAATCGCAAGGCTCCCTCTCAAAGACCCCTTGTTGGTCCTTGGCGATTCGTGCCCAAACGTTTCGACTATGAACTAACTCAAATATGTTTAAGAAACTCTTGCACAATTTTTTTTCATTTTACTACTCCTTAAACCTAGTCAAATAGTCTAAGACACGCTAGCACCTCCTTAAACTAATTTCCGGATTTCATAGACATACTTTGACGTTTTAACTTCTAAACTTCCTAAATGGCTCATATTCACTAAAATATACCATAAAACAATGTCTAAAACTTTTAAAACTTATGTTATTCTCAATAACACGTCTTTGATATTTGAAGTGTTACACATATCCTTAATTGTTTTTGGAGCATATGGAGACAGTTGGTCGAAATTCAACTCATACTCATGAACACTTGAGGAACTCTATTTCAGAGTTATAAATTCTCATACCTTTGCCTCTTTCAGTTCTTTGGGTAAAAAATACCCCAAGAAACCCTCTTAGAAATAATCCCAACTCGGATGTGGTGCATCGTAATCTCTGCCCTCTTTCCACTGGTCGAACCAAGTCCTAGCCATATTTTTCAGTTTGTATATAGCTAGCTCAGTACTATCAACATCAATTCCATGTATCACATCAAAAACATTCTTGAGATCTTCCACAATGTTTTCCAGATCCTAAGTAGTGCTCGAATAAGAAAACTTAGGGGATTCATAACCAAGAATTCCCGAATCCTCGAAGTGTTAGGCATTTTTTGTTGAGATCCTCTTTGTTGACCAAACTTGTTACTCCCAACCTGACTCAGCATCCTAGTAGCCTCAGGAAACTTAGTGTTGGAATCTTCCACATGAGGTTGCATTTCAGGTGCATTGGGTAACTCTGGTTCCTGAGGTTCAACATTTCTCCTAGCTGGACGACCTCTTGCTGCTATTCATGGAGGCATATTTATCTTAAGAATTTGCAAGTACTAACATGAGAGAGACATTTTAGAGATAAACTCTAATACACGAGAAGGAATATCACAGAAGTGAGATATTCCTAAATGTTGTAGCCACTTTATCATAGATGTGGCACGATTCAAAATGATGATTAAGACTCTATAGACACGAATTCATAGAATCCTTAGGACTTTCAAACATTGGCTATGATACAAATTTTTTCACTCCCCGAGCCTACACCGTGGACGTAGTCCCTGCCCAATGACGATTGCTGGCCTTGAGCAAACCCTGGGCTTAGCTGACTTAATTAAGGGGAATACTTAAATACAAGAGATAACTCAAGAATTAATTTTCAAAATTAATACTTAGCCACAATTGAAACTCAAATCTTATCATTTACAATTGAAATAGAATGTCCAAGGAAACTAACACTATTGGTCTATGAAGCCTATAAAATACTTAGACGAATGATGGGACACCTCCCAAAACAATCTATAACTAAAAGATATGAAATAATGAAAGATTCCTTAGATACAAAGAGGCTTACTGATATGATCAAACTTACTTCTTAAATAAGAAGTAAAGTGGTCGTTTAACTAAAGAACCCAACTAATTAGGTTGGGATCATTCCCACGAGGAAAATAGTTCAAACTTAACTTTATTCTATTATTACTATTATTGGTCAAATATTTTCCTAGAAACAAAAGACAGTAAAGGTGGATTTTAATTTCTAAATTAATGAATGTAATTAACTTGATTAAAGTAAACAACTAACGCATTCAAATGATAGAGCTTAATAAATTAACGAAAGTAACCAGGTCTTAAGTGTTCCCCACTTGTTCATAACTTTATAATTCTAACTATAAAAATTATTTCCTAGTATCTTGTATATAAAGTGATAAGTTAACCCTTATATTTACCTCATGTTAAGCGTTGTATTCAATATTTGACTAAGTTATTACCTCGTACCAATCGACACTACCCTATTAGGTAGTATACACTAAAATCTATGTTGATAATTCTTTTTCTATTATCTACCTCCTTGGCACGACAAGTAGCATTAAGGTGAGTTCTAACGTTGTCCATTAGTTAAAAAGACTTCTAGACGAAAGAATTATCAATACATGCAAGACACTATTCTAGAATTGCTATTTTAGTTAGGTTTTACCCAATTATTCACCCATGGTTTCCACAATCCTAGTTATGGACTTTAGTTACCCATAGTCATAATCACAATATTCATATGTTTAATATAAGAATTCATGCACTTACATTAATGAGAAAGAATGAAATACATTAATTCACTTGACTAATCAACAAAAACACCAATAATCAATTCCAGAAAAAGATTAACATTTACTGAAATTTATCCTTCAATACTTGAACAAAAGAACTAAAGATTATCCAAAATTTTAATATCAAAGAGTCTACTATCAAAGAGTCTATCCCCAAAAACGAGGTTTTTGGAATTTTTATAATAAGAACAAAAACCTAATAAAAGAAGGATTCTAATTTCTGAAATTTGTCAAAACGCGTCCGAGTCGACAGACCTCGTGACGAACCGTCCTAGTCTCGACGGGCCGTCATGGCCTCCGTCTCCCATTTGTGACAAATTCTTCTAATGCTTTCTTCATTACCCTCAACGGAAGGTATGACTGACTGTTCAAAACACGACGATCCGTCGAGGGTCTCCTCTCTAAATACTTAAAATTCTTGGAATTTGGGTACTGGGTTTACTCTCTGATCATTGCAACGAACCAGCAGGACGGACCGTTGTGGTTATAACGGTCCGTCGCGTACTTCCATAATCCCACACTAATTCAGACTTACCTTTCTTCCTTCAGCATCTTCACTACGATGCCACCTATGGACCGTCATGAGCTCCTTAACTAAGGAGAAACTTACATAAAAATTAATACAAAAAGCCTTTTGGACACACACTAGACTTAAGGAAAAAGCATTAAAAATACTGTGAAATCACGGTATATCAACACCCTCAACTTAAATTCGTCATTTGTCCTCAAGCGACACACTATGACTCACTACAAAATCTTTGTACAATAGTATCCATATTTTAGCTTTCGCAAATATTTGGCTATCAATCCCGATAAGTCTCATCCGATTTATGCATGTTATAACTATTAAGGTTGAAATATGTGGAACCAGACCATGACACAGACTACCACGCACTGACACCTATCCTCTTTAATTTGTCACCGAGGTTCTAATACTTACTGTATTGCAACTAGTGTCCTCACTTCAAAACAACATACTTATTTTTCACACAATGATTTCAGTTTGAGTATAAGAATTACTTTTCAAAACGTAATCTTACAACAAATTCACAATTCATTCATTCATATTGCCATAAGATTGACCTTATTTTCACTGCTTTAAGTTTGCAATACAACTCTTAGGATCACAGTAGGACTTTCTTAGCTTGTAACATAGGCTCAGGGTCAGGTGGGGTATATTTAGGTATACGTTAGTGGATTTTGCCCTCTTTGACATATCGGCTAAGAGTACCACTTTTTATCATTTTGTTTCGCCCAATTTCTCATATTCTTTCACCTTGCTATTTTCCCTTCTTTCTTGATTTGTGTAAGTGACACTTTTCTTTTCTTGCTTGTATTTATTATATTTTTTTAAATTTTTTTATTTCACTTTTCTTTCAACTAGTTCTTGAGTCACTTTAATTTTGTTCTTTCAACTCCACTCTTCAGAGCATTCCTCATAATAGCCACCCTCAACTCATGAGACAAAGTACACAATTCTCAAAATTGAGTCAAGGCCACGAAAATGTTGTTTAATGCATTATACACCCTTAACTTATGTTTTTGGCATAAGCTGAGGTGAACATGACCAAGAAGAGACCAGGCCCTACACATTATTCCAAGAAAAGATTAGTTGGGATGAAAAATAAAGGTCTATTTTAAGCTCAAACCGTTTGGATCAAAGAGGGATTAATTTAATGCTGGTTTTTGTAAATTTATTTAGGCTAAAAATTGTCTATATTGAACAAGGGCCTATGATCCCTTCCTAATTGTCTATTACAACTTACTTTTAGCAGGACTAACCAAGGAAGTTCTTGATAAGTACAAATAGTGGACTATTCAAATTTTCATAACACTCACTTGACATCTTATTACGCTACTGATTATCAGACACCTAGTTCGAGTCATAGACTTAGGGTCATGAAGTGGTGTATCTGTATGTCAAGCTTAGAGACACACATTTATCAATTACTGTGCCTAGTCATGCATCATTTTCATTACATCAGGATCTTATTGTTGTTTTAGCCATCATGCTTCAAAGTTATACTATGTACACAAGATATTGACATGCCGGTTCAACAATAAAAATAATCACTCGCTTGGGGAAAAAGAACACAGGCATGAAAACTCAAAAAGAATCGTGAATTGGGCTACTCAGACTTCACCCTAGCACTCACTTTCCATTTACCCCACCCCCCAAAAAAGATATGAAATTGTCCCCAATGCATTAAAAATTGAAATACGAGAGTGGTAGGTGAAGAAAACCTAGGGCACAAAGCGCCGGCGATCAGCAAATTGGACACCCTATGTAGTGTCTTATGCAGTATGGACACCCTAAATAGTGTCCTCATTAGCAATAGCACTATCAGTAGTGCCTCCCGCTGTCTCCATATCTCTTGATCTAGATGCCCCAGCAGCTGACTCTACGGCCCTGATCCGAGGCGCCTCCTCATCCGTAAGTGAAGCTCCCCTTGTAGCCTCCATCTCACAGTGCTCCTTCTTCCGTGCTCTAGCCTCATCCTCCTTTCGACCCCTACATATCTTGGCATGCTCACAAGGGTGAGGTGGTTAAATCTTTAAAATGGCGAATAAAGCCGCCAACACTGTGTCCTCAGTAGTCTCTGCAGAAGGGGCCACGGACTCAGGTACCCTAGACTCTAGGATCATATCTATATCAGCTCGCAGACTCTCAACCACAGCCTGAGGGGTTGACACGTCCACCTGAGGGGCTGGACGGGCTAGCACCCGAAACGCAAAATTGTCTAAGCACTGATGAACCTCAGCGATCTTCCGCTCTGTGTGCTAGGCCATCTTATGCTCCAAGCGCTCCTTCACCTCAGCAATAGACCTCCGCATCCAAGGCTGGATGTGATGCAGAAGTGTGGCCATCTGAGCCTCTAGTTTCTTGACCCTAGCAAGAGGGACCAGAGCGGGAAAGGGACTGAGCGAGAGGAGCTAGGGGCAAGGCTACTACCCAGGATATACTCGACCGGGGTAGTGTTAGTGGTTTCGGAAGCACCCTGCGTAACCATTTGAGCATGTGCTACCGTATCAGCCAGATTTTCACCAAGTGGAGGCAACTCTAGATTGGGCCCTTCTACGTGGAGCTAACTCATTGGCCTCACCCTGATGAGGACGATATCAACAGTGCCTAGCGGAGTCTTGAGTTGATCAATGTTCCAGATGGTTACACCTGTGAACTTGCATAAGGAAAATATCATGCACGGAAAAGGGTTAGTAGTGGTACCTTGAGAACCCTCTCGTGCATGACCTCCTGTAGAAGCCAAGTGAAGTCCACCTCAAACCCAGCTATCATCACCGCCATCAAAACTGTGCGATCCCATGTAACTATATTATCAGAAACCACGTGGGAAAGGCAGTGGCGGACAATCAACCATAAAAACATAGTCTTGAAGGTCAAGTTTGCCTTTCTTATGGCTCCCTTCGGTTCCGTTACCCAGTCGGCACCCTCTCCATCAACTGACAAGTGTAGGGCCATCCACCTCTTGGTGGTCTCTCTCTATGATGGCTCACGCAAGAATTGGTCATCTTATACAATTTGCCACTGGTAGCCGAACTCGGGTGTGAGAGGGGTCCTGGTGGCATCAACATCCTCGCCGCACAGATACTGGTGGATGGCGGGCTGGGAGATATTGACCTGCATGCCGTGTACACGGACGTGCTCAAGTGGGGCCTGTTTGGCGGGGAAAGCCCGCCTATCGATTTGTGATCAAAGATAAGAAACATAAGAGGCATAAAACTATTGGACTAACTCCTTACTTTAGGGGTCCACAGAACGAGTTATGCACTCTAGGCGGTGCCTGGTGAAAAGATTGTGGATATCGGGCATAGTAGGGAGACTTCCCATAAGGACACGCCTCTCCAGTGTAAAGGTTCGTGTCATGACACCTTTACTATTTAGAAACTTGGCATCTAAATAAACTTGGTATTGCCCGTCAACACACCACCGGTTGGGTTGGTCTGCAACCGGGGTGAGAGCACCAGTCGGTGATCCTTGAGTGGAATCAGGACTGTTAGCCTCATCAGACGAGGCAAACTGTGCAGCTATGGTGGGTGCAGGGACTTCTAAGAACCCAGAGGCTTCCTCCGACCACGAAACTCCTAAGGAACCAGAAACTCCTTCAGCATGTGTAGATGACCCAGAAGGTGTGCTAGCAAGTGTGCTCTCCTCATAAGACTGGGAGGCAGTGACTACGTCGGACGTCACCTTTTTGGGCATAGCTCTGGTTGCACGTGCAACTCATGCTGGAGTGGCACTGCCTGGGGGATCGTACTCGGGATCATGCTCATCATCAGAGCCTATAAACAGTCGGGCATACGGGACAACCCACTTTGAAAGCCCACGTGGGTAAACTTGATCTTGTTTCGGTGCTATTAAAGATAGTACCTATAAAGAATTATTATTAGTTCTAGAAGGAGCAAAAAAGACAAGCAACAACGAAACAAAATAAACATAAGCGAAAGCTGTAATGATATCTCTGGAGTAACAACAAAGCTCGATGGACAAGGTGAGGGATCGTCGTGAGTATGACGAACCATCATGGGGTCCGTCATGTCTTACTTCAACAATGTTTATGTGGAGACCCCGGAAGTAATGTCTTTGACAGTTATGACGGATAAGCAGGATAGACCTCATGACAATGACAAACCGTCGCGATGTCCGTTGTGGGGCACTTAGAAAAAGTATGGAGATCCTTAGAAGATGGGTCTCTGACCGTCATGACGGTTGTGCAGGATGGACCGTCGAGGGTAAGATGGTCCGTCGTAGATGTCCGTTAGAGGAAACTTGGAAAATAAAGGGAGACCTTAAGGACAAGGGTCTCTCACAACCATGATGGTTGTGCAAGATGGACCGTCTTGTTAATGACGGTCCGTCGTAGATGTCTGTCAGAGGACACTTGGAAAAAGTTGGAGACCCTTAGGACAAGGGTCTCTTACAACCATGATGGTTGTGTAGGATGGACCGTTGTGGGTATGACGGACCGTCGTGGGAGCGATGGTCCATCACATTTGTCCGTCAGAGGATACTTAGAAAATTTTGCAGACCCTTAGGACAAGAGACTTTGACAACCATGACGGTTGTGCAGGACAGAACATCGTCGGAACGACGGTCCGTCGCATGTGTTTGTTGGTGGACACTTAGAGAAAATAAATCGTGGGGTTTTGGAACAGACTATATGATGGTCCATCGTGGATACGACAGTCCATTATTAGGGTCTCGTTCTGTGATTCAGTGACAGAACTGAGGATTCCACAATCATCCCCTATGACTCAAACTGAGTACTTAGTGTTAACCTATATGTTTCTAATAAAATACCTAGCAAGCTAGCAATGCTAAAGCACCAATTTATCAAGTTTTTACAAGGCGATTCGAGGATTCTCAACCTACGTCAGACAAAATTTGATCAAAGTATAAAGACCCACCAAAAAGTAATAGGCTAGTAATTGAAAAATAAAAATGTAATGTAAATGGTTAGTGATTAGAGACACATACCTGAGAAGAGGAGAAAAACAAGCAAATGAGGCACTTGCTTATAAAAAGCAGAACCACAGCAGCACACTCCGACCAGTCCTGGAATTGAGGATGTGCGGAAGTTATCAGTTTATAGAGAATAAAGGTAGCAAGTTGGAAGTTTGAAAGAGAAGAAAATGGTTGAAATAAAGGGGTAGGGGGTTTTAAATGTTGACAAATTTTAAAATAACCTAGTCGGGTCAGGTCGGGTGTGCTGGTTAATGATGCAACGAGTCCCCAATGATGGTCCGTCGTAGATGCAATGGTCCGTCATGGGTTCCATCGCTTGGACCTAATATATAAAATAAAAGAAAGACGTAAATGGCGTGATAGATTCATGCGACGGTCCGTCGCATGCGTGCCGGTACATCGATGTATTTGTCAGTCACTGTTGCAGCGTGATTGTCTGTAGAATTTCTTGGTGATGTGCTACCTGCAAATTTAAAACTCATTAGTAGATAATGATACTATTAATAGAATGAAAACTATAAGAATTGGGTTGCCTCCCAACCAGCGCTTGATTTAACGTCACCACACGACTGAAGACACTTGATTACTCAGACTTCATCAAGATGGTCTGCCTTGGTTACTTCATTCGCCGATTCAACATGTTCGAAATAGATTTTTATTCATTGTCCATTCACCTTAAACCACACACCCTCCTTGTTATCCAACACAGCTACTCCAGGAGGGAATAGTTTGGTAACCAAGTAAAGGACAGTCCCTTTGGACTTGAGCTTGCCCGGAAACAAGCGCAACCTCGAGTTGTATAAAAGTACCAAATACCCAATGATAAACTCTCGTTTTTCAATTTTTAGGTCATGGTACTTCATCATCTTTTCTTTGTAGGATATATCAAATACCGATTGGAGCTCAATAATCTACCTCAAGCCCCTACAAATGTTGAAGGTCGCTTCTTCATTGTTCAACCGAAATTTCGTCTACCCCTTTTCCATATAAACTAAGGATCTACCCGTAGAAAGGAATTGCCTCCCAAGAATAATAGGCACTTCAAAATTGACTTCACAATTAAGAAATAACAAAATCTACCGAAAATATGAAGGACTCCACTTTTACTAGCACATCGTGGTATATCCCTATAGGCCTTTTTACTGTTCGATCGGCCATAATTAGCCGCATCGGAGTGGGCTTTGGATCACCCAAACCGAACTTCTATTATATCGAGAAGGTATGAGATTTATTCTTTCCCCATATCACATAATGCTTTAAAAAAATATAATGACGGGACTGTACAAGGAATAGTGAACGCACCTGGATCTTCTTTCTTTTGTACAATAGATCTTGTAGCAATAGCACTACAATGTTCCATTCTACCATCATCGTCAAAAGTTACCGATCTTTTCCTTGTAACCATATCTCATAAACTTGGAATAACAAGGCATTTGTTTAGAGATTCTACCAAAGGGACATTGATAGAAAGTTTCCTAATCATTGTTATAAAACGCTGATATTTACCATCCTCGGTCTTTTTCACTAATCTTTGAGGAAGAGGGGGGGGGGTCTACGCATGGGAGTTACCTTTGTAGGCACTTCAGCGTATTTTTCGGTGTTAGCTTCTACTTCACCACTAACCTCTACCACTTTATCATTATCTTTTATCACCTTTTCCTTATTAGATAGCATAGGTGGGTCAATGGTTTGCTTACCACCGGTAGTGATTTCCATACAGTGTCCATCATTTTATAGATTTTGAACCGTGTTTCTAGGAAGAGTGCTCGGTTGCCGTGTGTTCACAGTCGCAGATAATTGGGCCATTTGCAACTCAAGTTACTTAATCGATATTACATGTGTATCAACTTTCTGCCCGATACCCGCTAAATCACTCCTTAACTGTTTAATGTGCTCATCACTAGCATCGAACCTCCTCATAATTTTGTGCAACATATCCTCAACTCGCGCCATACTATCTCCACCATCCCTAAGAGTAACTTCACAATTTTGAGGAGGGACATAGAGCTCATTCCTATCACTTCTGTTACCATAGTTACCCATGTTGAAGTTGTTGTCGCGGTCTTACATCCTATCATGGACATAAAACGAAACATTCTTTTTAAAAGGACTAAAAATAAAAATAAGACGAAAAAATTAAATGGAAGGGGTATTATAGTTCTTATGGATAACCATAAGGGTGTATTTTTATATGCATCAATGATAGATGCTCTAACATGACATATTCAAGAGGTGTCATATTACTTGTTATTTGTGATGATATAGTATTGATGTCATTAACTTGAGGATGGGATTTTGAGACGTACCATGGAGTCGAAAGGTTTCATGTTGAGTAGGATAAAAATTAATTATTTGGAGCATAAATTTAGTGACGTGCCCTATGAAGTGTAGATGATACTTCACAATAAGGTTATCCTCAAAATCAAATGTTCCAAGTACCTAGACTTAGTAATTTAGGGTAAAAGGGATGAGAGGATGTTACATATCATATGGGACAGAGTGAATGAAATTGAGTCTCTCATCTATTGTTCAATGTGATAAGAATGTGTTGTCAATTAGTTCTTTAGAGTGGTTGCAAGATCAACTATGTTATATGGGAATGAGTGTTATCTAGTCAATAAATCCCATGTCCAGAATATAGGACTACATAAAATATAGGAAGGATGTATGGTGTACTATGAGAGATAATACTAGGGATGAATATATGCCAACAAAAGTAAGAGTGACCCTCTTGGATGACAATATGAGAGATGTAATGTTGAGATGATTCATGCATGTAAAGAGAGAATATGTGTGGATACCCCGATAAGGCAAGTTGGTTATTAAGGGCTTGAGAGGGGTAGGTAGGTATATCAAGTATTGGGGAGTGTGATGATTAGCTACGGTATACCACAACTTTATCCCATTAAGGACATAACCCCTGATAAAAGCGTGTGGAGGTCAAGGATTAGGATATAATTTTAGTAGGTGGTTGAGTGCTTTGAGTTTTCTTTCTTGTGGTACTAGTATTACTTTGGTACTATTTTCATATTCTTAGATTTCTATATTTGTACTAGTTGATTCTTTAGTCTCAACGGTTGTATCTTTGTAGTTGTTATTTTAATTTTTTGATATTGTCGTATAGCTCATCTAGTTTGTTTCAAGATCTATGAAAAAACATCTAAGTCTTCTCAAGGTAGGCATAAGATATGCACGTGCACTATCCTCCCTTGTCTCCACCTATGAAATTACACCAAATTTTGTTGTAGTAGTATTTCCTAAAAGAATCCCGATACTAAAACTATCAGTTATATATAATTTTTTAGGGTTAAATAGATCAAAATAATCATTGTTTTAAGGTATTTTTCACGTAGAATAATTGTAGCAAATGATTATTTTCAAAATATTTTAAGAAAATGTTTATTGTCTTCACTAATTTAAGTAGAGGATGTAATTGAACAAACCAGTAATTAAGAAAGCAATTTTTTTCAAATTAAGAAAATAATTAATCAAAATTTAAATATTTTAAATTCAAGGTGGAATCTTAGTCAAGAGGATGAAATAACACGTGGATATTAAAATATTAGTATTCTATTAAAAAACATTATGCAAAAAAAATATTGTTGAAATATAAAAGAAATAAAAGTCTTTGAAATTAAGAGAAAATTTTTAATGAAACAAACAAAAATAAGAAAAAATTTTCTATGGAAAGCAGATCTCCCGAATATATTAATACAACATCCAAGAATAAAGAAAAAATCTCGAGGTTAAGAATAATCAGAGACCAATCAGTTTTTATCTTACCGTGCTCTTACCCTTTGTCATTTTTCCGGCTACCTTAACATTATGCCTCCACCACCCCAAAGATCTGCACCTTCAAAAAATAAATTTGTGGAATTTATTTAATTTCTCCTCCAGCTCTATGTCACTCTAGACCAAAGAAACTTTTCCCCTTTTTAATTTTCACACAAAAATAATGTCCAAAACTCAAACTTGAATTGATTTAATAATTAAAATAACCATAAAATTTGTCCCTTGAGGGACATCCAATAATATTATAAAAATGCAAATATCGACATTAACATTACCAAACTCTTCTGATAATCATATATATATAAATGCAGAAAACTAATTGAGTATGTGACAATCGTATAACTAGAACTGCGAATAGAAAATCTAATTTGATTCTTTACAACAACACAAAACTCATTTATCAATTAGCAAAAAAACAATATACAAGCATAGAAAAAGTGTAATGACAACAAAGAAAATTTAAATCTAAAATTCACAAGATCTATGAACAAAATCTAAAAATAATTGATGTTAAAATAACAATGAAAATAACAAACTTCTTATCACTTAAATCTCATATAAATTAAAATCATAAAGAGTTCAGTTATATCAAAGAAACCAGGATTTCAAGTTCGAAAAATAATTTTTCGAGATGTTACCACTGTAATCACATGACGTAAGTATTAATAGTAATCTCTTGGTCCGAATCAACCAACAAGAAATTAATTGCCTCTATCATGCCGAAAAGGAAGTTTCCATTAAGAAAATTTCTTCAATTGTTTGAGAACTTTTCTTTTAATATATAACAACAAGGAGTTACAAGAAAATATTTTTCTTACATACAAGATATGAATATATAGAGAAACACTTACTCTTTTAGTAGGTGCCACATATAGTATCTCTATTATCTAGTGGACATGTTTTTTCACATACAAATAATATTTATTTTACCTATTTAAATTTTTTTTCTTACTTGTAATCAAGACAAGGTATAATAAAATCATATTCTACTTGTTTAATATGGAGGGCAATGCTTTCCATATAAAATTATTTTTTAGTGTTTTTGTTTAAATGTATTTTCTGAGGAAACATTTAAATTAAAAGTGATAATGGCTTTAATAACTTATGTCATCAGAGTGAGTTTTGTTTCATTTAAAAACTAAAATAGTTATGTTCTTACCTTATATTTATCATTTTGAACCAATGCTTATATATCATTTTAACCATTGCAATTCAAAAGCATCACATAAGAGCTTCTTTAATTGATGGTTATTGGTAAGGCCCCAACACACTATTTAGTTTTACCCAGATGCCTCTATACACATATGTGCGGTTGCCACAGTTCACACTATATCTTGCTCCTTAATATCTCAAAAAATATTATTCCCTGTTAATACTCTCTTTTGTGGATCTCTAGAAGAGATGTTGTAACACCCATCTCGCTAGTGATAATATCTGTTAAGGGCTTTTGCCTGCATTCATTAAAATACATCACTAACTGGTAAGATCTGCTTACTTATGTATCCAACATCTCTAATGTGTTTTTTTTATGTGGGACTTATTATTAAATTTGAAGCGTCACATAAACCCCCTCTATAGATTCAATATCCTCACTTAGGTCTGTCTTACCGAACGAGATTTTCCTAGAGTCCGCACTAAGCTTTGCCTTGCCTTATCGAGCTTTATCTAAATTCAATTAAATTCTGACCCACGTATGCAAGGATAAAATAATACTTACTGTGACACTACTTTTTACGACTCAGTACGCTAGTGATATAGTCTACTTTAGGCCTAGGCCCACACAACATTAAAATATGTCACTAGTCGGTAAGGTCTAGTTACTTATATACCCCACATCTATAATGTGTTTTGACAATGTGGTACTTCTTATCGTAAGTTCGGCATCAGAAATGTATTGAATTTTCAAAGTAAGATCAATGACAATGATTGCTCACAATTCCTAAGAAACGGCGCCCAAATTTATGTCTAATATATATCAAATACATCCATCATAGTCAATTCTCGATTTGTTACATATATTAATGCACATCTAGTGGACAACAGAGGTCACCCCAATATTAATGGTACTTCAGGATCAGGCTAAAAATTCAACACAATGAAGTCCACAGAAAAGATCAAGACCCCACTTACAATAGAAAATCCTCCACAACTCCCTGTGGTCTACCAACTTAGTGGTCTGCAGGCTGTAAAATAATTGTGATCGGCTTAGGACTTCTTAAACCCAACTTTTTGTAAAAGGATGTGGTTATATGGTTTATCTTATTCCCAATACTACATAGCCCCCAGGCATGAATCTTTTAACCTATGGTTATTTTCACTTTAAAGATACCGACATATTTCAACTTGGTCGGTAATCTAGTCTTAATTCTTACCCTTTTCTCTCGACCTTCCCTTACTAAAATTAATTCAAAAGTGTACACAACACTTTATATGTGTTTTCTAGGGCATGTCACCTGTCATAGATTGAAGAAGCATTTTTGAGTTGTGTTAAAGACCCTAAATAAAGTTATCAACCAATACCTCATTAGCTTTGTGGTGATGTGGTTATCATATCAACAGTGATTTGAGTCTATCATGGGCTTCGTAAAATTACCCCCCCCCCCTTTGCTTTTAGATCAATATCTCACTCCTTAATTTTGGTGTTTTGCTGGATAGAAAGAATCTAAAATGAATTTCTACTTCCCTTCAAGTAAAGGAATTTATTGGTTTCAACTTCAACAACAATTTTTGTTTTCCTATAATAGAGAAAGGAAACAAAGTGAGCTTCACATAATTAGGAGATACTTTTTAGTGTGTAAGTGTCACTACTTGTAAAAAGTTTCGAATACGCACTTGGGGATCGTCGTAAGAGATGTAGAAGATTGTTTATTGGTGTGCAAGAGTTGAATCATGTTCTTCTTAAGTTAAAATCTACCCCTAGCTCTCAATTTATGCATACTACAAGTAAGAACGAATGTGAGTGGGATTTCCGCATCATGCACTATCCAAGCTTTCAGTTCTATAGGGGTCTCTCATTAAAAATCAAATTGAGGTACGGGGTATTACAAAGCTGCTTGACTTCTCTTATATAATAAGAATAATCCATGATCAATTAATGCCTCTACAAGTTCTTCCTTTGTCTCTATTATTCTAATTTAAGTCACTTGTAAAAGATAACAGTTAAGATCAAGATAGAACCTAGAAAATATTAATTATATAGTCATTCTAAAGTCTCCAGCAACAACGCAAAAACTTGTTGCATCCAAATTTATACGCAAGTATATATGGTTTAACAAGTAGTATAGTGAATCTCAACAGCAGGGAACTCTAATAAGGCTCGCACTTCAAGTAAACTTTCTAACGTTAGTGGATCCAATAGGGGGAGTGGTTTCTTTAAGCGTCAAGGACGTGTTAAAGCAACTATGCTGATATCTTAGGGTGGTTATCCATCTCGTGGGTTCTAAAGGACAGGCCATTGTTCTCACTATTCATAATAGTGGTTTGCAATATGAGAAGCTTATAGTGGTTCTTCTGGATCGTCACAATAGTCCCAAGGTCAGAGATCTTTCTTCCGTTATGGAGAGCTCATCATATGATATGATTGTCCCTTTAAAAAATGGTTAGAGAAGACTCTATCCTAGTTCTTCAGTTCTAACTAGGTCACTAGTTTCTCAGGCAAATGTATGAGGTAGAGCTTAAATCATTAGTTGTAGATGTAATCCTTGTAGGGGTACTAGTGAAGGTATGGCTAATCTAGGAAGAGGTAGAGATACCACTTAGGTTTGAGCCAGCAGAGGAAGCCAATATTATGCATTTCTGAGGAGAAATAAGTCTCATGATTCAAATGTAGTTATTACAAGTATCGTCCCTCTGAAAAATGATAAAGTTTATTATGGGAATATGATAGATTGTTCTAGTAATGTTTCTAGAATAGTGTAAGATAATATCTAGGATTAAAAATATCTAGATATCTAGAATATGATGTTTCACTAGAATTTTCTTTATAGAAGTCTATAGAAGAATTTCTAGAATAATCCATGAACAAGCATAAATATGAATGGTCTTGTACATTTGTAAGCAACCCAAATCAAATAGTTTTATTCTATACCAAAGTTCTTTTATCGAAAATATTCTTTCTCCCTTCTAGCTTCCTATTCCTTAGTTAACGATCATGGGCTAGCAGAAGGATTCCCCAATTATACTCTTCTTCTTTTATTATTTATATGGTATGAGATCCATAGCCGTAAATTGTCTAGTGGGTGTTATTTCAAGATCGGATTAGTGGTAGGTTCAACTAGTTTGTCTATATGAATTTTAGCAGTCGTGTTAATGGACTGGGCATGGACTTGTTGAATCATTACAATTACAAGGTATGCAAAACATATATGGAATAATACGTTCTGGGAGAGAATTTATGGGATGTTTCTAATAGGAATGACACAAGTCCGCCTACTGATGGACCGGAAAATAACAATGCATACAAGAAGTTGAAGCAGATTAATGTGAAGGCAGAGTTAATTCTTAAGAGGACAATTTCCTAAAGTTTATTTGATCACATTATAAAGTGTTAATAAGCTCATGAGATATGGACCCTCGATCTCTTGCTCTACAGAAAGAATGAAGCTCGACTACAGATATTGGGGAATGAATTGGCTAATCTTACTCAAGGTAACTTTTCTATCGTCGAGTGCTTTTTGAAGATTAAGAAATTATGTTTTGAGATATCTTTGTTGAATCCGGAAGAGGCTATTTGGAAAGCACAAATGAGAAGAATAAGACCTAAATATATTCTAGTTGTGACGTTGATTCCAACAGCCAACCTTGGAGGAAATTGAAAATTTATTATCGTCAAAGGAATTACTAGACAAGCAATTGGCTAGTGTATTTTTCAAAAATAGAGATGAAGATGCGATTATACCCCACAAGAGAAACTTTAAAGGAAAAATAGGAGATATGCCACAATCTAGATCCTTAGATGGTTCATGCTCACGTAGAGAGAATGATGAGTCTTCTTACTATTATGGTAAGAAGCCTCTCAGATGTTATCGTTATGGCGAAGTAGGACATATGAAAAAATATTGTCGATCCAAGAAGAACAATATGGCTAAAAATATTGCCGAAGAAGAACAAGAGTGGGGAAACATTTAGTAGCTGAGCCTCGAGCAATAGATGCCATGATTTCCATCAATCTTCAAAACTGATAGGATCAAAGATTTAGAATATAATATAGTCGATCACTTGGAGAAGCAAGAAACTTATGTTGTCGTCATTAAGCAAGAAAATTTCAAGGATTTTCCAAGTGGTGATATGGTAGCTTCCATTGAAGAAATAGAAAAAGAAGATCCCAAACAAGCAATATCTAAAACTATATGTGTAAGTTGATACCTTTACAAAGAAAGCATTGATGGAGATGTATTGAAAGTGGAAGTATTTTGTCAATCATCTGCAGTATCAAGGCTAACTAATGTCTTAGAGAAAATTTTAGAAGCAGATGGAGAAAGTAGAGATCAACTAGAGAAAAAGTTGATATTAAAGTGTTGAAGCTGCCAACAAATAAATCAAGGAGATGATAAGAGAATATAACAATAGATCCTATGTTGGTGTTGAGACTTCACAGGAAATTGATAGTGCTTCTCTCGATAATATAATTGTTGAGAAGTTGAGAGAAAGGTGGAGTTTGAGAACTCAAAAAGGAGATAATCTACATAGATCAACTGATGGTGAAGATTCATTATCATTTGAAGAAAGAAGTGGAGCCCAGAAGAAAATATTTAGATTTTCACCAAGTCGTAGCTCAAAGCTTCGTTTGAGTTCTTCCACAACAAGTGTGGGTTAGTTTCCAAAAATCACTTTAAGGGGGAGTGTGAAAAATGATAAAGTTGATTTTTGGAATATGAATAGATTGTTCTTGTAATGTTTATAGAATAGTGTAGGATAATATCTACGATAAAAAATATCTAGATATTTAAAAGATAAAGTTTCACTAGAATTTTCTTTGTAGAAGTCTCTAGAAGAATTTCTAGAATCATCCATGAACAGGTATAAATATGGATGGTCTTTTACATTTGTAAGAAATCCAAATCAAATAGTATTATTATATACAAAAGTTCTTCTATCCAAAATACTTTTTCTCCCTTCTAGATTCCTTTTCCTTAGTTGAATCTTCCGATCTTAGTAATAGATCTTGGGCTAGTAAAAGGATTCTCCAATTTTACTCTTCCTCTGCTATTCTTTACGGTCCCAATATGGCAGCTACTCGTATCTATATTGTTTGTTCTGTGATTTATTTTTTCTTATGTATTTGACCATTTCATTGTTGGGTTTTATATGATGTGTAATCGTATGACCATGCTTATTCGTGTTTATACACCCGTGCGTGATCCCTTAGTTGTGGATCAAATTTATCAATTTTGTCTTGTCACTTTGGCGGGGAATGATACCTAGGTAGACATAATTATTCTAGGGATGGTGGACTTTGATGCCATCTTGGGTATGTAAATTTTATACCCTAATAGGTATATTCTTGATTGTAATGATAATTGTTGCTCTCAATTACACAAGCAAGTGTATGTGGTTGTACAAGTGATATAGTTGCTTTTAAAAGAATTGGATAACCTAACACAAAGGAATTGTACTAAATTATACTAGTCTAATTATTCGATTAATAGTATAAAAATGTTGGATTTTTATTTGTAAATAAAAGAACGAAAGAATTAAATAATAAGAATACCTACAAAGATTTTGAAAATTTCAAGGCTGAAGCATGTATAGGATTTCATATATCACATCTTACGCATTAATTAACTACAATTATCAAATTCGTGATTTACATGATTCATTTTATGGTCATGGTCTCTTAACCTCTAATCGCCTGCTCCAATTATTTGTCTAACTACATGTTGAGCGGGGATAGGATGATCTAATTGGCGAGCATTTATATTTCATCCAGTTTCATAACAAAGTTAGATATTCGTCTGCGAGTCACTCATAAATACAAATCAACTCAATTTAATTGAAGATAAAGCTTTTTGTATCTATTAGTCTATCTACCTTAGCATCTCCTGAGTTTAAGAGTAGACAAGAGATTTATTTTTATGGTGATCAAGCATGATATACTAAAACAAGAATATTAAAGTAATTAAGCGATCACCAATTTTAACTCAAATCAATATATGTCCAAAAATTACCTAATAAGGGTTTTAGCTAATGTCTAAAAGAAAAAGAAGAATAAGAAGAAGAAAAAGAAGAAAGAGAAGAAGAGGAAAAAGTATTGACAACTTTATATTTTATGTCCTATGATTTTTTCTTTAAAAATAAATTAAATGGGCTATTTTTAGATGTACAAACCCTAAATAAAATAATTGAGTCCAAAATAAATTGAAAAACAAAAACCAATAGGAAGTGGAATTCATGTACGCTGAACCACCTCAAAATTAGAGGGGCCTTGCAAGACTATTTAAATTTCGCTATTTGATGTACTTTTCCTCATATAGTATTAGATTGAATTTATATCATTAAGTTGTCTCTTTGATTTCCTTTTTAACATTCCATCTTTAATTAGTTTGAGCTTAAAACTTCTTCAACTTTAGAACAATTTACTTCTATAAATAAAATATACACCATTTTGCACAATTCATAAAATTCATGCTCAAAAATAGAAGATATATATATAGTAAATGTGAGGCAAAAAATTCATTTAAATTTTTTATTTTGGACTCACATCACTAACAGTGTAACCATTATCTGGTGTTCCTAGGGTTGAGTAGAAGGGTAGAAGTGATTCTTACCCTAGAAAGGTTATTGCCTTACTCTGTTCCTAGAGATTAGAAGATGAGGGTGTTTGTCTTACTTAACTTTCATCCAGCACACTAATATTAAGTCACCTCCCATGGAGTCCATTTTCATGGTATAAAATTTTCTAATATATTACCTACTGATCTTCCAGGAGTGTCTCCGTTAGAGACAATGACTTTGATATGGATTAGAAGACATGCACTAAACCCATCAATATTCCCCAACATCGTATGTCCCTAGAAGATTTTAAAGAGTAGTTTGAGAACATACTAAGGGTTTTATTCTCCATAATATATTGCCTTAGGGTCTGGTCTTGTTTGTGAACTAGAAAGATGGGTCTATGAGGATTTGTATTGACTATATGCAGTTGAACAAGGTTTTTTTGAAGAACAAGATTCATTTTGCACGTATTATGATATGTTTGATCAACTTCATGGGGTTGCATTGTTGTCGTAGATAAATTTAAGGTCCACTTGTCATCAGTAGAGTATTAGGGCATTGTATGTCCTTAAGACAACATTTTACTATTTATTTCCATTATGAGTTCTTGGTGGTTTTTTTGAGTTGAATAATGCCCATGTAGGGTTCAGAGAGTTGATGAAAAATTCTTTTAGCCCCTATTTAGATTTCTTTATTGTATCTTTTGACGAAATTTGAGTGTACTCTTGGACTAAAAAGGATCATGTTTGTCACTTGAAAATAGTATTTCGGATGTTGAGGGACAAAAAAGTTTTATGCAAAATTCTCATAGTGTGATTTCTTCCTAGATTCAATGGCATTCTTGGAATATATGGTGTCTAATGAGGTTATAAGGGTGGATTCAGCCAATATTAAGGCAGTTAGGGTAGGATGAGGCCTGTTTCTCCGATGTAGAATCATAGTTTGGTAGGGTTAGGAGGCTACTACAAATGTCTTATGAAGAGATTCTCTACTATTACAACCCCATTAACTAGGTTGCACTCGATAGAGTATGGGTTTCTAGTGTCTAGATAAGTGTGAGGAAACCTTTCAAAAGAGTATTGAGCATCTTATACATAACATATACCACAATTTGATACGTCCAAACTTACACTTCAAATAAAAGTGTAAACGATCATTGTCAATTATAGAATTCAACTGGAAATGAGGTCAATTCGACAGACTATTTCTTTAAAGATGATGTTTTATTATCGCCCTTACCCGATTGCAGTTACAATATCCTAATGAATTTACACAAAAAGGTAAAATTGGAAATGAATGATAAGTACAAATTTATAGAATTTAAGAACAAATTTGACTGGTCAAATTCATAAACTAACACTATAGATGAATTGTTTAGGTTATTAAAAGAAACCAGGTTAGTGTTCACTATGACAACAACTATGAAACTCTTATGCAATTTGAGTTTCAAAAGATTAGAACTTCACAGAACTCAGAAAATAGGCTTTATCTAACGCTTCTCAATATTATTGATAATAACCATTTATATTCTCTCAAACTGCAAATGATTCTTTCATTATAAACTTGCTTATTTGACATGAAGATAAAGTTATGTTCTCTCGAACTACAACTATACTTCGATTCAATAAGTAGATTTTTTCTTTTCCCTAACAAGTTTTTTTGGGTCAAACAACCACTTGATACAATCTCGTCTAACGTGTGCTCCCGTTCGAATAAATTAAAATCAAAAGCATTAATTACAACATGTAAACCAAGATTGCTTCACACTAGTTTTACCAATTCAGATTCATTGTATCATCATAGATATAACACTTATTGTTAAGATATTTAGTGCCTCATAATCCATGTATATAACAATTAACAAGGATTGAGAACATAATTCTGAAAACTTACAAAGTCAAATTGTAACTCAAAAACCACTTTGATAATAAAAGAACAAAACTTCTTTTCTCATAAAGTAATTCCAACTCAATAACTCTCTAGTTATTGCTTCATTTCCTTTTTAAATGTTTTATAATGATAATAACAATTCAAAATGACCTAAATAAAATCCAACACAATATTTTGAAAAAGAAACTTAATAGAATAGGACTGCATTATCGACCTCCTTCAGGGCAACCATCACGCCCCATGGAAGGCTCGAAGGTTCGTGAATCCTTTCATAGTGTTCCCTTAGAGTCTCCATGATTTGTTATTCATATCATCTTCTAGAGTTAGATTGACGATCTGGACCACGGTCCGTCAAAGTGATTATGGTCCGTGAAGGCATTTGTGGTTTTCCCTAAAAAAAAACATAATAACTACAATATTGTTCATGAACTGGACCACAGACAGTCAAAGTGATTATGGTCCGTGAAGGACTTTGTGGTCTTCACTTATACTTTGTCAAACTCTTGAAACATACACTACTCTTTGTAATCTTATTCACGAACTAGACCATGGACCGTCAAAATGATCGCGGTCTGTGATGTTTTCCATAGTCTTTACTTCAACTTTCTCAAATGCGGGTCTTCAAAATCTACCTACTTTAATTAGCTTCACGGTCACTCTCACGGTCCGTGAAGTGGACCAGGGACTATCAAGATGATCGTGATTTTTACTTCTTTTCTTTATTTTTTGTATATCCGCCTGATTCTTCCTGCATTATCAACAAACACATCAAAACATACAATAAACTCGATTCTAGTTTGGTTCTGTTGTTTAAGCAGTAATTGTACGTGGATATCACAGTACATCAACCCTCACTTTGATGGACTTTTTAATTAAGTCGAACTTGACTTTTATTTTTGGAATTTTCATCACAAAACAATTCCGCGTCGCGGAGGTGTTCCCTAAAGTTTCATTCATTTATTTTATTTTATTTTTCGTTTGAGCAGTTAATGGAGAAGCGATTTGTGAAAAGCCATCTACAAACTTCTGATAATACCCGGCTAAACCTAAAACACTTTGAATGTCGGTAGGACTTAGGAGTCTAGTCAAATTATTAATTGCTTCCGTCTTCTTCAGATCAAACTCTATACCCTTAGAACAATGTGGGCAAGAAAAAAAACCGATAACAACCAAAATTTGAATTTGCCAAACTTAGAAAAAAGTTGATTATCATTGAGGACTTGCAAAACATTCCTCGAATGGTTCATATGATTATTCTCGTTCTTATAATATATCAATATGACGTCAATAAAGACGATAATAAACAAGTCAATATAACTTCTAAAAACTCGATTCATAAGGTCCATGAAAGCCACAGGGCATAATTTAGAATAAAGGACATGCCTAAGAATTAAAAATTACCATATCTTATTCGAAATGCCATTTTTGGAATAATAACACGTTCCACTGAAAGTTGGTTATGGCCTAACGGCAAGTCAATTTTGAAAAGTAATTTGCACCTTATAGTTGATAAATTAGGGTGTCAATTCTTCTAGAAATTCCTTCACTACAGGGACGGCTCTAAACGAAGAATCTCGAAGTCAAGATCCTTGACCCTTACAATAATATAGAGACAACCCTTTACAATCAACTTACAAACTATTAGGCATCAAATTATCCTACCCTAAGGATTTAGTTTCCCCCTTCTGTTGAAAAAAGGGTTCATTATGAAATTGAAACTTTACTTCTAGAGTTTAACAAATCAATGGAAGCAAAATAAGCATGTAGCCAGTAAATCCCCAAAATGACATCGAAGTCTACATATTAAGTTCTATCAAATTAACCAATGTGACTCTATTGGGAAAAGAGATGGGATAACCCCTATAGACTCTTCTAGCAACCACAGAATCACCTACAGGGTTAGAAACAGGAAAGGGTTCATGTAACACATTGAGAAGCATATGAAACTTTATAGCTACTAAAGGAGTTACAAAAGATAAAGTGGCATCGGGATCTAACAATGCATAAACATTAATTGAAAATACTTGCGACATACTAACAACAACATCAGGAGAGCTCTCTTCATCACCTCGACATTCGAAAACATAAAAATGATTTTTCTTTGATGAATTGAGATTTGGCGTACTGCTTGTGCTTTAGTATTTTCCCTAGCCTTCAACATAGGGCAATCCCTCTTCACGTGGCCACTCTTACCTTAACTTTAGAAATTACCTTTGCCAACTAGGAACTTGCCTTTATGTTTTCTACCACACTTTGCACAAATAAGTTTATACACATAAGAACACCACTTTTTCCCTCTTGAGGACTTGGGGTAGACACTTTACCTTTGTTAACCCTTGGAGTGTTAGGAGGACCTTTGTTGGAATACCTCTTCTTGAACCTTGGCTTATGACTTTGAGATATGTCCATCATCGACACTTGTAATATTCAATACCCTACCAAGTTGCTTAAGATTTTTCTCCTTACTTTGTCCGACATGAACCATGAGACTAGAGATGTCCATGATAGGACTGAACATATCAAACCTACATTCATTAACCATAAGGTCGGATGTAATACTTTTAAAGTTCCATGACGTATACATTATATATAGAACATCGAAAGTACATAAGTAGACTCCAAGTCTCTTTTCCATCATAAGACACAACTCCACAAAATAGAATAGGGACACGACACTTAACAACACAAAATATAATGTTAAACTATTACATAAATGGAAAGAACATATCAGAAGGGCTCCATTACTTGAACTTGGAAGATCTATCTAAGCTCCTCACATAGGAACATTCCTTAGCCATCAGAACCAACACTTTGTGTAAAAAGATGAAGAAGAATGTTATTAGTACAAGAATTCACTAAGTATGGCAATCACACTAAAAAATGAATTTAAAGAAAACATATCATTTGAAATCATGCAACATTTCTTTTAAATAAACTTGATGAACATAGGAATAATAACCACAATATAGATTCACATACATTTTGTAGACATGAATACCACTTATAATATTACATAGACTCATTTATCATACATTGAGGTATATTCAATACATACAATACATTACCTCCCTTTTATTTTCTTTCCTTAAGTAACCCTCAAGTGTACTTAGTACAATGTATCACCTTGAGGTCATATTACAATAGTATTTCATATATATGCTTCATAAAATTAATCACATATCTTCACAAGTCAAAAGCACATCATAGACATCAATTTTACCTAAGAACCATCACCTAAGACAACTCATAAGTCAGACTAATGCAATGTGTAGGTAGAATCCTATAATAGTACTTTCACCAAGTGTATCCAAGAAGTAACCATCGACTAGGTATAACATACTGAATAAATCATAACACTTTCATGTATAACTAGACAGAAGGAGCATATGTCATAACATCATATAAGGAATGTTTCCTTTACTACAAACTTAGTCATAACTCATTTATTTTATACAATAAGTAAACCACCCTTATAATCCCTTCACAAACTTACTTATGCAATGTACAGATGGAGTCCGATACCCCCATATATACTCAGTAAACCCATTAAAAATCAATAAGTACAATTAACATTCATAAGCATAATTCATATCCAAACATATAAAAGTCACCTAACAATGAATTCATACATAAAATCACATAAATCTTACTTTCACATACGAACTAACCTTATGCTTTCTTGAAATTCACTTGTGAAATGCATGAGTAGGTGCCGTAATCAAACCTATACTATGTATTCCTCTCAAGGATTTGTGATTAGAGTCCATAATCTTATCTTAATTCATTTCTTACTTTCAAAGACTTATCCATAACCGACATAGACCATGTAAACTACATGGAATCTTATTTTCTCCCTCCACAACGATAAGAGAGGGTTAACATTTCCATAAGGTGTAACCAATCTTACATAGCTATCTTTATGGTATCCACAAGCTATAATCTACGGGGACACATAATTATGGAACATGGAGAATGATTCTAGAAACCTTGACTTACTAGCGTGGAGGTTGCGATCTCATGATATAACATTTATGTTGGGAACCCGGACTTAGTAAATGTGAAGGTTCTATTGTGAGAAGCAGCAGTTACTAATGTGAAGCCCCCACACTCATTTTCATGTTCAATCGGTGCTAGGCTCAAACCCCCATTTTAAGTATATTTAAGCCTTTAATACATTGGTTGATAGGCTTTAGGAGCTTGCTCTTTCATACATCATATTGCTCAAAAGTTTCTAAGATGAGAATGTCCTTTCATCAGCGACCCTACTTCATGTGAGAATGTCCTTTAACATATTCATACAATCATACATCATGTGTGTATGCATAAAATTTTAGACCTACCATCACATAAACACCTCTAGTCACATACGTTCATAACTTCATTAATCATATACTTCACATGCATAGAAATAGGTTATGATTCATTAGAGAACTATCATTTCCTTATTCATCATAAATATATCCTATTCTTAGATATTCATGAAGTGTAGGATTATATTAGTCAATATGATCACATAATGGCTATAGCATAACCTTGAGGAACATACCCTCTAAAGATCACAAGACATGTACAACATTCCTCAACTCTCAAATCATACACATATATGGGGTATTAAGGACAATAGATTACACACAGTCACATTACATCATAACAGGAAAGAACATATTTATTAATTATAATAGAATACTCGTAGCATAGATTTATCACACATTCATATAGGAATCATATAGGTAGGGGTCATGCTACAAGGATATTCATCATCACTAACAATCTTAGGCCGCACCCAACCCTTTCATAATATCACATATCCATCACATCATCCATACACCTAAATCATGCTACTAGTATGAACGAGTATTCATATACTTCACATAACATCAATTCACTAAGAACAAGATAATAGAATCAAGGCTAAATCTTTCAACTTCATAAACATAGTATCATAATATCATTTCATCTTGAATACAATGCCTTAAAGGACATGATCATCACATATATACTAGCACAATAATGTAAACACTGCCAACATAACTGGAACATACCAAACAATGCCCTTCAAGGCCAATTCAATGCACATTCTAAGCTTCAAGGCCAATTCAATGTACATTCTAATAGTAATAAGAAAAAATAGGTCAATTTAGCAAATATCCAAGATAATGATCATCTTTATCAATTCTCTTAATTCATAATCAATAGATATAGATAAGACTAAGATTAATAAATATACTATAATGTAATGACAATTGAATCACAATCTAGTTAAGATAACAAGACCCATAACATATCATAATTTTAAGGATAAAGGAATCATGGTTTATTTATATAATCATATTGAAAATCAAGTTAAAACCATAGATTAATTATATATACATAAGTATAAATTTTTTAAATCACTTTTACAATGAATCCACAGTTATATTGAAAGATAGGATTTTTGACTTAGATTCTTGTTTGAAAAAGCTTTGAAAGGACTCAATAGATGAACATTTATCTAGACATGAAGGATTATAATACATTATACATTAGAAATCCCATCAAATTCTAAGAAGAAATCTCTAAGAATCCACCTCCATAGCTTGGTCTTCTATGGGGGTTTTTTCTGATAGTTTTGATTTGAGAGGGAAAGATTTATTTTGAAAAATTGATCCTAAATTAGAGTTAAAGCTTACATACTAAATAAAAATACCTAAAAACACCTAAAAACCCTTCCTAGTCTAATTAGTAAGTGGGGTTAATTTCTCATTCACCTCTTAAATGGATAGCACCCTGACAGTGTAAACGATGACCATTGACGACGGTGCGTCGATTGAGTGATGCGCCATCCAGTTGCTTTGTCGATGGTGACTGGGGATCCTTTATTGGTCTATGATATCACACCTCTATGTGTTGATAGAATCCCCCAATCGTAGGGGCATAAATTAGTCTACTAGGCTTCGTTTGCCACGAGTAAATGGACACTTCCAAGGCAGCCTTAGGGTCCTCTACAAGGACCGCTCGGGTGGTTCTAGGGGAGTTGTGCCTAGAAATTTCCAATGAAAATATTATCATATATAATTAAGGGCCTCTCACATAAATTTCAACCAAAACGAACACGCAAAATATTCAAAGACACACTAAGACAGTCAAGCACATCTGAATGCGAACTTTTGAACGTCTCAGATGTTCTTGGACGTTTGACCTCAAAACCACTTCTAATCATGTGTAAAAACTTTAAATAACTTAATTAACATGTTATTAACCTTGTTAGTAACAACTGCGGCTCTAGACACTTAAACGTATATTGAGGGTCTTGATAGTAAACCAGAGCCTCACCTATTGAATAATGGTTAAAATGTCGTTTCAGACCTATGCCTATGTAATAAACTCAATTGGGAAATGTTATATCCAAAACATCAAAGATCGACCTTGACGTCTGGAAACTAGAGACATTTAACGAGTAGACGTCTTACGTTTTGTTAAGGTTTGAGAGTGTCATATGAAGTCTAAAACATGTAAAAAAACATTAAATAGGTAAAATATTGTTTTTAGGGTCTAAACATACATTAAGCGATCCCCAAGGACCACCTAAAAGGTCCTTGAGGAGGACCAACACATTGGCCATGAGGCTGTTAAAGCAGCCTGCGAGCGACCGAGAAATGAAGGTCATTGTGCGTCGCACCCTCCACACTTTGAGGTCAAAAATTTCCTTCCCAATTGAGGCCTTTATGAGGCCCACTGTCTCAAATAAGATTCTTGAAAAAAAAGACTAGGATGTTCACCCGATGCACTGCCATGTCTCAGATTAAATTGCGTCATTTACCAAAGTCAATTTGACTTCACAGAAAAACTCAATTAAGTGAGGGGTATTTCGGGTAATTTAGGGGATGAATAAATATTTTCTTTAGGTCTGTTTTCAGTGATTATTACTCACCCAAATCAATTCTCCATTTGAAACCCAAAATCACTGTCCCTTATCTCTAAACTCTCTCCTTCTACTCAACCTCCATTGAAAAATATTGGAAGCTTGAAGAAGAATACCAATTTCTCAACTTCTCTTCCCAATTTCGTGGATAAAGTCATTATCAAATGAATTCTTCACATTTGGGTTTCCTTTCTCCAAGAGGTCCTTTCAAAGTTGATTTCTAAATCTCCCAAAAATCAAGGGTTTTCTCTACACACGGGATTCTTTCTAACCTTCAAATTGGAGATCAATTATGACAAATTAGGATTGCTTAAGATTTTTTATAAGAATAATAATGATTAATTGATGTTATTTAATTGATATTTCATCGGATTCATGTTTTTCCCTAAATTCTCTAAACTCGGATCTTGGTCGATAAATTAGTTCAAGATGATGAGGTTATGAGTTGATATATTGTTATTGATGGAATTGTTTCTTCATGTATTGCAATAAAACATGTATTAATTGGGGTTTTGATCTAATTCTTTGAGATTTCATGAATGATCCCTTGTCCCTAACTTAGCTATGAAAAAAGATTGTTATTTGATTAGGGTTATTGGAATTGAACATGTCATTGCTTAATTTGATAATACATAATGATGGTGATTGGGCTATGGAATAATTGTTGTGGAATTGATAGTTAGATGTTAAAGGAAATTATTGAAATGCATAGGTATGTCTTTTAAGATCATGATTACTCTATTGTGTTTATGTTGTTCTATATTTGATGTCGTTATTAAATTGAAGTGTAAATGATGATGCTATGCATGTATGATTAGGATAAGATTATGTTTAATTTTATATCATGATGAATTAAAATCATGGGGGATTATACGAAATTCTATTATGCATCCTATTGATGTGATTATTAGATGATGCAATTCTGACATGATTGCAGTTAAGTGATGAAATGATGTTCTTTTCCTAGACTTAATGAGATATGTACATGATTATACAAGGGGTTAGTCTCCTATGACCTATATTAAGAATTGATGATAAAAAAAGGCTTAAAGAGACTTCAAAAAACGTACATTAGTTTAACAACGAGAGAACAATATATTAGAGGTGTCCCTTCCAAATAGGTAAGGTAGGTACACTGTTATTCTCATGAGATGAAGAATACCATGTAATGTGCATAAAATTTCTAGCATATTTCCTAGTTCATTTACTATGTTAAGCCATAGGAATACGATATAGTTGATCAACCTAGAAAGTTGTGTTCATGTTATGGTTCTACCTTGACAAGTGTATCACGTTCTTTTAGTGTAGGGTTTCAGGACACTAAATTCCATAATTAGCTCACATGGTCTATTTTTTTAAGGCGAATGTTCCCGAAAGTACAATGAATAAATGAAAGTAATAAAGATTGACACTAACTAGGGTGACTGAAAGGGTACTACTTAGTATGGGTAAGGGTATGAGACTTTACCTATGTATTGCACAAGTTGGCCTTGATTGGAGTTTTAGGAGTTTGTTCTTATGCACTTATATTATAATTATACATATAATGTTTGTTCAGATGATGTTTCTCTTATATGGTTTTGGTTTCAATTAATTAATATGATATTGGACAAAATTGCAATGTATGATGACGACTACTTATGATATTATACATATGAGGTGAAGGCATTAAATATGATCTCTTGTATTGTTTACTTGATTATGTTAGGTTATTGGGCTTCACATGAGCATTGCAATCGTAGGCTTTACTTGGGATTGTGGGTAAGGGTATTATATGATTTAATGATATGAAATCTAGAATTTGAAATGTTGATATGACTTATGTGATGTTGTTATTGTATATGGATATGAACATGTTTTAATGGTGTGGTGACTATTGGCTAGTATGTGCTTTTGTGTGTGCATGAAGACTTTCCAAATGACTTGGCATGTTTTAAAAGAAACGGTACCCTTTTGTGCATGTTTCAAAGGTTTTATGTGCATACATTTCCATACTTAGTACAGGTTGTACTAACCCATATTCTTTATAATTCTACAAATATGCAGATTCAGGACATTGAGTAGCTTTAAGGCCATTTGCAAGAAAGACTTGGATCTTTTCCCAGGTTTTTGGTGAGTCCTCAAAAGTTTCAGGATGATTCCACATTTTTTATGTTCATTAATGTTGGCTATGTCTAAAGATAGTTATTCATTCCTTATTTTGAGACATTATTGTGTGCCTATATGTGGCATATCGTCATAGTATAAGGGCTATGAAAAAAACATTGTAATTATCTACTAGATGGTTATATATGAGAATATATTAGACTATATTCATGATATTGTCTATGTTGTTAAATGAGATGTCACGTTAACTTCATATATGATAAGAGAAAAGTGTAAATAAACTTTATTTGTAAAAGATTTAAATTTTACACATTTTATCTACCTATGATATTCCATGATGTCTAAGTCTAGTCTAAGGCCTTTTCAAGGACCAAGATGCAAGTTACGTCTAGGGGGTGCTCCCTTGTAATCGACGCCTTGCCAATAGCACTGTCAATGGACCTACGGACCATAGGTCGAGGTATTGTAGGTGAGGGTCTATTTTAGTGAGGAGTTCTTTAGTTAGGGACATAATTAGTTATTGCTTTGGTTGTTAGTTAAGGGTTATGGGGATTTTAGTTTATTTAGTTGAGGGACTATAAAATACCTAAACCTAATTAAACTAACCTAATGCTGAACAATTCCCAAACTCAATTCCTCCACCTTCTCTCTAATTTCGCCCTCTTTCCCGAAAGAACACCATTGAAGACCAAGGTCAAGATTCACTAGGGCATCAAGATTCAAGCTTTCTTCTACAATTCCCTAAGAATTAGCAAGGTTTTTAAGGCATTCACTCTTGGGAACTCTTTTTCCAAGAGGTTCTTTAAAGTTTATTTGTAAAATTGATAAAAGCATGGGTATTCTTCTAATTTAGAGATTTGACCTTTCAAATTGAATTGTTTTTGATTTTCTTTTATTATTATTGATATATTATGATGGATTGTTGGTTAATCATTGTAGGTCTTAATCCTTGACATAATTTCCATGAGAGCTCTTGAACTGAATACATTTCCTAACCCTACTTATGAATCGGACTTGTAGATGATTAGAATTGATGAAAGTAATTATGTTTTTGTTTAATTTACTATATTATGATGATGGTAATTTGGATTACTGGGTAATTGTGATGTATTTGTGGTAATATCTTGAAGAGGGCTTATGAAGGTTATGTTGTAAAACTTTGTTATCTTAATTCTTTACTTCAATGATGATGAACTATACGTGATGATGATATTGAAATTGAACTATCATATGTGATTAGTTTAAGACTAAGAAGATATGATTATTGTGATGCCTTGACATGAATAGGATAATTATTAGGTCTTGATAGGGATATGATAATGTAAGATTTAGATTGAACTACTTGTGTGCCTTATTATGAATTAATTATGATGTCCTCACTAATGATGGTATTAATGAAAGGTAGTTCTCATTCTATACCTAATGAGCTAATGATATGACTACACAAGGGGTTAGTCCCTATGACTGATACCATGGTTGACTCAACGTCATAATTCGAATGGACTCTGGATTAGCACCGAGTTAACTAGTAGTGAGATGTGTCCCTTCCCAAGTAGGAAGGTAAGTTCACTATGTTCTAATGAGATAGAGATTAAAATGCTAATCGCACAAAGAGGGTCTCTACTATGGTCTTATGCATTATGATATCATCAAATATGTAATGTTGACTTTGTATGATGATACTCTTATATGATGTTTGTTGTATTGAATATATATGATATCGGTCTAAATTTCTATATGTGGTTATCGCTACCTATGGTTGGATTAAAGACATACCTTAAAGGGATTCTAGCTTAGCACCGAGTGAACTAGTAGTGAGATGTGTCCCTTCCCAATTAGGAAGGTATGTTAACTATGTTCTCATGAGATAAAGATTAAAATGCTAATAGCATAAAGAGGGTCTCTAATATGGTCTTATGGTTTATGATATCATGAAATATGTAATGTTGACTTTGTATGATGATACTCTTACATGATGTTGGTTATATTAAATGAATATGATATTGGTCTAAGTTATTATATGTGGTGGTGGCTACCTATCATGATATGTATTATGTGTCAAAGCATTACTTGTGATATCTTAGCTTGTTTACATGATTGTGTGTTGGGTTATGGGCTTCACATTAGAATTGCACTTGTAGGCGTAAGATGGGGTTATTGGTAAGGGTTTGTATGCCATGTTGATATGAACTATTGAACATGATGTGTTGATATGGCTCTATGGTGATGTATGTTTGATTATTAACATGTCTTATGTTATTGTGATCATTATATTACATACGCTCTCTTGTATGTGCATTAAAGGCTTTCTAAATGACTTAGCATATTTTCTAATGTAATGGTCATTTTCGTGCATGCTTTAAAAAATTTTATGTGCAGTGTTTCCATACTTAGAGTAAATGGTGTACAAAACCCACAGTTCTTATGTTTTTCTACAAATATATAGGTTATGGCAATTAATGTTCTAAGAGGCTGACTGAAGAAGACTTAGACACTTTTTCCATTTTTTTGGGATGTCCTCATGTCCGGGGATGTTACCTTTTCACAATTCTAACTATGTTGTTGTTCTATGTATTAAATTTTTAATTCCTTTATCGTTTGATACTATCGATGTAAGCTTATAATGGAATTTTGATTTTATATTGGCTATGTCCTAGAATTGTTCTCGTTTAGATGATTTAATATGAGACAAGGTTGTTAAACTATTTCTTATGTTTGGTTTACGTTGTCTAAGAGAGAAGCCTATGTAAAGTTCACTATGTATAGTTTTAAATTTTCCATGCCTATGACATGCAATGACAAATGCTATATGGGCTACTCTAAGTCCTCTTCGAGGTGGATGATGCCGATTATGTCTAAGGGGTGCTCCCAGAATGTGACATTATCGGTCTTGACAAACTTAGTATTAGAGCATGATGTTGAGTAACCTTATGATTGATGTCTCACTAAACCACGTCTATGCAATGACTTTTTCATAATTGTTAACAGTGCCACACTTATGAATGAAAGGATATGTAATGCTTAGGAGATTCTAATATTCATGGTATTTCTATGTCGTGCCTCAAGAGTCTTATCTCTATAGGTCATTTTCATCTAACACTTTCTTGTTGTTGTAGGGTATGACTACTAAAAGGGTAGCCATAAGAAAAGTTGAAGAAGAGAGTTCTAATACAAAATCTTAATCCCAAGACAACAAAGATCCTCTACAAGGCAATCAAGCTCCTCCTCAAGAACAAGTTCCTTTGGGTTACCAAGCTCCGGTTGATCCTCCAACTATAATAATGGAGAAACGATCGTATTTTCAAAGTTTAGCTTAGGTCATGATTACAGGAGCACAAGCCATAACTACTAAAGTTCAAGCTCTGATGACTCATAGAAACACAAAAGTTGGACCCTTTTTGAACTACTAAAGTTCAAGCTATGACGGCTCATACAAACCCAAAAGTTGGACCCTGTGTGAATCAATATTCTAGAAGCATGGTTTCTCGTTTCGTAGATTTCACTATGATAAATCCTCCTACATTTCTTGGGTCTAATGTGGGTGAAAACCCCCATGACTTTCTCGATGAGGTCTATAAGATCTTCTTTTCTATGGGGTGACTTCAAAATGAGTAGGTTCATTTAGCATATTATAAACTCAATGATGTGGCTCAAACTTTATATACTCAATGGATGGAAAATATGGTTATAAGAAGTGGTCTCGTGACTTGGGAAATTTGTAAGAGGGCCTTTCTTGATAGGTTATTCCCAACGGAGAAAAGGGACGCGAAAGTGGAAGAGTTTAGAAATCTTCGTCAAGGAGGTATGACTGTTCTAGATTAATCTTTGAAGACAACTAGGACTCTTCCATGCTATTTAACCCGAGGGATGAGATGAGTCATTTTATGATTGGAGTGTCCGAAGATATAGTAGAAGAATGTCTCACAGTGATGCTTCATGAAAACATGGACATTTCTCGTTTGATGGTTCATGCTCAACAAGTTTAGGAAATTAGGCTTAGGATGAAAAATAGGGATTTTAAGAGGAAGGTCTTATAAAGGAGATACTTCTAAGGTTAGTTTGGAAATTCAGGACAAATGTAAGTTCAAAATGTTAGGGTGTCTAACCCTAGGTCAAAAAAGGGAAAAGCTTGTGATAAACAAAGTGAGAAACCTATGTGTACCAAGTGTGGTAAGAAGAATATTGGTGAATGTCTAGTTGGGACGGGTAATTGCCTTTGTTGTGGAGAGAGTGACCATAAGGAGAGAGATTGTCTTATGGTAAAGGGTGAAGGAAAGGGGAATAGCCAATCTTAAGCTAGTGGTCCTTATTCTTGTGCTACTAAGAAGAATTGCTTCTTTATTCTCTGTTCTAGGGGGTGATCATGAGTATTCTCCTGATGTTGTCACCGGTATGTTGCAGGTCTATCCATTAATGTCTATGCATTACTTGATCCTAGCGCCACTTTATCTTTCATAATTCCTTTAGTGGCTATGAAGTTTTACGTGTTACCTGATGTATTAGTTGAACCAGTTTTTGTTACAACCCCGTTGGTGACTTGATTGTTTCTAAAAGATTAAATGAATCGTTCTATAATGATGTCCAATAGAGTTACTGTTGTTGATTTTGTAGAACTTGACATGTTTGATTCTGATGTCATTTTGGGAATGGATTGGTTGCATGTTTGGTTTTTTTTCCTCATAGATCGTAGGATAAAGGTTGGTAAGTTCAATTTTTAAAATGAACCAATTTTAGAGTAGAAGGGGGGAAATTCAATCCTGAGAGGTCGAATCATTTTGTGCCTTAAGTCTTTCAAGATGATTTCTTAGGAGTGTCTCTATCATGTTATGAGGTTCAAGGACCTACATTTTGAGAAGCCTCCTTTAGAGTCGTTCCCCATATTGAAGGATTTTCCAGATGTACTTCTTAATGACTTGCCCAGAATTCTCCCCGAACAGTAAATAGATTTTTGCATAGATTTGTTCTCGGACATGAAACCCGTTTCAATTCCTCCTTATCGCATGGATCCGGCCGTGTTGAATGATTATAAGTCTCAACTCAAAGATTTTCTTAACAATTGTTTAATACAACCAAGCATATCTCCATGGGGTGCTCATGCATTATTTTTTAAAATGAAAGACGAGTTTCTTAGGATATGTATCTACTACTGACAATTGAAGAAGGTCACCATAAAGAATAAGTATCCTCTGCCTAGTATGATTATTTGATTGATCAACTCGAAGGTGTGAGTTACTTTTCAAAAATTTATTTGAGGTCGGGATATCACAAACATAGAGTGAGAGGTGAAAACATTCCTAAAACGGCTTTTAGAGTAGGAATGGTCATTATCAATTCATAGTCATGTCGTTTGGGTTAATATGCCTCGACTACTTTAATAGGCCTTATGAATAGAGTGTTCTAGGAACCTTGATTCTTTTGTAATTGTCTTCATTAATAATATCGTGGTTTATTCGAAGAGTGATGATGAGCAGATGGGCCATTTGAAGGTGGTATTGCACCCCCTTAAGGAACATCAACTCTTTGCTAAGTATAGTATGTGTGAATTTTTGTTGAAATCCATTGCATTTGTTTGCTATGTTGTCTTAAGTGAGGGTATACAGGTTGATCCAAAGAAAATAAAAGCGGTTAGAAATTAGACTAGACCTATAACTCCCACCGACGTAAGAAGTTTCTTGGGTCTAGCCGGGTACAATAGAAGGTTTGTCGATGAGTTTTCATCTATTTATTTTCCATTGACAACACTAACCCATAAGAAGGTTAAGTTTAAGTGGTCTGGAGCTTGTGAAAAAAGCTTCCAAGAGTTAAAATTTAAACTTACCTCTGCTTCAGTGATGACCTTACTGGAGGGTACCAAAGGGTTTGTGGTATATTATGACACTTGTCGAGTACGTTTGGGTTGTTTCCTTATGAAATATTTTAAGGTGATAGCTTATGCCTCTACACAACTCATGATACATGAGAAAAACTATCGAACTCATGATATTGATTTAGCGGCAATAGTGTTTGCTTTGAGAATATGGAGGTATTATCTCTACGGGGTACATATGGACGTATTACCGACCAGAAGAGTCTTCAATATATCTTCACTCAAAAAGAGTTGAATCTCCAACAAAGGAGGAAGTTGGAACATTTGAAGGACTACGACATGAGTGTCCTTTACCACCCCGACAAAGCAGATGTTGTTACAGATGTCTTGAGTAGAGTGACTATAGGTACTGTTGCACATGTTTCTGATAATAAGAAAGAGCTGGTGAAACAATTTCATAGGTTGTCTTAGTTAGGTGTTTGGTTGGACGACTTTTAAAATGGAGTTTCTATTATTCATCATAATTTCAAGTCATCTTGAGTGGTTGAGGTGAAGTCTAAGAAACATGTTGATCCTCTATTAATGGAGTTAAAGTAATAAGTACTTAGAAAGTTTAATGAGTCATTATCCCAAGAGAGGGGGGTGATGGTGTAGTTAGGTACCAAGGTAGATTATTTGTGCCAGATTTTTATGAGTTGAGAAGACAAATATTGAAGAAGCTCAAGGTTCCCGATACTCTATTCCTACGGGCTCAACCAGAATGTATCGTGATCTTCAAGAGGTCTATTGGTGGGACGGTCGTAAGAGGGATATAGTGGAGTATGTGGATAAATGTGCAAATTGTCATCAAGTTAAATTCAAACACCAAAGACCGAGAGGGTTAAATAAAGTGATGGATGTTCCTACTCGGAAGTGGCAAGATATAAATTTTGATTTCGTTGTGTGTTAGCCTCGAACACGTAGAAAACTGACTCATATGTGTGATTGTAGATAGGTTGACAAAATCTGCCCACTTTATCCCCATGAAGTCTACTTATTCGGCGGAAGAATATGCTAGATTGTACATAAATGATATTGTGAGTATGCATGGAATATGTGTCCATCATTACAGATAGAGGTGCCCAATTGACTTCTTGTTTTTGGTGGTCTTCTCAAATGAGGTTAGGTATTCAAGTAAAACTTATCACCGCTTTTCATCCTCAAACGAATGGCCAAGCGAAACGTATCATCCAAACCCTAGAAGATATGTTATGAGCTTAGGTCTCCGATTGGATGGATTGAGGTAGTGAGTCTTCACTCCTTGGTCCAGAGATAATCAATGAGGCTATTGAGAAAGTTTGAATGATAAGATATAGGTTGAAAATAGCCTATAGTCGGCAAAAGTCTTATGCCGAAAATAGAAGAAGAGACCTTGAGTTCGAAATAGGTTATGGAGTCTACTTGAAGATTTCACCCATAAAAGGGGTGATGAGATATGGTAAAAATTGGAAATGAAGTCCCAGTATGTGGGTCCTTATGAGATATTTAAATGGGTCCGAAAATATGCTTAAGAGTTGAAACTACCAAGTGAACTAGCTTCTTTTCATCTGGTATTTTATATCTCTTTGCTCAAGAAATGTATGCGAGACCCGACGTCTAATTTCCTATTGAGGGTTACGGGTGCATGATAACCTTTTTATGAAGAATTTTTAGTTGAGATCCAAGATCGTCAAATCACAAATTAGTGGGACAAAGAGGTGGCCTCCATAAAAGTTTTATGGACAAACTATCTAGTAGAGGGTGAAACATGGCAGACCAAGGCCTACATGAAATCCCGCTACCTTCATCTCTTTCCTCTTTGAGGTTAGTAGTTCCTCTTTAAATAAAAAATATGAATAATATGAAATTTTACTTGTTTTTCTAAGTATGTGAATCACATGGTGAATGTCCTTGCGAAAATGAGTTTTCACGAAAAATGCTTTCATGTTATACCTACATTTATATGAAGTGTGTCTATTGTCCTTATTGAGATTTTTAGTGATCATACATTGATATTGTCTTGAGAAGAAGAATTACATGTTAACTCTTTCATGTTCATGTTCAGCTCATGTTGAAATTGAGAAGGTAGATCCTCATTATGTGATAATAAATGTTGAGCTCTTATATGTGGTAAATGTTGTTTGGAGTTGCTGTAATACCTTGTTTTATGTTGAAGGGAATTTAAGGTAGCTTTCTACCTATGTAAGTCATGGGTTGGTTCTTCAGCCTTTTTTCTATGAGTTGGTGTCCTATATGACCGACACAAGATTAGACTTGTTAGATATTATTGAGGTTCAGTGAGCACCATGCCATTCGGGAATGGTCCATCCCACCATATTGGATCTCTCCTACCTCTACCTACTAGCGGATCGATTTAGAAAAGGAATGAGATGCCAATGTTGCAATTATTCCAATCACGATAAAGCGATTCACCCGTGTTGTAATAGTTCCATTTTTCGCTTTTGCAGGCCGATTGGGATCCCAACATTCAAACCACTGTGTTTGTTCCTCACCCTTGTTGGAGATGTGAAGTAATCCTATGAGATGTGACTCCTGATGATTATATTTATTTTTTGTTGGTTGGGCACCTAGTATTGAGTCCCCTTATTCCCTTATTAAAAGGTTAAAGCGTTATTCGGGGATGAATATTCCTAAGGGTGGGATATTGTAACACTCCGGAAGTTCCATGACTTAGAATAAAGCTTCACCTATTATATAATGATTAAAATTATTCTTCCAGACATATACTAATGTAATTAAACTCAATTAGAAAAATTTAAATCCAAAACGTCAAAGACAGACTTTGACATCCAGAAATACCAAAATTGAACTACTAGACGTCCTTATGTTTTGTACAGGTTTGGGAGTGTCATATGAACACTAAAACTTGTATAAAGAATATACATAGGTAAATAATGTTGATAGGGTAAAAACGTCCAATAACGAATCGCCAACGATAACCTAATGGGTCCTTGAGGAGGACCGAAACATTGGCAAGGAGGCTGCCAATGAATTCTGTGAGTGGTCAAGAAATAAAAGACCTTGCGTGTCATTCCCTCCACAATTGGTTGGAAAAAGTTCCTCAAGAAACAGGGACTTCAAGAGTCTCAATGCCTCCAATTGGGTTTGAGGAAAAGCTATGGAAGTGCCCCCGCGATGCGCAACCTTGTCACAAATTCAATCGCGTAATTTTTTTAAAGTTAATTTGAATTCCCAAAAAGACCCAATTAAGTGAGGTTATTTTGGGTAATTTAGGGGATGACTATATATTAGTTTTAGGTCAGTTTTAAGTCATTATTACAAACAAAAATCCATTCCCCAATTAAAACTCAAACTCGCTCTCCGTTCTCTGTAAATTCTCTCTCTAGTCAACTCCATTGAAGAGTATTGGAAGCTTGAAAAATAAGACCAAGTTCTCAACTTTTCTTCTAAAATTCGTGAATAAATTCATCGTCAAGGTATGTATTCTTCACTCTTTTTATTACTTTTATGTAGAGGTCATTTCATAGCTTATTTCAAATCTCCGAAAATCATGGGTTTTTTATACACATGGTAGTCTTTCTAAACTTCAAATTGGTGATCAATTATGATGAATTAGGATTAATTATGATTTTTTATGAGTATAATAATGGTTAATTTATTTTATTTAGTTGATGTTTCATTGGATTTATGTTTTTCCCTAAACCATCTAAATCTTGGTTCTTGAATGACAAATTGCTTAAAAATGATGAGGATATGAGTTGATATATTGGTTTTGATGGTATTCTTTCTCCATTTACTGTCATATAAAATGTTTTGATTGGGCTTTGATCTAGTTCTTTAAGATTCCATCAATGACTCCTTTTCCCCAACTCTAGCTAATAAGAAGATTGGTAGTGAATTAGGGTTGTTGGAATTGAACATGTTATTGCTTAATTTACTACTACTTTATAGGGATATTGGATGATTGGATAATTCTTGTGGAATAATGGGTGTTATTTTGAAGGAAGTTCTTGGAAGCTATAGATAAGTATTCTAATTGCATAATAACTCTATTTTGTTGTATGTTGGCCTATCCTCTATGCTGTTATTTTATTGAAGAGTAAATTTTAAGTCTATGTATATATGATTACGCTATGATTATTTTGAATGTGAGATCATGATGAAGTAAGGTTATGGATCATTGGAAGGAATTCTCTTATGCTTCTTATTAATGTGATTATGAGATGATGTAATTCTCACATGATGATTGTTAAGTGATGAAACAATGTCCTTGTCCTAGACCTAATCAGTTAATTATATTAAGAATTCATGATTAATAAAGGATTAAAGAGACTTCAAAAAGAAACTTTAGCTTATAACCAAGAAACCTAGATATGGGAGATGTCCCTTTGAAACAGGGAAGGTAGATTCACTATTATTATCATGAGATGGAGACTGCCATGAAGTGTGCATACATAAGTTTCTAGGAAATCTCCTAGTTACATAAATATGTTTCCCCCATCGTAATAATAGCTTTTGGATCGACCTAGAATGCTATGTTAATGTTATGGTTCTACCTTGGCAAGTAGAGCACCTTCTTTCGATGTGGGGTTTTGATGACACCAGATCAAATATTTAGCTCACACGATCCATTGTCCGTTTAGGAGAATGTTCCCAAAAGTAAAACGAATGGATTAAATTAATAGAGAGGGACATTAACTATGGTGACTTAAAGGGTACTACTTTTATGTTATGATGAAATGTATAACGTTTATTCTATATGACTGTGGCTTTTATATGATTTTTCATTCATTTAATAAACATGAAATTGGTCTAAATTGCAACGTATGATGATGACTACTCATGATGTTATGTATATGAGGTAAATGTATTACTTATTATCTATTGTGTTGTGTACTTGATTATATGGGGTTATGGGGCTTCACATGAGTATTACTTGTAGTATTGAGTTGGTATTGTTCGTAAGGGTCTTATGTGCTTTAAAGATATGAACTCTATAATATGAAATGTTGATATGACTTATGTGATGTTTTTCTTGTATATGAATATGAAAATGTCTTAATGTCGTGATGACTATTGTCTTGTATATGCTCTTGTGTGAGCATGAGGCTTCAAAAATGACTTAGCATTTCTTAAAAGAAAGGTCCCCTTTTATGCATGTTTCGAAGAGTTTATGTTCATAAATTTCCATACTTAGTATAATTGGTGGTACTAACACATATTCTTTATATTTCTACAAATATGTAGGTTCGGGCCGTTGAGGTACTTTAAGGACATTTGATAGGAAGACTTGGATCTTTTCCCAAGTTTTTGGTGAGTCCTCAAAGTTCTAGGATGATTCCATATTTCTCTATTCATTAGTGTTGGCTATGTCTAAGACACTTATTCATTCCTTATGATGAGACTTTATTATAAGCCTATATATAATATATTGTACTAGTGAAACGGCTATGCCTAAACTTTATAAGTCTCTATTAGATGGTTATATGTAAGATTGTTTGACTATATTCATAATATTATCTATGTTGTTAAACGAGAAGACTATGTACTCTTCATATATGATAAGCAAGAAGTTTAAGTATACTTTATATATTAAAGATGTAATTTTCCGCATTTTCCCTACCTATGATATGTCGTGTTGAATGCTAAGGGCTAGTATAAGGCCTCTTTGAGGACGAAAATGCCACTTATGTATAGGGGGTGCTCCCCGATCTTGACAGAGGATATCCACATAACAAATTTGTTTAGCTTAGTCCTAGAATCCGACATCATCGTAGGAGCATGTTTGGATAGTTCAGTGAACTTGAGGCTATACTTCTTCACGCTCATACCCCCTTGACAAACATTGATAAATTCTTGAATTTTCCTCTCCCTTGATTGAAAAGTTGAAGAAATTATCATGGAAAGTCGTGTTGAATGATGTCCAACTATCATACCTTCTCAAATAGGCCTCTCCTCTTTCAATTGTTCATACCAAACTTGAGCTACATCTTTGAGTTGATAGACATCTAGTTTTGCCTTTTCTTGAGAAGACAACCCTTACCATCACATTGAACACTTCATCAATGAACCCTTGCGGTCCTCCTCCACTTTGGAACCAAAGAAAGTAGGGGGGATTCATCCTTGTGAAATCCCTAACGCTAGAACCGGTATTGTAAGCATTGGGTTCAGTTGAACTCTAGTATACCTAGCAACATGAGTGGCTAACACATGATTCAAGCAACGAATAGCTGACCTTATCTCAATACTAGACATAGCCCCTTCTTCGATAAGAACTTGAGGGTTATGAGAAGCGTGAGGGGGAACCATCTTATTTAGATTCTCCTCATCGACCCTCCTAGCATTGGTATTTCTTATATTTTTTGCCTATAAGAAAAAGAAAAGGTTTAGAAGAAAAGAGTTGAGACAATTAAGATTCTTATGCACTACTAAGGAATAACAACATAGTGAAAGTTCCAAAGCATCTCATAGCATCTCATTCATAACTGTGGCACGCTTAACACCAATGAAAAAAAATCTACTTGTGTGGTATTTTGTCACATAAATCTTATATTATTCTCAACCTGGCTATGATACTAAGTTTTTCACTATTGTAGAGCACCCCTAATCGTAACCACCGTCTGCGTCCTCAAAGTGGTCTTAGACAAGTCATTCGCATTCCTCATAGTAGAAATCATAAAATAAAATTGCAGAAAAATTTAAAATTTTTAATTTGAAGTTCAACTTTACTTCATATATGAAAATCTAAATTAATTTCATTACAACATAAAATATAAAAATAGAAGTATAGAAATTTGGAACTTAGCTTTACATCAATAAGTAGTCTAGATATAGGAAATACAACCATATCTTCCAACATATACAAAAAACTAAAATCTAGAACATAAATGTCTTGTCCTTGGAATTGAGGACTCCCAACTTGGAGAAGCCATTCCAAGTATCCTTACGAAATTGCCTTGAATCCTCATCGTCCTTAACCAACATTATTTGGGAAAAGGTAAGAAAATATGGGTTAGTACATCACACGTACTAATATGACCCCTATGTATAAAAACCATAGAAACATGCATAAAAGGACATTTTAATCAAAACATGTTTTTATCAAGTAAACCCAATATCCACATAAGTTGAGCATCATAGCCTATCCAACAGAATATCATCCCTAGATGTAGACAACCCAAGAAGTACTTGTGCAATGCAAAGAATAGAATCCCATAACCTTATCCAAAGCTAAGTATCACATTGAGCACCGTACTTTCTACATGCACTTAAAATCTTAAATTTCATCATGAATTGCAATATGCATAAAGTTCATACATAGCTTAACATATATAAGTCGTAATCAACAATATCACAGAAGAACACTACTAGAATCATCTCTTAGGATCCCACAAGTGCAATTAATAGAAGTCACATACCCTCCCTTACACTATGTGGAAACCCTTCAAGAAAAGCCTTAATGCAATTTCATATATTTTCTTTATTCATTTACTTCGACATTAGGAAAGAGGTTGGAATAATCAACATTAGACCAAGTTTGATACATGGAATATGGTGTTCTACTCCCACACCAAAAAGATAAGATTAACATTTTCCTAAGGTGTAACCTTTCGTACAAAGCTATCTAGGTGGATGAAGTGAGCTAGAGTCCTATGTGTGCACATAGTTAAGGGTCATGTAGATTGTTAATAGAAAGCCTAAATTGCTAAACGTGAGGATTTCCATTTAATATATCTTGGGAACCCAGACTTTCTAACGTAAGGAAAACCATGTGGGGAGCTAGATTTACTGAATATGAGACCCGCATCTCATTTAATTGCCCTTTCAGTGCTAAGCGTCTATTCCCTTTAGTAATCCTTTTTTGTCATCACATTAGACATTAGCGTTTACTAGACTTTAATGTTAACATATAATTATAATAGCTCATAAAGGTTCATAAGTAAGAATAATCCTTTTACTTTAGAAACACTAGCAAGTGAGTAAACACTTCACTTTAACAACTCAATATAATAATTAGAACTATCTTTCAATTATATAAAAATCATACAATAACATACATACATATTTCTTAGCTAATTCAAGTATATAGGGTTAAGGATGATGAAACCAGGTCATCAACACCACAACACAACATATCATATATGAGTTCAATTAGAACGAACACGTATACCTTCTTGCACGTCGTAGAACTTCGTACTTCAATAGCCTAAACAATGCATAATTAATACATAAAAATATTTTATTCATGAAGTAACAACCTAACTATCAACAATACAAATAATTTATATATTTATTATCTTCAATAAATTCACCATATCATATCAATGATTTATGAAATTGGGTATTAACAAGGGTCAAACGGAATTTTCAAGTGAAAAACAATAATTATTCATCATTATACACCTAAGAACCTTTAAGTTATCATAATTCCTTAAAATTGATTCATAAATTTGATTTTCTTAGAAGACCCATGTGTAGAGAAAAATAAATAAATTATGGAGAATTTTTAAAAAGATATTTGAAGGGATCTTTTGGTGAAAGAAATCCAAGGGGTGAATGAAAACCAATCGTACTGTAGACCTAGACTTTAAATTGAGGTGAAATCTTTTGTAATTGATCCTCTTCTTTGATCTTCTAGGTCCTTCAATGGAGGTTTTATATTGGGGATTTGTTTTGGTGTGTGAATAGTTTTAAAATGAATCAAATTCAATATATATTAAGACCCTCAAATTCAAAAAATACCCCTCATTTGGATGGACCTTTAAATTAAGTCTAACTTAACTTTTATTTTCAGAATCATCATCGCGAAACAAGTCCGCATTATGGAGATATTTCCTAAAGTTTCTAAAAATTAATTTTGGAACTGAAGAGTCCACGACGTGGACCAAAATTTGGCCTTTGGTGAAGCCAGCACACAACTCTGACAAACATTTCGCCTTTGGTAGAGCAAATCCGTGATGCAGACATGTTCCCTTAATGCATTAGACAAGCTGCCCTCAGCAGCTTGTTGGCCAAATATTTTGGTACTTCTCAAAAACCCCTAGGGTGGTCATTGGGGGTTCACACTTAGATATATTTATTCTTAAAATATTATTTACCTATTTAAAACATTTTTTAATGTTTTACCCTTCATATGACTATCGCAAACCTTCAAAAGACCGAAGAACACTTACTAGTTTAATTTCTCTAGTTTCCGAATGTCATGGTCGTTTCTTTATATTTATTAGATAACTTTTCTTAATCAAGTTAATTAAATTATTTTAGGTGTGGAAACACCAATTTAATAATTATTCATTAGGTATGGCTCTATCCTAGGTCATTAGATTTTTGAGGTATAACAACAATATTTTTGGGTATTGTTCTTGTTGGTTAAGCTCTCCCTTCCGAAATCAAATCCTCATTCACATCAGAGACGTCTAGTTCTTTTTTATGATTCATAAAAACGGGTGTATAGTCCTCTTCATCTGATTCTAATTAAAATTCAGTAGTTTTTCAAATGTATTCTTGCGAATAAGCATTGGAAGATTCACGATCTTACATATATTCGTCTGAGGGATAGTTATCTTCAAGGTCATGTTCTAAATCTTAGATAATCCTCAAGGACATTGAGAAAATCCTCTGTTGGACTACCATCTTTCAGATAGTAAAGTTCTTGACCCACGTGGTCATTCCTACCCAATATCAGTTCTGGAAAAACATTTGTTTGGAAAAACCAGACTATTAGTGATGTCATGTAGAAGGAACCTCACTCCTTTTCTGTGTCGGATTTTTCATGATATGATATCACAAGTTATCATTGAATGGACTCAAATTAGCAAAGATAGAGTCTCTAAGTGGGGTCTTGTAAATTGAGATCATCATAGATGCATGGTCTGCAACGTTTTTGCTTTTGGAACTTACTTGTGCCTCTTCAACTCATTATTGAGAAGTCATCAATTCTTTGCTCTCCCAAACTAGTTTTGATATGCCAAACTCAGGTCCTTCTATATGTGTTTTAGCCGCATTTTATGAGAATGTTTGTTTCGACAGAGAGTATCGCTATGAGAACATAGAATGGGTTTTACTATATCTCAATAATAGGATATATCTTTGATTGAGGCTACGCCATTTTTTTGCTACTTGATAAAGTTGTTAAGTGAGGTTTCCGGGATTTATATCGAACTGTATGGTTCACAAGCTTTTTTCTAAGTCTTTGATTAGTCCGATATGTTAACTTTATGTTTGGTCCATCTTTTTCTCCATCAGGAACATTTTATTATGCATATTGAGTTGTGAATGATCAACGCCCCTGATGGACTGTCCAATATTGGTTAAAAATTTATTTTAGCATATAGCATTTTCCGTTTTCTAATTGAGAGTTGCTTTTATGTCACTTGCGGGCATATGTTCTTGAGTTTGTCTGAAAACTTTCTTTTGTAGTATTTTTAAAGAATTGAGTAGTTTTTTAAAAAAAAATTGATACTCAGGGAAATCATACGTGTGACTGCAGCTTGCAAACGATAGCATAAACATCATTTTCGATGCAGTGATTAAGTAGATAAAGCTAGCCCACCCGGGGGTTATGGGGAAAAAATAATTGATATTCCTCTACGTCTCATTTGACTCTGTCATATGGATATTCCTCTTTATCTTCAGACCAGTACCAATCATCTTCACATTCTGAGAAATCACAACCAATATCCAAAGGATTATGTCTTGTGAAAGGACATTTATACCAATACACCCACACAATTATGATTAAATGTATTATCCCATCAATATCAATTCTAGAAAACACATATATGGATTCAGATTCCACATTTTCCTTTTGATCAAAACTATCTAGAGGTTCCTACATATGTACTAAGAAGGTAGATTTATGTACTTTTTTCAGGGGAGTGTTGTCAAAGCATATAGAGACTATATTATCAATTTTTTGGAGAAAGTGGGATCAACGGAATGAAAGGTTTGGGGACGATATCTCAACTTTTAAAATATAGTGACCTATGAGTCAGGAAGAATTTTGACAAGCTCTTCTCTTTGCCTTGGGAAGTGGGTGCATTAAGTGGTTCCACAGGTGGACTCTACTTTTTAGAACATTAAATTTTGGACACCTAGAAAAGAAAGGTCCAAGGCATTGTCTTCGAATCACCAAGAAAGCTATGACATGTCAATGCAACTCTAACATCACAAAAATTGATATGGGTAAAACCAAGGATTTTCAACTATCAGGGAAAATCCTCTGGCATCTAAAAAGTGATGAACGGTTCTTATGAATTTGCAAGAGTAGGGTGCTGATAAAGTTTTGATTCATCAAAATATTCTTTGACTCCCTTGGATTTTTGTTGGACCCAGGAGAGGATTTGCCTCTAAGGATTACATGACTAATTTACAAAGGCAAATAATCATTTAATAGTAGTAGATATGTGGATGATATTTTATTTTATAGGGGTTAAACATCACTTCAAGCTTCTTGTATTTTTCACGACAATATTTTACTTAGAGTAGATAACATGTTGACCTTTGCTAACAATTTACATGAACTCGATGCAGATTTATAGGAAGTAGAAGAATTTGGTAAATACCCTAAAATTGATATATTTTTGTCGTTTTTTGGACTATAAATATGTAAGGAACACATGACTATAAATATGTAAGAAAAGAGTACCAAGTCTGAGTAAGGACAAACTTATACAACACAAGAAAAAAAACAACGTATTAAACTATTTAAAGATAGTTATGAACATAGTGGATAACTACGACACGATTTTATGACTAAAGACATTAAATAAAGTAAAAGACTAGATAAATAAAAGGTGACGGCAACAAAACGAGAAATAGACCTTCTGGGAAAACTTGGTCCTCCCTCTAAAGAGGATGGTATGGCTCTGATACCAAATAAAGGAGTAGATAGCCCGAGGGTAGAGAAGAAACGCACAGTACAATATTCGTTCCAAGATTTATACCTTAAAGACACCTGTAAATATTCATTACTAGCTCGCAACTCAAAAGATTTCTATGAAAATTTTAGGCTTTTAAGTCCATATAGGTGGCATGCCATCCAACATCCTCAAGATACAACTATCACACATTTTAGGCTACACAACCATATAAAAATCTCCATGATTCTGACCACAAAAGCTACGTTACTTTTACTAAGTAAACCACATAATATATAATACAACTTTTCCCCAGATAATATGGGCTCTACACGACTTTCTTGGACTATAGCACCCTTCAATACTCTAGGAACAAGTTCTATTCTACCATTAACGTCTTGCATAGTTAATTATTTCCAGAAGTCTATTGTAATTACAACAAGTGATTAAATGGTAAAATTACTATAAAGTTTTATCATGATGATTTTCATAAATTTAGAAATCCATTGAAATAACTTAAAGTCAAACGTACCGGATATTGAAACCATTGAGATAACAATCAAACATACTTGCCGAGTGTTTTCTGTTACCTTGTTCACTCAACTACCTAATGAACCAAACTTTACACCCCACCCCTATGAGAGAAGAACAAGAGAGGTTTAGCCAATAATATTTTTATTCATAATTGGAAAATATACAAAAGTGTAGTAAAACTGAAGAGATTTTCCAAGAAAAACTCTTAAGACTCTTTTAAGCTACTCTATCCTTTTCTAAGGTGATTCCAATCTATTTTATAACTAAGACTTGGCCTCTTTTTATGTAGGAAGGTATAATAATATAATTAGACCTAAATTAAAACCTTAGTTTACATGTTACACTATTATAGTAATAGATAAGTCCTATCATATTCTAAAAAGAGTAATCCATTATATGGACTAACTATCTTTATCTAATATAATGAAAGACAACAAAATTTATTCAAATTGAACCTGAATAACATGTGAAAGTTCTTACTAAATTAAATCAAACAACCTAAGTTGTTGGCATGTGACAACGCGTTCAACCGTTACCATGTTTGGTGGAAGGTTGGAAAATCATAGTGGTCTATTTCTCCTATTACTCGTCAGTATCAGCTCTGAATCTTCTTGAGAATATCTCACGCTTGGACAAGAAATCTTCCATGATATTGTTTGTTCCTTTGAGATGTTTCACTTGGAATTTATCAATAGAGAACTATTGTGCCCACTAAAGGATCTGCGGGTCGGGATAACCGTTCGTTTTATCCAGACAATCAATAGGAAAGGTCACATATTTGGACAATATTTTGAAAAGTGAAGGGGATGGTTTGAGTCCAAAAGACATTACTTCCCATTGAAAGTGATGGTCAGGTATGCAGAAATCAGTTTTGGAGTTATTTACTTGGTGGGTACCCAATTGAAGAATCCTGATTTAAGATAAAACTTAAAGAAGTATTTTGTTTTTGCTATGTGAGAAAACAAGGTCAACTTATTTGTAATAGGGAATTTGTCATCTAAAAATTGGTTCAGAGGTTGATAATTGTTGTCCATTCGAAGTTTACTACTTTTTTATTCAGCCCGCTTGTTGATGTAGAAAGCTTCACATGACCATTAAGAAACAGATGGCTCAATTAATCCATATTCAAAAAGTTCGTCACTTTCCTTCATTGCAAGCTATAGTGTTCCAGGTTTATCCATGAGTTGGTTTCTCTTGTCCGGTTGATGTTTTCATTCCTGTTTTATAGGATTCTAATGAAAAACTCTGATACGCTCAAATTTTCTTCTCAAAAAGAAGTAAAAGCGGTCGCATCAAGTAAAGAACCCAACTACTGAGGTTGGGATCGTTACCACAAGGAAAATGGTTCAGACTTAATTTTATTCTATTATAACTTCTATTTAGTCAATTATTTCCCGAAAACAAATAACTAAAAGGGGTTTTGATTAATAAAATCAATTAGCTAAATTAAAGTAAACAAGTGACAGGTTCAAGTATTGGAGTTTAATCAAGAAATGAGAGTAACTAGGCGTAACTGTTCCCTAAAAGATCCTAACTCAGTAATTCTAGATATAACAATCCTTTCCAAGTATCTTGAATTAAAAGTGATAAGTTAAGTATCTCTAAATCCTTAATCCGACATCTAAAGAATTTCACTCCACACCTTGGTATGGCTACATGTGTTGCTTTACTAAATCTTATCTTTACCTCATATTAAGCATCATATTTGATATTTGACTAAGTTGTAACTTCGTATAAACCGACACTACTCTATTAGATAGTATACACTAAATCTACGTTCATAATTTTTTCCGTATACTTGCCCCAAGATCACAAAAAGCTTTTGCAAAATATAACAACCCGATTGTACAAGGAATAGTGAAAACACCAGGATCTTCTTTCTTTAGTAGTAGAGATCTTGTAGCAAAGGCACTAAAGTGCTGCATTCTATCATCATCCTCAAAAGTGACTGATCTTTTTTTTATAACCAAATCTTTCATGAACTGTGCATAACCGGGCATTTTTTCAAGAGCTTTTACCAAAAGGACATTGATAGAAAGATGTTTCACCATCGTTACGAAACGCCAGTATTTACCATCTTCGGTCTTTTTTACTATCCTTTGTGGGAAAGGAGGCGATGCTCTAGACATGGGGGTACCTTTTTGGGTACCTCAACATCTTTTACTGTTTTATATTCTAACTCACCACTAACCTGCACCACTATATCATCATATCTTATAATATTTTCTACAGCAGACGGCATAGTTGGGTCAATGGTTTGCTTACCACCCAAAGTAGTGATTGCCATACAATGTCCATAATTTTTTAGATTTTGGACACTGTTTCTAGGAAGAGTCCCCGGTTTCCATGTGTTTACAGCTGCAGACAACAGAGCCATTTGAAACTCAATATGCTTAATCGAGATTGCATGTGTATCAACTTTCTTCCTTATACCTGTTAAGTTATTCCTGAACTCTATAGTGTACTCATCACTAGCACCAAACAACCTTTTCATTTTCTGCATTATATCCTCAACTTGCGCCATACAAACTCCACCATCCCTAGGAGCAACTTCACGATTTTGAGGTGGAACATAGGGCCCATTCCTATAATTTGTTTTACCATAGTTACCCTAGTTTAAGTTGTTGTCGCGGTTTGAATTCCTATCTCAGACATAATGACCCTCACGGTTATAATTACTATAGTTCCTACCTTGGTTTTCTTGACCTTGGAGACAATTCTCTTTATTGGAGGCTTGGGTGTTCAAGCCGAAACACCCCGTCTAATCATTCATTGCATATGAGTCTTCCTCGTAGTAATACCCATCATTTGGCGGTGGTGGTTTAGACAAGTAGTTCACCACATTTACCTTTTTCTCACCCCCAACAACATGTTTCAACACCAACCCAAGATTAGTTCTCATTTGGGACATCTTCTCGCGAAGATTATCTGAGACTAAGTTGTGTGCGGATTGGACTCTGAAGGTGTTTCACCCAGTATCTCACTTCGTAGTACTCAAAGCTTATTATTTCAGGAGATTTTCTTTAACTTTTCAGCAATTTCTGCATAAGGATACTCCTCATATGAACCACATGCTATTGTATCCAACGCTATTTTTTATTATAATCTAGTCCCTGATAGAAATACACTTTCAGAGACTCATCATCTATGAGGTGATTTGGAACACTTCTGAAGAATAAATTGAACCTATTCCAAGAACTGCTAATTGACTCTCTCGGTAGCACCACAAAGTTGTTCCCTCTGGCATTGTGGTTTAGTTTCTTAGACACCGGGTAGTAATGGTGAGAAAGCATCCCTCAATTGATTCCAAGTGAAGATTGAGTTATAGAGGAGCTTAGTAAACTAGATAGCATCCTCTCTTGTTATTGATAGAGGAAAAACTCCTATCCCGATTACATCCATATTCAAATCGGGCCTCCCTACAAAACTTTTGCACACTACTCTTACCTTTGCGATATGGGCATGTGGATCATCAGAAGGTAGCCGTTAAAACAAACCTAAGGTAGTGAGCATTTGCATTAGACTACTAGTTACCACAAAAGTGTGGTCGTGTGGTAGAGGAGGCAAGAAGAGTGGCCCATAAGAGTCTCTGATATATTCATAGCCCCTATAGTACTCTTGAGGGCGTGGAGCGAGAGGTTGTCTCTGTATTTCACCTACCCCATGAGTATCAGGTAATACAGGGTAACAAGCGTCGACCTATTGTGGCATTTGCTGGTCCTCCTCATCATATTGGATGTCCAAATTCTAATTCACACTTCTTAAAGTATGCTCTAGTTCGGGGTCAGGTTTAATTACTGTTATTCCTTTGTGTGTTTCGCATGTAAGGATGTTAGACCTGCAGAAGACAAAAAAAATAGAAAAAGTAAAATTAGGAAAATGTTGCTTTAACTTCGGTAATAATCTTCAAGTTAATATAAAAGCCACTTTCCTTGACTATTTCACAAAACTTCGATACGCTAAAATTTACTTATCGAAAAGAAGTAAAAGCGGTTGCATCAAGTTAAGAACCCAACTAGTGAGATTGGGATCGTTCCCACAAGGAAAATGGTTCAGACTTAACTTTATTCTATTATTACTTCTAATTAGTCAATTATTTCCCGAAAACAAATAAGTAAAGGGGGTTTTGATTAATAAAAGCAATAAACTAAATTAAAGTAAAAACGTGACAGGTTCAAGTATTAAAGTTTAATCAAGTAATTAGAGTAACTAGGGCGTAAGTGTTCCCTGCAGACTCCAAACTCAGCATTTCTAGCTATAACAATTATTTCCTAGTATCTGGCATGCAAAGTGATAAGTTAAATATCTCTTAATTTTTTTTCCGGCATCTAGAGAACTTTACTCTGCACCTTGATCCGGTTACATGTGTTGATTTACTAAATTTTATCTTTACCTCATATTAAGCATCAAATTAAATATTTGACTAAGTTGTAATTTTGTACAAACCAACACTAGCCTATTAGATAGTATACACTAAATTTGTGTTGATAATTCATTTCCTATTATCTACCTTCTTTGTCCGGCAAGTAGCAATAAGGCGAGTTCTAATGTTGTCCATCCGTTAAAAAGACTCCTAAGCGAAAGAATTAGTAATACATGCAAAACACTATTCTAGACTTGTTAGTTTAGCTAGATTTTACATTATTATTTACCAATGGATCCCACAACCCTCGTTATGGACTTTTGTTACCCATGCTAATAATCACGCCATTAATATTGATGATATAATAATTTATGCACTTACTTTTATGAGAATGAAGAAAATACAGAAATTCACTTGAATAATTCACAAAAACACTATTAATTGATTCCGTAAAAGTATGATCAAATACAAAAATCAAGAGTTCAATACTTAAATAAGAAAACTAAAAAACATACAAAAGTCATAACCCCCAAAATGAGGTTTTTCAAACTATTTATAATAAAATAAAATCTAATAAAAGAAGGACTCTATTTAAGGCAAATCAGTCCAAAAAGCGTTTGAATCGACGATCTAAGCGACGGACCGTCATGGATACGATGGACCGTCGTGGGATCCATCATTCTATAATTAGCATAATTTTCTGTTGCTTTCTTCATCAACTTTTTGTTAGCCTCAATGAACATATATGACAGACCGTTGTAGGCACGACGGTATGTCGAGGGGTTCCGTTCCACAACACTTAGAAACTTCTTGAAATTACTCGAACTACTCTCTGACAACTAGGACAAATATGAAGGACGGATCATCATGGCTGTGACGGTCTGTCATGAGCTTCCGTAGTCCCACACTTGGTCTGAATTTCCCAACTTCCTTCAGCAACCATTTTCTTCTCACTACGGGGCCACATACGCACCGTAACAGTCACGATAGACCGTTGTGGGCTCCGTAGGTTGTCACTTCTGCAATTTCTGCTCAAATCCTCCGCATTATCCTTTGGAAAAATTTCCTGCAAATAAAGAGAAACCTAAATAAAAAATGAATACAAAAAGGCTTTGGACATACACTAAACTTAAGGAAAAGACATTGAAAGACCTTGAACACACGGTACAACAAAACCCTCAACTTAAGTTCGTTGTTTATCCTCAAGTGACACACTATAACTCACTACAAAAGCTTTGTACAAGAGTATCAGTCTTTTATTTTGACAATTATCTGCCTATCAATCCTGATTATTCTAATTATGTTCATGCAATCTATCACTATAAGGCTTGAATTATGCGGATAAGACCATGACACAAACTATGCATTTGATCATAAAGTCTTATCACGCTTCTTCGCGAACTCTCTATGGGAGTCAACACATGATTATTCCACTAGTTGATGCTTGATGTTCTTGACTTGTTCATCCTCCATGGTTGGAAATATACATGCAGTTTTTATTTATGGTTCAAACATGTATTGAAACCTTATACCTTGTGTAATTACCTTGAGCCAATAATTGAGCTGCTTGTAAATATCAAATCCAATTATCGAATTCGTCCCTACAATGATAGAGCCAAGTAAATTGGTTCTGAATTGTATACTTGGGAAGAATTAAATTGTGATAGTATTCTTTGTGATAACCTTATTTCTTTTAGGATCCTTTAAAAGTTGTATTGAACAATTCAAAATGCAGAATTCATTTCTCCTTTAGAAGGATAATATACTTAAGCATTGATGCATCTTCTCTTGTATCCATAAAAGCAATTGCCTGGCTAGGTCTATTCCATTTGGTTGGATAGATTGCAATTTGGACATGAGGAGACTGAATTCCTGAAATGATATTGATTTCCTTTTTCATTAAATTGGATGTGTGAAATAAAACATCTTTCAGTCGTGGTTCAGGACCCTAGGAAATATGAGTCACTTCTGGTGGATTTTTAGTAGCCACTATATCATTCTTAGTGGTATATATTCTAGTAGATTCTATTGTGTCGACCAAGAGCTTTGCAACTCACTTTGCTTTCCTAGAATATAGACAATCTCTTCTAAGGTGTTAGTTCTTCCAGCAAATAAAACATGTCTTTTCTTTAATCTTCTTGGATCACCTATGTAAGTGATATCATCTTTAGGTGATCAGGTTGTTCTGTTAAGGTAGCTGATTCTTCTTTTAGCTTATCCATCCTTGCCTTTCGATCTTGCCTATGGCATTTGCTTCTTCATCTATTCTTTTACTAGCATTTGGTGAGCTGAGGAGGCTCACGAACACCTTAAATTGTATCACATTATTTTTTGAGGTCAATATGTGCGTTATTGGATTCATGATAATCATGTAAAGATGAATTACTTTTCTCTTTTTATAATATCTTAATGGCTTTGTTGCTCAATATCATCATAGAACTCTACATTTCTTGATAAAGATTCCTCTATAAAGAGATTAGAATCTACATTATCTTCTTTATCTAGCTTGTAGAGTTTTGGAACTTCTTGATTAAATTAAATCAAGTTGTGGTCAAGGATGCTCCTATGATGGCTAACCCTACCATCATCATGAAGACCACACATTGTCAAGTGTGGTCTCCAGGGTACACATCGTATTTGGATACCTCTAAGTCAACCTGTTGAATAGATGGACCCACGCCTAAGTCGTCAAGGTCCCCTATTGGGGCTATGTGACCATATATTTGTACCACATTGATGTTTGTCATGGTATGAATGTCCATTTTCTTTTATGACTACCTTAGCGCTGCTTCAGTCTTCTTTTGGTTCACAATTGTGTCCTTTCAACCCCAAACAAAATTGGCCTTGTCAAACTTGTTCTCATCTTTTATAGGGGCGAATGAAAATGACATATGTGAACTTTCATTTAAATTGGAGAAAGAGTTCTCTTATCTTAGTATGAAGTGTATCTCATGATAAAAAATAAATGACGTAGGGAGAGGGATTTTGTCCTCAGCTAATGCAATCCTAACATATTCCATCTCTTTATGCTGATGATCGAATAACTAGAAAAGTCATTACCCTTCTGGGAACTTATCAAGCTACATGAGTTGAAATATTTGTTCAAGTTCTTTAATAAGCCCAACATTTTGGGAATATATATTTATCAATTTATTCTCCTTCATATCTATCTTGACTTTAGTTGGAGTAATTCTTTTGATAGAATGACTCTTGATTGACAACAATCTATTTTGGCTCATGATATCTTTTTATTTCCAATTGGATGTTTCCTCTATGTTGCCTACAACCATAGTTTCTCCGATTCTGAGGATATGTTTGTTGCATTTTTGAAGTGGTTCAAAACACACTTTTCAAAATTGTTGTATTTGGGGAGGCTATATGTGTGAGTGGAGTTCAATGGAGATATCAAGTACAATAGATACACGTGTACATCTTTTAGAGTACTATTTTGATTGGGTAAAGATGACCCAGTTGGAATTTTTTAAGAAACAAGAAAATAAAATTTTCCAAGGTGGCTTACAGAACCAATAGTTAGGTCACCATCATTATATCTTATTTTGAATTCTCTTTCAGAGTTTTTGCACTTTCTCCCACCTTTGCTTTTGTCAGGATCATCCAATTAACCTTCTTGGAATCTTTACAGTAACAGTCTATGTTCTATAGAGTATGTCTTGTGAAGGAGTAGGTGAACCATTGTACGCCATGCCATCCTGACCGAATTGTCTAATCCAATCATGTTGACTCTTAAATCCACTTAGAAACCAAGATATAGTATATGAGTCCTTTTCCATAGGAATATCAATATAAAATTGACGCGTATGGATAAGGAAGGCTATTTTGTTTGTCCTTTTGTGGGGAAAATGAATAAAAATATCATATTTAGACATTGTCAAATGGGGTTCTTGAAAGTCAAGATGTTAAGGATGGACTCCAAACTTCTAATATTCTGTGACTCACGTGTCAGGAAGAAATTTGACAAGTTCTTTCCTAAGTATTTGCCTTGGTATTTTGTTACAATGAGTTGTTACATTGATGCCATTAATATTAAAAAACAATGGATATTGGACACCTGGAAGAGAGGTCCTTATGATGGATTTTGACTCTCCAAGACAACTGACAATAAAGGTTAGTATGAATGGCCTTTCGAATTGGAGGAACTCCATGTATTTTGACATGTATCTTTAACACCTCCGTCAAATAAGAGTCATGTAGGGAGATGGTGAAATTTGAAAATATGGTCATAAAGACAGTCCCTACATTGAGAGTGATTTCTAACATACCCAAGTTTGCATGTTGATATTCATAGTGTCTACTATCTAGAAGGGAAAGTTGTGCCATGATGGGATGACCTTTTCTTCCATGATATTTCAATGCAATTCTAAAAACACCAAAATAGATATGGGTTAATCCCGTGCTTTTCCACTGTTGGGTATATCCTTTGGCATATCCAAAGTGATGAAATGTTCTTCTTGATTTGCAAGAATAGGTTGTTAATCAAGTTTTTTACACAATGAGATATTCTTTGACTCATTTGTATTTTGTTTAACCAAGGAGCGGATTTTTATCAATGGAATACATAACTTTTAACAAAGGTAGAATATTTGTTCAACAATGGTAGTTATGTGGCCGATACTTTATTTTATGAGGTAACACATCTACTTAATAAAGGTAGTCATATTTGCATGAAAATGTTTTAATGGGGGTAGAAGACATGTTGACCTTTGCTAAGGATTTAGATGAACTAGAACCAGGTTTACATGACTGGATAAAGACTCTAACGTAGACATATTTTTTTTATTTTAAGGACAGTAAAAACTCATATATATATATATATATATATATATAATTTCTAATTTCAAAGAAAAGAATCAAAGTATTTGTTCTAAAGTATAAGGAAACAAAGTAGATAAGTAGACACACTTTTTTTATTAAAGAAAAAGAAAAGACAATAAATAAAAGTTGGCGGTAACAGCTCGAGAAATATACCTTATGGTAAACCTTGCTCCATCCTCCGTATAGGACGGTCTGATTGTGTTACCAAATAAGGGAGTAGATAAGTTGAGGGAACATGAAGCAACACATAGTGCAATATTCATGTAAACCTTGATACGTTAAGCGGTTATATTAATCATGGGGGATTTTGAGCAAAGTTGGACAGTGGAATCTAAGCATGTTCTGTACTTCAATTTTAATTAGGCAAATGGACTGGAAGCGTTTCTTCTCCAAGAGGGTTGACCCAGAAAATTGGATTTGGTAGATCTTGCTTCTCCTACATTCAAGCCTTTAGATGTGCAATCTATTGTGTTGGTAACATAATCAACTCATTCTTCTCAATGATAGGAGGCTGGGCTACAACAACCTAAGTAAAGTTAACATCATCCTTAAATTTCCCATTGTTGACTTTTCTTTGAAAGAATTTTTACAGGGGAAGAAATCTGTGGGGCTTATAGATCTTGTGAAACCAGGATGCTCCATCAGCTTATCAACACAGATCAGTTCTAACTACCAGTAGTAAAAAAATTACTGAAAGGCATTTTTTAAGTTTCATTTTCGGGAAATAATTCGAAATAGCATATTAAAAACATATTAAAAACATATAAACACATTCGAGTAACTGAGGTAGATTTTTTGAATAAGCAGGAATTTGTTTAATTTATTTTTAGACTAGTGACTCAAGGAGTTTGGATTGCGTTAAGCTAAGTCTTCTCGCTGCAACTATTTGCATTTGCTGATTTAAACTTCACATTTCTTTATATAATGAAGGGGAAAAGAAAATTTTAAATGATAACGACCAGGCCTTGAAGGCTTCCTACGTATCTACAAAGGAGAATTCAGACTCAATGTAGAACAAATACAAAAGAAAATTCTCATTTTCATTTATTCATTTTTAATGATTACAAAGATATTGAAAAAAATACAATAAAGTGCCTTATTCCAGGATTCTTATTATGATTGCAACATTAATCATGGGTATAGAAATGGTCCCACAACTACTCAACCACATAAGTTGTAAGTCTGTTATGTTGGCATAATTTTAGTTCTTACGCCAACATATCTCTACACCTTTGGCTGGGTGTATTGAATTCTCTCGATGGGGTGTGTACATTGGACTCGACGTTTAGATCATGTGATTTTATTATTGATTATTTGTAGCTCCCATAGTTCAGTCACAATCCATTGTGTTGACCACATGTAAGTATAGTTAGTATTAAGTTTCAACATAATATAATTTGGTCATTGCAATTAGTTAGCTCAGTATTTAGTATCTATATCAAGTTAAAATTATATTGTTTATTTATTTATTGTTCAGTTATATGTTTATTTTATATTTTACTATCCTGCAAACTCAGTACCTTTCAAAAGTTCATGCATATGCTGCGCCACAACTTCTCGTGATACAGATTCAAGTTCTTATCATCGAGATATCGCTTAGATCGGTAATCTACAGTTAAGCAACAGCAATGGTGAGTCCTCATTATTGGAGGACTAGTGACATGTTTATCTTTATTGCTTTTAGCTTCAGTTTCGGTTTTACTTGATCTAGTTGAGTCATGTCCCAACATTTCTAGTCAGTTAGAGGCTTATTCGTAGACATAGTACGTTTAAGCTTTAGTATTATAGTTTGATTTCTCTTTTGTATCCATACTCTGTACTTTCATATATTCACAGTATATTGGCATTCCCTATCCTTTCAGACTTACTTTACTATTTAGCTTCCACACAGTTTTATTTTTCATTTTATCTTAAGTATGGTCATGATTATACTAGGAGGGTTAGCTTGGGATCATTTGTATCATTTGTCATCCTAGGTCTCGTGTCCATGTTTTGAGGGTAGATCAAAGTGTGACATGTATCATGTATGATAAATGACTTGCACAAGGTTTCTTTGTGTGGAAGTGGGGTATGGTCTGTGTAGATGTGAATAAAATTAGAATAGTAGTAAGTAAATGTGTTGTCACAAAAGGATTTAAATAGAGAAGTGTGTCTACTAGACAAGAAAAGTCAAAGTTTGTTGCAGGGTAGGTTATCCATGGCTTTCATATTTATTTATTTAAAATAAAAAACATGATATCATTATAAATACATACCATTTATGGGATAGATTTAACAGCACAACTAGAGATTATTTGTGTAATGCAAAGTTCATATCTACTGTCAACCTAGAAAGGATTACCGAGCAACCAAACCTAAGAGTTTTCAAGTTACAAGAGTTAATTAGGAAAATGATTAAACTTCAAGTTGTAAATATTACTATTTTGACGAAAACAACTATACTGTTGAAGGATATCATGGATTCTTATACTGTGCACTTTTGAAGAATTGTCGACTACAAAGATGAAGTATCAAGGAAAATCCAGAGAGCACTTGTGTTGTTAAACTTGATGAAATTAATGTACTTGGGAGATATTACTAAAAAAAGGTCCATACACCTCCGTGAAATTGGTAAGGAGCTGTTAGCACAAAATACTCAAGAAACTGGTTTGAAAAAATAAAAATAGAGTGAATTTATGAAATTCCTTGTGTTTATTAATCTGCAATAATCTGAATTTATATAAAGAAAAAAACATAAACATTAACGCTAAAATTAGAACATGTACCACTAACTACCATAAAAAGGGGCCACTAACAACCATAATGGGGCCACTAATATCAGAAAGTTGAGCTACTAAAGTTGACTAAGTCCATCTAAAAAACAGGAAGCACAAAATTTAAATAAGTAAAAAAAAGTGAAATTAATAATAAGCTGAAAAAATGCATATTGTCTAACACTCCTCCTTGGCATTTTTGTGGGAAACACCAATTCTTTGCCTCAAATCTTCAAACCTTGCCTTTGGCAATGACTTTGTGAAAATGTCAGCTAGCTAGTTCTCAGATGAACAATGAACAAGCAACACTTCATTAGATTGTTGGACTTCTCTGATAAAATGAAATTTTATTTTGATATATTTGGTTCGACAATGAAACTGGATTTTTTGAGATTGAAACTGCTGAATTTTTGTCACACATGATCTTTGTAGCTTCTGTTTGATCATGGCCTAAGTCCTTCATCATCTTCCTTAGAAAGAAAACTTGATTCACAGCAGATGTAACAGCTATGTACTCAGCTTCTGCTATTGATTGAGTTGTAGTTTCTTTTTTTCTAGAGCTCCAACTAGGCGAATGCATAAACCTAGAGAGCAAACTAACAACAAATAGAATGTCAGGACTGCTTGCGGTTAGAAATAGAACACTGCCAATAAGCTTCTATACATACTATCATCCACTTTTTTGGAATTCTCATCCTTGTCAAGCTTCACACCTGTAGATATTGGAGTAGTCACAGGTTTGCAGTCTTGTATTCTAAACCTCTTTAGAATATCCAAAATTCATTTTTGCTGGCATATTAAAATTCCATCACTGGACTGCAACACTTCCATGCCGAGTAAGTACTTCATGACTCCAAGATCAGTCATTTCAAAGATTTTCTCCATTTCATCCGTGTTCAATTGAACCTTTGGGTTAGTTCAATTGTGCTTCCTGTCACAAGCATGTCATCCACATAAATTGAGACAATTAAGGACTCACCTACAGAATTGCCTTTCACATACAAAGTAGCTTCACTTTGAATTCTACTAAATCCAAGTTGAATGAGATGATTGTTAATCCTATCATACCATGCCCTTGGGGGTTGTTTTAGGCCATACACGGCCTTTGTTATGAGATAAACTTGATCATCTTTTCCAAGGGTTGAGAAACAATCAGTTTGCTCTACATGGATCACTTCAGCAAGCATACCATTCAAAAATGCCGATTGGACATCAAGTTGATGAATCTTCAAGGAACTATAAAATGCAAATGCAAGAATAAGCTGCATTGTGTCATACCTTGCTAGGGGAGCAAATGTTTCTTGGTAATCAAAATAATATTATTGTGCGTATCCCTTCAACACCAATCTATCCTTATGTTTGCAAATTGTTCCATCAAGATTGAGTTTTATCTTGAAAAACCATTTTACACCAATGACCTTGCGATTTCTAGGTTTGTCAACAAGATGCCAGGTTCCATTCTTATCGATCACGTATAGTTTTTCTTGCATAGCTCTCCTCCTTGCCTGAGAGTCTTGTGCTTTAGTATAGATTGTTTGTTCAGAGATTACCAAGTTACACCGCTGATAGACATCTTTTAAGGATCGAGATACCCTCACTGGTACATCATCAACTAGTTCATCTTCTGAAAGTTGAGGCTGCTTTATTGAAATGAATCATATACGAGGTCTGCTAATTATTCCAATACCAAACAACTCCTTCATGAAACTTCACTTCTCGACAAAGAATTAGTTTGTCTGATTTTAAACATAAATTCTTGTGACCTTTGGATCAACTATAGCCCATAAATATGCCTTTATTAGCCTTGTTATCCAGCTTACTCATTTTTGTTTCTTGAACATGATAACAACATATACACCCAAAGATTCTGAGATGGTGTATTGATGGTTTGTGCCCACACCAAGATTCATATGGAATCATGTCTAGCAAGGCCTTTTTAGTAAATCTGTTCAGCAAATATACATAGGTATTGACTGCGTCACCCCAAAACTTATTTGGGATCTTTCTTTTGAGCGAAGATATCTGGCCATCTCCATTAGTGTCCTTTTCTTCCTTTCATACACACCATGTTGTTTTGGAGTGTATGGTAATGTCAATTGGCGTTAAATACGTGTGCTATAACAAAACTCCACAAATTGAGAAGAAGTATATTTTCCTCCATTGTCAGACCTTAAAGCTTAATACTAAGATTACATTGATTTTCTACTAAAGCTTTATATTGTTTACAAAAATCAAAGTCTGCACTCTTCAGTCTTAAGAAATAAACCCAACACATTCTGGTGTAGTCATTAATAAAGAGGATAAAGTATATATTACCACTCACAAATCTGTTTTCATTGGGCCGCAAACATCCGTATGAATTAGCTGAAGTTTCTTGTTAGTTCTTCGTACTTGATTTGCTTTTTGTGCCATAGGTTTGTACATGTTTGTGAAGTAATAGTGTAAGCCTGCTCAGTTATTCTATCCCAATCAACTGAAAACATTATGTTGCTCATGTTGATATAAAATAACTCTACTCCAGAAGGTTTAGAAACAACACATTCACAATTCTTATAATGTAGAGAATAATTTTTTCCAACCATTTGTCCAACACTCAACAAATTTTGACTGAAATCAGGTGTGTACAAAACATCAGAAATAGTTTTGATACCTGATATTGTTGAGACAGACACTGTACCTCTGCCTTTGACTTCTACTGCCTCATCGTTTCCCACTTTTATTTTAGATTTGTAAGTATCATCTAGGAATTTAAACAATTCAACATTATAATGTGCAACCACTATCAAGAAGCCATGAATCAGAGGATTCACTGATTGAAAAGTATGAAACTACAAATAGTTGCTCTTTATGTGCATGGACAACTTCTGCTACTTGTGCTTGCAAAGCAGCTGAGGCCTATGATCTTGATATGATGACCTTGGATACGTGTCCCGTCTGCTTATAGTTGCCACATATTGCATCGACTAGCCACAAAAAATACTTCTCTAGATGTGTATTTTGTTTACAATGTTTGCAACGAGGGAACTTCTGTTTCACATCTCCACTATTGTTTTCTCCATCATGCTTTCCCTTATTCTTTTGGTGGAAATATTTCTTTCCTTTTTGCTTTTGTGCAGAGAAAGCTCCTTCAATGAACTTTTCCAGTCTCGTAGTCCTCCTTTGCTCTTTTGCTTGTAGAGCAATCATTAGTTCACCTAATGAATGTTTTCTCAGGTCCTTGGACTCTTCAAGAGAGTAAATCGTAGATTCAAATCTCTAAGGAAGAGTCACAAAAACATTCTCCAAATTTCTTCTATCTGTAAATTAGTCACCAAGAAGTCTAATGTTATTAACAATTAAGGAGATTCTATCAACATACTTACTTATAGTTTCATCCTCCTGCATATTCAAGGACTCAAACTCTCTTTTAAGATTCAACACTTGCATTTGGCGAGTTCTATCACTTCCTTGATATTATTCTTTCAACCTATCCCAAATCTCTTTTCATTGTTTCAAGCAATGATTCTGCAAAACACTGTATCTGCCACAGCATTCTACATAAGCGACTTGGCTTTAGATTTATATGCCTTCTATTTGTTGTTGGATTTGATCTAAGCCAAGGTAGGATTTTCTAGTAGATCAGCAAGTGGTTTATCTCCCGTCACAGTTTCCCAATGTTCATAGGCTTCCAACAAATCTTGCATCTTCACAGACTTGATTTGGTAATTTTCACCAGTGAAAGTGAATGGTGGATTTAAAAGTAAACTTTTTGATGCAATTTGTGTTGTAGGTTAAAACTTTTTTTTGTATTGTAAGATTAGCTAGAGGATCTGATTCCACTGTTAGAACGAAAATACACAAGAAACTGATTTTAAAAAATAAAAATAGAGTGAACTTATGAAATTCATTGTGTAAATTAGTCTTCATAAAGTAAGAATTTATACAAAGAAAAAAACATAAACATTAAAACTAAAATAAGAACATGTTCCACTAACTACCATAAAAGGTGGCCACTAACAGCCATAATAGGGCCACTAACATCAGAAAGTTGAGAAACTAAAGTTTACTAACTGTAATTAGAAAATAGGAAGTACTAAATTGAAATAAGTAAAAACTAAAAAAATAATAATAAGCTGAAAAAATTCAATTGTGTAACACACCTGTGGATCATCATGAGCTAGACATACAAAGATTCCGTTCACTTTGAGAAAGTGGACCATAGTTCTTGCGATGTGAAACACCATCCTCCCCGGTTTTAAGAGATATTTAGATCGCTCTAGTGGTTTCAATGGCATAAATGGGCATGTCATTAAGATTCCCATGTTTTCATTTTTGCCATAGGGACTATCATTGTCACTCCCATGGTAACTCATTTTGTCAACCTGCTAATCAACCAACAAACTCAGTGACATTAGTTGGGCTTGCCTAACTCGCTTGGCTAATGGCATTTTGCTCCTAACATTGCGTTTTGATAATCTAGCTTCCTTTTTTTGAACCTTAGTTGGAAAAATCAATCAAGTCAGCCTTTCACTTATGGAAAATCTATGAATGCCATCTTTATCTTGCGCACTGCCACTTTGGGCGATGGGCATAAGGATCACCATTCTAATTTGTTGCATCACTTTCTTGACTTAAGTTTACAAACAATGGATTTTTAGGTGATGAACAACTTCACTTTGCACTCGTTTATATTTTTGGCTATTCATTAAATTTTCTGTCCTTTGTTTGTTCATTTCCTATAAAGCTGCAAATCATCAATATTTGATTAGAAAAGAAAAAAAGTTAGGCATTGAGTACATTAATTATTGAGCTAAATGGACCTTAAATGATTTTAAATATGCAATTTATCAAAGTGCCCCAGGAAATGGAAATGAATAAAAAATAATGTACCAAGAATGTAAGACAAACTAAAAATGAAACTCAAATATGAAGACTGAAAGAATAGGATAGGTGTGAAAAGGAAGAACAAAACCTTGTCTATTTAAAATAATACCTCATTTAAAGATATAACAAGCAATAAAATAACCTTGCACCATAAGGTCTGTAGGTACAAACACCACACAATTGGTATAATTTCTAGCAAAAAATTAATCACAAATTCATATTTTTCCCATGTCTATATCCCAATAATAATGTTACTTGATTTGTACAAATATACATGTGTTGTGAATTAATACAAATCCTAGGCTATACGATACAATATAAGTGTTGTGCAAGACTACAACATTCTTTTCTTATAGGTACTGTCTACCCAACCAATAGACATGGTTTACGTGAATAATAATCATGGTATATCAATATAATGGTCTATCAAACAACCTTGCAATGTCAATGTTCGTTGAGGATAAAAAATATCTCATAAGTGACAACTAGACAATAAAAACATCATAACAATATCATGACTTTGATGAATTTACATTCTTAAAGTTATTAGACTCATATTTATTACTAATACTATGTTTTAATGAAAATAAGAGGGATTTAAGACCATTTTCTCCTGATGTGCAAATATCTCTTTGAACTCGACTAATGAAATGATTTGAAATTAAAATTAACTCAACACAAAAACGAGGAACTAAGGTCCAACGAAACTTCATCTAGGTTTTGAGGTTTAAAGCAGGCTCAAGTTGAAGCCATTAAATGATTAGCGTGTGCTAAGAACTTTTGTAATTGTGAGTAGGTGTAACTTGGATAAGGCATGATGATGATGTGCCACACCTTCTTGGAATTGCACTTGCATTTCGAAGCTTCAAGAGAAATTATTTTACGAGAGAGCGTGAATATTTTCGTACTTGATGTAAAAAGGATTCATTTGGGAAGTTCAAAGTGCATTGTAGGATATGTCAGTCATTTATTATTATTATTTTTCTCCAATTAGTATATTTTAGAATAGAGAGTAATTGTTTCGTTATAGTATTGAGTAGGTAATAGACTTATCAGAACATAACTTTTTTTTTAAGAAGGAAACAAAAAATTGTGATACTTCTAGCTTGGATATAATATTTAGTGCAAAGTATGAATGTAACAGAATATTACTTTCATGATATTTTCTCTATTTTCATACTTATGAGTAGCTGAAATTTTTGCTAGGGCTGTGTGCATGGTGTTGTTCTACGCATAAACAAGTATTGAATAAATTGATCTTCAATTATATATTATGCATGCATCAATTGTTTCTATCAAGGTATAATAGAAATATCAATGGTTGGAGACATTTGTTAAACACTATATATTCACTCCCGTTTAAAAAAGGAAGTGAGTTGTGTATTACTTCATTAGTGAGGTAGATAGTTGTATTGTATTAGAGCTACAAATAGTGTAATCTAATTAAACTTCATATTAAAGGATTACATGTAGCGAGATAGTCGAACTCACAAGAGTAATCTTTGATATTTTGAATGCATGGTCTTGGGGTCAGATGAAACCCAAGATACATACATTCATTAATTAAAGAGAAAATTAGATATTGTGTAAATAAATAGATATCCAAGTGTATATTGGTGTGGAACATTATGATCACTACCGATTAAGTTGAAGCCTAGTTTATATTGCACATACTCGTAGTTGGTTTTAACTTGTTGAACCTATCATTATGTTGCCTAAATAAACTTCATCATCGTAGTTTGAAATAATTTTGTGCTTTAACTTGTTTTCTCCCCAATTTAATTTACATTATTTCATTTACAACAACACATGTTTTATTCATGAATTGAATATAAAATAGACCACAATCCTTTCTTTCAATCTTTTAGTTCAACACAGACACGTAAAGTTTGATAATAATCGTGCACACAATATTCTATACTTCAATTTTTGAAGAATTGTTTAGCATTATCATTTATCACATACAACTAAACACAATCATAACATAATTTACCATCCCACTACGTTAGGAGGGTCTTACAGAGTAACAATATACAATGTTGTGATAGACCATTTATTACGATAAGGATACAAGTCATATCATGACTATATACAAGCCATAACAAATTTAGTTTATCGGGATCATGTTTGCAAAGGAATTGTATCCTCAATATAGACGAAAGACCCAAAAATAAGAAGCTTGACAAACTAATAGTAATACAATAACACTAGAATCAATTAGGGTACCAAAATAAGTCTTATCCAACCGATAAGGAACTAAAGTCGTCATTAATACTAGTCCATTTGCAACTCAATTAAAAAAAGAAAATTAAAAAAATAATGAACCTATTTCCTTTTTAGTCAATTTCAAAAAAAATTTACCCCTTTCCTTTTTGTGGCAACACTTTAACTTTAACTTTCTATGTGACATGTTTAAGACCAAAAGATTAAAGGTCATTTTGTTACATTTGACATAAATTTAATTTTGTACCACAAGATTAAGAAGTCCTCTTTCTTTTCTTAAACTCAGTTCCATGTCAAACTAGACCATCATTTTTGAAACGGAGGGAGTAACAATAACAGGAGATAATAAACATATGACAAGAGAGACACTGTTCAGGTAGTATAACAACGACCAATTCTTGCTGAATAACATCATTCAATTGATAAACAATGTACAAGACATCAAAGAGCATGAAACCAATCCACCTTCTCTACATAAAATTATTACTATCAGTATACACATCAAAATAAATCACAACAACAATAGAAAAACAATGTTTCTTGGAACCATGACACATTAATGCCTTATGACTTAAAAAGGACAAAATAAGGAAAAAATATATAAAAAATACGAGAGAGTTGATTAAAGGAAATCTAACTCAACTAATTTTCTAGATTCATGAAGATTCATAAAATTTTTGATAGCTTCAACATTAAAATGAAAACATATTTTTATATCAATGCACCAAAACAAAGCTTTGGTGGTAGAAATAGATATCCAACTTTAAGCGATTAGATTCTAAGAAACATAAGTGTATATTACCACAAATTAGATCAAACAATATACGTAGCTGAAAACATATATTAACAATGAAATTCTTTCAACAACATTTAAAAACAATAAGGAATAACACAAAATGAAACTTTTAGCAAGGAAAAACATTTGAAAAATGGCTAAATGCCCCCACAAGCTTTAACCGGATTTATCACTATACCCTGAATATTTATGGGAGTCCTATTACGATATTGAATCCATTATTTTATATATTAGATAACCCTTATATGTTGAAGACTAAACCAAAACCAGACTTATAATGATTTTAGTACACCCGCGCTGTCCACAAATCTATGAGTGGACCACATGATTTTATACGTCATCACACAATTCTTTACCTAAATTTTTTACTTTTAATCTATTAAAACCCCCTAATTTATCTTCCATTCCCTTCTAATTAACCCTCATTTTTCATGATCTTTCATTGTTGAGCACCCATCATTTAATATGAAAGTTTACTCGATAGGATACTTACTATTTCTTTAGAGAAAAGCTATGTTCCTTACAAATTTAATTCTATTTTGATTTATAATTTTAGATTTTATGATATGGTTTGATTAGGGTTTAATTATTACTGTTGATTTTATATATTTGATTAGGGGTTCTTAATTTTATTGGAACCTAGAAAAATGAAGAAGAAATTTATGTCCAACAATATTAGTGTTTATGTGGCATATTATTATCATGTTCAATTTATATCATATTAACGTCATATTGAGTTGACAATCTATCTTTTCTTTCCTTACTAATTTTTCCCGTGTATATATTGATTCTATGTTAGAATTTCATTTATATTTTATATATATGACACACTGTTCATTTTTAATGTTGATGTAGATGTATTTAATTTATAAAATTAAGAGTTGTTAGTTATATTTAATTTTATTTAAGTGTTGCAGTTTCATTCCTTAAATCTTGAATTTTGATTTCACAATTGGCGTTCATCAAAAGATGAATCACAAATGTTTACATGATGCCCACTAAGAGTAGGACAAGATATATTGCCTACAACTTCATTCTACTGCAATAACTCTGTCTTCATCTTCTCATTTTCAAGCCGAAGATGTATGTACTTATACCTCTCAACCTTATTCTGATATAAAAAATAAACAAGAATTAACTTATATAGTATATATCAAACATGTTTTACTAAAATGGATGAAGGTGTTAATCAAATAGGAAAACCATAAAGGAATTCAAAATAGATCATTTAGAATTGAAATTTTAAAAAGGGTCAACGATATTTTTTGTGATCATAGACCCATCTTTTATTTCAATTTACATAAATTTTAGAAAGAAAAAAAATTGATAAGCAGAATTAAACATGTTATAACATCTTAAGAAAAATAATCTACATTATTGATACATATAATTAAATTAATTTTTAAAAAAGATTTTTTTACTTAGTCGACATCCAACTTGCAGGATGGAATTTTATGGCTGAAATCCTCAACTCTCCGAATTCTAAAATAATAACATAATTAAAAAGTGAACGATAAAATCGTCAAAAAATGAAAAAGTGTATTATTTTTAATTTAATGTTATTCGAGTCAACAAGCAATTGAAATGACTTCCTCAGGTATATAGACATATAAATGTGTCAAAATGGAGGAAAATAAATGAAAGAAATGACTTTATTGGTTATATAGACATACTCAAATGAAGTGAAACTCTTTCTTGCTTCTATTAAAGCTCTAAAAAAAGAGCTTTTAAGATTTTGTTTGTCGAGAGTAAAAAGGGGAGGACTTTATTTATAGTGAAACAAGTCAAGATTTGGATATGAGCTAAGTTTGACCATATATGAAAAAGGACAAATAAAAGATGTAGAGAGTAGAGGTCTTCCCTCCTGTGGAAATAAAAAGAGGGATTTCGAGAATTGGCGGAGAAATCTATGAAGAAGAGAAAAATAAAAATTTAGTAAAGGAGGAGTAATTGCAAGGTGTGTAGTAGAAATGGTGAAGTTGCATTATGTAGTAAGCGTGTTAGTATTGCAATACTTCAGGAGAAGGTGTTGGTGGGGTGGAAGGGTGGGTTCAAGCATGCGTAAGAAAAGTCTGTGTTTATTTGAGTAGGTATAAAAGTAGATTCATTTGAAGCATAAGTATAGTCAAACAAAGAATTTAAGTCATTTTTTTATTTTGTTCAATTCGACATTAATATTTTTACATATTTAATGAAGACGTTAAGAAAATTAATGAATTTAGACTTACATTATTAGATTCGGTCAAACAAAATATTTGAATTAATTATGTGAATATTAAGGCTAAGAACTTCTCGATGTTTCATTTTTTAAATTGGAGTTCTTGAATTAGTGTTACATATGTTTTTTTCATTGAACAATTAAAGATAATTATTTTTTATATAATAATAATTTATCCATGAAAAGTTAAAGATTATTTTTGTTAATACGGATATTTTCGCGTTACAATTATGACACTCATAAGTAATTCTTGTTTTTGATGTAGTATTTATTGTTTCAGATATTGTCATGAACTGTGAGAACAAGAATTTAAATCTTTTGTAAAAGTAAATACTTGATATAACGTTGGTAAATTATATATATTCACAAAGATACATGCTCAAATTTTATGATGTGAAAGAGTTTAAATAAGTATGGGAAAATCAAATTTTGTAATCCGTGCATTTTCTTAGTATATACTTAACACACAGTTCAAAAATCATTGTATACGTTAGTTTGATTAGCTCAAGCTTTGTACATTAAAATTACTAATAGTAATATCTTTATTGTGAAGGTGGTATAACAATTCTTTGAGTCTTGCATTTTCATTCGACCTAAGGAACCTATACCCTAGCTCCTTCAAAGCCTACTCGTGCCATTTCTAGATAATGTTCATTCTACTACCTAAACGTTGTAGAGCTTATCCAATAATAGAATATCCCACATTATCAGAGTACTCAATAACTGTCGTAGAATATACTAGCTAGACATGGAATCCTGAGTCTTTCCTACTCCGATGGAGGGTATTCTACTTGCAAAGTGTACAACTAGGACACATCCCATGTGGGCACATGATTAATGAATATGAAGGGTTTCTTTGTACTTAAGTGTAAAATTATGTAGAGTCACTCCCCAAGCATATTTACGTTGTGCTAGCCTTTGTTTTCATAGATTAGTTCAATAACACAAGATATATGATAAGGCAACACTTCTATGTTACCTCACCATAGTTTCTTTACCAAAGATGAGTCCTCTAGGGCTTCCACTCAATAGTTAATAGGATAGATTTATGATTTTATTTGAGATAGTTTCATGTCGTTGCAACAAACCTACCCCTAAGTCAATCATTCATATAAGAAGGATACCATTACCACTTTCTAATACAATGATATCTCAACTTCTTTTCCAGTTTGAAGGTTCCATGTTAATTATCCTTTTAACATGTTCAAGTTATTTTTCACTCATACATAAACATAAATGACAAACTTACTTCAACCTACTAAGTCATGAGTTCATATTCACATTATTCATCTATCAAGTAAAGGGACATAAGTCTACCAAAACCTGACACACACATCACCATATTATCATATGTATAATAACATTCAAGCAATACATAGGGACAACTAAGTCTACTAAAAGTCACCCTATTCTCTTCTATAGAAATATCAACATAGTCCATCATAGACTCATATAGTCAATTAGTAATAACCATACTTCAACACCAAGACTACACATATAAGTACATCACCATAGTCTATTATAATCACCTAAAATCAATTAGGACAACACATGCTTTAAATTTACACATATACTTAAACATAATCATGCACAAGCTATCACATAAAACTATCAGAATTCGTAAAGTAATGCCGACAAGGCCATGTTCTTCATAAGTATAACACATAAGCGCCGCCACCATAACAGGACCATACCAATTAACACAATTCAATACCAATATTGCACAATATAGAGGGAAGTAGGTCACAATACCATCATTCCATTAAGAACACCTCCAATCCATAGTCATTCCAACCAATTCAATTCGCAAGGCTCTTACCCATAGTCGTACACATAAATTCAAACCAATAATCAAACTATACAATTGATCCATCAATATTCAATATGAAAATCATAAAATTAAGTCAGCCTATATATAATTATAACATGAACTTTACATAATTCAATGTCTCAAAATAATCTACACAATAATTAAATACAATTAAGCCTTGATCAAATCACCCACATTTGGGCCAAAAGAAGGAAACCATGATTTTCATGGGTTCATAGAGATTTTTTTCTTAAAAGATTGTATTAACATCAATTCAATCAAAAAACAATGATTCAAAACCTTTTATGAAAGAAACCATGGCTAGAAATCAGAATATAGGATTTCATGTTTTGATCATCTTTTAAAACTATCTAAAATTGGCTCCTTGAGTAGAATAGGATTTAAATATGAAACATTATACCTTAATGGAATAAAATCCTATTCAATTGGGAGAAGAAGAGACTTGAAAATTCACCTTCTACCTTGAACTTGAGTTTTCCCTCCAAAGGAGGTATGCGAGAATTTTGAAGAGAAGAGGGTTTTCAATTTTTTTATTTCTTATTGGGTATTGGGGTTTTGACTTTGGTAAAAGAATTAAATATAACTTAAAAACGTCTTTAACTGACCCTCAAAGTACACAAAATACCCCTACATCAATTGAACCTTTTAGACAAGTAAAACTTAACTTAAATTTTAAAAATTATCATCGGGAAACAAGTGTGCGACGCGGAGCTGCTCCCACATGATTTTTGAAAATAAATTCAAAGGCATTGGATTACGCTCCGTTGGCCAAAATGCGTAGAAAAATTTGGTACTTGACGAACCAAGTCCGTGACACAGACTTAATCTTCTCTATGCCTGATTGGCTTCTGCCTTGGTCAACTGGCTTTCTCAAGGTTGCGTCCTCTTCAAGGACCCCTAGGGTAGTCCTTGGGAGTCTTGTCTAGACCTTTGAACCCTAAACACATTTGTATACATTTTAGGAACAAATACTATAAATTTGAATTCCAAACAACACATAAAATTTCCAAGACACACAAGAACACAGTAGAAGGTCTACAGGCAAACTTTCGAACATCATTGGCGTTTTTTGATGTTTCACTTCTAAACTCTTTCAAACTAAACACACTGAATTCTAACGCTATAATTAAAAATTATAAAACCTTATAACCTCATGAAAAATATGTTAAGATGTAGTTTAACCTAGTTCATTATTAGGGGTATTGCATTCTCCCCTACTTGGACAACATTCATCCTCGAATGACACTTGCTTCACTTTAAATACTTTCAATAGATATAATTAAAAAAATATCAGATATTAACTATACCATACACATATATACGAGGAACATCAACTCCTGAAAATCAATAGACTCAAACACAACAAGGAAGTAGGCACAACCTCTACAACTCATAATGCAATAAGACTCTCATTTCTCACTTCATATTGAAGGAATTTCCTTCTCCACACTTCATCATACTCATACACATAATCATCATTTCATTTGTTACATTATAATTACATTAAATCACCACCTAAGGTTTCTCTAAGATTCAACTAAGTAAGACATGGAAAGACAACCCATACCACCTCTCCAAGCCTCCATAGGCAACTCTCAAAGCTACTCTAGATAGGGACACTCTTAGTGAATTTACATTAACTTAATCCATAATCAAATTAAGTAATTTAACAGATTTTTCAACCAAATAAGGACTTCACATAATTGTCATTGAGAACGCCTAGGAAACCTACACCCTTGCTTCTTCAAAGTCTACTGGTGCCATTTATAAATATCGTCACATTACACTACATAAACGTTGTACAACTTATCCAGTACTAGAATATATACCAAATGATGAGAATATTCAATAATCAACAAAGACCATACGAGCTAGGCATGGAATCTAGAGTCTTCCCTACTCCGATGTAGGGTGTTCTCCTAGCCAAGGGTAGAACAAGGAAACATCCCATGTTGGCTCATGATTATGGAATATCAAGGGTTTCTTTGTATTGTATTCTCAAGTTAAGTAGATTCACTCCCTAAGCATACTCACTCGGTGCTAAACTTTGTTCTCATAGAGTAGTTCAATCACACAAGACATATGACAAGGCCACATTTCTAGCCTTACATCACCATAATTTCTCTACCAAAGATGTTTCCTCAAGGATTTCCATTGAATCTTAAATAGGATAACTTTATGACTTTCTTAGAGATGGTTTCATGCCATTCCATCCAACCTACCCCTATGTTCATCATTCCCAGAAGAAAGATATTTTTACAGCTTTTAACTTCAAGATGTCCGAACCTCATTTCTAGTTTGAAGGTTCCATGTTAATGACTATCTTAACATGTTCAAAATAATATTTAGCTTATACATACATATATATATGACAAAGGTACATCAACCTACTAATTACAGAGTTTATATTCACATTCTTCATCTATCAAGTAAATGGACATAGGTCTACCAACACAAGACACACACATCACTATGTTTTCATATGTATGTAACATAACATTCAAGTAACACATAGGGACAACAAAGTCCACTAAAAGTCACCCTATTCTCTCCTATAGATACATCAACATATTCCATCATAGACTTATATTGTGAGTTAAGAAGAAACATACTTCAACATCAAGACTATACACATAAGGACATCATTACAGTCTATGATGATCACCTATAATCTTTTAGGAGAACACATGCTTTAACTTTAATCTTATACTTAAACGTAATAATGCTTCACATTGATTATATACACAAGCTATCACATAACAATCACTAAAAAAATGATCATTAGCGGCAATTGTCAATCTTTGTATATGTCCCTAAAGCCTTTTGCAACATTAGTTCTAATGGAACTTAACTAATTCTGGTAAAGGCTTTAGAACTCTTTATTAAAGTCACTATTTAATGCCGCCAAACTTCGTGTTTGTTTTAGTGAATATCATAATTCCTAAAGTAATGCCGACAACACCATACTTTTCACAAGTATAACACATAAGAACCGACACCATTAGTGGACCATTCCAATAAACACAATTCAATACCTATACTACACAATATAAAAGGAATTTGTTCAACATGCCATCATTACATCAACAACACCTCCAATTTGTAGTTATTCCAACCAATTTAATTCATAAGGCTCTTACCCATAGCCATACACATCAATCCAAGCCAATTATCAAAATATACAATTGATTTATCAAGATACAATATGATCATTAAATTAAGGTAGCCTATATACAATTCTAACATAATCTTTTTTATAATTCAATAGCCCAAAATAAGCTATACAATAATTCAATACAAATTAAGCCTTGATCAAATCACCCACATAAGAGCCAAAATAAAGAAATCATGATTTGCATGGGTTCATAGAAATTTAATCCTTAAAACATAGTATTAACATCAATTCAATCATAGAACATTAATTCAAAACCTTTTATGCAAGAACTCATGGCTAGAATTCAAAATAAAAGATTTCATATTTTTAACATCTTTTGAAACCATTTGAAATTGGCTCCTTGAATAAAAGATGTTTCAAGTATGAAATAGTATACCTTAATTGAAGAAAATTCCTGTCAATTAGTAGAACAAAACACTTGAGAATTCACCTTCTAGCTTGAACTTGAGTTTTACCTCCAATGGAGGTTTGAGGGAACTTGGAAGAGATGATGGTTTTAGATGTTTGATTTCTTATAGGGTATTGAGGTTTTAAATTGATAAAAGGTTCAAATATGACTTAAAATCTATGTATAACTGACTCCCAAAGAATACAAAATACCCCTACATCAATTGGACCTTATTAGACAAGTCAAACTTACCTCAAATTATTGGAATTATCATCGGGAAACAAGTCCGCGACGCGGAGCTGCTTCTACATGATTTTTTAAAATAAATTCTGAGAAAGTGAAGTCCGTGATTTTGCCAGTGATGCAGATGAAAATCTCATTGTTGATGAATCAAGTCCACGACGCAAACTATTTCCCTCTATGTCAAATTGGCTGCTGCCTTGGGCAGCTTGCATGCTCAAGGTTGGGTCCTTTTATAGGACCCCTAGGAAGGCTTCAACCTTAATCAAATTTGTATACATGGTAGGAACCTATCCTATAAATCTGAATTCCAATAAAAACATAAGACATTCCAAGACATACTAAAGCACACTAGCACGTTTTAAGGCTAACATTCGGACCTCATCGATAATCTTGGAGGTTTCACTTCCAAACTCAACACACTGTAACACTATATAATTAATCATTTTATGACCTAATAAACTAATGACAATCATGTTAGGCTCTAGTTTAACCTAGTTTGTTTATTGGGGCGTTACAACCTAATCGCCAATGCATGACCCCCTAGGACCCCTGAAGGGCCTTTGAGAAGTACCCAAGGGAAGGTCCTAAAAGATGTAAAATATAGCATGACACATGACTTGGGCGCCACGAGCTGTAGGTGGACCTATGCTCCGTAGTTGTGAGGCGTGTGTCAAGATTTAGTTCCCCAAGATTTTCCCCCAAATATCCCTCTCTGATCAAAACTACTGCTATGCAAGACCAATCGTGGTCCCATCCACGATCAGTGGATGGTATCTGTTCATCATGCAAAAGATTTTTTGGCTTCGGCCAAGAGAGGGTTGTTTCCTTAAATTCTATTTTTAATTATTAAAGGGTGGAGACGGTTTTATTTAGTTATTTTAGATATATTAAAGTTCTTTTAATTATTAACCAACCTTTAAATCTCTTACAACTCACTAACTCAAAACTAAACCAACTTTTCACTCCCAAAATATTTCTCTCTCTAGAATCCATTAAAGACCATCAACAAGGTGAAGATTAAGGTTCAAGACCAAACCTTTTCACTCCAATTTAACGAGGAAATCATATATTAAGATATGAGAGACATCATCCATTGGACACATTTCTTCATGAAGTCCTTCAACTCTTCAATTTTGAATCTGTAGATTCTTCGAAAACTAGGGTTAACCATGTATTTTTCCTAGTATTAATGTCTACGGGTAAATTTTTTTATTTAATGGTTAATTTTTTTAATGATGGTTGTATAATAAAATTCCCCATGACCCAATTTCACAAGTTGTGATCGGTGTATTGATTAAATGTGAGTACTATGAATTGTGTCCATGATAATATAATAAATTGATCTTGTTTTATTCATGCTTAGTTTAGTAATTATAGGTTTAATTGTAATACATGATTATTGAACAATGAGAGGGTAACTATCTAAGGTTTGTATATGTAGATGAATGTTGTATATGAATCAATAATTCACCTAGATTGTGTTGATCCTATGAGTATTGTGTAAATTATGGTATTGTTGAATGGTTTTTCACTCTTATATACTTACACATGACTATGCATGAGAGGTCCACAACTATGATAATGATGTTGTGTTTATGGAAACTGTATTATCATGAAACACCATGAACATAATGTTATAGTCTTTCTCACATACTTATGATGCTAATGTTGAAAGGACATTCTCAGTTAATTAATCCAGAAGCTTTCATGATACCATGATGGTTTGAGTGATTTGCGTTCTCTCATGAACATAAATATAAATTAAAGACTTAACGTGACTACTAAAACGAATTAATATTAGAACCTAGTGTATAGGAACAATAAGTGAAAATCATATACCTTAGTTATTCAGGATTTCTAGAAGCAATCTCCCTATCACATAACTATTTGCCCACATATGACTTAGCTAGTAAATATGTTACACCTCGGAAATCTAATGACTTGAGATAGAGATTTGAATGGAGTAGAACAACCCAAGAAGGTTTAAAATGGTGTTTCTAGACCTAACCTCATGTACTTAAATTTTTAGGAGATATTAGAGTCTACGTGTCAAGGAACGACCATAACTTCTAGAAACTAGTGAAAATGAACTAATGTGTTCTTAGGTGTTGCAAGGGGATTAAAGTGTCGTATTAGGGCTTAGTCTTGTAAAAAGACTTTGAATATATGTTATCACACGTTCAGGGTCAAAACATCCGGGTACGACCCCAAGGACAACTCTAGGGGTCCTTGAGGAGGACCTTATTATTTGACCCAAAAGCTGTCAAATGACACCTTGACCTACAGAGGTAGTGAAATCCGTCACTAGGATTATGCCCGGTAAGTGAGTATCGTGGGGTTAGACTTTGTCTCCCCACCCAGAAATATCCTTTCCCACTTCTATGGCAAGACCTACAAACTGTATGACGGGCTATAACACCACCTACTATCCGTAGGAGTCACAGCTAGGTAAGTGAATTTTCACTTCTATTTTTGGATCCTATTACAAGTTAGTTATATAAATAGGATTTTAGAGGGGTGGTTATTGAGTTAATTAACTAAATACCTAATATAATACACCAACCCCTAGACCCCAAGTTATACTAACTAAACTCATAAGACAACTCAAAACTCAACTTGTCTCTCAAAACTCTCTCTTCTAAGAAATCCATTGAAAGTCATTGAAGCTTCAAGAACAAGGTCAATCCTTCAAATTTTCTACTCAATTTCGTGTATAAATCTTAAATAAGGTGTGATTTAGTTCTCTCTTTGTATTTCGTTCCCCAAGAGGTCCCTTCAAAGATGTTTTCAAAATTTTCAAAAATCTAGGGATTTTTTCTATACATGATCTTCTTTGAAAAAATTAAATTATGAATCAATTGTGATGAATTATGATCAGTTAAGGTTGATTAGGTGTATAATGATGGGTAATAATTATTTTTCACTTGAAATTTCCTTGGACACATGTTATTCCCCAATTACATAAATCTTGGATTTGTTATGGTGAATTGGTTGAAGATGATGAATATATCAATTCTTTGTATTAATGATAGTTACATTATTATTTTCTAAATTCCATTATTTTATGTATTTATTATGCATTTTTTGGTGATTGAAGTATGACGTTTCACGAAGGGTAAGAAGTTATGAATGTTTGTTTTTAATTGAACTCATATATGAAAAATGGATTACTTAAATAGTAATGATGCTATATCCATTGTGTTGATGTGGTGTTGATTTCATTATTTCCTCATCCTTAAAACCTATACACTTTAATTAGCTATGAAGTATGCATGTATGTTATAGTATAATTGTTATATGATTGAAAGGAAGTTCACATGATTATAACAAATTGTTAAAAAGTTTTACTCACTTGCTAATGTTCATAAAGTGAAAGGATTGTTATCACTTATGAACATTTATGATCTATTATGGTAAGATTCTTACCCACTAGTAAAGGATAATGTGAAGTAATGTGATGGCTAACGAGGGTTACTACAGGAAATATATGCTTAGCTGTGAAAGGGCATGTAAATAAGATAGGGTTCTCACGTTAAGTAAGTCCGGTTCCCCACATGGAATTCCTTACGTTTAGAAAGTAAATATTCCCATGATATGTGTTATCTCATGAGATGGAAATCCCCATGTTTAGCATGTTAGGATTTGTAATAACAATCAATTACCCTTAATTGTGTGCCCACATATTTTAAATAACAATCAGTTACCCTTAACTGTGTTTCCACATATGACTCTAGCTTAGTAGATCAACATAGAAAGCTATGTACAAGAGGTTAAACCTTAGGCAATTGTTTACACTCTCTTTTTTGGGTGTGGGGGTAGAACACCAGATTTGATGTAGCTCACATGGTCTAATATCATTTATTACAATATCTTCCCTATTGTAACAGTAAATGAATAAAGGAAATGTATTAACTCTTACTAGGGCTTTCTTGAGGGGTTTCTACATAGTCTGAAGGAGCGTATGGGACATTTCTTACACATCTACATAGTGATTATGTTGATTACGACTTATGCAGGTTAAGTTATGTATGATCTTTATAATATGGCAAGTCATATTTATTTATAAGGTTATGAATATATATATATGAAGTAGGTTGTATAAAGTGATAGCTTTCGATTGGGTTATGGGATTCTATTCTTTGCATTGCACAAGTATTGCTTGGGTTTTCTACATGTTGGGATGCTATTATGTTGGGTTTACTTTTGTTGCTTAACTTATGTGAATATTTGGTTTACTTGATAAAATATGTTTTGACTAAAATTTCTTTTTTGTGCATGTTTCAGTGGTTATAATGCATAGGAGCCATACTTAGTAAGAATGATGTACTAATCAATATTTTCTTCCCTTTTCCCAAATAATATAGGTTCGAGTCATTGAGTATTCAAGGCTATTACTCAAGGATATTTGGACTTTTTTATCCAGGTTGGTAAGTCTTCAAGTCCGAGAACAAGACCTTTATGTTCTAGCTTTTAGTTCTTTGCTTATGTTGGAATATATTATCGTAGTTTCCCATTTCTAGACTTCTTATTGATATAAGGTCTAAGTTCCCAATTTCTATACATCTATGTTTATGACACAACCAGAGTCTACACCTTGGACGTGGCCGACACTCGAAGACCATTACTAGTCTCCAAGTGAACCCTCATCCTGGTTGACTACAACTGAAGCATACAAAAGCTTAAAACATAAGAAAATCCATATCTTTAATACAAATCTCTAACTTTAAAGATTAAATCTGTGTAAAATAATCTATTAAACTAGCCATAAAATAGGAAATTTTAGTCTTTAAAGAATTTAGTAAAATAATGACTAATAAAAACTTCCTAACTAAAATAACATTGTACGAAGCCTCTAACTAATAAATATGGAAGTCGGGACAAGACCCACGACCTCTTGACTAAACATAAAATTGAAGGAAATTCTCTGGAAACAAGGAGGCTCACCATGGCTAACTCAAAATCTGGGATGCATCAACAAATCTCTTGTGGATGACCCTAAATATATTTGTCTGCATCATCAAAATATGGAGGTCAAATGACTCAGTACGTGAAATGTACGAGCATGTAAGGGGAATTCTTAAGTAAAATATAAGCTTGAAAACATGAATAAAAAGGAAACATAGTTACCATTTTTGAAACTTACTCAGCTCAAGTCAACTTAAGAATAAGATATTGAACTCAAGGATTTGATATTAAATTTTAAAGATATGATACTCGATTCAATGAAGCACATATTAACTCAAGATACAAAAATTAATATACTCAACTCCTTATACTCGACTGAACTCATTTCGATATAAAGTATTTTAAAACAAGTCCAATATAAAGAAAAGTTGTTCAAAAAACATGTTGTAAATTTTGTGTGTATGCAAAGTTACAAATTAACTCTGAGATGTATGTAAAAATACAAAATAATCTCGTGTCAATATATAATCATAAAAAAAGACATATCATGCTTCTTCTCAAAGTCTACTAGTCAATGCGTCAATGAAGTTCCATACTCCCATTCATACTAAGTAGAACCTCTTGAAAAACAAAGCAACTATTACTGTTGAAGTTTCTCTAACCGACAACCATCACATAAGAGCTATTGTGATGATACAACACTTTACCTTGCACTGCCAAGTACCGACCTATACCTTACCATAAGTATAGGAAACTATTTTAACTTAATGGATCCACTAGCTTAACTTAAGTGATCATCTAAAAAGTATGACCCATTCATGTCCATGATGACTACATAGTTTACATGGAGACTTGAGTTTTCATGAACTATCATCCCCGCAACGGTGCTCAATACTACTACTAAAATATATACTAGCTTTTATGTTTTTAAAACATATTGATTCTGTGATTTAAGATTAGTTCTCAAAATGAAGCTTTAAAAGCTCTCTTGGAAATTATATTTTTCTCTTTCATTAACTAAAACTAGCCATAGGTTGTATTCAAGTCTAGCTTCCTTTTTTTCTCTCAAAAGTTTGGAAACATTTTTTTTAAATTCTTAGGGACTACTTGTTCCCTTATAATTTTTGAAAATTAAACTTAACTCTTTGCTGAACCTTAAAACATAATTGAAAAGTTTGTTTAAGACTCTTGAATACTTTAGGAACTTCCTTTTACTTTCTCCTTAGCTTTTTGACTTGACTCTTGATTTTCCTTCAATTGAATTATGAACTCAAGGTTCATGATCTCATGGTTATGAATGATTTCATGATTTTTGACTTATAGGGTGCATGCAGAATTATTAATATGAACAATTCAACTCGAAGGTCTTTGTAATTAGATGGACCTCATGTATATGGCTCTCTCATTCTCTTATTTACTTTATCAAAATTTAGTTCAAATCAATGATGGATCTCAAAGAATTCACAATTTTATTTAAAGACTTTCTTGAACACTACTATTAACTCTCTCTTGAATGTGAATTGTAAATTCAAGAGTTTTGGCTCATGACATGGAAGATACTATAATGATGAGGTAAACTGACGAATAAATTATATTCACTATCATCCTCACTTACTTGAGTCTTCAAACAAGTAACTAGAAATTGAACAAGATTCCTCAAAAAGACTCGTAGGGACTCTCTCAAAAGGTCCAGAAAAACTCTGTAAACTTAAATGTGAATTTATATTGAATTTGAATTATTGTTTCAATTTTATAATTTATGTTATTAATAATTTATAAGTGTTTATAAGTAGGTTAAACATTATTTAATCAAAAGGAGTGAAGATTCATTTTAAATCAGCTCAAACGGGACAATTGACGAACTAGGATTGGGGGCAAATGACCCAAGCACGTTTCGGGCATTGGGTGCCAGGCGCCTCTAAAATCAGAAAAAGACCTTAGGAGCATTGAAGGCGTGCCTCCCCAGCCTTCAGGGTCTGTCTAGGGCGCGCCGCCCCAACATCCCCTTAGGCTTGCTTAATATGAATTTTGCTCTTGTTTTCTGACCCTAAATAGCTTTTAGTCAATTTCATTTATAATTTTTCCTTTGATTAAATTAACCAACCTAAGTAAAAAAAAATAAATGCAAACCAACACTCCAAACAATCACATTCATCTAAAGAAATCATCAAAATGCCAACAAAACAAGATCTAAATTTAACCGTAAGAACATCTAACAAGAACATTATTCCTTCTACCTTTTTAGAATGAAATTACACTGGAAAGAACATTTTTCGTGTGGGGGTGAACAAAAACAACACTATGGAAGCTTAATAACTCTTCGGTTTTATACTCATGGTGAAAAACGTCGACAAACGTTTTTATCCTTGCCTCTTTTATCCTTTATTCCTCCTCTTTTCTTTTCTTGCCTCTTCTGGAACTCTCAAATAAAACCCTTGGTGTATATTAGGTTTATAAAAATTAATCTAAGAGGAGAATACCCAACATATTACTAAAAATTAATTAAATCTTTTAGGGCAAGGAAAGGACGAAAATACCCCTCACTATTTTTGGCAAACTTTCCTTAACTTGAGAGCCTAACTTCAAAAAATCATATCTCAGTCATCCAAAATCAAAACATATCATACTCGGCATATTTGGAAATATAATTCAAACATATTTTCAATAGTATCTTGTATCACACCTAAATTATTTTGTACTAGGATTTAGGATCGTTTAAATTTTACCCAAAACTCATACATAACTTGACTTGTAAAATTTTAGATTTTACTATTCTTAATTGAGTTTTTTTGGAACTCAAGGTTCTAAATCTAGGGAGTTGACCCTAATAGTTTACAATATTGTAATTCCTTTGTGAAATTTCACGTACTACAATGAACTGTTCATATCATAATTCAAAAAAAATTTGGGGTGTTATAATTTAGATGGTATGTTGTGACGAAGTTTCTATTTTCATATATGAAGAGAAAATGATGCGTGCTATGCAGAATGCTAAGGGATTGTCTAAGACCTCTTCAAGCACAAGGACGCCGGTTGTGACTCGGGGGTGCGCTCCTGTCATGAAAAACATTGTATTAGAGGATAACGTTGAGAATAATATTGGATATATGTCACAAACTACCATGTCATGTAGAGTCTTGTCCATGGTTGAGAAGCACACCACCCTCATGAATGAGAGGATATGAGATGTGTAGAAACTCTCACTCTTTTTTTATTCCTATGTTTAGCCAAAGAGTCTTATCTATATCTAGTCCTTTATTATAATCCTTCACTTGTTATAATAGGCAATGAATACTAAAAGTAACAATTCCGGAAAGGAAGATGAAGAAAATGAAAATGAGGCGGTTCCCCTTCAATCTCCTAAATACCCTCAGGTTCATATTAAAGAAGGGGCTATCTCTAATGTTAATATAGAGGAGGGTATTCATAGTTTTACTCAAGTATTTGCCACTAAAGTTACTAGGTACACTGTGCTGCAATTGAAACCCAATGCTAGAACTACCACTTCTAGGTTAGAGATTTCACAAAGATGAATCCGCCACTTTATTTGGTTCTAAATTGGAGGATGACCCGCAAGGGTTAGTTGATGAAGTGTTCAAAATACTAGATGGTATGGGTGTGTTTTCTCAAGAAAAGGCGGAACTAGCATCATATCAATTCAAAGATGTGGCTCAAGTTTGATATGAAAAATGGAAGGAGGAGTGGCTTGTCAGAGAAGGTCTAGTTAGTGGGACATCATTCAAGACGACTTTCCTTTATAGGTTCTTCCCCTAGGAATTAAGGGAGAGTAAAATTTAATAATTCATCAATATTTTTCAAGGAGGTATGAGTGTGAAGGAATGTATCCTCAAGTTTACTCAACTATCATAACATGTTTCTATTATGGTGGCAGATTCTAGGGCTAAAATGAACGAATTTTGTATAGGGATATCGTACCTTGTGGTTAATGAATGTAGGTTGGATATGTTTATTCGTAGTATGTACATCTATAGTATCATGGGTCATGCCGAACATAGGTTTGATATGTTTATTCATAGTATGTACATCTCTAGTATCATGGGTCATGCCGAACAAATTGAGGAGTAAAAGATTAAGAAAGTTAGTAGGGAGCTGAAGATGACAAGGGACGAAGATGGAAATTCTTCCAAGGCTAGATTTGAGGTTAAAGATAAGCCAAGCTATGAATCATAAAGAAGTTTTCTAACCAAGGTCCTCCTAACACTCCAAGTACAAAAAAAGTTAAAGTGTCTATCCCCAAGCCTCAAGAGGAAAAATGTGGTGGTTCTTATGTTGAGAAGTCTATTTGTGCAATGTTTTGTAGAAAACATGAAGGCAAGTTCCTAGTTGGCACGGGTAATTGCTATAGTTAGGTAAGGGTTTCCACATGAAGAGGGACTACCCTATTTTTAAGGCTCAAGGAAGAGAAATAATCACGAACAAGCAAGTGATCTGAATCCCAATTCTCCTACGAAGAATCACTTTTATGATCTCCAATCCCGAGTTTATCAATAAAGATCTCCAGACGTTGTTATCGATATGTTTCATATATTTTTGATTAATATTTATGCATTGTTCGATCCCTATGCTACTTTGTCTTATGTATCCCCTTTAGTGGCTATGCAAATTTATAGGCTTCCTTATGTCTTAGATGAACCCTTTTTCGGTTTCAACCCTTGTGGGTGATTCCGTGGTTGGTAAACGAGTGTGTAGGGGTGGTCTCATTTCATTGCCCAATAGAGTCACATTGGTCGATTTTTTAGAGCTTTATATGTTTGACTTTGAGGTTATTTTTGCGGTGGATTGGCTACATGCTTGTTTTGATTCCATTGATTGTAGAACAAGGATAGTAAAATTCCAATTTCCTAATGAACCCATTTTTGAGTGAAATGGGGAACCTCAATCCCTAGAGGTAAAATTATTTCATATTTGAAAGCTTAAAAGGTCATTTCTAAGGGATGTATCTATCATATTGTGAGGGTCAAGGACACTATGTCCTTGCTCCTTCTTTATAGTCAGTTCCCGTAATGAAGAATTTTCAAGAAGTATTCATCGATGACATTCCCAGAATTCCTCTTGAATAGGAAATAGATTTCCGCATTGATTTATTGAAAATGCACAACTTATTTCAACCCATCCTGATCGAAAGGCCCCGTCCGAATTGAAGGAATGAAAGGCTCAACTCACGGATTTGCTTGAAAAGGGTTTTTAACAACTAAGCATTGGGTGCTCCAGTGTTATTTGTCAAAAACAAACACGGACCTCTTAGAATGTATATTCACAACGGACAATTGAACAAGGTCAATATAACGAATCAGTACACACTCCCTACAATTGATTATTTGTTTTACCATCCAAAAGGGACAATGTACATTTTAAATAATTATTTGAGGTCGGGGCATAACCAACTTAGAATTTGAATGTTTACATTCCTAAATCCTCTTTCCAAACAAGGTTTGCCACTATGAGTTCCTAGTTATTGTCATTGTTCTAGTCAATGCCTTGGGTGCTATGATGGACCTTATGAAAATGGTGTTTCAGAATTTTCTTGATTCATTAGTGATTGTGTTCATTGATGATATATTGGTATATTTCAAGAGTGAGCATGAATATGTGGGTTATTTGAGGATAGTATTGCAAGTCCTCAAGGATTACAAACTCTATGCTAATTAAAGTAATTGTGAATTTTGGTTAAGATCAGTGCTTTTCTTGATTATATTGTGTCTAGTGTGGGTAATAAGGTTGATCAGAAAAAGATGGAAGCAGTTAGGAATTGGCCTAAACATCTAACTCTCACTTGTATTTGATGTTACTTGGGTTTAGCTGGGTATTATAGATGATTTGTTGACAGATTTGCATTTATTGCTTCTACTTTAACGACCGTAACCCATAAAAAAGTTAAGTTTTGATGGACGGAATGTTGTCATAATGACTTCCAAGAATTGAAAGATAAGCTTACAACTGCTCGAGTTTTGACCTTACCCGAGGGTACCGAGGGGTTTGTTCTATATTTTGATGCTTCTAGTGTAGTTTTAGGTTGCTGTTGTGACTCGAGAGTAACTCCTAGAAGTAACCAGCATCGTCGACCTCGAAGAGGTCGTAGAATAGCCCTTCACATTCATCATTGCATCATAGATAGAATAAAAGAGGAAAATTTAAGAACTTTTCGTTTGAAGTTCAACATCACTTCACATGTAAAGAAAATAGATCTATCTTGTCTCACATAGCCATGTAAACATAACTGTAATATTATTAGGACTTAGCCCTTACATCATTAAAACTCTTATAAAATGAATACACCATAGTACTTGAGATAGGAGAAATAAAATAGTCTTTTAATAGAAGCAAAACAATAAAGCTAAAATCATAGGGTTTTGTACTAGGTCTTGAGGACTCACCATGTTGCGAAACAATCCAAGCTTCTTGATAAAATGGCCTTTAATAACCTCAAATGCCCGAACCTACATTTATATTGAAAAACAAGAGATATAGGTTAGTAAAACGACACTACTAAGTATGGAAACACATGCATGTAAAACATTTGAAACTAAAGGTACATATTGTTATAAGCATGCTAACTTCACTTTTAAAACCTTTATCAACATTCCAAGAATATATACAAGTCAATATCACAAAAACATTAAGCAATATTTATATCCATGTTCAAGAGTAACATCATAATAAAGCCATAGTCAACATTCTACATATATAGTACATTTCATCAATGCTCACAAGACCTTACAAATAACCCCATTCCAATTCCATTTGTGAAATGTGTATGTGAAGCCCTATAATCCCACATAAACCAAGTAAACCAACAAAGAGAACATAAGCATGGTCTTTTACCTAAATAACATCATCATAACAAGTATAGTAAAAAACTTGCATAATAATTTAGAACAATATAGTGTATATCAAGTGAAACAAGCATCATACATGTCATATGATACAACTATCATGAATCTTTCATACTATATAAATCAAGAACTCACCCTAGAATTCCCCTCAAGGTCTTTTTGTGCAATGTATATGTAAAGCCTCATACCCTTACCTAAACTAAGTAACACCTCTTAAGTAGTCATATTTAGTGTTTATGTTTTTACTTTCATTCGTTCATCTTAACTTTCAAGAAACTTTTCCATGACTGACATGGACTATGTAAGCTAACATTAAATCTGGTGTCATCCCCTCACACCGAAAGAAGCGTATCCTACTTTCCACAGTAAGATATATATATTCATATATCATCTAGGTGGATCCATTATCTACGGTTCCTATGGGGGCACAAATTTATGAAATTAGGAGGTAGTTACTAGAAACCCTCTTTATTCTAATTAGCATTGTGTTTTTTATCTAATGAGCGAACATAGTGTGAACCTCCTTTCTTTGTGAATAAACATGTCTCAATTTAAAATTCACTATGTTCTAAGCTAAATATCATTATTGAAGTATCTTAAAGTGTTCTTTAACACTGATTTAAAGTATAGGTTTTAGGAGTTTATCCCCTCATATAACATGTCCAGAGCTAATGATTTCAGGATGATAAAATCCTAATATGAAAACCCAACATCACGTGGGAAAAATACATCATTACATAGTGATAAGGGCTACATAAGAATTATCTTAACTTCATCATAATATCACAACTATATCCATCTCACATCACCAAAAGTATACCAACAGTACCACAATAGCATATTCATAACCTTTAAGATCTTACCAATAGCCTCAAAGAAACCTTTTCATGACTTCATCACCAAATCAATAATATTTACCTATAAAATTACACATCATCATCATACACTACTCAACAATGAAAGAAAGAACTCAATTACATCATCTCTAATCGTTAATCAATATAATTCATGAGTTAAGGTTAAGAGAAGAGGGACATAATGAATTCTTAAAGAATTAGTTCAAAACCCAAAAAATATATAATGAAATTCAATTCATGAAGTAATAACACAATTAAAACAAATATAATATTTTATATATTCATCATCTTCAACCAATCTATCAAACAAGATCCAAGATTTATGAAATTGGAATAGAAAATAGGTCCAAGGAAATTTCAAGTAATCAATAACAATTACCAATCATTATACACCTAAAAACTCCAAAATAATCATTTTTCATCATAATTGATTCATAAATTTCATTTTGGAAGGAAACCCATATGTAGAGAAAAACCATGGGAGATATTGCAAACAACTTTGAAGGTACCCCTTGGGGAAAGGAATCTAAAGAGTGAGAAAATCCATACATTAATTAATACTTAGCCACGAAATTTGAATTTTAAAAGTTTGATAATTAATCCTTTTATTGGAACTCTAATATTATTCAATGGAGTCTTTGTGTAATGGCATAATCTAGAGAGAAATGGGACCCTTTAACAAAAGGGGGGTTTGTATTTCTAAATGAATGAAAATAACTAACGCAATTGAAAGAGACACTTAACAGCTTTGAATGTTGGATTTTAATCAATTAATCAAAGTAACTAGGGTTTACGTGTTCCCCACAGGTTCATAACTTGATAATTCTAACTATAACAATTCTTTCCTAGTATCTTGCATGCAAAGTGATAAGTTATGTATTTATAAATTCTAGGTCCTTCATATAGAAAATCTCACTCCGCACCTTGGTCCAGCTACGTGTGTTGCTATCCTAACCCTTATCTTTACCTCATATGAAGCATCGTAATCGATATTTGACTAAGTTATTACCACGTAACAATCAATACTAGCCTATTAGATAGTATACACTGAATCTATGTTAATAATTCTTTTCCTATTATCTTCCTCCTTGGTTCGGCAAGTAGCATTTAGGCGAGTTCTAACGTTGTCCATCCTTTAAAAAGACTTTTAAGCGAAAGAATTATTAATACATGCGAGACACCATTCTAGAATTGTTATTTTAGTTAGGTTTTATCTCATTATTTGCATATGGTTCCCACAACCGTTGTTATTAAGATTAGTTACTCATAGTCATAATAACAATATTCAAATATATTAAATAAGAATTCATGTACTTACTTCAACGAGAAAGAGTAAAATCCGAAAGTTTGCTTGATTAATCACAAAAAATCACTTCCAAGAATCTCAACGTAATCAATAATCTCAAAAAAAGTCTAATGATAATAAAAAGTGTAACAATACAATGTTTACTAATACGGTGTCTAACAATCTAAGAGTTTAACCTCAAAAACGAGCTTTTTCGAACTATTTATAAAAAATAAAAACCTAATTAAACAAGGACTCTATTTGCTGGAAATCTGCCAAAACGGGGTTTGGTCGACGAACCTCGCGACCAATCGTCATTGTCACGACAGAGCGTCATGGATTCCGTCGTCCCATACTTACGAAATTTCCTCTGCTGGTGTCTTTATTACCCTCGACGGCAAGTATGACCGACCGTCATAGGCACAATGGTCCGTCAAAGGTCTTTGTTCCAAAACACATCAACTGAACTTCATGATGAACATGCAGGACGGACCGTTATATACACGACGGACCGTCACAAGCTTCGTAACCCCACACTTGGTCAGACTTCCCCATCTTCCTTCAGCATCTGCACTACGCTGCCACCTACGGACCGTCACAAGAACGACAGACTGTCATAAGCTCCCTAGGTGGTCTCTTCTGCATTTCTTCACTCAAAATCTCTGCATTCAGCTTTGGACAGATTTCCTGAAAAATTAAAAGAAACTTATATAAAAATTAGCACAAAAAGGCTTTTGGACACACTAAACTTAAGGAGAAAGTATTAATAATACTGTGAAACCACGGTATATAGCCACCCTCAACTTAAATTTGTTGTTTGTCCTCAAGCGACGCACCATGACTCAATACAAAATCTTTGTACCATAGTATCCATGTTTTATCCTTTGCAATCATTTGACTATCAATCCCGATTAATGTCATCAAATCTATGCATGCTATCACTATTAGACCTGAATTATGTGGGATCAGAACATGACACAGACTCACTATGCACTGAAACCTATCCTCTTTAATTTCTCACTGAGGTGCTAACAATTCCGGTATTGCAACTAGTGTCCTCCCTTTAAAACAAAATCCTCATTTTTCACACAATGATTTCGGTTTGAGTATAAGGATTACTTTTTAACACTCGCTCTCAGAACAAAGTCACACTCGTTCATACCTATTTCCATAAGCTTGCCCATATTTTCACTGCCTTAAGTTTGCTATACGACCCTTAAGTTCACGATAGGACTTTATTAGCTAGTAACACAGGCTCAGGGTCAGGTGGGGTATATTTAGGAATACTTTAGTGACTTCTTTTGCCCTCCTTGACATATCGGCTAAACCTTCCACTTTCGGTCGGTGTATCTCGCCCAGTTTCTTATATTCTTTCACCTTGCTATTTTCTCCTCTTTCTTCATTTGTGTAAGTGTCTCTTTTCTTTTCTTGCTTGTATTTCTTTTATATTTTTTGTTCTTTAGTTTTCTTTTGACTAATTCTTGAGTCACTTTTCTTTTGTTCTTTCTATCTCTTTGTTCTTTCAACCCCACTTTCCAGAGCATTCCTCATAATAGCCAGCCTCAACTCATGGCTTTGTAATGAGTCAAGGTACATAATACCCAAAGTTGGGTCAGGGCCATAACGAAGGTTGTTTACTGCATTAGCCACCCTCAACTTATGCTTTTTGAATAAGCTGAGGTGCACATGTCCAAGGAGGGACTAGGGCCAACACATTGTTCCTAGAAAAGCTCAGTTGGGGTGAAAAAGAAAGGTCTATTTTAAGATCAGATCATATGGATCAAAGAAGGATAAATTTCATTTGGTTTCTTTTATTTAGGCTAGAAATGATCTATCTTGAATAAAGTCCTATGATCCTTTCCTAATTGTCTATTACAACTTACTTTTAGCAGGACTAACCAGACAAGTTCTATCATAGTACCAAAAGTTGACTATTCAAATCTTCCTCACACTCACTTGAAATCTCATCACTATACCAGATTATCAGACAACTAGTTCGAATTTTAGACTTAGGGTAATGCAATGGTTTACCTCTATGTCATGCTTAGAGTTACACATTTATAAGTTATTATGACTAGTCATGCATCCTTTTCTAATTTATCAGCATATCATTAAGCCATCATGCTCCAGAATGAAACTATGTACAAACGATATAGACATGCCTGTTCAACAGAAAGAGCAATCAGTCTTTTGGGGAAAAAGAACACAGGAAAGAAAACCCCAAAAGAGAATAGTGAATAGGGCTACTCAGACTTCACCCTAACACTCACTTTCCATTTACCCCACCATCAACAAAAAAACATGCAATTGTCCCCAATGCATAAAAATTGAAATACTAGAGTTGTCGGTGAAGCAAACATATGGCGCAAAGCGCCGTCGATCAGCAAGCTGGTTGGTCCGGTTCCGCGGAACCCACGCCCTCTTCAACTCGGACAACCTAAGTGGTGTCCTCAGCAACAACCGCACCATGAGTAGTGCCTCCTGCTATCTCCACAGTTCTGAAGCTAGATGCCCAGCCGCTAACTCTGATGCTCTTATCTGGTGTGCCTCATCCTTAGCAAGTGAGGCTCTCCTCGCAGCCTCCATCTCTCGGCGCTCCTTCTTCCGTGCTCGCGCCTCGTCCTCTGCTCGAACCCTACGCCTCTTGGCATACTCTCGAGGGAGAGGTGGTGGAATCTCTGATGTGGCAAATAGGGCCACCAACACTGTGTCCTCAGCAGGCTCGACAGAAGGGGCCTCAGACTCCGACACCCTAGTCTCTAAGATCGTTTCAATATCTGCGCGAAGGCTGTCAATCGCACCCGGAAGAGTCGACACATCCACTGGAGGGGCAGGCCGGGCTAGTACCCTCAACTCAAAAGCGTCCAAGCGCTGGTGAACCTCAACGATCTTCCGCTCTGTAAACTGGACAATTTTCCACTCTAGGCGCTCTTCTAACACAGTAATAGACTTCTGCATCCACGGCTAGACCAGCGCCGGTAGAGGGGTTGTGCGAGAGGAAATCGGGGCAGTGCTACTACCCGGGATAGAATTGATCGGGGTAGTGTCAGTGGACGCCGCCTATGTAGCTGCTCAAGCCTATGCTACCGTATCCGCAAGATCATCAGCAAGTGGGGGAAGCTCTTGACGGGGCCCTCTGCGCGGAGCTAACTTATTGGCCTCATCTCTGATGAGGCTGACGTCACCAGTGCCTTGGGCACTCTTGAGCTGATCTACGTGCCATATAGGCACACCTGCAAACCTATAGAGAGAAAAGATCATGCACGGAAAAGGGTAAGTAGTAGTGTCCTTGAAAGCCCTCTTGTACATGACTTCCTGTATAAGCCACGCAAAATACACCTCGAACCCAGCAATCATCGCCGCCATCAACATTGCTCGATCCCATGTAACGATATTATCAACGGCTGTGGGGGAAAGGTAGTGGCGGACAATCGGCCACAAGAATTTCAACGTGAAAGTGAGGTTGGCCTTCTTGATGGCCCCCTTTTGCTCAGTCACCTAGTCGGCACCCTCTTCATCAATTGACAGGTGCAGGTCCATCTACCTCTTGGTGGTCTCTTTCAGCGATGGCTCGCGCAGGAACTGGCCATCTTAAACAATCTGCCAGTTGTAGTCAAACTCGGCAGTGAGAGGGGTCACAGTAGCATCAACACCCTCGCCGTATAGAGACCGGCGGATGGCAGGCAGGGAAATGTCAACATGCACGTCCCATACTTGGACGTGCTCCAGTGGGACCTGTTTTGCGGGGGCAGCCCGCCTATCTATCTTTGATCGGAGAGTCACTGCATAGGATGCGTAGAACTCTTGGACCATTTCTTCACTATAATGGCCCAACGGACGTGCTGTCCACTCCACGCGATGCCTGGTGAATAGATTGTGGATCTCACGCATCGTCATGAGACTCCCTGTAAAGACCCGCCGCTCCAAGGTGAGTGTTCGAGTCATCACTCCTTTATCAGTAAGGAACTTGGTGTCGGAGTAGACTTGAAATTACCCATCGACACACCACCAATTGGTCTGGAAATTGACTGGGGTGGGGGCCTGAGCTGGTGAACCTGATGTGGATTCCAAACTATCACCCTCATCAGACGAGGACGATGCTGCAGCGGTGGCGAGTGCGGGAACCTCAGCAGAACCAGAGGCTTCCTCCGACCAGGATACTCCTAACGAGCCAGACGCTCCTTCTTCATTTGTGGCTGACCAAGAGGGTTTGTTGGTCAGTGTGCGCTCCTCATCAGACTACGCCGAACGCCAACTTTTTGGGTGTGGCTCTAGAAGCACGTGCAGCACGAGAAGGGGTGGAAGTGCCTAGGACGATGTACTCGAGGTCACACTCATCATCATAGCCAATGACCATGCGGGCAGATGAGGCGACAGACTTTGATCATCGGCGTGCATAGATTCGATATTGATTGGGTTCCATAGTAGATAGTACATGTAAAGGATCAATATTAGTACGAGAAGTGACAAACAAGACAAGCAAAACTAACCTAAAAAATTAAAACAGTATGTCATTTCTATGGTCACAGTGACACACGATGGGCCTGGTGACGGCTTGTCGTGACTATGACGGACCGTCATGGGGTCCGGGGTGTCTTACTTAGACTATGTGTATAAGGATAACCCTGAAGGAGAGTCTCTGACTAGTATGACAGTATGTTCAGGATGGACACTCATAGGTACGACGGTTCGTCGTAGGTTTCCGTCAAAGGACACTTAGAAAAAAAAAGAGACCCTTAGGAGAGGGGTCTCTGACCGTCATAACGGTCATGCAAGACGTATCGTCGTGGTTACGACGATCCATCACATGTGTCCGTTAAAAGACACTTAGAAAAAGTAGAGATCCTCAGAAACAGGATCTCTGAAAACCAGAATGGTTGTGCAGGACGAACTGTCGTGAAGATCACAGTCCGTCACATGTGTCTGTTGAAGGACACTAAGAAATAGGGTCTCTAAAAAGAAGAATGGTTGTGCAGGAACACAACGGTCCGTCAGATGTATCCGTTGGGGGACAGTTGAAAAAATGGGCACTGGGGTGTTAGTGCTTTTGAAACGGACACTACGACGGTCCGTCATGGGCACAATGGTCCGTCATCAGGGTCTCGTTCTGTAGATCAGTGAAAGAACTGGTGTACCCAATTCATCCCCGATGAACCCAAATCAAACTTGAAGTGTTTTGGACCTTCATTTGTCTAACCCAACTACATAGGAAACTAGTAATGCGAAAGCACCTTGGTCTAGGGTTGGAAACATGGAAATTTAGGACATTTGTAATCTAGGTTTTAAATAATCTTATATAAATGAAACGAACATGTAAAGAACAACTAAGCTAATACTAATTAATAAACAAAAATTCAAGATAAATGAGTAAAAATAAGAGACACATATCTTAGAATTGGAGAAACAAAAAGGATAAGTACTGGGTGACCAGGAAGACACCCACAACAGCAACTCCGACTAGTAGATTATCACTTTTAGGGCTTTGGAGAGTTGTGGAGGGGGGGCAATGATCGGTTGATAGAGGGAGAGATTGTGGAAGTTGAAAAGAGAGGGAAATGGGAGGAATAATGAAGGAATGGGGTTAAATGAGCGGTTGGGGAGTTAAAATTTTGAAACATTATAATAAACTCCAATCGGGTCGGGTCGGGTCGGGTACGTCTCATTGACCACGTGACGGTTCCCCGATGACGGTCTGTCGCAGCGGTGACGACCCGTCAATTGTCCCATCGTGTGTGCCCTAGTTTGAAAATAACTGAAATACGTACTGGGTATGACGGTCCGTTGCAGGCGCAAAGGTCCGTCGATGTATCTATCAGTGACTGCTGCAGAGTAATTTTCTGCAGAATTTCCTGGTGATGTGCCTGCAAATTTAAAAAACCCATTAGTAGAAAAATGTTACCATTACTAAAAAGACTATAAGTATTGGGTTTTCTCCCAACAAGCGCCTGATTTATTGTCGCGGCACGACTGGGGACACTTGATTACCAAACTTCATCAAGATGGTATGCCTCAATCATTTCATTAGCCGATTCAGCATGCCCAAAGTAGATTTTTATGCGCTATCCATTCTCCTTGAACCGCACACCCTCCTTACTTTCCAACTCAACAGCTCCATGAGGGAATAGTTGGGTAACAAAGTAAGGAACAGTTCATTTGGAGTTGAGCTTGCGCGGAAACAAGCGCAACCTGGAATTGAATAAAAGCACAAAATCCCCGACCATAAACTCTCGTTTTTCAATTTTGTTGTTGTGGTACTTCTTCATCTTTTCTTTGTAGAAGGCTGAGCTTTCATAGGCTTTCAGGCGAAATTCATCGAGTTCATTCAACCCATTTAACCGTTGTTCTGCAGCTTCGCTCCAATCCATTTTCAACTTCTTCATAGACCACATGGCTTTATGCTCTAACTCAACCGGAAGATGACAAGCTTTTCCATATAGAAGTTTTTATGGAGACATACCTATGGGAGTCTTATATGCTGTCCGGTACGCCCAAAGAGCATCATCAAGCCTCCTTGACCAATCCGTTCTACTAGCGTTCACTGTATTTGACAATATCTGTTCGATCTCCCGATTCGACACCTCAACTTGCCCACTAGTTTGAGGGTTGTAAGTAGTGGCCACATTATGGCAAACTCCATATTTGTCCAATAACCCCTTGAACAATCTTTTGCAGAAGCGGGAGCCCCCATCACTAATAATGGCCCTTGGGGTTCCATAATGAGAGAATATATTATTTTTCAAGAATGCAGTGACACTCTTCCCTTCATTGTTTCCGAGGGCGATGTCTTCGACCCATTTAGATACATAATCAACTTCTACTAGAATGTAATTCATTCCATGAGATCTCACAAAAGCGCCCATAAAGTCAATACCCCAAACATCAAATAACTCAATCACAAGAATTGGGTTTTGAGGGAGCTCTTGTTTTCGTAAAATGCTACCATCTCGTTGGCATCTGTCACATGCTTTAGCAAACTCGTGAACATCTTGATGAAGAGTTGGCCAATAGTAATAATATCTTATGAGCGGTTCAGATACCACTGCGATTTCCACCAAAGGGTGAGGAATGGCATGCCTCCAACACACTCAACATCTCAGATTATGGCACATAACGCCGAATAAGCCCGTCGGCACAACTTCTATACAAGTATGGTTTATCCCAAAAGAACATCTTCACATCGTACATGAACTTTTTTCTTTGATTAAAGGACAAGTCTGATGGAACAATTTCACTAGCCAGATAGTTCGCTAAATCTGCGAACCATGGGATCAAGTCTTGTGAAGCAGCCAATACATGCTCATCTAGGAAGTATCATCAATGTCAGTCTTATCCCCTATTTCTATTATAGCTTCATCCTCTAGATGAGACAAGTGATCAGCAACTTGATTTTCAGTTACTTTTCTATCCATCAATTCAAAGTCAAATTCTTGTAGCAGTATTACCCAATGAATTAGCCTATGTTTCGCATCCTTCTTTGCCATCAAATATCTCAGTGCTGAGTGGTCGGTATGCACTATGACTCTAGTACCTAGCAAATAGGAGCGAAATTTCTCATAAGCAAAGACTACTGCAAGGAGTTCTTGCTCGGTGATTGTGTAGTTCTTCTGAGCTTCATTTACGGCTTTACTAGCATAGTAAATGGGTGAAGGATTTTGTTTTTTATCTGTCCCAATACAACACCAAGAGCCACCCCACTAGCATCGCACATCACCTCAAATGGACTGTTCCAATCCAAAGAAATAATGATAGGTGCAGACACCAATTTTTCTTTTAGCTCACTTAATGCTTTAAGACATGATTCATCAAAACAAAATTTACAATCTTTCTCCAACAGTTTGCACAATGGATGTTCAATCTTTTAAAAGTCTATTATGAATCTCCGTTCACGTATCAATTGATATGGACGACTTCTATTTTTCTGCCGGACCACAGTCTTGACCTCCGGCTACGAACACGGTAAAAACCATCATGACCAAGAAAGCTTCTCACAACATTCACAGAGATCGGTGGGGGAAGTCTCACTATTACCTCGACTTTAGCTCGATTAACCTCTATGCCCTTTTATGAAATGCGATGACCCAAAACAATACCCTCTTTCTCCATGAAATGACACTTTTCCCAATTTAGTACTAAATTGCATTCTTCACATCTCTTAAGGACCTCAGATAAATTGGTCAAACACCGCTCGAGTGAATCACCAACCACAGAAAAATCATCTGTACAAACTTCTATAGTATCCTCTACCATATCAGAAAATATAGACATCATACATCTCTAAAATGTGGCCGGTGCATTGCACAACCCAAGCGACATTCTTCTGAACGCAAAGGTCCAATTTGGACAAGGAAAAGTCGTTTTCTCTTGATCTTTTGGTGAAATAGAAATCTGATTATAACCTGAATATCCATCAAGAAAATAGTTTCAACCTTTCCCGGCATGTCTATCAAACATCTGATCCATGAAGGGCATAGGAAAGTGGTCTTTTTCAGTCCATGAATTTTGTTTGTGGTAATCCATACACACCCTCCATTTAGTAACCGGTCTCAGTGGAACTAGTTCATTTTTTTCGTTGGGGACCACATTAATTCCCCCTTTCTTAGGTACACACTGGATCAGGCATAACCAACTACTATCAGCGATTGGATAGATTACTCTGGCATCCAACCACTTAATGATTTCCTTCTTCACGACCTCTTGCATAGGAGGATTTAAGCGTCTCTGCTGCTCAATACTTGGCTTATGACCAGGCATGAGTTACATTTTATGAGAGTAAGTACCAGGAGGGATCCCATTAATGTCTGTAATAGTCTACCCAATAGCTCTTTTGAACATTTTAAGCACCTTCACCAAAATTTGAACTTGTTGTTCATTCAAGTATTATGCAATGATTACCGGCAAAGTGTCACCATTTCCTAAGGATTCAAAACTGAGATAAGGTGGGAGAGCTTTTAGTTCTAATTTTGGAGCCTCCTCTATAGATGGTTTCGCGGGTGGGGACTAGAGATTCTTCATATCTAGCTCATATTTCTTTGGCTTATACCAAACATCATCTCGGTAAAGAGCCGCGACTAATGACTCATACTCTTCAATGCAATCGCTATAAAAATTCATTATCACTACCGCTAATGCTTCTACACCTACACGTTCTTCTATTTGTGTCTGAGATGTCTCACCCATGTTGTAGGATATAGCATATACCAATTGGAGCTCACTACTCTGCCTCAAGGACCTACAAATGTTACAGTTCACTTCCACATTGTTCAACGGAAATTTCATCTGCCCCTTTTCCATGTCTACTAAGGCTCTTCCCGTAGCAAGGAATGGCCTCCCTAGAATAATGGGCACTTGAAAATTGACTTTTCAATAAAGAATAACAAAATCTGCTTGAAATATGATTGACTCCACTTTTACAAGCACATCCTGGAGTATCCCTATAGGCCTTTTTACTGTTTGATCAGCCATTAGTAGACGCATCGCAGTAGGCTTTGGATAACCCAAACCCAACTTCTTGAAAAATCGAGAGGGGCATGAGAATTTTTCTTGATCCCTAATCACATAATGCTTTTGCAAAATGTAATAGCCCGATTGTACAAGGAATAGTGAACGAACCTGGATCATCTTTCTTTTGTACCAGAGATCTTGTAGCAATAGCACTACAACGTTGCTTTCTATCATCATCCTCAAAAGTGACCGATCTTTTCTTTGTGACCAGATCATTCATGAACTTGGCATAACCGGACATTGGTTCTAAATCTTCTACCAAAGGGACATTGATATAAAGTTACTTCAACATCATTATAAAACGCTGATATTTACCGTCCTCGGTCTTTTTCAATAATCTTTGAGGAAATGGGGGTGGTAGCCTAGGAATGGGAGTTACCTTGTTAGGCACTTCAACATCTTTTACAGTGTTATCCTCTAATTCACCATAAACATCTACCACTTTTTCAGTATCTTTTGTCACCTTTTTCTCATTAGATGGCATAGGTGGGTCAATGGTTTGCTTGCCTCCACTAGTAGTAATTGCCATACAATGTCCATCATTTTTTGGATTTTTGACAGTGTTGCTAGGAAGAGTGCCCGGTTGCCGTGTGTTCACAGTTGCAGATAATTGGGCCATTTATAACTCAAGTTGCTTAATCGATATTGCATGCGTATCGACTTTTTGCCCAATACCCTCTAAATCATTCCTCAACTCTATATTGTGCTCATCACTAGCATCGAACCTCCTATCATTTTATGCAACATATCCTCAACACGCGACATACTACCTCCACCATCCCTAGGAGTAACTTCACGATTTTGAGAAGGAAGATAGGGTCTATTCCTGTCATTTCTATTACCATAGTTACCCCTGTTGAAGTTGTGATCGTGATTGTAGTTTCCATCTCGGACATAATGACCCTCACGATTGTAGTTAACATAGTTCTGACCTTGGTTCCCTTGACCCTGAATCAATTCTCCTGATTAGAGCCTTGGGAACTTGGTCGAAAACCCCCCGTCTGTTCATTTACTGCATAGGAATCCTCCTCATAATAGCAGTCATCATTTTGTGGCGGTGGTTTCGACAAGTAGTTGACTGTATTTATCGTTTTTGCACCCCAGTGACATATTTTAGTACCAACCAAAGCTCGGTTCTCATCTGAGCCATTTCTTCGCGAATCTCATCTGTGGGTGGGTTGTGAGTGGACTGCACTACGAAGGTGTTTCTCCCTGTATCAGACTTCCTAGTACTCTAAGCTTTGTTATTCCGGGAGATTTCTCTAATTTTTTAGCAATCTCAGCATAAGGGCATTCCCCATAAGATCCACCTGTAATAGTGTCCAATACTACTTTATTATTATCATCCTGTCTCTGATAGAATTATTCCTTTAGTGACTCGTCATCTATACAGTGATTTTGAACACTTCTCAAGAATGAGGTGACTCTCATGGTAGTGCCACAAAGTTATTCACTCTTTCTTTGTTGTTTAGTTTCTTGGAGACCGGATAGTAGTGTGCTAACAAGACATCCCTTAGTTGGTTCCAAATGAAGAATGAGTTGTATGGGAGCTCAGTGAACCACATAGCAGCCTCTCCCGTCAGTGAGAGAGGAAACACTCTGAGACCTATTACATCTAAATCCAAATCAGGCCTTCCTACACAGCTTTTACACAATGCCGTTACCTTAGCTATATGGGCATGTGGATCCACAGAGGGTAGCCTTGAAAACAATCCTCTGGCAATGAGCATTTTCATCAAGCTACTAGTTACCACAAAAGTGTGGCTTGTTGGTAGAGGAGGCAAAACCAGTAGCCCATCGGAGTCTGCTATGTTATCATAGCCTCTGTAGTATGCTATGGGCCGTGGAGCAGGATTTTGTCCCCTCTGTTGGTGCTCACCCGGAGCATCGGGTAACAACTGAACATGAACATCAACCGGAGCTGGGATGTTCTTGTTCAGATCATCATCATTTATTCCCAAGTTTCGATTCATATTGCACAGTGAACGCTGTAATTCGTGATCGTAGGGAAACAAGGGTTCTCTTCCTCTCTGTGTATTTGGCATACAAGGAGGATAGTTCTGAAAAAAATCAAAAACCATAAAACAAAGTAAAATCAAGAAAATATAAACTAAACTATAATAATAAGTTAAAGTTAATCGAAAAGGTATAATCCCCAGCAGCGGCGCAAAAATTTGATAAGCTCAAACATACTTCTCAAATAAGAAGTAAAGCGGACGTGTCAAGTAAATAACCCAACTAGTGAGGTTGGGATCTTTCCCACGAGGAAAATCGTCTAGACTTAACTTCAACCTGTTATTAGTATTGTTTGTTCAATGACTTCCTTGGAAAGTAAAAACAATAAAAGGGGGTTTCTATTTCTAAATGAATGAAAATAACTAACGCAATTGAAAGAGACACTTAACAGCTTTGAATGTTGGATTTTAATCAATTAATCAAAGTAACTAGGGTTAACGTGTTCCCCACAGGTTCATAACTTTATAATTCTAACAATACTAAATCTTTCCTAGTATATTGCATGCAAAGTGATAAGTTATGTATTTCTAAATTCTAGGTCCGGCATCTAGAAAATCTCACTCCGCACCTTGGTCCGGCTACTTGTGTTGCTATCCTAACACTTATATTTACCTCATATTAAGCATCATATTCGATATTTGACTTAGTTATTACCTTGTAGCAATCAATACTAGCCTATAAGATAGTATACACTAAATAAATGATGATAATTCTTTTCATATTATCTACCTCCTTGGTCCGGAAAGTAGGTTTAAGGCGAGTTCTACCATTGGCCATCCGTTAAAAAGATGTCTAAGCGAAAGAATTATTAATACATGCATGACACTATTCTAGAATTGTTATTTTTGTTAGGTTTTATCTCATTATTTGCCTATGGTTCCCACAACCCTAGTTATGGAGTTTAGTTACTCATAGTCATAATCACAATATTCAAATATATTAAATAAGAATTCATGTACTTACTTCAATGAGAAAGAGTAAAATCCGAAAGTTTTCTTGATTAATCACCAAAAATAAATTGCAAGAATCTCAAGGTAATCAATAATCTCACAAAAAGTCTAATTATAATCAAAAGTCTAACAATACAATGTTTACTAATATGGTGTCTAACAATTTAAGAGTCTAACCTCAAAAACAAGGTTTTTAGAACTATTTATAAAAAAAAACCCTAAGTAAACAAGGAATCTATTTGCTGGAAATCTACCAAAACGCAGTTGGGTCGACGGACCTCGCGACGGATCGTCATGGACTCCGTCGTCCCATACTTATGAAATTTCTTCTGCTGCTCTCTTCATTACCCTCGATGGAAAGTATGACCGACCGTCATAGGCACAACGGTCCATCGAGGGTCTTCGTTCCAAAAAACTTCAACTCTTGGAATATGAGTACTGGATTACTTCTATGAACTTTATGACGAACCTGCAGGACGGACCGTCATAGACACGACGGACCCGCACATGCTTCGTAACCCCACACTTGGTCAGACTTCCCCATTTTCCTTCAGCAGCTGCACTACGCTGCCACCTACAGATCGTCACAAGCACGACAGACCGTCGTAAGCTCCGTAGGTGGTCTCTTCTGCATTTCTTCGCTCAAAATCTCCGCATTTAGCTTTGGACAAATTTCCTGCAAAATAAAAAGAAACTTATATAAAAATTAGCACAAAAAGGCTTTTGGACACACTTAAATTAAGGAAAAAGTTTTAATAATACCGTGAAACCACAGTATATCAGTGATCCGTAAATACATCAACATGTACCCCATAAGATAGTTCCTCAAAATTTTCAAAGAAAATACCACGGCTACAAACTCAAGGTCATGAGTTGTGTAATTTTTCTCATATGGCTCGAGTTGCCTAGAGGCGTCGCTATCACGTTGCCATGTTGCATAGGAACACATCTTAGAGCCACTTGAGATACATCACAATAAACCACAAATCCTTTGGTACACTAATATAATGTCAACAACACTTAAGCAGAGTTGTCTATCTTTCAATAATAGGAATCTCTCTTCACAAGATTCCGAGCATTAAAACATGGACTTTGTTTTTGGTTAAGACCGTTAATGGGGATGTGATAAACAAAAATTCCTCAACAAACCTCTTATAGTAACCGAACAACCCTAGAAAACTTTGAATGTTGATAGCATTCAAAGCTCTAGGCCATCTTTTGAGCACTTCTATCTTTCTCGGATCGACCTCAGCCCCTTCAAATGAGAAAATGTGCCTAAGAAAAGCAACAGACCTCAATAAAAATTCATATTATTCAGCAAAAAGTTGGTTATCCTTGAGAAATTGTAAAACTATCCTCAAATGACTCATTTGGTTATTCTCAATCCTCGAGTATATCAAAATATCATAAATGAAGAAAATCACGACCAAATCAAGAGACATTCTTGAAATTAAATTCATCAGGTTCATGAAAGTCGTTGGGGCATTGGTTAGACAAAATAACATAACTAGGAATTTAAAGTGAAAATATCTTGTTCAAAATGATGGAATATAAACCTCCCTCACTCTATGTTTGTGATAACCCCATCTCAAGTCAATCTTTGAAATGTAACTCACTCCTTGGAGTTGATCAAATAAAGCATCAACCCTAGAGAGAGAGGGTACTTATTTTTTATGGTAACTTTGTTCAATTTACGATAGTGGATATACATTCTCAAAGAAACACCCTTTTTCTTTAAAAAAAAATCAATGGAGTACCTCAAAGAGATACGCTTGGTTGAATATAACCTTACCTAGAAAATCCTTGAATTGAGCCTTTATTTCTTCCAACTCAGCTGGGTACATTCGGTAAGGAGGGATTTAAATAGGTTGTTCATCCAGCAATAAGTCTATGTTGAAGTCGAATTCACGTTCGGGAGAAATTCGGGATGATTTATTGGGAAAAACTTCCAGAAATTCCTTCTTTACGTCTACCAATTTAAAGGGATTGACCTCAGGTTTACGATCCTTGAACCTAACTATATTTTATAGAAAACCATAGCAATCAACTTGTATTTTTTTAGACGCGAAATTATCTTACCCCTAGGATATGAGTTTCCTCCATTCCACTTAAAAATGGGTTCATTTGGAAAGTGAAATTTGACTACCCATGTCCTACAATCAATAGAGGTAAAGCAGGCATGCAACCAATACATTCCCAATATGACATCAAAATCTAACATGTCAAGTTTTATCAAGTAAACTTATGTAACTCGATTGGGCAAGGAATTAGGACAACCCTATAGACTCATTAAACCAGCACGGATTCACCAAGCGAGGTACAAACCGAAAAGGGTTCATCTAAGATATCGGGTATATAAAATTTCATGGCTACTAAAGGGGTCACAAAATACAACGTAGAACTGGGATCAAACAATGCATATAAATCAAAGGAAACTAATTGCAACATATCAGTTACCACATTCAGAGATCTCTCTTGATCGCTTCGGGATTGGAAAGCATAAATGCGATTCTTTTTAGGGGAATCTGGATGAGGGGTACTTTCTTGAGCATTTTACCTTAAGTGAGATTTAATCATAGGGCATTATCTCTTCATGTGACAACTCTTTCTACAACCATCGCAATCTCCCATGCCAACTAGGAGCTTGCCATCATGTCTTCTACCATATTTTGCACAAAAAGGCTTCTCAACATATGTACCACCACCTTTCCCCTCTTGGGGATTGGTAATAGACACCTTATTCTTATTAAAACATAAATTCTTAGGAGGGATATTATTTGTAGAACCTCTTCTTGAACCTTGGTTTGTCTGTCACCTCAAGTCTACTCTTGGAAGAACTCCCATCTTCGATTCTTGTCTTCCTTAACTCCCTACAAACTTGCGTAAGCTTTTTCTCCTCAATTAGTTCATCATGAATCATGAGACGAGAGATTTCAATGATAGGAATCAACATAGCAGACCTACATTCATTAACCACAAGTTTGGAAATTCCCATTATGAATTTATTCCTTTTAGCCCTAGAATCCTCCACCATAGTAAGATCATGCTTTGATAGTAAAGTAAATTTGAGTCTATACTCCTTCACACTCATACCACCTTGTCGAAGGTTGACCAATTCATGCATTTTCCTCTCCATTAATTCTAAGGGAAAGATACTATCAACGAAAGCCATCTTGAAACTCTCCCAAGTAACCCTGCCATCTGTAACTGACCTCCTATCTCTCCATTGCTCGTACCATACTTAAGCCTCATATATGAGTTGGTAGGAGCTTAGTTCCACCTTTTCTTTAGAATACACCCCCATATCATTAAGAACATTGAACACTTCATAATGAACCCTTGTGGGTCCTCCTCCATATTAGAACTAAAGAAATTAGGGAGATTCATCCTTGTGAAATCCCTAATCCTTGAAGAGGTGTTACAAGCAGTAGGGTTCACTTGAACCCTAGTATCCCTAGAAACATAAGTGGCTAACACTTGAGTCAAGCTATGAATGACCTCCCTTATATCCACATTAACATAGCCCCTTCTTCAATAAGTACTTGAGGGTTTTAAAGAGCTTGAGGGGGAGCCGCCTAATTCAAATTCTCCTCTCTTTCCCTTTGAACATTCTTTCTCCTTATATTCATTACCTATAAGAACAATTAAATTATTAAAACAAAGGACTAGATAAAGCTAAGAGTCTTAGGCTTGACTATGGAACAACAAGAGAGTGAAAGTTCGTAGGCATCTCATATTGTTATTTGTAAGTGTGGCGAGCTTAGAATGATGAATTATACCCTACTTAGACATGGTTTAGTGAATAATGAATCCTTTATTACTAAAGTTCATGCTCTAATACCTAGATTGTTACGACCCAAAGTACCCTCTATGCTTGACCGGGGTCCTTGTCCTCGAAGAAGACTTAGACAATCCCTTAGCATACATTATAGCATATCATAAGTCAAAAATGTAGAAAAATTAAAAATGTACATAGTGAAGTGTACTAAGACTTATCACATATCCTATATATGAAGTTTAGATACACTTCTAACATATGAAGCTTACATAGGCTTCTCGTTTAGACAATATAACCAATACGTAAGATATAGATTAATAACATCATCTCACATTAAACCATCTATAAGAGTAAAAACTTTGGGTATAGCCAATATAAATTCAATACGGAATTATAGGTTGACATCAAATGTATCAATGATAAAGGAAATAATAAATGTCTCTAAGCATAAGCAACATCATAGCTACAATAGAAAATGGCTACATCCCCGGAATGGAGGACTCACCAATAACTTGGGGAAAAGATCCAAGTCTTCTTACGAAGTGGTCTAGAAGTTCTTCAATGACCGGAACCTACAATAATTGTGAAAAAGGGAAGAAATATGGGTTAGTATAAACTATATGCACTAAGTATGGTTCCGATGCATAAAATCATTAATGCATGAGAAAAGACACAATTTAGTCAAAACCATGCATAATATCCAATAACTCAATATACACATATATGGAACACCATAACTCAACAAAACATATAATAAACTCAAGCAACATTTGTGCCTTGCCAATAATAAAGTCCCATAACCCTATACAAAGCTAAGTATCACATTAAATAACCCACTTTATACTGACACATATTCTCATATTTTTCATAGCATGATTCATATTTCAATAGTACCCATATCTTATCAACATAACAATAATCATAAAAGAACACTACTAGAACCATCCTTTAGGTTCCCATATGTGCAATGTGTGAGGGAAGTCTCATACCATCCCTCACACTATGTAATAGCCTTTAAAAAAACCCTAATAAGATTTAACTTATATAACTTTTTCATTTACTTATACATTTGGGAAGGAAATGTAGTAACCGACACGTGACCATGTGATCTGCATGAAATCCAATCTTTAACTCCCACACCGGAAAGAGAGGGTTAACACTTGCCTTAGGTGTAACCGTTCATACTCAGCTATCTAGGTGGATCAACTAAGCTAAAGTCCTATGTGTGTACATAGTTAATGGTCAAGTAGGTTGTTATGGAGAACTTGATTTTCTTAACATGGAGGTGTCCATCTAATGTGACAACACATATTCTGGTAATCAGGACTTACTAACATGAGAAAACCCATGTGGGAGGCTGGACTAACTAAACGTGACACCTTCATCTCATTTACATGCTTTTTTGGTGCTAAGAAAATATTCCTTTTAGTAATAATCTTAACGTATCATGCAAGTCCACACTAGTATCTTCTAGACCTCTTTGTAAACAACTTATCATATTATCTCATAGGTTCTAATAAGAGATAAAAATCCTTTCACTTTAGTCACACTTCACACGTGAGTAAACCTTTCACTTAACACTTTATTATAATATTGATAAACTACTTTCTATCATATTATATTTTTATCATTATATACATACATAATTCATGTGTAATTTAATGTCTTAGGGTATATGATAAGGAACAATTACCATCAACATCACAAGTACACATTAGACATAGGATCATTACCATCAAAGTAACTCATATTTCATAATTGAATCCAAGAAAAACAACTTAACATACCTCCTTTCCACATTCAAGAACCTTTATACATATATTACAAAGAATACATAACCAATTAAATAAAAAAGGTAAATTCAGGAAGCAATTACATAATTCACAATAATGTAATCAATCCACATATGCATCATCTTCATAATTAAATATATCAATTCAAGGTTTTAATGAAATCGGGGAAAGACAGCAGAATAAGTAAAACTCATAGGAAATAATCAATTATACATAAATATATAATTGAACAACATTAACTCATCATAAGTGATTCATAATTTTTTTTAATGAAGACCCATGTGAGAAGGAAAGCCCTAGTTTTTCGAAATTTAAGAATCATCTTTTTTAGGAAACTCTTGGTAAAGGAATTCCATAGTGAAAGAAAACATACTATGAATATGAAGTACTACAAAATTTGAGTTGAGTCTTGAAGTATTTGGTATTCTTCTTCAACCTTCAAAGCTACTTCAATGGAGGTCTCTATAGGAAATAGAGAGAGGTGAGAGTTTTTGGGTTTGATTTCGGGTTTTAGTTTATTTGGAATTGGTGTGAAAATCTGATTTACAAGCAATATATAACCCTCCTTCAAAATACCCAAAGTACCCGTCACGTAAGTTAACTCTTTAATGAAGTCAAACTCAAATTCAAACATCAACATTTTCGTCGGGGAACAAATCCTCGTCACAGAGATGTTCCCACATAATTTTTTGAAATAAATTTTTGGAACAGAGGAGTCCGCGAAATGTACGCGTTGCATACCATACTTTTGGTCTTGGGTGTGAAAAGTCTGCGACGCAGACTGGATCCCTCCTAGAGCAAAAGCTTGCAGTCTCTTGGTAGCTTGCTTGGTCCAAAGTAAGGTCTCTTTGTGTACTCTTAGGGCGATTCTTGAGGGGGTCAGACCTAGACGTTTTGACCCTATATAATTCATTTGACCTATTTAAAGTATATTTACAGGTTTTAAACTTCATAAACCACTCCTAAATCTTCACAAGACCTAAGGACATTCACTAGTTGAATTTTGCTAGTTTTCGGACGTCTTGGTCGTTTTTTAGATATATGGCTCTAATACTTATTAAACAAGTTATTTACACTTATTTAGGTCTATAATAATCATTATATATTTCGTGAGTATCTAGAATAGGTCATAGAGTTTTCAGGGTGTGTCAAGAGGTCCCTTCAAAGATGTTTTCAAAATACCCCAAAATCTTAAGTTTTTCACTACACACGAGTCTTGTTTGGAATATATAATTATATATCAATTCTGATGAATCATGATTACTTAAGTTTGTTTAATTTTTTAATGATGGGTAATTTTTGTTTTTCACTTGGAATTTCCTTGGACCAATGTTTTTTCCAAATTTCGTGAATCTTTGATTTGAACAAGTGAATTTTTCAAAGATGATGAATATATCAATTTTTTATATTTATGATAGTTTTTTTACATCATGAATTTCATTATTTTAAGTATTAATTATTAATTTTTGTGTGATTTAAATATGAAGTTCCAAGAAGGGTAAGAAGTTATGAATGTTTGTTTTTCATTGAACTCATATTTGAAAGATGATTTACTTAGATAATAATGTTGCTATATCCATTGTGTTGTTGTGGTGTTGATGACATGGTTTCCTAATACTCAAACCTTATGCACTTAAATTATATATGATGTATGTATATATGTTATGGTATGATTTATATATGATTGAAAGGTATTTCTCATGATTATAGTGAATTGTTAAAGTGAATTATTTACTCACTTGCTAGTGTTTCTAAAGTGAAAGGATTGTTCTCGCTTATGAATATTTATGATATATTATGATAATATATTTACATAAGAGTCTAGTAAACACTGATGTGAACTAATGTGATGACGAACGAGGATTACTAAAGGGAGTAGAACTCCGAAAACCAAGGTTCGACTTGCATGTGTTAAGCATATAGTCTGAGTAGCATGATGTTCACTTCTTAGCACATAGGCCACTACCTACAAGTAAGCTTAGACCCTAAAGGGCATGTAAATGAGATGGGGGTCTCATGTTTCGTAAGTCCAGCTCCCCAGATGGGTTTCCTCCCATTTATAATGTGCAAATTCTCAACATATGTGTTGTATCATGAGATATAAACCCCCATGTTCATGAAATTTTCTAGTAATAATCTCCTTAGCCCTTAACAGTACTCTAGCTTAGTAGATCCACCTAGATATCTATGTACGAAAGATTACCCCTTTGGAATATGTTAACCCTCTTTTTTCTTTATGGGAGTAAAACCCCTGATTCAATATGTCTCACATGGTTTATTGTCAGTTATTTTAACCTCTTTTCCTATTGTTAAAGTAAATGAATAAAGGAATTGTATGAACTCTTGCCAAGGATTTCTTGAGGGGTTTCTACATAGTTTGTGGGAGGGATTGCGACTTCTCATGCACATTGCACTTGTGGATCCTAGAAGTGGTTCTAGTAGTGCTCTTTTGTTATTATGTTGATTACAATTTGTGTATGTGAAACTATTTATGATCTTTGTGAATATGACAATTCATGATGAATTATAAGATTATGAATTTATGTATGAAGTTGGTTGTTTAATGTGATACTTAGCTTTGGATGGGGTTATGGGATAATATTATTTGCACTACACAAGTATTGCTTGAGTTGTCTACATGTTGGGATTTTCTACATGTTGGGATGATATATGTTGTTTTAGCATATGATGCCAAACATATGTGCATATTGAGTTTAGTTGTTAAAAACATCTTTTGACTAAAATGTCCTTTTTATGCATGTTTCAATGGTTTTTGTGCAGAGGAGCCATACTTAGTACATATGATGTACTACACATATTTTCTTCCCTTTTCCTAAATAATGTAGGTTCGGGTCAGTGAGGATTCATGGCTAGTTCTCAATATTACTTGGCTTCTCACTCTTGGTGAGTCCTCACGTCTGAGGACAAAACATTTACGTTCTAGTTTTTAGTTCTTTGCTTATGTTTGAATACGTTGTTGTACTTCCCCATTTCTTGACTCCTTCTTTATGTAAGGGTTAAGTCGCAAATCTTTATATTTCAATATTTAAATTGTATTTTATGATGAAATTTTATTTTCTTTTCATATATTAAGTGAAGTTGAACTTTCAAACTAAAAGTTTTAATTTTTCCACATTTTTATTCTATGATATGTGTCATGACGAATCTAAAGTCTTTTCTAAGACATCTTCGAGGATGAGGATGCCGATTGTGACTAGGGGGTGCTCTACGGTCGTGAAACACCGCATATCAGTGTGGGTTCATTACACTGAATTCCTTGGACCTCACCGTGATCAATGTCGGTTAAGGCTATATCTCTCTACTTGACAAGAATAATATCAACAAAAAGACAAGAACATGAAGATGATATATGTGCTATCATTACTTAAGGGGTTTTATATTATGCGACTGAGGGTATGAGACTTTATTTATGCATTGCAGAAGTAAGCTTTGAGGGTAATTGTGGTATGTGCTATACTGCCATGATTGTTATGAGTTAATGTATACTTTAAGGAATATGTATTGTGAATGTTAACTCTGATTATGAACTATGAATATGAACTATATCTATGACTTCTTGATGAGTTTCTTTGTGTGAGTGGGGGTATGAGATTTCACTCACATTTTATGTGAATCCATGTATGCATGATGAGAATTGTTACCATGAATGATCTTACTTGTGAACACGAAAGTCTCCTTTCTTAAGGTATGTGTTGACTATGTATTCTTTAAATGTGCATAATTTGTTTTAAAATTGAATAACAAGATTTCAACTAAATATCTCCATTTTATTCATATATCAAGGATTTTATGCATGGTCCTATACTTTATAATTTATGTGCTAACCCACCTCTTCAACATTTAATATAACTGTAGGTTTTTGTCACGACCCAATTTCTCGAGCCTTGAAGGCACCTACTATAACCCACCAGTAGGTAAGACAAACCAGAACCCAGAACAACACGTAATGGGTTTGAAGGTAGAACTAAATAAGACTAAGCAAAATTACTATAACAACATAAGAAAACCAAAACATAAATACAATTAAGGATCCCTCCCAAAGCCTGGATGTCACTAATACCGAGCTACCAACGAAACGAGTGCAAGTCCCAGCAGTGGACCACCGAAACTAGACTGTCTCAAAAAGTAAAAGACAAGTCCTTATATAAACAGATGGAGACTGAAATAGTACAAAACGTCGTGTGCTAACCCCTGTCACCAGACCAGAAATGCTCCAAACTCGATCAACGCTGACTACTGGTGCTTGGACCTGCATCATGGAAATAGATGCAGAGCGTAGCATGAGTACCAAAAAACAAGTTCCTAGTAGGCATCATAGGCCGACTTAACTACAAAAGTAAAGCAATATGAAAAGACAGAATCACAAAACTAGAGGTCCAGAACGGAAGGCTAAGTAACACAATAATGGAAACGAGTGTATAAAGATCTAACTAAATTAATATAAATAAGATAACTACACCTAAATGGACCCCCCATAATCCCGTAAGGTACACTCGTGCGCATGTTTAAATAAAAACCTGAACGGAACCCCATAAGCCTGACGAGTACACAAAATAACTATAACAAAATGAGAATGGAACTCGAGGCCAAAGAACACTGAACCAAAAAGTAGAATCTGATGGTACGGAGGTCGGGCCTTGTACCGGACGCTCACCATAATTACACAAGTATCCAATTGCAAAAAATAAGTAAATGAGGTCGGACCTCTAACCGGATGCTCTACATACTTGAGATCGGACCTCTAACCGTATGCTCTACATAAGTATGTGGATGGTCGAGCCCGGACCTTAAATGCGGTTACCAGACAAAGATGTCGATATAGGTGCTGAGAGAGTCTTTATCTATCCATAATCATATATACCCGTGGAACACCATCCTGACTTAGATCATTAATATAAGTTCATAAAGCCGAATCAAAACTCAACTTTGAATCACAGAGCGGAATTCATTATCACTGACGTAACTCGAGAAGCCGTAACATCGAAAAAATAAGAGTAACTATCACTGGAGCGAGCTAATCGTCTAGCTAAATACTAAACTGTGAGACTCAAGTCTGCTACATCAGTCTGCAAGGATTTATGTCGGCCGAGCAACGTCGAGGCTAAACTAAATCCTACCAACTTTGAATCACGCATTTCTAAGGAAAACCCTAGTCAAACCTAAACTAAGGCCCAACATACTTCTGATAACCAGTATTCAAAATTACAAGTAATCCATATAGCAAAGAAGGTCAGTTAATAACAATTACCCGATAAATCTCATAAAAAGACCAAAAATATGATTTTTAACACCTATGCATAATCCAATAACTACCCAACCCAAATCCCAACTAATCAACATGAATTCACATGTTCGAGTTCAATCTAAGAAGAGAAACCCTAGCCTACCTGAATGCAGATCACGCGCGCTCCAGAATTCACTTCCCTAGATCTTTCACTTTCTAAAAGGTCTCGAAACGTTAATACACTGTAAAAAAAATAGAGTCACAACGTTATTACGGTCATTTAAACACAAAAATTGCAAGAAACGGACACGGGTCAATTTCGCGGTCAAAATGGAAAAAGTGAATCCGCATTGAGAAATCAAGAACTAAACCCAAATAAAAGTCCTACACAACTCTCAAAATGTGTGTACCCAAATGGAACACAATTCAGGACTCAAGACAGTCCCAACATGAATATGCAACAAAAACCTCAAATTCTACGCTAAAAATAAGCACAATGGCAGCAGCTACTTACAAGATTTTACCTAAGGCAAAGGTCCAACAGCAAAAACCAATCACACCACGACGATCCTCAAGAAAAAACCCCCACAATATAGGCTCTTGAATCACTACATTCGGACCTAAAATTTCCAACAAATAAAATTATAAAAGTTCCCAAAAGTTGAGCTCCAAAATGAGCTATGACAGCAGTTAAAACACAAAATTTACCTAAAATTGGGTCCGCAAATCATATTCCAAGCTAACCAATGCGTTGCGCTCAAAAAATCTCACAACTTAGCGTTTTGAATCGCCCAATTTGGAGTTGTATAGCTCAAAATATCATAGTTTTAAAGTAAAACACAAAGGCTGAAAATTGGGTTTTATAAGGACGAAGCTGGCCGCTAATAAACCCAAAAATCTGGTCGTTAAAACCCCAATTTCTTGTCGTTAAAGGGCTGCAATAGATTTAAGCATTTCCTACTTTCTTTAAAGTCTTTGATGGGTGCTCGGAATACGTTCGGAACCTGATAAAAATAAAACAGATATGCTACCCTACAAAAGTCGACATTCTTGACTCAAAGGCGCAGTCAAAATTTCCATCAGAGGTCATCTCGATAAAATGTGGGTCCCACTTCCATTGGCCATTTTATGTCAAAAACCACAAAAGGGCTTGAAAAATATATAAAACATCACTACCCTAAAGAAGAGTCAAACCAGACCAAACTCGATATTCAAGAGCTAGCCGCGCTGACAGAATTCTCATCTGAGCGCGTTTACTCAGAATGTTGACTAAAGTCAAACTTAGCCTTTAACTTAAAGTTAAAACGCCTAAGCACACCAACTCACACTGAAAACTTTGGGATTATGTTTACAATGCTACTAGCCTGTAATGACCCTTCCGGAACTGATGGAGTCGTCAAAATTGGATTCTGATGTCATCATCTTGAACTTTTGATTGAAAATGATCATTCAAGGTTCATAAGCTCCAAATATACTAAAGCTCACACAGTAATCAAATGAATGTCCAGGTGACCGATCTCTCAATCCCAACAAGTCATAAATGACTTGGAATCGCTATAGGACCGCTCTAAATGATGCATAGAAGATAAAACCCTAAAAATGAAAAGAAGGGTCATTACAGTTTTGGTCATTGAGGAACATTACTTCTTTTAAAAAAATCTTTGGTTGACTATTCCCTAGGCTTGGTAAGTCCTCAAGTTTGAGGAGAAAATGCTATCTTTCAAGTTTCTATTGTACTTTCTATTTTGAAACTTTGGTTATTTAATGGTCTTATGACTCTATTATTAATCTTTATGGCATTTGATGGTGATTTAGACAAATCTAGAAAATTATTTTCTTTTATCAAAAGAAGTTGACTTGATTGTAAGCTTTAATAATTTTCCACATTATTATAACCTTTACGGGATGAAGATTGTGATAGGGTCTTGTACGAGACCCTTTAGGAGTGAAGTATGCCATGTTACTTCTAAGGAGTAACTCGAGTCATGAAAAACTTGTATCACAGCACAACGTTTAAAATGTTTATAGGATATTGTAACTTGAACCACGTGTAGTAGAGTCTTTGTTCATCAGTGTGAAGCACGCCATACTTATGAATGACAGGCTATAAGATGCTTAGAAAATCTCACTTTAATTATTACTGTTTAGTCGTTTCCTTAAGAGTTTTAACTCTATAACGTACTTTACCAAACCCACTTTCTTGTGTATAAAGGATATGAATACAACTAGGTCTGCCGCTACGCGGATAGAAGCGAAGATTGTGAATGATAGAGTTCCTCCTGAATATCCTAATGAGCCGCAAGGTCCTCAAGATCCTAATGATGAGAGGACTGTGACTAATTTTGAAATAAGGTCGACTATCTAAATATCGACTATTGTTTTAACGAATCAAGTCACTAGGTTTTCTAGAGCTCATGTGAACCCTAATGAGAGTACCATGGCGTCATAGTAGAGGTATTTGATACACTCAAACTTACTTCTCAAATAAGAAATAAAGAGGTCGTGTCAAGTAAATAACCCAACTAGTGAGGTTGGGATCGTTCCCACGAGGAAAATAGTCTAGACTTAACTTCAATCTACTATTACATTTGTTTAGTCAATTACTTCCTTGGAAAGTAAAAACAATAAAAGGGGGGTTTCTATTTCTAAATGAAAGAAAATAACTACCTAAATTGAAAGTGACACTTAATAGCTTTGAATGTTGGATTTTAATCAATTAATCAAAGTAACTAGGGTTTACGTGTTCCCCAAAGGTTCATAACTTGATAATTCTAACCATAACAATTCTTTCGTAGTATCTTGCAAGCATAGTGATAAGTTATGTATTTCTAAATCCTTGGTCCGTCATCTAGAAAATCTCACTCCGCACCTTGGCTCGGCTACGTGTGTTGCTATCCTAACCATTATGTTTATGTCATATTAAGAATCGTATTGGATATTTGACTAAGTTATTACCTCGTACCAATCAATACTAGCCTATAAGATAGTATACACTAAATCTATGTTGATAATTCTTTTCCTATTATCTATCTCCTTAGTCTGGAAAGTAGCATTAAGGCGAGTTCTAACGTTGACTATCCGTTAAAAAGACTTCTAAGCTAAAGAATTATTAATACATGCAAGACACTATTCTAGAATTGTGATTTTAGTTAGGTTTTATCTCATTATTTTTCTATGGTTCCCACAACCATAGTTATGGAGTTTAGTTACTCATAGTCATAATAACAATATTCAAATATATTAAATAAGAATTCATGTACTTACTTCAATGAGAAAGAGTAAAATCCGAAAGATTGCTTGATTATTCACCAATAATCACTTGCCAGAATCTCAAAGTAATCAATAATCCCACAAAAAAAGTCTAATTATAATCCAGAATCTGACACTAATACACGGAGTCTTATAATGATCCAGAGTCTAACTAATAATACCGAGTTTGTCCTCAAAAATGGTTTTTTTTTAACTATTTATAGAAAATTAAAACCTAATTAAACAAGTACTTTATTTGCTGGAAATCTGTAATGGACTCTGTCGTCCCATACTTGTTGAAATTTCTACTACAACTCTCTTCATTACCCTCGACGGCAAGTATGATGGACCGTCATAGGCACAACGGTCCACCGAGGGTCTTCGTTCCAAAACACTTAAACTCTTCGAATATGGGTACTGGATTACTTCTATGAACTTCTTGACGAACCTTCAGGACGGACCGTCATAGAGACGACAGACGATCATGGACTCCATAACACCACACTTGGTAAGACTTTCGCATCTTCCTTCAGCAGCTGCTTTATGCTGCCACTTACGGACCGTAACAAGCTCCTTAGGTTGTCTCTTCTGCATTTCTTCGCTCAAAAATCTCCGCGTACATCTTTGAACAGATTTCGTGCAAATATGGAGAAACTTATATAAAAATTAGTACAAAAAGGCTTTTAGACACGCTAAAATTAAAGAAAAAATATTAATAATACTGTGAAAACACGGTATATCAACACCCTCAACTTAAATTCATTATTTGTCCTCAAGCGACGCGCTATGACTCCATATAAAATCTTTATACAATAGTATCCATGTTTTATCCTTTGCAATCATTTGGCTATCAATCCCGATTAATCTCATCATATATATGCGTCCTATCACTATAAGGCTTGAATTATGTGGGATCAGAACATTACACAGACTCACCATGCACTAACACCTATCCTCTTCAATTTCTCACCGAGGTGCTAACAGTTCCGGTATTGAAACTAGTGTCCTTACTTTAAAACAAAATCCTCATTTTTCACACAATGATTTCAGTTTGAGTATAAGGATTCTTTTTCAACACTCGCTCCCAGAACAAATTCACACTCATTCATACCTATTTCCATAAGCTTGCCTTTATTTTCACTGCCTTAAGTTCACTATACAACCCTTAGGATCACGATAGGACTCTCTTAGCTTGTAATATAGGCTCAGGGTCAGGTAGGGTATATTTAGGTATACATTAGTGACTTTTTGCCCTCCTTGACATATACGCTAAACCTACCACTTTCTATCATTTTATCTCGCCAGTTTCTCATATTCATTCACCTTTCTAGTTTCTCTTCTTTTATCATTTGTGTGAGTGAGTCTCTTCTTTTCTTGCTTGTATTTCTTGTATATTTTTCTTTTTCTTTAATTTTCTTTCAACTAATTCATGAGTCACTTTACTTATGTTCTTTCTTTCTCTTTGTTCTTTCAACACCACTTTCAAGAGCATTCCACATAATAGCCACCCTCAACTTATGCCTTTGCCATGAATCAAAGTACACAATACCCAAAGTTGGGTCAGGGCCATAACAACGGTTGTTTTTTAGATTAGCCACCCTCAACTTATGCTTTTTGCATAAAATGAGGTGCACATGTCCAAGGAAGGACCAGGGCCAACACATTATTCCCAAAAAAGATAAGTTCCGTGAAAAAGAAAGGTCTAATTTAAGCTCAGATCATTTGGATCAAAGAAGGATAAACTTCATTTGGTTTTCTTTTATTTAGGCTAAGAATGGGCTATATTGAATAAGGGCCTATGATCATGTCCTAATTATTTTATTACAACTTACTTTTAGCAAGACTAACCAGGCAAGTTCTAGGTCAGTACAAATAGTGGACTATTTAAATCTTCCTCACACTCACTTGAAATCTCATCACTATACAAGATTATAAGATACCTAGTTCGAATTTTAGACTTAGGTTAATGCAATGGTGTACCTCTATGTCATGCTTAGAGCCACACATTATTCAGTTACTATTCCTAGTCGTGCATCATTTTCTAATTTATTACGATATCATTTTAGCCTTAATGCCCCAGAATTAAACTATGTACAAAAGATATAGACATGTCGGTTCAACAGAAAAAGTAACCAGTCTCTTGGGGGAAAAGAACACGGGCAAGAAAACCCCAAAAGAGGATAGTGAATTGGGCTACTTAGACTTCACCCTAGCAATCACTTTCCATTTACTCCACCCTCAACAAAAAGACATGCAATTTTCCCAAATTCATAATAAAAATTGAAATACAAGAGTGGTAGGTAAAGCAAACATGGGGCGCAAAGCGCCAACAATCAGCAAGATGGTGGGTCCAGTTCCCCGGAACCCACGTTCTCTGCAATTTGAAAACCCTCAGTGGTGTCCTCAACAACAAACGCACTATCAGTAGTGCCTCCTTCTATCTCTAATGTTCAGGAGCTAAACGCCCCAGCCGCTAACTATGATGCTCTCATCTGGTGCGCCTCCTCCTCAGCAAGTGAGGCTCTCCTCGCAGCCTCCATCTCTCGGCGCTCCTTTTTCCATGCTCGCGCCGCGTCCTCTGCTCGACCCCTACGCCTCTTGGCATGCTCACGAGGGGGAGGTGGTGGAATCTCTAAAGTCTAAATCAAGCCTCCCTACACAGCTTTTACACACTGCCCTTACCTTAGCTATATGGGCATGTGGATCCTCAGAAGGTAGCCCTGAAAAATAAACCTCTGGAAGTGAGCATTTGCATCAGGCTACTAGTTACAACAAAACTGTGGCCTGTGGGTAGAGGAGGCAAAACCAGTGGCCCATCGATGTCTGCTATGTTATCATAGACTTTGTAGTATGCTTGGGGTAGTGGAGCGGGATTTTGTCCCCTCTATTGTTGTTCACCCAAAGCATCAGGTAACAATTGACCACGAACATCAAGTGGAGCTGGGATGTTTTGGTTCGAATCATCCTCATTTATTCCCAAAATGTGATTTATATTGCGCAGTGTACGCTATAATTCATGATCGAAGGGAAACAAGGGTTCTCTTCCTCTTCGTGTATTTGGAAATACAAGGAGGATAGTTTTAAAAAAATCAAAAACAATAAAACAAAGTAAAATCAAGAAAATATCAACTAAACAATAGTAATAAGTTCAAGTTAATATAAAAGCTATAATCCCCGGCAACGGCGCCAAAATTTGATATGCTCAAACTTTCTTCTCAAATAAGAAGTAAAGCGGTCGTGTCAAGTAAATAACCCAACTAGTGAGGTTGGGATCGTTCCCACGAGGAAAATAGTCTAGACTTAACTTCAATCTATTATTACTTTTGTTTAGTCAATTTCTTCCTTGGAAAGTAAAAAACAATAAAAGGGGGGTTTCTATTTCTAATTGAATTAAAAGAACTACCTAAATTAAAAGAGACACTTAACAGCTTTGAATGTTGCATTTTAATCAATTAATCAAAGTAACTACGGTTTACATGTTCCCCACAGGTTCATTGATTGATAATTCTAACTATAACAATTCTTTCCTAGTATCTTGCATGCAAAGTGATAAGTTATGTATTTCTAATTTCTTGGTTCGGCATCTAGAAAATTTCACTCCCCACCTTGTTCCGGCTACGTGTGTTGCTATCCTAATCCTTATCTTTACCTCATATTAAGCATCGTATTCGATATATGGCTAAGTTATTACCTCCTATTATCTACCTCCTTGGTCCGGCAAGTAGCATAAAGTCGAGTTCTAACGTTGGCCATCCATTAAAAATACTTCTAAGCAAAACAATTATTAATACATGCAAGACACTATTCTAGAATAGTTATTTTAGTTAGGTTTTATCTCATTATTTGCCTATGGTTCCCACAACCCTAGTTATGGAGTTTAGTTACTCATAGTCATAATCACAATATTCAAATATATTAAATAAGAATTCATGTACTTACTTCAATGAGAAAGAGTAAAATCCAAAAGTTTGCTTGATTAATCACCAATACTCACTTGCAAGAATCTCAAAGTAATCAACAATCTCACAAAAAGTCTAATGATTCTCAAAACTCTAACAATACAGTGTCTACTTATATATTGTCTAACAATACGGAGTCTAACTTCAAAAATGAGGTTTTTCGAACTATTTATAGAAAATAAAAACCTAATTAAACAAGAACTCTATTTGCTGGAAATCTGCCAAAACGCGCTTGGGTCGACCGAACTCGCGAGGGATCATCGTGGTCACGACGGACCGTCATGGACTCTGTCGTCCCATACTTATGCAACTTTTTCTGCTTGTCTCTTCATTACCCTTGATGGCATGTATGACAGATTGTCATAGGCACAACGGTCCTTCGAGGGTATTCATTCCAAAACACTTAACTCTAGAATATGGGTACTGGGATTACTTCTCTGAACTTCATGACAAACCTGCAGGACGGACCGTCATAAAAACGACGGACCGTCATGGAATCCGTAACCCTACACTTGGTCAGACTTCCCCATTTTCCTTCAGCAGCTGCACTACTCTGCCACCTACGGAGCGTCACAAGCACGACGGACCGTCATAATCTTTTTTGGTTGTCTCTTCTTCATTTCTTCGCTCAAAATCTCAGCATTCATCTTTGGATAGATTTCCTACAAAATAAAGAGAAACTTATATAAAAATTAGCACAAAAAGGCTTTTGGAAACACTAAACTTAAGGAAAAAGTATTAAAAATACAGTGAAACCACTAGTATATTAACCATGAACATCAACCTGAGCTGGGATGTTCTGGTTTGGATCATCATCATTCATTCCAAAGTTTCTATTCATATTGCTTAATGTACGCTCTAATTCATGATCGTAGGGAAACAAGGGTTCTTTTTCTCTCTGTTTATTTGGCATACAAGGAGGTTTGTTTTGCACAAATCAAAAACAATAAAACAAAGTAAAATCAAGAAAATATCAACTAAACTATAGTAATAAGTTTAAGTTAATCTAAAAAGCTACTTTCCACGGCAGCGATGCCAAAAGTTGATACGCTCAAACCTACTTCTCAAATAAGAAGTAAAGTGGTCATGTCAAGTAAATAACCCAACTAGTGAGGTTGGGATCATTCCCACGAGGAAAATAGTCTAGACTAAACTTCAATCTACTATTACATTTGTTTAGTCAATTACTTCCTTGGAAAGTAAAAACAATAAAGAGGGGGTGTCTATTTCTAAATGAATGAAAATAAATACCTAAATTGAATGTGACACTTAACATCTTTGAATGATGGATTTTAATCAATTAATCAAAGTAACTTGGGTTTACGTGTTCCCCGCAGGTTCATAACTTGATAACTCTAACTATAACAATTCTTTCCTAATATCTTGCAAGCAAAGTGATAAGTTATGTATTTCTAAATCCTTGGTCATGCATCTAGAAAATCTCACTCCGCACCTTGGTTCGGCTACGTGTGGTTCTATCCAAACCATTATCTTTACGTCATATTAAGAATCGTATTGGATATTTGACTAAGTTATTACCTCGTACCAATCAATACTAGCCTATTAGATAGTATACACTAAATCTATGTTGATAACTCTTTTCCTATTATCTATTTCCTTAGTCCGGCAAGTAGTATTAAAACGAGTTCTAACGTTGGCCATCCGTTAAAAAGACTTCTAAGAGAAATAATTATTAATACATGCAAGACATTATTCTAGAATTGTCACTTTAGTTAGGTTTTATGTCATTATTTGCCTATGGTTTCCACAACCCTAGTTATGGAGTTTGGTTACTCATAGTCCTAATCACAATATTCAAATATATTAAATAAGAATTCATGTACTTACTTCAATGTGAAAGAGTAAAATCCGAAAGTTTGCTTGATTAATCACCAATAATCACTTGCAAGAATCTCAAAGTAATCAATAATCTCACAAAAAAAGTCTAATGATAATCCAGAATCTAACACTAATACACAGAGTCTAATAATGATCCAGAGGCTAAATAATAATACCAAGTCTCTCCTAAAAAACAAGGTTTTTTGAACTATTTATATAAAATAAAAACCTAATTAACCAAGGACTCTGTTTGCTGGAAATCTTTCAAAACGCGGCTGGGTCGACGGACAACACGACGGATCGTCGTGGTCACGACGGACCGTCATGGACTCTGTCGTCCCATACTTGATGAAATTCTTCTACTTCTCTCTTCATTAACCTGGACGGAAAGTATGACAGACCGTCATAGGCACAAAGGTCTGTCGAGGGTCTTCGTTCCAAAATACTTAAACTATTGGAATATGGCTACTGGGATTACTTATCTAAACTTCATGACGAACCTGTAGGACGGACCGTCATGGACTCCGTAACCCCATAATTGGTAAGACTTTCCCATCTTCCTTGAGCAGCTGCACTACTCAGCCACATACGGAGCGTTACTAGCTCCGTAGGTCATCTCTTCTGCATTTCTTTGCTCAAAAATCTCCGCATACATCTTTGAACAGATTTCTTGCAAATTAGGAGAAAATTACATAAAAATTAGGACAAAAAGGCTTTTGGACACACTAAACTTAAGGAAAAACTATTAATAATACCTTGAAAACACGGTATATCAGTATTTCACAAGAATGGACCATCCTATATTCTTTGAATCTAAAGTGGGTGAAGAACCTCAAGAGTTTATTTATAAAACATATAATATATTCTATACCTTGTAGGTGACATATAGAGATAAATAAGTGATAGCTTATAATAAATTGAAGGGAGTGGACCAAGTATGGTAAACTCAATGGAAGAGGAATAGGCCGGAAGGAGAGGTTCCCATAGGCTAGGATGTGTGCATCAAACCATTCCTTGATAGGTTCTTTCCAAGAGAGAAAAGGTAAATAGAAGTGAATGAATTTATCAAACTTCGCCAATAAGGTATGGTTGATGAAGAATACTCTCTAAAGTTCCTAGAATTGTCAATATATGCCCCAGCAATTGTTGTGGATCCTAGGATCATATGATTAGGTTTGTGATGAGGTGTCTAGCTTGGTGAGAAAATAGTTTCGTCAGGATATGCTTCATGATTACGTGGATATATTCCATTTTATAGTTTAATTTAAACAAATTTAGTATATAAAACTCCAAGAAAATAATAAGATGGTGAAGAATCCTAGGGCCGAGGATGGAAATTCTTCTAAGAGTAAGTTTCAGATCTAAGGGTGACCAAGGTTCAAATGAAGGTTCTACAACCAAGACTACTCTAGTTCGCCAACGGTCAAAAAGGATAAGGTGCCTAACCTTAAGCATCTAGGAGGTAATAATGGTGGATATTTTATGATGAAGCCTACTTATTCGAAGTGTGGCAAGAGACATGCAAGCATGTATCTTGTTGGTACAGATGGTTACTTTCATTGTGGGAATAGTGTTCATATGATAAGAGATTGTCCATTTTAATGGTTCAAATAAGAGAGGGAAAGAAATATTTCCCTATCTGTTCAAACACTGATGCACGCAGGAAGAACCACTTTTATGCTCTTCAATCCCAAGGTTACAAAGCGAGTTCCCCGAATGTGGTAACTGGTATGTTACAAGTATTATCTATTGATATTTATGCACTTTTAGACACCGGTTGAACCTTGTTGTTTTTCACATCCTTTGTTTATATAATTTTTTAAATACTAATTGATGTGTTAAAGGAACCTTATTTGGTTTTAACCCCAGTTAGTGACTCGGTAATCGAAAAAAGAGTCTATAGAACTTTTCCTATTTCATTGTATCATAAACTCACTTTGGTTGATTTTGTAAAATTGGAAATGCTTGATTTTGATGTAATTTTTGTCATAGATTTGTTAAATGGACGTTATTCCTCTACTGATTATCATACTCGAATAGTAATATTTAAATTTCCCATGATTTTACTTTAGAGTTGAACGGGGGAATTCTAATCCTAGAGGTCCATTTGTTTCATGTATAATATCTACTAGAATAGTCTCCATGGGATGCATTTATCATATTATTAGTGTTATAGATGTTATGTCCAAAGTTTCTTCTTTAGAGTCGGTTCCCGTAGTGAGTCAGTTTCCAAAAGTCTTTCCTAATTACATGCTCGGAATTCCTCCTGAGCAGGAAATAGACTTTAGGATTTTTTATTTGCCAAATAAGCATATATCAATTCATCCATATAGAATGGCTCCAGGCGAATTGAAAGATTTAAAGAATCAATTAAAGGATTTTCTAGAAAAGGGTTTTATCCAACCGAGTATCTCTTTATCGGGTCCTCCAAAGATTGTGGAAAAAAATAAGTCCCTTATCACGTGTAGCGACTACGTCCAATTGAACAAGGTGGCTATAAAGAATAAGTATCCCCGTCCCACAACTATTTGTTTCATAAACATGAAGGGGCTAACTATTTCTCAAAGATATATCTTTGTTTGGGTTACGATCAATAAAGGTTAAGAGGGGTTGATATTCCTAAAAGGACCTTTCAAAAAAGATATATCTTTTGGCTTAACGAATTCCCCTGTGGTATTCATGGATCAAATTAATAGTGTATTTAGGCAATATCTTGATTCATTTTTTATCGTATTCGTTGATGATAGTTTTTGAGTTATTCATGGAGTGAGGGTGATCATATGAAGCCTTTGAGAACTATGTTGCAAGTCCTTACCGACCACCAATTATATCCTAAATGTTTTTAGTAAATGTTAGTTTTGGATAAGTCGGCTGCTTTCCTCAGTCATTGTGTCTAACAAGAGTATTGAGGTAGGCCTCAATGAAGACATATGTAGTCTAGGGTTGTCCTAGACCTCCATCTCCTACCGATGTTAAAATTTTTTTAGTATAGTAAATTATTATACGAGGATTTTTGAGGGTTTTTACTCCGTTACTTCTCAATTTACGACCTTAAAAAAATAAATCTATGTTTGAGTGGTCAAAACATCTAAGTAAAGCTTCCAAGAAATAAAGGATAGAGTGTTGACCTTACTGTAGGATACTGATAGGTTTATTGTATATTGTGATGCTTCTCGTGTTGGTTTTGGATGTCCTCATGCAACGTGGTAAAGTTATTCACGATGCTTAAAGCCAACTAAAAGTAAAAATAATTACCCGACCCATGATTTTGCATTAACGCTCATATGGTTTGCCTCGAAATATGGAGATATTACCTTTATGGGGTCCGTGTAGATGTGTTCACCGATTACAAAAGTCTTCAATATGTCTTTACACAAAAATAATTGAATCTATGACAATAAAGGTGGTTAGATTTTCTAAAGGACAATGATATGAGTATCTTTTACTACCCTGGCAAATCAATTGATAGTGCGGCCAATGTAAAATATTAGAAAAAAAGAGTAAATATGTGATTTTCATAGGTAGGACCACTTGGGTCTTTAACTAGTATATTCTCCCAAAGGCGGGGTCACGGTCCATCATAGTTTCAAATCATCTTTTGTTGTTGATGTGAATTTTAAGAAACACCTTGATCCTATTTTTAATGAACTCAACCAATCGGTACTTGGGAAATATTTTGAAGTTTTCTGCCAAGGGGAGATGGTGTACTTAGTTAGCAATGTAGTTTATGTGTTATGGATTTTGATGACCTAAGAAATCAAATTTATAAGAGGCTCATGGTTAGCGGTATTTTATTCATCTGGGAGCTACAAGGATGTATTGTGACCTATGGAAAGTCTATTGGTGGAATGACATGAAGAAGGATATAGCGAGGTTTGTGGACAAATGTCGAAATAGTCAACAAGTTAAGGTATAACACTTAAACTGGGAGGTTTGTTCGAAAATATTGATATCTTCCCTTGGAAGTTAGAGGGTGTGAACATTGAATTTGTGGTGGGTTTTCCTCGTACAAGAATACAACATGATTCTATTTGGTTCATTTTATAAAGGATGAAAAAATAATCCAATTTTACTCTCGTCAACGTTTCCTTTTATGTAGAAGTCTATTCCAAGTTGTACATCAAGGAAGTAGTGAGGTTACTTGTCTGTTCTTTTTTCTATTATTTATGACCGGGGTACTCAATTTACCTCTTAGTTTTTGGTAAGGAAATCCAAATAGGGCTTCATACTAATGTTAAGATTCATACCACTTTTCATCCCTAAACTGATGGTAAAAGGGAATGCACCATTCAAATATAAAAAAAACATGTTGAGGGTATGTGTTATTGACTTCGAAGGTAATTGGGATGACCATATACTATCAATAATATTTGGTTACAACAATAGTTACCACTCAAGGATTTCCATGGCTCCTTGTAAAGAACTTTATGGTAGGAGGTGTAGATCTCCGGATGGTTAGTTTGAAGTGGGTGAATTTGTACTAAATTCTCCCAACTTAGTCTATGAGTACATTGAAATAGTTAGTCTCATTAAATAAAATTTAAATTGGCTCAAAGTCGGCACAAAAACTATGTCCTTAATAGAAAGGAGATCTAGAGTTTGACGTTTGTGATTAGATCTACTTGAGAATCTCCCCTATGCCTTCACACTTGACTATGCTTGAGATGTTCATAGTTACGTTAATATTTTTGTGTTTATTGAAAGGGTATTCTCATGAAATACCCTGAATATGGTGTTAAAGGTATACTCACTAACTAATAATTCTATGGTTGAAAAGAGATTCTCACCTATTGAATACATGAGCTAAAATGATACCATGATGGCTTGAGTTATATGCATTCTTCCATGAATAAGAATATAAAGATTCATTTAAAATTATAATCAAAGGTAGTTAATCTTAGCATGAGTGGATAGGAATAGTAGATAGGAACCTTAATCTCAGTAAGTACAGGTTTCTAGAAGAAATTTTCCAAAACCGTAACTATGCACCTGCATAAGACTTATCTAGTCAATACATATATATATATGTAAATAATGTTCGTTCCACCTTAAAGAACTATGAAAACTCATTTTAGTTTGGGTTCGCGACACCGGATTCCATAGAGCTCACTGTAGACAATGTCAGCTAAGGTTATATCTCTAAACATGACAAGAACAAGATCCATGAAAATACAAGGCCAAGAAGATGAGTCATGATCTATGATTACTTGAGGTGTTTTACTTAGTGTGAGTAAGGTTATGGGACTTGACTTATGCATTACACAAGTAAGCTTTGAGGGTTATTCTTGTATGTGGTATAATAACATAATGATTATGAGTTAATATATCCTTTACATGAATATGTATTATGATGTACTCATGATGGTTATGAGTTAATGCATGCTTTACATGAGTGTGTACTATAAATATTAATTATGACTATAAACTATGATTTGAAGATTAAAATGAATATGAGCTATAAGAATGAATTCTTATTAAGCTTTGTTTGGTGTGGGTGGGGGTATGGGACATCACTTGTACATTGCACTAATGGAATTATAAAGGGGTTGTGGTGTGGTCTCCTTTTGTCATGAAGTTATGTGCATCCGTATATGCATGATGTGAATTGTTACAATGAATGATGTTACTTGTGAACATGAAAGTATATTTTCTTATGGTATGGGTTGAGTATGTATTCTCAAACTGTACATGATAACTTTTTATCTTTAAAAAACAAGATTTAGACTAAATGTCCCTTTTTAGAATATCTCAAGGAATGTATTTAGGCTCCCATACTTAGTGCTTCATGTGCTAACCCATTTCTTCAACATTTACTATGAGTGTAGGTTTTGATCATTGAGGCATGTTACTTCTTTCAAGAGAATCTTGGATTGACTATTCCCTAGGCTTGGTGAGTTCTCATGTTCGAGGACAAGATGTTACCTATCTAGTTGCTATTGCACTTTCTATTTTGAGACATTTTTTATATAAAGGGATTATGACCCCCTATTTGTAATCTTTATGGCATCAGATGGTGAACGATAACAGTGTAGATCCTTATTTAAATTTATTTAAAGAATTTAACTTCGATTATAAAAGTTTTAAATTATTTGCATTATCCTATGTCTTATGTGATGATTATTATGTTAAGGTCTTCTACGAGACCCCTTTTGGCTAAAGTATGCCATGTTACTTCTAGGGGTATTTCAGGTCGTAACAATTCTTATTACTCAATTGAAGATAGTTGTAACACCTAAGATTTTATAAAGGCTTGGAAGGGCTCTAATGGGCTTGGTAAGAACTCAAACTAGATTACGGGACCCTCTATAGAGACCTAGATTGGATGTAAATGGGACAACGACCCATTTTGGTGGTCGTGACAAGAAGGAAGAACCTTCCCCGAGAAGGTTCCCTCATACGAACTACCCTACATGAAAGAAGGTATCCTACTTGACTATGGTTGAAGTAGACATACACAGCTATAAGAGGGATCCACTAGCATTGAACTATGCGGCCACATAGTTATAGGATAGGTAAATTGCTTCTAAAAAATTGACTTATTGTATTAGCGGGAAAGTTTCCATATCATGAGAAAATATATAGAAAACCCAACATATTGTATTAGAGGGAAGGTCTCTACCTCATTTACCATATCATCTTAGTGGTAAGCATTATTTCCCAATTTCTACATAGTTGTAGGTGATTTTGCATTTACATATGTTAAAGGGTACTTTACCCTTCATTTAACCTAACTCATAACATAGCTCATTTGTTCAATAAGGTAATAACTATCTTTCAACCTTAGAATCATCGTATTCATGTGAGAGATATTTTCAAATTGCGTCTATAGTGTTTTCCTAAGAATCAAATTTTAATCCACAATATAAATATAATCATCTAAGACAATTCATTCATAGTTTTTTGTAGAGGTAGGAAACCTTATCTTCAACAATACTAGAATTCACACAATTGTCATAGGATCTTTACTTTTCAAGTTCAACATAAGATCATATATAAGATGCATGAGGAGTAAACACCTATACCTTTCAAGTGGTTAACAATTCATACACACAAATCTTCAATATGGAATTCATTCGTACATTGACTTCTAATGGTCATAAATCATATCTTGCAATCACACATTGAAATACTACTTTGAGAAGGAAAATTAATATATATAAATTCTATCTATATATATGTATCTAAAATAAGAAGATGTAATGGTCCCCCGAAAATGACCACACACTTCTCCACGAACCGTTGAATGGACCACGACACGTGGTGCTCCTCGTAAAGTTGAGGCAATGGACACTATTTTGGAGCACATTAATTTTTAGCCCAAGTCATCTCCCCGAGCCACTTCACGGCTAATGAAGTTTACCACGACACATGGTCATGCCCGTGGAGTTGAGGCAGTAGCTAAGCTACCTTGAATTTGCAAGCCACCATGCCCACGAATAGATTCATACAAACGGATACCCTTAAAACCCGATAGAAAAAGAACAAGTTATTTGTCAACACTTACTACAACATCTTTTGAGATCAAATGGTTGAAAATCCACATAATGTCTTCTTCTCTTAATCCATAGAAAATTTGAGCCCATCTTTCTGTATTTTTCTTATTTTCTAAATCAGCATGGAACAACATATCATTCAAATCCCTAAGAGTGTTATATTCTTTGAGGGTATGTAATTGTTGAATCCTGTGTCCCTTTGGTAAGTGTCTCATTATCTACCAATGACGAAGGAGGTTACAACCCAGAAAATAACGATGCCCTTTCTTATATTTTCCCAAAGCAAGATACATACCAGATAGGATGGCTTGTTTGATGGGATAATACTTCACTTGCTTTTGATTCTCTTACCAATGTAACAGAGTCTTTGCAGGAATAATTATATGGGTATCATATTGAGGCTCGAGCATTGGGGGAAAAACAATATTACCTAACAATGCAATAGTAATGTCAAGGGTCTAATCCCATCCCATTCTCTAAACGTAATCATGAGTTTTTGGTTATAATTTAAATAAAAACTCGCATGCGCGAACAAGATAAAGATAACCCTACAATCAACTCTTTACCCTTTAGCTCAATAGGCGTAATCATTTCTTAATCCAAACCATTTTACAATCTCATCGATACTAGGCTTGTTAGGGATCAAGACGCCCTCTTATTTACTTACATTTCTCTCGGTCCCAATACCTATTGTGTCTAATCCATCCCCAATTTCTTCAATCTTCGAGGTGATTCCCATGGTTGCGTATCGAAACACCATTTTATCATTGTTCAAGTAGCTGGTGAAGACTTTAATAAGTTTAGTCATCCTACCATGTTGATGAGCTATGTTAGAAACCATACATATTTGTTGAGGTCTCTTTTGTGGAATACCTTGAGGTCATTGTACCATACTTTAACAAATATGGGTTCTACACGACCATGTCAAATTTATGAAATGGATCCTTACCTATAAATTTGAACCCGATTAAGATCACTCTCAAATGATTAATAATAAATTTTCGACACATACATCTTTAAATATCAAATAAAATTATATGTCATTAGGTCGTAGAGCTCGGACATGATTTTTTATTTTTTTTCTAATGGACATAGTATGCCTTGGGTATTAAGTAATCTTTGATTAACGCTTAGATTTGTATTTTGTTTCACCCTACTCTAGGTTGACTAGAATTTTTTTAGAAATGACAAGTCACAAGAGTCGGACAAACAACAGGGTGACACTCAATAAATAACGTTTAAATGCCACAAGAAACATATTCGTTTTTAACTTACAAAGAATTCAATAATCTTTTCCTATAGGACAGTGGTGGTAAGTCACGTAACCACATTTTCCTAATGAAGTCAATTTGTCTTTTTAAAAAATAAATTCCACGAACGCCAATTAATAATTTAAAATTTTAAACAATTATATAGTTAAAGATATAGCCATCTAATCAATTTTAAGCTTAAAACCATCCGAATCTCCCCAAAAGAGTCGTCATTCTATTTTATTTGGAAAACCAATATACTGGTTTTAGAGAAACATAGTTTTTAAGTAAAACTAAGAGAAATTAGTTAAAGGGGGGTCAGTTTTCGTATTAGCATTTTGGGAAGGGCTAGAAAGCACCCAAAATGCCCGCTAACTAGTTGTTATCAAAAAATAAAAATATTTGCCTAATTTGTTTAAAGAAAATAGAAATACTTGAACAAGAGAAAGTAAAAATATTTACTTTAAACTTTAAATATTTACAATCAATGCATTAAAAGTTTAAATTACAAAAATATATCAAAACGGATACAATAATATAAGCGTTGATAAAATCTAATGCGCGAGATACATTAATTGTTAAGTAAGATACATTACATTTTGTACATGATACACTAATATGTTACGCGAGATACACTAAACTTATGCTCAAGAAACACTAAAGTACATTTAATACATGAAACACTAATGTGATGCGCGAGATTACATTTATTTGATACGTGAGATACATGAATGTATTGCGTAAAAATGAGAATTTTTGTAAATTTAAAAAACTTATTGGGATAATGGTAATAAGTAAGCTAAAAGGTGGGTTTTTTTGTTATTAATCCTTTTTTTAAACCTTAAGATTAATTTTAATAAACAAATACATAATGAAAATAAAATTGGTTAGGGAATGAAGGGTTGGGCCCAAATCTTGATATATCCCCCTCGGCAAGCACATGGACCTATTTCCATTTTGGACCCATGGATCATTTTCACACCTGAACATGTCTTATTCTATCATAAAGAAAATGAAAATTTTTTAAAATGTCAATATTAAGAGGGTTAATTAGCAACACTTTCAATATTTAGTAAAAATGTCAAAATTTTAATTTGTTATGTATCTTATATATGTTTTTATTATTTGTTTTTATTTACAGAGCAAAATTATTTAATAATAAAAGGGAGAAAATAAAGGGAGAGAATATTTCAAAAAAAAGGTAAACATCACTTAATTTTCTCATCAGTCACATTTTCAAATAAAACTCAAACTTTGTTCTTTTTTTCTGTCCAAAATATTAATCCTTTTTTATTAGTTTGTATTTATTATGCCAAGTGAATCTATAGTTATTTAAGAAACATATTTGTTTTCATAAAAAAAATTTCATGTGTATTTATGTGTTTCTTCAAAAATTTTGTATTTTGTATTCATTTCAATATGTATTTTATTCGTATTTGTACTTATTCTCTAGCTTTTATTTATAATATTGTATATTTATATATAAAATACCAAAAAAGTAGTATGATGAAAAAGTGAGATAATAGTTTTTAGAGAAGGAACATATCACTTAAAATTCTCATCATAAAAATGTCAAAAAAACTTCTTTTTCATTCTATTAGATCTAACAATGTCAACAAAACTTATTTTTCAATCTATTAGATCCACTTTCCTTTGTTATGTTTTCATTTTTATTGTATACCAATATTTTTTACATTTTATGTGCTCACTTTACCATTAAAACTAAAATTGAATTTTTTCTTTTAAACTACAAATTGTATTTCGGTGATAAAAATTGTACTACTTGATTACCATATATATATATATATATATATATATATATCAATATTTATGAATATGATTTTGAAAGAGTACAATATTTTTAGGGGGAAATAGTGTACTTGGTGGAAATAATAAAATTGTGGAGAAAGGATATAATATTCTAAAGAAATAAATTCAAATTGACCATGAAATATATAAGAATACAAAGATTCTAGAAAACATTTAGTATACATAGTAAAATAATATAATCAGTATACAATATTCTAAAAAAATACAAATTAACTGTTGAAAAACAAGATACGTATACATTTACGAAATACAAATTCTTATGAGATAGCATATCAATGATATAATCAGAATATAATATTCTAAAAAAAATATAAATTGGCTATTAAAGAATAGGGTACATCTATGCTTAAAAAATACAAATTCATATGAGATATGTATTTGAATGACTACAGATAAAAAAAGAAATTCAATGTTCTTAATAAAAATACAAATAATGAGTAATAGAAAAATAATTGACAAAAAAATTAATATGAATATTATTCTTATATGAATACAATTTTGCAACCTTCTTCTTTGACTCTCTCTTTCTTCTTCGTCTTCTACGTTCCGTTTTTCAATTCTTTTCACCAAATTCAAATCTGAATCAGTGTTTATTTGTGAATTAATAAACCTATACGAAAAATTTGAAATTATTAAATATGAATATACATAAAAAACAATCAAACAATATATTATGTATGAATGCTTATGTAGCTTAGTACAAATTACAATCTACTAAATCTCAAATATGAAAATAAAATTATAAAAATAGTGTTTCAAATACTAAAATTCCGAAAGGCATAAATATTTGATGAGCATGTTAACAAACTCATATAATAATCAAAAAAATGTAGAAAAATTTGTAATACATACAATCCAAAATACAACATAATTTTTAATTTCAAAAATAAAATCTTATAAAATCTCGCAAAATAAAAGATGATTACAAAATACCTTTATGTATTGAGATATTTCCTCAATTAATCGATAGATCTGAACAAATTGATATGAACTTGAATAATTAGCTCTTCTTCAACAATGAGAGACAATAATGGTGAAAATGGTAAAAGAGATTTTTTTTTAAAAGTCTTAAAGATGGAAATGAACTTAATGGTATTAAAGTCTAGAAAAAGTTTAAATTGATAGTAAATATATTTATTGTTGGACTGTTTTGAGAAGTAAAAGGAAAGACATAGTATTTAGAAATTAATTTTAAAATGTTAGCATTTTTACATTTTGACTAAATATTATAAAGTACCGATGTTTTTACTAATTAAGTTAGGAATTGTTACTACTTTACTAATTTTTCCTAAAGAAAATTCCTCTCTTTTAGGCCTTTGGACCAACTCTTCCACATGTCCTAAACTCTAACAAAAAGATAATAAATATGTGGGGTTAGGCCCAAAAGTAACAAAATTCATCTTCTCAATATACAAGTGGGACTTTAGTTCACTCTCTTCAAATATTTTTATCTATTGTAAATTCTTTCAACTCACGGACCTACTCATTGATTTTATGGATGGCTGACTTGGAAAAAGGAATTTAAGCCTTTACGACTCTACCAAAATGCTAGAGGAATGGTTGGAGTTCATTGACAAGTCTGAAAGATTTCAGGTGCGATAAAAAGTTTAAAGAAATTCGCACATGATGTGATCAAAATGAAAATAGTAAAGGATGTGCCATGTTTTATACATAGAAGTGATGAGATGCACATATTTATCACATAATCCAAATTTAAAAAATATCATGCAAGGGCAGGCAAGAAACATTAATGTTGAGGATTGTAATGAACAACACTTTTAGAGAAATAATTGAATAATGTCAAGTCAGCAAGGAAATCTATAGATATTTCAAGTGTATACCTAAACCAAGGAGAACAAGATCACAGGTTGAAAGGTAAAAACAAATTTAAAAAATTCACATTCTACACTTTTAAACAAAGTTAACATAATAAAAAAAGATAAAGAAACTCAAAATAAAATCATTCTAAGTATAAACCCATACATGGACGTAAGTAAAACATGCTTGCAACAAGGACACATACTGGAGAATTATGCGTAGAAAGCTAACAAAAATCAAAACCACCTTCTTAGCTTAAAGAAACAAGGCAAGGAACATGACCTTGCAAAATAGAGAAATAACCTTGGACCCACTTCTAACAAGACTAAAATGTATGCAAAATTCAACAGAGATGTGAAACTCGGGCTGAATAAACTCATAAACAGTAATTCATTTAAACATCAACGAATAAGCCAAAGGTTGCTCCATGCAGCGAAAAGACGAACAGAGAAATGAAATGATGAAACAACCAAGACCATTATATGAAAAAAAATTAGATATAATATTAAAATCATTTTTTAGCATTCTTGCAAGTTAAGAAAAAAAACTTACATACAACCAAAACGTATTAAAACACAAGCTAAATTTAGCGAAGAAACCAACACTAAACTAATACTACACTAACTTAAAAAAAACCATCTCAATACTGATTGACAAAAACAAAAATTGCACAAAATTCTTCAAAGATTAACACACCTCATAGAGTGAAAAGGATAAACAATAGGCATCCCACTTGAGAATAAAGTTTAAAAAAAGTGGAATAAGTTCAATCGGGAAAATGGGGAAAAAAACATTGCTTTTTGTAAACAGATTCGACAGAAAAAAAAGTGTAAAGAATAAAAATGAATAGAAATAGTACAATCCAAGATCACAAACAATGTCATAAATAGCATGTAGCTTAATGTTGACATATTGTATCATTCACTTAACTTGAGATGAAAGATTAAAGGACATGAAATCAAATATTGAGTGATAAAGAGGATTAAACAACATTCTAGAAAAAATCTCAAGAAAATGGGAAAAAAAACATTTCTAATAAAGCAACAGAGAAAACACCAAAAAAATTCCAAATTTTAACTAGACATTATGACTAATCTTGTGGAAACAACCAGAATATAAGGCTCATATATCAATCATAACAGCATCGAATAACCAACAAACGACTAAGTGATAGTTTCCATCATTAGAAAGATGCTCCAGAGTAGAAGAAAATGTGGAAATAAAATTATAAAGAGATGTTACGTTCTAAGGTACATCAAACAAGGACAACAAGCCAACGACTACGATTCTTCAAACATGAAATTTAAACACTTACAAAGATAAGGAAATCTAGGTAGTATATTGATCCCGAAAACTGAAAATATTGCATTCTCTACCTTTTGAAATGTATTTAATGTGAATTTTAGCTATTTGTGCTCAAGTTCTTTCATGTATTTTTTGCTAAGGGATATTTAAGAGTTCACGATAGAAAAGGGAATGTGAATTTTCGGATAATCCTGGGGCAAAATCGCAATTCTAATTCAACCAATTTAAATTTCCTTCCAACAGAAGAGGCAACACTATGATATGTACTAGACTTTCACCAAAATCCCACAACTACCAGACGAAAGGAGGAAGCGTGTATGGCTCAGATTAAATCAATTTTCCTTATGCTCGATGTGGCACCCATCATGAAGTCAAGGATGCTGGACATGGATGGCAAGACAAATCTGTAGGTATGCTCCTGCTGTATGAACTAGTTGTCAGGGAGACGATACATCCTTCTTTGGAGACGTTGCTATTTCATTTCAGTCTATTTGACACTTAAGTACAAAGTTAAATTCCTCTATGTGAACTCATTACTGTTTGTCCTCTTGTCATGTGCGGAAAATCGTCGTTTGGTCTACGGTTGATTGTCATTTGTATGCTCTATGTGGTTATTTCAGCTGGCGTGAAGATGTCGTGTATCGCTATTGTCGTTGAGCGAGTGGTTTTATTTATTGGCTGAGTAGTATTGTTGTTTTTCATGGAATTATAAGGAAAGGTGTTTGGTCGGGTCTTTTGATAAAGAAGTTGGTTGGGAATTTAAAAAGAAAGAGGAGTTATTTTGTGGGCTGGGTATTACTGCTAGAAATTGTTGACTGCAACTAGGTAGTTCTTGATTAGTGAAGAAAAGACCTGAAATGGCTTCGTGTAAAGGGTTAGAATAAAATTCAATGGAAACATATTTACTATTTATAAATTATGAAAACCAACAAAGATCACTTAAAATGACTTTTAAAACATAAAAATTTTTATGATACTAATTAGTTGAAATCGTTTGGGAGTTAAGAAGCTCGTGAATTAATTTCTATCGAGGAGCTCATAATTGAGTGTCAACAACTATCCCTCATTTTGCATAGATTGTTTCAAGAAGTTTAAAGTAAATGAAATTATATAATCCAATTTTGATAGACGACATATTAATCTTTTGGAGTAGGGATTTGGTATGGACTTTAGAAACTATGGTGGAACCCCAAAACTGGGTTTCATACAAATCTCAGGGTATATGAGAATTTAGGCAACATTTAATTCCACCATACTCTTTATTTGACGCATTATTTGAATGAAATTAAAAGTTACCCCGATAACAAATTATGAAGGGACAACAATTCTCGAGAATAAGATTTAAGAGAGAATTTTGAAATACAAATGAGATTTCTAAACTAATACCACCTACGTATCCCTCAACTTAGGAAATCAGGCTGCTTATCATTCAACCCAATGGGATGAAAAGAAAATCGATTATGCAAGACAAACACCAGTTCTAGAAAAATGATAGAGTAAGTAGAGTATTAAAAGGAGGCATGTAACCTCTTAGACATTAATGTGGGTCGCTTCAGACCCATAATTAAGAATTTACACTGACATAATTTCCAAGGATCTTGATGCTTAGTTACTCGGTAGGAAAGTCTGGTGAGCAAAAATTTCTCAGATACAAAACTCAAACCGAAAATCCTAAGAAAACGCACATGCATTATGATAGGGATGTGGTTTTATTTTGGTGGAAGTCTCTCTTCAGCTTGCGTCCTAAGTGTTTGATACTCCTCTTTGCAATATGTCTCAATTTATGTTAAGAAAAAATCTCACATTGTGTTGCGTCCTTTATGATATCGTCCGCACATGTGGTTCATTCTGGTTAATTTATCCTTTGGGATTCTCTCGACAAGTAATGAGATAAAACTATTTAACATAAAAATATAGTCCAAATAGGGAGATTCCATCATTTATTGTGTTTACACTTAATTGCTCTCCTTGAATATTATAGGTAAAATAAATAAAGCTTGTGCCTCATATTTCAATATAATGTCGAACGTACTCTTTTTTTGAGTTCAAAGTCATATAATAAGTTTATTTAATAGTTTAATGGTTTTCCTGATTTCATTTTTGCAAAGAAAAAATGATGTAGTTTATGTTGATTCTCTTGTGATGGTTAAATCTTTCTCTTGCGATGTACAACTCCTTTCTCTTATGATGCATGAATATTTTCTCTTACGATGTACAACTCCTTTCTCTTGCGATGTACAACTCCTTTCTCTTATGATCTTTTGGGTATCTTCTAGGTGGTGATATCATCTCAATCGACAATACAAACAAAAATGAACCTCGGAGTAGTGGTATCATCTTATTTGACAATGCGATATGAATGACTCTCAAGGTAGTTGTATCATCATGTCTGATAATATGATGTAGAAAGTTTCCTCCAAGAATTTCATTTGTTGGAAAATGATAAAAATTCTCTCTTTAAGATTTTCATTTGTTCCAAGTTCGAATGTAATTTCTTGTTCATTATCGACTTTTCCTTCCTGCAAAATGAAGGAAACAATGTGTTTTACTTTTAGTTCATTGTCACAAGAAACATAAAACTTTTCATCTATTCATAGAAAAATTATTAGTTTTTGGGAAACTCTTTGGCCTATTGACTTCTCCATCTTGATTGAATAGAGAAATATACTGATCTTGAGGCAAGCTTTTTTTTTGGTAATTATATTTATTTACAAAACTGAACGTTATGATAGTGAAATAAAATTAAGAATTTGACATACATACTTTAAGAAGAGCTAAAACTTCACACTCTATCTATCAGCCTTCTCTCACGACTTCTTTCGTAAGGGTACACATTGAGTTCTTTAAGTCTACTACCAATCTTAAGAAATTGGGATCCTCTTCCATGTATATCTCTAATTATGTGTCTAATCATGAACTCCTCATTTCTCTTTTTGGACTGAAAGATTCTATTGTTGCGCTTTATCAACATATGATAGATGGATCCTAAAAAAACCATCTTATACACCTTGGCTTTGCTGGTGTTTCTCTTCATATGAGTTGGTTCCCACAATATTTTATCATGACATTTCCCTCATGTACGTTGTATTCCTTTAAAAGTTAGCAGCTTCTTCCATATTCCAACAATGAACATGCATGCCAAAAAAAAGTTATCCATATCCTGATTCTCCACTTTACATAATAGACATGTCTAATTAGATGTTACTCACCATTTTTCCATTCTATATTTCATAGAAAACCTCTTATTTAGAGTTAAATACAATTTGAACCGCTACTGTCGTGTGGACTATAGTAGCACGATATCAGCTTTCTCTAATCATCATTGTTGCATTTGCTTTAAACTATGATTATTGAAGATGTTTATGAGATTTAAGAATTTTTTGTACTAGCCATGATTCTTGATTTTCTTGGCTGACCTGAATTCCGCTTTGCCCAAAGTAACTATGCACCATTTCCACCAATAATTTATCCATTTTTTGTAGAGGTTCCATAGAAATTCCCAAAAGATGGATTATTCTAGATAAAGACATCCAGAAAATTCAAACATCTACTTGCTTTGGGATAACATAGTTTATCCTAGGTTATTTATGCTTTCTTTGATGCCTCCAGAATACCTATCAACAAAAACATTTGACATATACTCTCAATATCATGTAGAAAGTTCAAAACTTCTATAGGCATACATCTACACAAAGAATTGTTAGTTTGTAATGAACTGATATGAGTCGATCTCTTCGGTTGTATGCTCCTTGTATGACAATTTCTGGTCGATTTATCCTATATCCATCCTCTTAATACATATTATAAAAACATATTTATGCTAAAATAATTAAAACATGAAAGAAGGTTTTTATTGACAATAGATATTCAAAGAGTGATATTTGGGAAAAATTCACTACTCAGTGTCATGTCACGTCAAGCATAGTGAATGTCTTTGAGGTTTATGATTTGAGGTCTATCAAATTACTTGTTGCTAAGTGTTAACAATTGTTCCACACATTCGGTGAACCCTTAAAATTTTTTGAGGTCATCCCCAAAATTACTGTCCTTGTTTACTGTTTTTGGCATATCTTGAATTTTTGGTGAGCAAATCACTGAATTTTTGAGATCCACCCAAAAGTTTTTTCCCAAATACAAATTTCATATTAAGTTCAGTCTTGACTTTTTTGAGCGGTCTTGATAATTTTTTAGGTCTCTCTAAAAAATTCTATCACAGTATCTATTGTAAATGAAAATTAGAACTTTTACCTAGAGATATGACTGAGCACTTATATGCATCATTTTAAGACCTTATTAACTCATGATAAACTATAAAACGCCTTATCCAAAATAGATCATAAAAAAATGAATACTTTCAGAAGTTGGAGGTGCCAGGATGAAGCCAACTACAGAACGTTAGTCGACAAACGACGGTCAACATACAATTCATCAGCTTACTTCCAATTCTATGTTTCAAATGACGGTCGACCAGGATAGACCGTGAGTCGAATCCATCGATTCGCCAGCTAACTTTCAACTCTTAGTCACAAACGACGATAGGCCATTACGTTAGTCGACTATACCTATTCACCAACTGAATTTTAACTCTTAAACACAAATGATGGTCGACCAAATGTCGACTTACAGTTTGTTACTAGCCCCGATTGCTTTAAACTAAGGGGTATTTTGATCTTTTCCTACTATGTTTAAATGCTAAGATATGTCATTTTGACCCTAAATCATCAGATCATAGTCAGCTTAATGCTAGAAACATAACTAAAACTTACTGACGCCAAAATCATAAATCAAAACATAGAAAATTAGATGCAAGAAAGGAGAAAAAGGTCAAGAACCATGGTTCAAGAAAGCAACAAGATTCCAACATTTCCATCCCTGAAATCTTAATATTTCTACATGAATTTCATCAGTAGGTATGTGGGATTTCACTAGTGGGTTGTTTCACCCATTAGATCCCAAGTTTTAAATTTGTTCTTCATTCTTTTATCATGGTTAAACTAAAGGTTTCTAGATTTACATCAAATCATCACAAATCATATAAATATGTATTCCCAATCAGATTGTAAAGTGATTATTCACTTTATTGCATAAATTCAAGAATTCTAGATATGTATTTTTTTAGTTCATAAAAATGCATACTAGTTCTGATATTTTAGTTACTTCAGATATAAATGCCTCAATTATTATTGAATCATTATCAGATTAAGTTTTTCATTCTCAATTTGAAAATTCAGTTTTGACCTATCCGCTATTTACAGAAATTTAGTCATAATAGGTTAATAATTTAATTCATCAGGAGTAACATAATACCGAGTTAGACTAGGGTTCAGCGTATCCAATACTCCCAGAACTACTAGTAAGATAGGTTGTAAGTCCCCTCTGTGGACATCAGTTTAGTGATCATGCCACCATGCCATTATATCTCTTGTGGGGTACATTCGGCCTTGTTGATGGGGTGTATCCATCAAACTCCACATTTAACTCATGTAGTTTTATTATCGTTTATTTGTAGCTCCCACTGTTCAGTCAGGTTCTCTTGCATTGACCATATTTAGAGTTCAGTTATTATTTAGTCTCATCATGTTACAAATTTTATCATTGCATCCAGTTAGCTCAGAATTCAGTATATTATGTTCAAAACATTTTTACTTTCATTTGGTCTTGTTCAGTTATGTTTTAATTTAACTTTACTCTATCCTACATGATCAGTACCTTTTATGTACTGATGCATTTGTGTGGTACATCTTCTCGTGATGTAGGTTCAGGTTCTCAGCATCCATATCACGATTAGATCGATTTCCAATCTCCAGTTGAGTAGAATTAGTGGTGAGTCCTCATTCTCAGAGGACAATATTCATGAGTTCATTTCAGTCATTTAGTTTCAGTTTTTGCTAGACTTATTTGGAGCTTGCACCAGCATATCTAGTCAGTTAAAGGCTTATTTGATACATAGTTAGTTTCAACTTAGTATTGAGTTAATAACTTTCTTGTACTAAACTCATCAATTTTCATATATCTTTGTTTTAGTATATGGTATTCCTTTTTTTTTAATTTTAAGTATGTTTTAGATCCAAGATTACTTTATTATCTTTAGTATGCTCATGATCATTCAAGAAAGGTTAGCCTTGTATCACTTATGGTCCTAGGTTCCTTGTCCGCTTCTCAGAGGTAGCTCGGGCATGAAAAACTTGGTATCAGAGTACTAGTTATAAGAGTCCTAGGATGTCTGAAAAGATGCACTAAGTAGAGTCATTTTCATAGGTGCGAATTACACCACATCTAATAAGAGTGAGGATATAGAGTGTTTTAAGAAAAAACATCACTTTCTAGTTACTGTTATCGTGCGTAACGTAGGATCAAAATACATTTCAACTCGATGTTCTACGTTCAGATCATGCCTTTTTATAGAGATAATGCCAACAAAAGAATGCAGGGAATGCAAACGCAGCTCCTCAAGTCCTACACCAAAAAGTCTCCAATGATAAGTTCAGGAATGCTATAAAAATGTTGGCTCAATGTATGACGAATCTGAACAAATGGGTTCATGCTCCTCTGAATGCAAATAATGAATCAACAACAACAAGCGTCCGTGACTTTGTTAGGATGAATCCGACTGCGTTCAAAGGAAACTTATGAGCATCCTCAAAGTTTCTTAGATGAGATCACGAAGATCTTTAAGGCGATGCAGATCAGTGGAAATGATCTGGTGTAGTTTACAATTTGAAAGATGTGGCTCAAATTTTTTATACTCAGCGGAAGAAAAATAGGGGTACAGATGCAGCTTCTATTACTTGGGAGTGCTTTAGTGAGACCTTTTTTGACAGGTTTTTCCCAATATACGTGAGAGAAGCAAAGGCTCACGAATTCATGAATTTAAGAAAGGGAAACACGACAGTTTAAGAGTATTGGTTCAAGTTTAACCAAATATCTAGGTATGCTCCTCACATGGTTGTTGACTCTAGTGCTCAGATGAATAAGATTTTGTATGGAGTGTCTGATTTGGTGAATGCTAAGTGGAAAAATGATATGAAACTGGGGTATATGAACATCTCTAGGTTTATGACTCGCGCACAGATGACTTAGGGTGCTAAGCTTAGGGAACAACCCAAGGAGAATAAGAAGGCTAGGACAGGGAATTATGACTATCTTCAACAGACATCGAGTGGTGGAAATTGCTCGCAGAGTCACCAAAAGTGTTCAACTCTAGCCCCTTCCGCAGCTAGAGTTCCATCCATCAATAAAAGGTATGACTAGAAGGTTAAGAGAATAGGCTTTAAGTCTCAGGAATATGTTTCAGTCACCGCGACTTACCACACGTGCCCTATGTGTGGTAAGAACCATCCGGGCGAGTATCTCTTAGGGAAAGAATAATGTTTTGGGTGCGATCAGTCTAGTCATAGGTTGAGGGATTGTCCTTCTAGACACAGTCAAAGAGGTGTAAATGGTAGATCTTAGTCTATAACTTCATCAGCACCAGCGAGTCGCCCGACTCAACAGTATAACTTATCTAGTACTGTTTGCAGTCAGCACTTAAACAGGTTGTATGCTCTTTAGGCTCACCATAATCAAGAAGTTTCTCCTTATATAGTCATTGGTACGTTACAAATCTTTGAACATGATGTTTATGCATTAGTAGATCCAGGGTCTTCTCTTTCCTTTATAACTTTTACATAGCACTCCAATAAACTGTTAATCTAGAAAATCTTTTAGAACCTTTAATAGTCTCTAGTCCAGTTGGTGAACCAGTTATAGCTAGACCATAATAGGGAAATTGCCCTCTTACATTCTCTCAGAAAGTCACCTCAACAGATCTTGTCGAGTTACAAATTGTAGACTTCGATGTCATTCTAGGAATAGATTGGTTACATTCCTGTTATGCCTCAGTCGATTGTAGAACTAGGATTTTTCATTTTCATTTTCCAAATGAACCAATCTTAGAGTGGAATGGTATTAGCTTGATGCCTATGGGTCAATTCAAATCTTACCTTAAGGCGAGAAATATGTTCTCTAAGGTTTATCTCTATCATCTTGTTTGGTTAAAGATTCCGTCTTTGAAACCCCATCATCTAGTTTTGTTAAAGATTCCGTCTTTGAAACCCCAACTCTTAAGTCTGTTTCAGTAGTCTATGAGTTTCAGGAAGTATTTCTAAAAGATCTTCTCGGACTCTCCCCCTCAAAGAAAATCGACTCTTGAATTGATCTCCTTCCAAATACCCATCCTATTTCTATTCCTCATTACATAATGGCTCCATTAGAGCTTATGGAAATGAAAGAGCATTTAAAATACCTTCTAGATAAGGGTTTCATAATGCCTAGTATTTCTCCATGGGTGCACCGGTGTTTTTCGTAAAGAAGAAAGATGGTTCTCTTAGGATGTGCATTGACTATAGACGGTTGAAAAATGTCTCAATCATTAATAAGTATCCCATCCCTAGGATTGATCAATTATTTTAGAACCTTAAGGGTGCTAGACATTTCTCAAAGACAGACCTTACATCGGTTTATCATCAGCTTAGAGTCATGGATAGTGACATTCCAAAAACAACTTTAACAACTCGGTATGGTTATTATATATTTGTTGTTATGTCATTAAGACTAACCAATGCTCCTTAAAATTACATATATTTGATGAAAAGAGTGTTCAAATAGTTCTTAGAGTTGTTCGTTATCGTCTTTGTTGATTCTATCCTCAATTACTCTAGGAATGAGGAAGAATATGCGACTTATCTGAGAGTTGATCTACAAATTCCCAAGGATCCCCAGTTATTTTCTATGTTTAGCAAATGTGAGTTATGCTTGCAATTCTTTGGTTTGCTTTCTCACATTGTATCTAGCGATGGGATCCGAGTTGATTCACAAAAGATAAAAGAAGTGAAACAATATCCCAGACCTATCTCTACTACATATATTAGAATTTTCTTAGGTCTAGGAGGTTATTACAAAAGTTTCTTGGTTGGATTCTTATACATACACTCATCATTGACTAGGTTAACTCAGAAGATTGTCATGTTTCAATAGTCATATGACTGTAAGAAAATCTTTGCAAAACTGAAAACTAGATTGACTACAACTCATGTCCTAACTCTACCAGAGCGTTTAGATGTTCATGTGATCTATTGTGATGCATAAATCGTTGGTCTAGGTCTTGTGTTGATGTAGAAAGATAAGGTTATAACTTATGCTTCTAGACGACTTAAGGTTCATGGCAAGAACTATCCAACTCATGACCTCGAGCTTGCAGAAGTGGTGTTTGCACTCAAGATATGGAGACACTACTTATATTGTGTATATATTGATGCGTTCATTGACCATAAGAGCCTCAGTATGTGTTCACCCAGAAAGAGTTAAATCTTCAGCAGAGGAGATGACTTGAGTTCTTTGAGGAATACAATATGAGTGTGCATTACCATCTTGATAAGGCGAATATAGTAGCAGATGCTCTTAATATATTATTTATGGGTAGTGTAGCCCATGTTAAGGAACAAAATAATGATCTAGTGAAGGATTTTCATAGGATTGCTCGCTTGGGACTTCGCCTTATGAGCATAACAGGAAGTGGTGTAATAGTTCACAATGGGGAAGAATGTTCTTTTGTAGTGGAGGTTAAGGAAAATTAAGACAGTGATCCAATTTTGCTTGAACCTAAGGGTGCAGTCCACAATTAGAGAGTGGAGGTTTTTTCCTAAGGGTAAATGGTGTACTTCTCTACTAGGGTAGATAATGTGTACCTAATATTGGTGAGTTGAGAAATAATATCCTTGCCGAATCCCATAACTCCAGATATTCTCTTCATCCATATGCCATAAAGATTTACCGCGATCTGCGGGAAGTCTATTGGTAGAATGTCATGAAACAGGATATTGAAGATTTTATTAGTAAGTTCCCCAATTGCGAGAAAGTCAAGGTTGAACATCAGAAACCAGGAGGTTTGACTCAATAGATTATTTTTCCTTCTTGGAAGTGGGAAGTTATCAACATGGATTTCATCACACGATCACCTTATACTCGCAGACAAGATGAGTCAATTTGGGTGATAGTTGATAGGACAACTAAGTGTTTTTTTTTGCACTAAAGGATACACATTCGATGCAGGACTCTGTCAAGCTTTACCTAAATGAAATTATGAGGTTACATGTACCTTTCATTTCTGGAATTCATTTTAGAAAGGTCTTCGCACTGAAGTTAACCTTAGCACATCATTTCATCCAGAAACGAATAGATAGGTAGAGCGTACCATTAATACCCTCGAGGATATGATAAGATCTTATGTGATCGATTTCAACGGATGATCATATTTATTTTATTGAGTTCACCTACAATAATAGCTGTCATTACAACATTTAGATGGTCTCTTATGAGGCTTTGTATAGGCGTAGATGTAGATCTCATGATTGTTGGTTTAAAGTTGGTGAATCAGCTTTGATAGGTCCAGATTCATTCCTTTATACTATGGAGAAAGTGCAACTCATTAGAGATAGACATAAGATAACCCAAAGTCATCACAAATCTTATGCGAATGTAAGGAGAAGTGAATTAGAGTTGCAAGTTGATGATTGACTTTTCCTGAAAGTGTCACCTATGAAATGGTTATATGATTTGGCAAGAAAGGGATGTTTATTCCTAGATATGTAGTCCGTTACAAGATCTTGAAAATGATTGAAAAGGTGGCATATGAGTTAGAATTTCCAGTAGACTTAGCAGCAGTGCGTCAGGTCTTCCACATCTCGCTCTTCAAGAAGTGTATGGGTGATACAGCCTCAGTAGTGCCTTTAGAGAATGTGGCTGTGAAATATAGTCTTTCTTATGACTATTTACTAGTTGCGATTGTGGACCATCTGGTTAGAAGGTTGAGAAACAAAGATGTCGCTTTAGTGATGGTTTTATGGAGGAGTCAGTATGTAGAGAGAGCTACTTGGGAAGAAGAAGCATTCATGAAATTCATGTATCCTAACCTTATTCATTAAAATTTCACTCCATCTTTACGTAATAGTTACTCTTCAATTTTTCAGTCGTTCATGCGTAAAGTTAGCATTAGAATCATTTTCCCTCTATTTGTACTTGCAGTTTAGCGTATTTGCATGTTCTTTGAAATCAACTTAGTCAGAAACTCAATTCTCAATATTTAGTAGTATAGATTTCAGCTCTATTCCTCTGTTTCATTTATTTATTTATCATTCAAGGACGAATTGTCCCAAGGGGGAGATAATGTAACTCTCTGTGTAAAAAATAGACCATAAAAATGTTGTAAGACCCCGAAAATGACTTTGGTGAACTAGAGAATAAAACGTTGGTATTGATGTTCTAAGTTACTAAATAGGTCTAATATATGGTGTAGAGTTAGGAGCTAAAGTATTAGGTGTATTGGAAGTTAAACGTCAAGGGATGACCAAGAGGTTCGATGACTAAGTCACCTAGGTTCCTGATATGTGGTTCTATTTGTTTATATGTGATTCATAGGTTTTATGGTCCTTAAATGAGTTATTACATCATATATAGTCAGTTTGTCATGTTTCGTGGAGTTTGGAGGTGAAACGTCCAAGAACGTTCATCACGTTCGAATGATGTGCCTTTAAATAACCTTGTGTGTCTACGCATGTTTCGTCCAGATTTAACGTGTTCGTTCTGGATGAAATATATCTGAGAGGCGTTAAGTTCATATACGATCATGTTTGGGTTTGACACATTCGACAAACGTCCCCATGGACCAACAAAGGGTCCTTTGGGAAGGAACCATTTTGGTGGCCAAAACTGCCCAAATTCAGTCTACCTATGGAAGGTAATCGACGGCCAGTGGCCTGGTCGACGCCCGGTAGGTGGTGGGATTCATTGGGTACTTATCCTAGGAACACAAGCTTCCATTTTCAAGGCTCTGACCCAATCGACGGCGGACAACACGACCTGTAAGTAGACTGACGCCTCGTCGATGGGTCAGTCCTCTATTAGCCTGTGGTGCAGCTCACTGTTAAGTTAAGGGGTGATTCACCCCACATAAAAATAGATGTATTGTCGGTTATATGGGGTCTTTTGAGTAGTTTAAATGTGTGCATATTCCTAATTACATTGAAGAGTTCATTCTTCAAAATCAAATTCCCAAATTGCTTAGAATTCTCCCAGAGACTCCATTGAAGTCCAAAATCAAGGAAGGGATTAAGGTAACTGTTTGAGTTTAAATTATTCATCAAAGTGAAGAATTAGCTTCATCAAGGTATGGATATTAATCATTGAAACTCTCTTACGCAAGGAGCCCCAATTCTAAAGATGTTTTCAAAGTTTCTAAAGTTGAATTGTCTAATTTCATAATTCTACAACAGGTTCTTGCATTAATGATTTATAAACACTGAATAATGATTTAATTTATATTTAATTTATTATTTTAATCTAAATTACCTATGAACCCATGATTTGGATAAACCCTAGATTTTTTACAAAGCTATGAGTTACTCTATATTAACCTAATGTTGTTGAATTCTACTGTAGATTCTTATGGGCTTTCTAATGATGTAATAATTGTATTTAATTGATATCTAGGTTGTATTAGATTTATGAATCTCTAATGAATTGACCTATTTTCATTGAGTATCATAGTTTCTAAATTGAATTATTGTTCATGGCCATTGGTAAGGGTGTTATGTTAGTGAATTGGATAAATTATCATCAAGTTTAGGTGTTGACGATGTTGAGGTTATAAGGTTACCCATTTCTCTTATTTTTATGTTATTTATATTTCAATTGTGTTGTGACTGGCGTGGTCCACTTATGGTGCCGGTGTTAGGTGAATTGTGGCCTTGTCGGCATTACTTTATGCAATATGATGATCATGAAATTTTTGACACTACTTGAAGTAATGTGGCTATTTGTTTAGTTTATTATGTTAAGTTTAATGATATCTATCTACATGTTAATCAACGTGAAAATATATGTGTTATAATGATGTTATGTAGGTGATCATGTTGAACTAATTCTTTGACGTTGTGATTATATTCTTAGGGTTGAATCTTGGTTATTCTTACATGACTAGATAAATCTATATTGGTCACATAGATGAAGTCATGATAATATATAAGATGACTTGAAGATGACATGGTTATACTTAGGCATTTCTATAAAGGGTTGTATTATGAGTTAAAAGTGAAGTATGTGGTGTCTTCTCTTTGTTTACTTGTGTTACTTACTTACTTAATATATATATATATATATATATATATATATATATATATACGATTATAGATACGTGATGTCTTGACATAGGATGTTGAATTTATTAGTCTTGAATGTATTAATGACATGTGACTTTAAATGAAGTTAAGAGTGTCTTTTATGTGAAACCTTGAACCTAGTGGTAAGGTTTTAAATGATTAAGTTGTAAGTTGTAATGGTATCCTTAAAAGTAAAGGACTGATGGACTTAAGGTTAATTGGATGGAACGACATCATACTAATCCTTAGGAAAGTCATCATGAGCTTCTTATCACCATTGGAAGGTAGCCTTAAGAGGACCTGTTTGGTAGGGTAAATGCAATAGGGTTATGAACTTGTTATGGAACCCTTTTCAGTGAAACTTATGTGTGAATTAATCTATGAAAACGAAGGCTAGCACTTAGTGAATATTGTATGGGAAGTAGTTCTAGTCAAGTATGAGACTAGATTACAAAGCATGTCCTTCATATTCCTTAACCATGTGTCTAAGTTCTACAATTATCAAGTAGAACACCCTTATTGGAGTAGGTTAGAATTATGAATTCCATGTGTAACTATTATGTTCTAAGTCGGTTATTTCCTATTCGCATCATACAGGATACTTACTAGCATTGTAGAAGTTCTATGACATTTAGGTGGTGGTATAGGATTCTATCTAGACATTGCACAATAGGCTTTGATGTGTTAGTTAGAGTCCCTAGGTCTTCTCCAATACCATTACTTGAATGTTCATTATGTGATTTATGAGTCTTAATGAACTAATGAACCAATGATTTGTCTTATGAAGTATGTGAACAGAGTAAGTACCTATCAAGAGTAGTTAAGGGATTTCTAGTTAAGGTGTGAAGGGGGCATAGGAATGGTCACTTCGTATCTTACGTAGATGAGTCATACGAATGAATCTAGTTAGGGAAGATGTTGATTATATGGACATGATCCGAACATAGGATGTTTTAAGGATTTTTTATGTAGTCGTGGAGGGTAATTCATGGACGTTATCTTCTTTATCTGCTTGAGCAAGTCTTTCTGATAGCTTTTTATATGGAAATGATCTATTATCTATGTCTTTGTATTTTTGGTGAGAATGATTCTATCCTAGCTAGTCTAAAGTATCTCTTGAATGTGTCTGTAAGAGAATGTATGGGCGGTCGTTTCACAACTCACTCAAGTAAGATTTAGAGTCACCTTTGGTAGGAGAATGTTAGTTTTATACTTTGATGTCTTGAAGTGTGTATGTGACTTATAATAAGTGTTCTTGATTATCATTTAGGTATGATTAGGGAGTTTGTATGGGTGATCTCTCTTTGTGTGGCTTAAGTCATTCTTAGGTTTAGTTTAAGTGAGATGATTACATACTAAGAGATTTCTAAGGTGAAGGTAAATATATGATAATTGCTTAAATGTTATCATATGTGTTTCTAAGTGGCTAACTGTTATTCTTATGACAATAATATGACTTGTTAGCGAAAAAAATGCATATTTCCAATAAATGTCCATTTTCATGATTTTTATGCATAATGTCATACTTATTACATGTGTTTGTACTAACTCCATGCTTTTATTTATCTATAGTTCTTTGTAGGTGAAGAGCTTTTGTGAAGGAAGACTTGGATTGTAGCATCGTTCAAGAGAAGTTGAAGTATGTCCTCATTTGCCTTGAGGACAAATATGTCTTTTATGTTTTCATTTGATGTATTGTAATATACTAAGTATTACTATTTTTGTATTGAACTATAGGTCGTTTCCCAAATAATCTTGTGTCTTAAGATGATGAAATTGAGACGAGATTTTCTATTGTTTTATATGAAAGAGCTTTTAAAGTCTATATTATGTTTTGTGAAAAGTTCTAATTCCGCACTACTTTTCCTTATGTTTATGTGATGAATTATATGAAAGGTCTTCTACAAGACCTCCGAAGGTAAAGTAAGCTTGTTGCAATCCGAGGTTTCCCCTCACATCTACGGTGTGGTTTCGGGTTGCGACATACGTAGACTTTGAGAACTTGCAGGTGCCAATGAAGGAGCCAAACGGACCGTCAGTCAACTTACATTGTGTCAATCGACTTTGTCAATCAGCCAGATGACTCTCAATTCTATGTCACAAACGACGGTCGACTAGTACAGATTTTCAGTTTACTTACGATCTGACAGTCGACTCTGTCTATTAATCAGCTTATTTCCTGTTCTTAGTTGCAAATGACGGTCGACAAGTATGGACCGTCAGTGAACTTACGGTCCATCATTCGACTCCGACGATTCGCCAGCTTACTTTCAACTCTAAGTGAAAAACGATGTTGACCAATACGGACCGTCAATAGATTCATGGTCCATCAGTCGACTCCGTTGAATCGCCTGCTGACTTTCAACTCTCTGTCACAAACGAGGGTAGATCATTACGGATTTTTAGATGACTTACGGTCCGTCAGTCGACTTCATTAGTGACTACGACAACTTTTAATTCATGGGTCTTTTGGTTTTTTCTACTTCGTTTAAACCTTAAGATATGTCATTTTGACACTAAATCATTACATTTTAGTGAGTTTAAGCATAGAAACATAACTAAAAATTACCTAAGTCCGAACCATAAAATAAAAAATTAGAAAATTAGAAATACGAAGGGAGAAAAAGGTTAAAAATCATAGTTCAAGAACGTAATAAGGTTATAGCAGTTCCATCCCCAAAATATAAATATTTCTCCATTAATTTCATCACTAGGTATGTGGATTCCTATCACCCATTAGATCCCTACTTCTCAATCAGTTCTTGATTCTCTTATCATGATTCAACTTAGGGTTTCTAGATTTACAACAGATTATCACAAAATAGTAAATATACATTTCTAATCAGATTGTAAAATTATTATTTAGTTTATCGCATCAATTCCTGAACCCTAGTTATCAATTTCTTTAGTTCTTGAATTATACGTGCTAGTTAAGATATTTCAGTTACTTAATATATACATGTCTAAGTTATTAATGCATCATTATTAAATTAATTGTTGCATTATCAGTTTGCATGTTTAGGTTAGAGATATCAAGTATTACAGAAATTCAATCATAATATGTTAGTTATTAAATTCATTGGGAGTAGCATAATACCTAGTTGGACTAGGGTTCAGCATACCCAATAGTTCCAGAACTACTAGCTAGTTCGTTCGTAAGTCCCCTTTGTGTGACTCAATTTAGTTGTAACACCAGCATGCCTTTATACCTTTGTCATGGTACATTAGGTCCTCTCGATGAGGCGTATACACCGGACTCCACATTATTAGTAGCTCCCATAGTTCAGTCAGACTCTCTTGCATTGTCCATATTTATAGTTGAGTTAGTATTCAGTCTCAACATGTTAAAATTTTTGTCATTGCATCCAATTATCTCAGAATTCATTTTATCATGTTCAAAATATATTTACTTATTTTTGTGGTTGTTCAGTTATGTTTTATTTCAGCTTTGCTCTATCCTACTTACTCAGTAACTTTCAAGTATTGACGCATATCTCTCCTACATCTTCTCGTTATGTAGGTTTAGTTTCTCAGCATCTTAGTCACACTTAGAAAGATTCCCAATATCTAGTTCAGTAGAAACACTGGTGTGTCCTCATTCTAGGACAATAGCCATGAGTTCATTTCAGTCTCTGAGTTATTTAGTTTAAGTTTTTTCTAGACTTATTTGCGGCTTGTCCCAGCGTTTCTATCTAGTTAGAGGCCTATTTCAGACATAATTATTTTCATATTAGTATAGAGTTAACAACTTCCTTGTATTAAACTTATATGTTTTCATATATCTTAGTTTTAGCATATGGGTATTACCCATCTTTTTTTTTAAGTATGTTATAGCATCCGCATCAGTTAATTATCTTTAGTATGCTCGTGATCATGGCACGAGGGTTACCTTTGGATCACTTTTGGTCCTAGCTCTTGTGTCTGCGTCTCGGGGTATCTCGGGGTGTAACACTTACATGTTAGACTCTAGTTTGGCCTACTTCATTTTGAGGGTTTTTAGATTCTCCCCCACATAGAAAACATTTTTTCTCGAATAAAACTTGCAACACTTTAAACACTTTCAAGAGTAAATAATAAACACTAGAAGCTCATAACCATACCACACCATGCACAATACATATACATTGGAGGAACATAAACTCCACATAATCAAGAGACTTAAAACACAACAAAAAAGTGGGAATTACATCTACAACTTATCATACCAAGGTTTCATGAGAGAATATTATTTCCATGCTTTGCTTCTATGTGAATCCTCACTTGCCACCTATACTTGTAGAAATAAACAACATATGGATTTAGGACATTGAGTTCACTAAGTATGGTGAACATGCAAGAAAACCGTGCTAAAATAGACATTTACTTCATAACATGCTTTCTAAGATCTTTTGATGTAAACCTCATAAAACAAATGTAAGAACGATTTTCAAGACATCATACACATATAGGACATAGGCAAGTAGTTCATAAGAGAAAACCACAACCATATAGAATACATATATATTTATACTTTTTACCAAAGGTTATTCTAAGACTTACTTAAGTAACAAAATAAAAGACCGCCCCATAAACCCTCTTCAAGCACACCTAAGCAATACTTAAGGCTACCCAAAATAAGTTTAATCTCTATATTACAATAATAAATAGTTCCATATTAATCAAGTAACACCTTTTAATCATTTAGACTCTTCATTATTCCTAAAGTTACTGTAAAACACACCTAAGAAAGAGAATGAAGAGACCGTTCATACACCCTGTTCAAGCATTCCTAAGCAATCCTCAAAGCTACCCTAGATAAGTCACCTTTCTAATAAACATACTCCATCAAAAGAACCATATTCATTTACAACCATTTTGAGAGACAAGTACTCACATAAGGGACTTCACATAATGGTCTTTGAGGATACCTAGGGAACTCACCTAGAATCTTCAAATCCTACTCCTGCAATGAATCTATAGCATCTCATTCTACTACCTAGACGTTGTAGAACCTATCTAATAACTAGAGTGTACATCCTATATAAAGAGATGAGTCATTAACCGACATAGACCATACTAGCTAGGTATGGAATCCAAAGTCTACCCTACTCTGAGGAGACTGTTGTACTTGCCAAGGGTAGAACTAGTACACATCTCATGTTGGCACACAATTAAGGAATATAAAGGGTTTCTCTGTAGTCTACTCTAATTTTATGTAGAGCTATTACTAAAAGAATATTCACTTTGTGTTTTTCCTTTATTATCATAGAGTAATCATTCCCTAGGTGTATTAGAGAAGGACCATCACATTGCCTTAACAACTCTTAATACTTTTTCTTTCCAAGGATGGGTCCACTAGGTCTAAAAACCACAAGGTATTAGGATAGATCTTGGGAATTCCATAGAGATGGTTTCACGTTGTTCCATCTAAGCAACCCTTAAGTCCATAATTCTAGTCAAAAATGATATCATTACTGTCTTTCACTTCTAGGCTTCTATTAACCTTCTTTTATATATATTCAAGGTTCTTATTCTTAACCTTCTTTTCAATATTCAAGGTTCTATATTTGTCATCCTTAAAGGGAATCATATTAGGTCTATCAATCCTAGACTTTCATTCATCATTCATTCATACACATTTATGATAAAGGTGCTTAAGACTACTAAGTCAAGAGTTCACATTCAAATAACTTTCATGTATCAAGTAGAGGTACCTAATTCTACCAATCAAGAAAAAAAATCATCATATCACGTATTCAATAACATCAAGTACCATGTTGGAACAACTAAGTCCACCTAACAAGAAACCCTATCAATACACATATAGAGACTCATCATCAACTATCATATTAATCTATAACCATTTCTAGGAACTCATTATTTCACATCACACATACACATATACAATGTTATCCTTCACATTGTTCATCAATAAAAGCTAAAACATCATAGCACCATAAATCACATAAGTCTATTTTGTTTTTTGTAAAAAAGTTGTAAAGGAAATAGTGTCAGTATCCTATTCATGAATAGTAACCATGAATTGTAAGAGTCAAGTTACTGTGTAAATAGTAAGAGTCAAGTAACTGTGTAAATAGTAAAGGCCAATCGTCCTTTAACAAGGATGAAAGGTCATTATGTATGTCTATATAAGGGGCATTTGCCTTCATAAATAAAATATCCTTCTTCCAACAATCTTCTCTCTACTCTAAAATAACAAAACCGCTTCCACCCCTCCATTGGTATCAGAGCTAGATAATTAAATAATCATGGAAAACAAATCAACTATGACAGATGATCTACAAAAACAGGTATACCATTTTATATTTATGAGTAGCTAAATTAATTTATTCCTGAAAATCTCTTGTTAATTATAATTGTTTATCATGTTTGAATAATGTTATAATAACTATCTTTAGAAAGTTTGCTACAGAAATATTCTTCGAATAAGTATGCCCAGACTATGTCATCCTAAGGTTGAAACCGGTAGGCAGAGAAGGTCGTTTAGGGGAGTAAACAAAGTTGAGGCGCTGTTAGGGTAACTAATCAAAGAAGAAAGCTGTAGTAGTGACCAGACGAGATGATTATTAAATTATTATTTAGTCTTAATAAGCAAGTATAATATATTAAGAGGTTGGAAGGAATAAAGTTTTAGTGAAAAATGAAAATAATAAAAATGAAAACATACCTATTAGACGATAATGTTGATTATAAGATATTACTACTCTATATACTAAAAAATTTGAATACTGATATAAAAAGAGAAATTTATAATAAATTATTAACATATGAGATAATAGAAATAACAACCCAAGGTTGGACTGAGTTAACCATACAAAGTATACAAGATGAGCTTTATTATGATATGTATGATTTATATGATGATTTAGATATTGGAGATTAAATATGACTGAATATTGGCTAAGGCAATATGGTAGGAATTACAGGTTAAAAAAGATTAGATATCCAGATAAATTAAGTAAGCTTTTTAAAATATTATATAAAAAGTTATGATGAATAAAAATAAAAATACTAAAATAAAAAGAACTAAGATAGATAAAAAGGTAAGAAAAATATGGAAAAAATTAAGATCTTTATATATAGAATATGAACTATCACAACTAGTCAAAACAGATAATGATAGAAAAGATCAATTGATAAACATAATTTCAAAAATAGAATATAAATATGTCTGCTATTATAAAAAACAGTATGAACAGAGAAATCTATAAACAACAATTAATAGAAGAAATAATGGAAATAATGGTTGAAAAAGAACAAGAATTACAACATAGAAAAAGAAGATTAGAAGAAAACATATTAGCAGGAGTATGTAATAAATCACTACTAGCACAAAGAAAAGATATATCCATGTTAAAATTAGAATTAGATTGTCTTGAATATGAGTTACAGCATAATATAATGCATAGATTATAATGAATAAAGAAGAATTTGCAGTAGACGAAAAAACATACGAAAATCAAGACGGAATGATAATAAAAATAATATTTTCAAATCTAGGAAGAAGATATAAAAAAATAGGAAATAATTTATACTTAATGTTAGAAAAAGAAACGGCAAAATTAGAAGATAGTTTAACAGCTATGGTAAGAATAACAAAAGAAAATGAAGAAATAGATAAATCAAGAGAAATTGAAAAAATAAAAACACAAGCAAAACAAGAAGTACAAAATTTAGAATAAATAAAAAATACAAGAATACGTGAATTAGAAAAAGAATTAGCTAGGTTAAAATTATTATATGAAAATAAACAAAAACAAAAAGATAAAGAGCTAGAATTAACTAATGAAATAAAACAAATGGAACAGAAACTAAATGAAGATCTAAAAGATCTAAATGAAGATATTGAAGTAAATGAAATAGACGGAAATGAAAATGACCAACAATCGGAAATAAGTGATATAAGTGAAACATATACAGAAATTCTAGAATAGATAAATAAACCAAAAAAATTAGAAATAAACACAGGAGATATGAATAGACCTAGTACGTCAAGAGTAAAAACCCCAGATAATAGTCCCAGAAATAGCCCTAGAAGTAGTCCTAGGTGGACACCACCAACTTATTATACAGAAAGTTATCAACAATCAGATAGAAATAATGCAATATGGAACAGTAGATTAAATAAGAATTGGATACCAAAACCAATAAGTGAACAATATAATTTCTTAGAATTAGATTGCGTCACAGACATAAATAAAGCAATATTACTATGGACAAGAAATATATCCAAGCAGTTAATAGATAATAAAATAGAAACAACAAAAACACCAAGATATATAGAAAGAACATTCGTAGGAACGGCAAAATTATGGATAGAAAATCTACCCCCAGAAAAGTTTAGAAGTACTTAAAAATGATAAGAAAATGGATGGATCCCCATCAGCAACAAATATAGATATACTAGATAAATATGAATCAGCAATAAGAAATGAATATGGAGGCATGACTACAGATATAAGAGAACAAAATAGAGAAAAAATAATAAATAGACAACTTATGACAAAATTAGTTATATGTAAAATGTGTTACTTAGAAGAATATACTTGCGCATTTAAAGAATATTATTACAAAGCTAAATACAATTTAGACGAAGCAAAAGAAATAAGAAAACAATATTATACAAAATTACCAGAACCATTTAGTACAAACATAATAAAGGATTGGGATAATGAAGGAATGGTAGATACTTTAGGATCTAGAATAAAAATTTTTAAATCAATGGTTCATACAACTATGTGAAAACCAAAAAGAAAAATTAAAAATGGAAAAAGTATTAAATAAAAATTTATCATGTTGTAAAAATAAAATGGCACCACAATTTGGATGCACAACTAAAAAACAAAAATCTAAAAGATATAAAAATTATAGAAAAAACAAAACTATATATAAATATAAACAACCAAGACGAAGGTATTATGTAAAAAATCATAAAATAAAAAGACCATACAGACCAAAAAGAAAAATATCCCAATGTACTTGTTATAATTGTGTAAAGATAGGACACATAGCTAAAGATTGTAAATTACCCAAAAATCCAAAAAGAAAACAAGTAGCAGAATTAATTATAGACAAAGAAAAATATATGCAAATAGAGTACATAGATTATGAATTAAGTGAAAATGATAGTATATATGAAGTATCAGACATAGAAACTTAGAATGAAGAAGAAAATATTAACATAGATAATAACGAAACAGATGAAGAAATATAATGTCTGAAAAAGAAATAAAAATAATATCTAAGGAAGAATATCAAGATGAAGAATCATCAGAACAGAAAATTATATTTGATAATACGATATTTGAACAAATAAAAGGAAAAGAATTAGATTTAAGTGTTCAAAAAGTACTAGAAATACCTATTTTAAGAAATTGGTTTAAAAGACAAAACGAAGAATACTATGTAGTTAGTCAAAAAGAACATATCATAGATTGTAAATACACAAGAGGAAAAGCATAAATACCTATAATAAATAAAAGAATGATAAACAAAGAAATACAAGATATAAAAGCTAAAACACCAATAAAATATGTACATTTAGGAGGAACAGAAATATTAATAAAAGCCTGCTTTAGAGAAGGAATAGATACACCTATAGAAATATATTTAGCAGATGATAGAATTGTACACCCTATAGAAAAAAGCATAATTAGTGCAGTAAAAGGAAACTTAATATATCAAAAATTTAAGTTTACAATAAGTGCTAATTTTACAGTATCATTAACAGATAAAAATATAGATAGATCATTAGTTCTATATTGGTAAATGTCTGGAATAGAACTAGCACCAGGGAGCAAATTATTTACAGCAAGATGTAAAAATTTATATATATTAACAACAAAGCATAAAATAACAGCAAGAAATAAAATTAATAAAATAAAAATAGAAAATCCTTTTGAAAAGATAATTACTGTAGTAGACAATAATGACTATAGCTATAAAGAAATTGATATAGAAGAAGATTTAGAGATAATAAAAGAAAGATTAAGCACTTCAAGCGTACCAAATACATTGACAAGAGCTACCTCATCAAGGATGAGTACATCTAAAAGAAAATATGAAATTCCACAAAGCTTATTAGATAAAGAAGAAATAAAACCATATCATTATTTCATAACAGGAATAATAGACCAAAGAAAATATAAAATATTAATAAATACAGGACAAGAAGAAAATTATATAACAAGAGAGTTAGTATTAGAAGAAGAAATTATAAGAACAGGACATACATGCCCTAGACTACCTAGTGAGATAGTGAACACGAATGAAGAAACAACAGAAAAAGAAATAATTATAGGAGGAATACCCTTAGTAATACAATTCAAAGTATACCAAGGAGATCATAATATTACATTAGGAATAAAATCGTTAGAAAAAGTTAAACCATACAACATAGAAAATGAACAATTAACAATAACTTGTCAAAATAAGAAAATAATTATAAAAAGAACAAAATGATTAATGAAAATATTTATACTTACAAAAATTATAGTAGAACGATATCACAACAGATATTATACCCCTATGATAGATACAGGAGCAGAAGCGAATATATGTAAATATAATTGCTTACCAGAAGATAAATGGGAAAAATTAAAAACACCTATGGTAGTAACGGGATTTAACAATGAAGGAAGTATGATTAAATATAAAGCAAAAAATATAAAAATTCAAATATGGGATAAGATACTAACAATAGAAGAAATGTATAATTTTGAATTTACTACAAAAGATATGTTATTAGGAATGCCATTTCTAGATAGATTTTATCCACATATAATAACAAAAACACATTGGTGGCTTACTACACCATGCGGAAATAAGATAGGAGCAAAAAGAGTAAATAATAAACAACGAAAACCTATGGAATGAATAAAAGGAAGTGAAAAAATAAACCAAGAAATGGAAAATATAAATAATAAACAAATAACACAATTAGAAATTATTATATTTGCTATAGACAAAGTTAAATTAATTAATGAACAACTAGAGCAATTATATAGTGAAGACCCATTACGAGGATGGGAAAAACATAAGACAAAAGTAAAAATTGAGTTAATAGATGAAAATAGCATAATAACACAAAAACCATTAAAATATAACTTTGATGATTTAAAAGAATTTAAAATACATATAGATGAATTATTAGCAAATAATTACATACAAAAAAGCAATAGTAAACATACCAGTCCAGCATTTATAGTTATAAAACATAGTGAACAAAAATGAGGTAAAAGGAGAATGGTCATAGATTATCGTAATCTAAATGCTAAAACCAAAACATACAATTATCCAATACCAAACAAAATACTAAAAATAGGACAAATACAAGGATATAATTATTTCAGTAAATTTGACTATAAATAAGGATTTTACCACCTAAAACTAGAAGAAGAATCTAAACAATTAACAGCATTCACAGTACCGCAAGGTTTCTATGAATGGAATGTTTTACCTTTTGGATATAAAAATGCACCAGGTAGATTCCAACATTTTATGGATAACTGTTTTAACCAACTAGAAAACTGTATCGTATATATAGATGACATATTGTTATATTCTAGAACACAAGATGAACATATAAGATTATTGGAAAAATTTATACATATAGTAAAAAATACAGGTATAAGTTTGAGTAAAAGAAAAGCAGAAATTATGAAATCATACATAGAATTTCTAGGAATACAAATAGATAAAAATGGAATAAAGATGCAAACACATATAGTACAAAAAATAATTACTATTGATGAAAATATAGATATAAAAAAGAAATTACAATCCTTTGTAGGATTAGTAAATCAGGCAAGAGAATATATACCAAAATTAGCAGAACATCTAAAACCATTACATAAAAAACTTAAAAAAGATGTAGAATATCATTTTGATGATAAAGATAAAAAACATATAAGAAATATTAAGAATTTATGTAAAAAATTACCAAAACTATATTTTCCTGATGAAAATAAAACATTTACTTATATTGTCGAAACAGATTCAAGTGATCATAGTTATGGAGGAGTTTTAAAATACAAATATGAAAAAGAAAAAATAGAACACCATTGTAGGTATTATTCAGGATCTTATACAGAAGCACAAATAAAATGGGAAATAAATAGAAAAGAATTATTCGCATTATATAAATGTTTATTAGCATTTGAACCATATATTGTTTACAATAAATTTATTGTAAGAACAGATAATACACAAGTAAAATGGTGGATAATGAAAAAATTAGATGATTCAGTTACAACAAAAGAAATAAGGAGACTAGTATTAAACATACTAAATTTTACATTTACAATTGAGGTAATAAAAACTGACAAAAATAAGATTGCAGACTATTTATCAAGACAGAGTTACACAGCCAGGACAAGATAATGTTATGGAAAACATACTCAAAACCCTAACTACACTTTGTACAAAAGTGGACAGTATGGGCTTGAGAATTCAAAAGCTAGAAGAAAAGGAAGAATCTATAAGTCAGCAGCATGACTATAAAAATGTGGAGCTACGTCGTTCGGCAGACGAAAAACAGCCAGAGCTAAAAGGAGACGTTGGGAAACTCCTTAAAACCCATAAAATTACTGATGCTGCAGGTACAAGCAAAAAAGCTATGGAGAAACCTACACCAAAAAACATAAACCTAAATAGCATATTTACCAAACCATTTACTCCAAAGGTACAGATAGTAGATGCTTCAACACCACAAACATCTACCTATGCAACTAGCCTGCATAAAGAGAAGAAAACATACAACCGTATATCCTGAACATATATTGAAAACCTATACAAAATACAAAACTTTTTTAATCAAAAACCCAAATCTACCACAACATTAGAAAAAACCCAAGATTACCTAACCCAAAAACTACAAGGCTATAACAAGTTAATTGCACAACCAAAAACTAATCCAAACCTAGTTAAAACTTGTTATAACTATGGATTATTAAATACAGTCTATACATATACAGGTGAAGAGATAAGTGGAATCCCAGAGGTCCACAAAGCATTTTTAATATATAAAAAGATAACAAAAGGAAACTTATTTTTCATAAGATTCTACACAGCACCAGCAGAGATACTCTATGATGAAATAAAGCCAATGATCCAGATAGTCAAAATTGGGCTAACACGAGAAATGATAATCCCAGAAGATATAGGCCAACAGCCAGAGATAACAAGAGTTGAGATACCCAGTTTCTATGCCAATAAAAGGATAATTGGATTATCAACTATTATACAAGAGCTAGCAAATAACTATCTACAAGGCAACGCCATATGGAGCTACTATTCGAGAGACCACTCAATGATATATGCCAATTCAAAAGAAATAAGACAAGCAGATATGGAAGAAGTCCAAAAATGGATTTTGACCCTGTTAAAACCAGAAGCTACGCCAACAACTACAGCAATAAAGCAAGGATTCATATCCGAAGAACTAATGACGAGATATTGCAAGCTAGTCGGACACAATTACCCAGATCATATATGTTCCAAGTGCAACCAAGGTGATGACATAATTCCAGAAGTACAACTGGAGTAAGCTGAGAAAAAGAAAATAGGGAAAAGATAGACATAAAATATATGTAAATTAGTCATAATTATTGTCGGCCACATGTAAAAAGTAAAGGCCATTAAATAAAGAAGAAAAAAGTATGTCGGCCATTTGGCCAAAGTCTATTTTGTTTTTTGTAAAAAAGTTGTAAAGTAAATAGTGTCAGTATCCTATTCATGAATAGTAACCATGAATAGTAAGAGTCAAGTTACAGTGTAAATAGTAAGAGTCAAGTAACTGTGTAAATAGTAAAGGCCAATCGTCCTTTAACAAGGATGAAAGGTCATTATGTATGTCTATATAAGGGGCATTTGCCTTCATAAATAAAATATCCTTCTTCCAACAATCTTCTCTCTACTCTAAAATAACAAAACCGCTTCCACCCCTCCATTGGTTCATAACAATTATAACACATAAATACTAACACCATAAGTGGACCATACAAATAAATACAATTAACTATCAATCATACACAATATAGAGGAATTAGGTCAACTAATCACCTTAAATTATCATTACCACCATTCCTTAGCCTTTTTAACCAATTCACTTTACAAAGGCTCTTACCAATAGCCATGAACACAATACTAACCCATCAACCAATCCATATCAATGATCCAATAATATACAATATGAATATCATTATTATAAGGTCGGTTATAGACAATTCTAGCATGATCAAAATATAATTGAATATCATAATACAATCTAAACATGAATTCACTAAGATAAAGCCATGATCAATTCACCCACTTCAGATCCAAAACTAGCAATTCAAGGAATACAAGGCTTAATATCATTTTGATGTTAAAATCATAAATTAACATCAATTATAATGAAACACTATTTTAAACTTTTTTCATGCAAGAACCCATGCTTAGAATTCAAAATAAGAATTTCCATGTTTTTGAACATGCTTAAAATTCAGAATAATAATTTCAATGTTTTTGAATATCATTGAAAAGCCTTTGGAATTGTCTCCTTGAATGAGAGAATAGTCAAGGATGAAATCACCATACCTTAATTGAAGAATTCCAACTAAATTGATGCAGAAACAATGATGAACTTCAAATTCTAGCTTCAACCTTGCTTCAACCTTCAATTGAGTCAAGAGAGAACTTCTTTTGATCTTATGATTTTGGTTTTTAATAATGAGGTCTAATTTATAACTAAATTAATATACCATAAAAGACCAAAAATAACCGTCCATGCCTTAATTGGGACGTGGGGTGAATTTCCTAATTCACCCCTTACATGGCCTAGACCTGCATAAAATTACAGGCCCAAAACATGGTTGCAAACAACGTCCCATCGGCTGACCAACCTTACGTATTGTAGGTCCGTGGTTTTTGTAAGAGGCTCCCTAATTGGGGGCTAATCTCCCACAAAAAAGTGTTGATCCATTCCCCCTTTTGACGGGGAGTTGATTGGACCACTGCCCATCATTTAGGGTCGTTTGTTGGACTCCTTTTAGGACATTGCCAAGGTTTGGGTACTCCTCAAGGATCCATAGGGTGATCCTTGGGGAGTCGTACCCATACTTTCAACCCTAAACATTTCATCTAGATCCCATAATCCTCTCCTATCAATTTAGACGCAAACAACACATAAAACATACAAAGGCACACTAGCACTTCAAGGTAAACTTTCGAATGTCTTGCTCGTTCTTGGATGTTTGACTTCCAAACTCCTCAAACTGGCTTCTAAAACTTATATTAATTATTTAAATACTTTATTTACTCATTATAACCATGTTAGGCTCTAGTTTGACCTACTACATTTAAAGGGTCGTCACACTTGAAGTATGTGCCCCCATAGGAATCTTTTCTAGTAGAACCACCTAGAAGCTATTATGTTTTTTTATGGTTTACCTTGTAAAGTAGCACACCTTTATTTCGGTGTGAGGGGTTTACACAAGATTTTATATATCTTATATAGTCTATGTAAGTTAATGTGATGTTTTCCGAATGTTAAAATTAATGAATGAATGTTAGAAGATGAATTAAAATAAGTGAATGAATGTTAGAAGATGAACAATTACTAAGACTACTTAAGCAATTTTTTTTAGTGTAGGTAAGGGTATAGGACTTTACCTTTACATCGCACAAGTGGGTATTACTAGGAGTTATAGTGTAGGTTGATAATGAATACATGTTATGAATGGAACAATGGTGTTAGTATCACTTGTTATAAGGGTGTATCATTTAAATGATCATGCCTATAAATTCTTTATATGTTTACTCATATATGTGGGATTATGGGACTCCATATGTACATCGCACAAGTACACTTGTGAAGGTTTACTTATGATATGAACTAAGTGTGTTATTACTAAGATGTAATGAATGAATCCGTCCTTATGTGATCATTAATGAAGTATGTTGGTCTTATGTTTTATGTTAAAGGAATATGTTGTGCCTTGTTGGATATGATGTGTCTAATCTAGGGTTGCTTCCTTGGATCATTTGGAGTGAGTAGTATTATGGTATGCTACTTGCACGTTGCAGTAGTTTGACTATCGGTTGTCTTATGTGAAGGCTATATTTATGATGTGCTTCTGGCCTTATGAATGTATGTGGTTGGAGTGATGGGGTATTTATGAAAATTCAACTTTGGTGACCTTAAGGTGATACTTTTGTATGAATGGTGGAATGGGAAACTATTAATACATTGTGCTAAGTATTACATAAGGGTTCCTTAAGATAAGAAGTTAAGTAAAAATGAAAGGTAACGTAATGTGGCTATTGTCTATGCCTCAAATGTGATAAATGCTTTTATGTGTTTCTATGAATGGTATCCATGTATATTATGGTGTATCTTTACTATATTGTGCCTATTATCAAATATTCATCAGGTTTTTCTAAAATTACATGATTCATGGATTCCAACTAAATGGCAATTTTTAAGCACATTTTTGCATGGTTTTCATACTTAGAGCATTATTTTGCTAACACCATTCTTCTTCATATTTTACACCAAGTATAGGTGGTCGCGACCAAATGACCTTTCCTTGAATGGAGTGCTTGGGTTACAATTCCCAAACCTTGGCATGTCCTCAAAGCTCCGAGGACATATAGCCTAGAAGTTTAATTTGATTTATCTAACAGACTAGTGGTACTTCTTTTTGTTCATATCCTTATTATATTGAAGTCGTGTCTAAGATTGAAAAATGAGACTTAGTGTCCCAATATTGTATTAATGGTTTTAAATGAGATCACTTTTAGTCTTGTTTTTTCATATGAAAAAGTTTTAAATTCCGCCCAATTTTATGCCTATGTGATGAAAGATGTCTAAGGGCTTATATAGTACCTCCACGAGGGCAAGTACATTGTGCTACGACAATGTGTTGCTCTCGGGTCATGACACAATGCTCGACTACTCTATCTTGCGACGCATGAATTCTTTCACTTATGATGCATGACTCTTTTCTCCTGCAATGTGTGACTCCTTTCTCTTGTGATGCATGAGTCTTATTCCTTGTGATGAATGACATCTATCTCTTGTGATGCATGAATCTTTTCTCTTGCAATTATATTCTTCTTTCTCTTGCGATGAGAGACTCTTTTCTATTCCAATGTGCGACTCCTTTTTCTTGTGACGCATGACTTCTTTCTCTTGCGCATGATTTCGTTCTCTCTGTGGACATCTTATTTTGCTTTAACATATAATTCCCTTTTCTTTCTATGCGTAATATTTTTCTCTTAACGATGCTTCCCTGGTATCGAATGAAGATAATGCTTCATTGAGCAATATAGGTGATATTCTAGGTATCATTTGGGTTGAGGTATTGTCTCAATCGACAATACAAATAAAACTGACCTTCAGAGTTGTGGTATTATCTCATTTGACAATACGATATGAATAACTCTCCTTTTATTTCTATCATCATGTTTAATAATAGGATGCAGAAGATATCCTCCAAGAACTTCAATTGTTGGAAAATGATAAAATTTCTCTCTTTAAGATTTTCATTTGTTCCATCTCCGAACATAATTTCATGTTCATTACAGACTTCACCTTGTAAAGTTTTGAATGACATAATGTATTCATATTTCCATTCTTTGTCATAAGAAACATAATTTTGCTATATCCATAGAAAACATTTTAGTTTTGAGGAAACTCACGGCCTTTTTGACTTCTTCATCTTCATTAGATGGATGAATATGCTGGTCTTCAGGCAATGTTTTTATATTGAAAATTAAAATTTATTTTTCAAAGTGAACGTTACAAAACATAAAACAGCAAAAGACATGGACATAAATTCTCTAAGACTTGCTGTAACATCATACTCTCTCTATCAGCCTTCTCTCACAACTTCTTTCCTAAGGGTACACATTAAGTTCTCGAAGTCTATTTGCACTCTTGCTAAATTTGGATCCTCTTCCATGCACATATCTAATAATGTATATAATAAATAACTCCTCATTTCTCTGTTTGGACTGAAAGATTTTGTTGTAGGGTTCTCTATCCCCACATGATAGATGGCTCATGCGAGAACCATCCTATACACCATGGCTTTGGTGCGGTTTCTCTTCATATGAGTTGTTTCCCACTATATTTCTTCTTGAAACATCCCTATTGTACATTCTATTCCAAGCCAAGCTAGAAGCTTCTTCGTTATTATAGTAGTGAACATGCATACAGAAAAAGGTGATCGATGTCCTCATCCTCCACTTAACATAATGGACATGTTAAATTAGATGTTACTACAAATTTTTAGTTTTATATTTGGTTGAAAAATAAATATGAACAGCCACATTGCTGCACAATTGTTTGACCATGTCAACTTTCTGCATTCAACTTTTTCTCTATATCCTTTTCTTTTCATCAACCTTCTTAATAGAGTACTGTTCTATTTGCTTTAAACTATGTTCACTATAGCCAACATCGTGAAGATGTTTATGAGTTTCAAATTTTTTTTGTACCATCCATTAAGATTGATTTGCATGGATACTTAAAATTCCACTTTACCCATAGTAACTATGTATCAATTCCATCCATACTTTATCCTTTTTGGTAGAGCAATTTCCCAATAGCTGAATTATGCAATGTCAACACATTCAGAAAATTCAAACCTTTACTTGCTTTGGGCAAACAAAGCTTCACCCATTCTATTAATGCTTTCTTTGATGCATCAGCTCTACCTATTCACAAAACCGTTCTACATATACTTAAATAGCATGTAGAAATTTAAAAATTGTTTAAGACATGCATCCACATAAAGAATTTGTTAGTTCAAAATGTACTTATTGTGCTCTTCGGCTGTCTATTCCTTGTATGACTATTTCAGGTTGATTTCTCCTATCTTATGCCTCTTAATAGATAAAACAAAAAATTTTTATGCAAAAATAAATGAATTATGAAAGAAAGGTTTTACGGAAAGTTTATTTTCAAAAGTGATAGTTGGATAAAATTCACTGCTAAGCGTCATGTCACGTGAAGATTAGTGAACGTTCTCGACGTTAATTTTTCGAAGTCTATCTGATTTCTTGACGGTAAGTACTTAAATTTTTTCAACACTTTAGATGAACCCTATTTAAATTTTAAGGTCATCCTAAAACATTTCAGTACCAGTTAACTTTCTTGCCGTATCTTAAACTGTTGGTGAGCAAATCAAGGAATTTTTGAGATCCACTAAAAAGTTTGTCCAAGTTCAAAATCTGAAAGTAACTTTAGTATTAACTATATTAGAGAAATACTAAGAATTTTTGAGTCCCTCTAAAAATTATGTCAGGTATATATTGTAAAGGAAAAATAGATATCTTACCGGGAGATATGACTGAGCCCTTGTGGCGCCTACGTATCTTGTTGAAGTAGGAATCGGGTATAACGAAGTTCTATATCAAAGATTAAAAAAAATAAAAAATTTACAAAGAAATTAGCGAGGTCGAGACAAGAGGCCTATGTATCTCATTTTTTATAATATAGGTCAAATATAGTTCAAGTTCTAGGAAATATTGTAAAGGGGTAAAAGGGTGAATAAAACCGACATAGGTCGCCTCTGTATCTCATTGTTTCGAACTCAGGTAAGATTTAGTTTATTACAGAGGGATAATGTTCAAAATAAAGTGATAACAATTAAAAGAATGATTATAAGAAAATAACAAAAATACAAATCGAAGCTTCACAAAATATCTTTTGACAACATCTGAGTTGATCGGTTTTCGCCAATCGGTGCCATCCATCTGCGACATGACTCAGAAACCTCTCGATAACACTTGTAGACAAAGAAAGGTACATGAAAACTTGATGTAAATTTCTATTTGTACTCATCATGATGAGGAAAATACATTTTAAAACCAACTGAACAATTTCAAAATTATGGATCTTACTCACTTATGGAAAGTGTGAATAATTCTCTATCGATACAACTGACCATAACAATCAATAACCAATCTCTTCTCATCAATTAATGTTTTCCGATAAGTACGATTGCAAACCCAATCAGTGTTACATAGTTTAGCTTCTTGGATGATTCTTAGTCAATGTATCTCAATTCGGTAGGTATGACAACTTCTATTCCATATACTAACAAATATGAAATAGCTCCAATCGATGTTCTGACAATCATTCCATATTAGAAGAAAGCATATGGAAACATGTTTTTCCAACCTCGGTGTTTGTTAATCATTTTCCTCAATATCTTTTTTATGTTCTTGTTGGAGGATTCTACAACTCCATTCATTTGTGGACTCTAAGGGGCCGAGTCCATTCATTTATTGACTCCATTCATTTTATCCATTATCACTAATGATAGATTTACGTACTATGAACCTATATATCAATTTGTTGTGAACAAAATCATCTAGAGTTTTTTTGTCACCGACTAATACGAAGTTGCTTCCACCTACTCGTTAAAGTAGACAATGGAAAACAAAATTGGATATGTGTCAATTAAAAGTGGCTAGCTCTATTGTACTGATGATATCCATTCCCGAAGCTACTAATGTCCAAGGTGAACATATAGCATTAAGTTTGTCAAGCGGCACTTGAATCAAATCACCATGCACTTGAGATTTGTGATATTTTGATACAAACTTGGAACAATCATGATCCATAGTCGTCCAAAAGTACACGGCTCAGATGATATTCTTAGACAAGTCGAACCCACTCATATGAGTATCGCAGACTCAAGCATGTCTCTATTCAAGAAGCTTTGCAGCTTCACTAGCACCAACGCATCTAAGTAGACCAAAATCTAAAGTCCTCCTATAATGACTTTACCCACATAGAAAGAAATTGTTTCTGTCCTACTTATTTATTTATTCTAGATGATTGTTGCATTCTTAAGATATGTACCAATCTCCAAATATTTATTTATATTGAAATACCAAGGTAAACCATCAGGTTCCGCTTCACATATAAACAATGGAAAACCGACCTATATATCCAATGGATCGATATAACTCGTATCTACATGTTAAAACATTTATGAGATTGTGGCGAGAAATTCTACTAACTTATATGGTGTCATGGGAGTGTGCCTAAATTCTATCTTGCAAAATCTCTTTTCTACGTACTATAAATACAGTGTAAATTTTTGATTCATCATTGTCCATTCTCCTTGAATCTAATAAATCAACAAATTTAAATCTTCAATAACCAACAACTTGTGGAAATTCATTTCAATGCCAATATTCAAACCAAGAATGCAAGCTTCATATTCAGCCACGTCTTTCGTGTAAAAATATTGGAGTTTAGCCACCATAGGACAGTGCTCGCCAAGTTCTAATAGTAACATTACTTTGATACCTATTCCTTTGAGAATTGTCGTTTCATCAAAGAATACTCTTTAACCAGGGTATGCTTCGGCAGTATCTTCTACTACAAATGCTACTTTCTCATCAGGAAAATATGTCTTGAATGGTTCATACTCTTCATCAACCAGATTTTCTACAAAATGATCAGCAAAGGATACTACATTTATCGCTTTTGAGCCACATACACAATATCAAACTCACCTAAAATTATCTGCGCTTTAGCAAACTTATCGGTTGGCATCTCCCTCTGGAAAATGTACTTCAATGGGTCCATTCTGAAGTAAGATATGTGGTATAAGAAGACAAATAAGGTCTACATTTATGAGAAATCCACATCAAAGAGAAAAATTTCCTATCCATAAGAGTGTAAAGAGCCTCGTATGAAGTGAATTTCTTACTCAGCTAATAAATGCATCGCTCCTTGTTACTGATTGATAGTGTTGACCATGCAAATATCAAAATGTGTTATTCGGGACAAAAAATATAGCAACATGGTACTTCTCTCTCGTGAAGGATCCAACTTTGATGGATTGGACAAATAATTCTTAATTTCATCAAAATTAGTTTGACATTCTCCGGCCAACTTAGTCAGAGCAGCTTTTTTCAACAGCTAAATGGGCTCATATACCAAGGTGGATTAATATATGAATAAACGGATATACTTCCACCTTCCCTGGAAACTCATCACCTCTTTCTTAATCTTCAGAGGAGTCTACTCTATAAATTTTTTTATTATAGAATGGCCAAGATGAAGGTCTCTTCTTCCAAATATGAATTCCAATAACTTCCTAGTTTGCACCTAAAAAGCATATTTCGCATGATTTTACTTCAAATAGTGCAAACATAGGCGATCAAAGAATTTCCTCAAGTGATTTAAATGATTGGAGATCTCGCGAGACTTGATTATGACATCATCATCATACACCTAAATCTCTATATGAATCATATCATGAAAGATTTTTTTCATATCCTTCATATAAGTAGCGCCAACATTCTTGAGACCAAAAGGCATCACCCGATAATGACATACTGCCTAGGGCATAATAAAGGTTGTCTTCTCAAACTTTCTCATATATCAAGATCGGATCATAACCCAAATGACAATTCATAAATGATTGCATCTCGTGCTTAGCAAACTTATTGATGAGAATATTGATATTTGGTAACAGAAAATTATCTGTCGGGCTAACTTTGTTGAAATATCTTTAATAGACAAAAATTCGATCTTTGTTTGTACTTAATTCTGGCATATCTCTGTAAGACATCAATGTATTCTCTAAGCAAGCAAACCAGATCTATTTTTCGAGCTTCACTCAAATAGATGTTGGTTATGACTTCTCAAACACAATCCTCAATTTGGTAATTCACAATCATAGTTTCTTCAAAATTTGGTTTGTGTTGATTGTCAAATTGTCGAAACTCTTTATCAACAAGTTTGAGTACCACATTTTCCTTTTCTTGATCCTTGAATTCCTCATAACCTGCCTTATCTTGTGCATTCGGCTCATGACATGACATTAGTAGGTTTTAATTATTATTATTAGAAAAATTATATAAATAAACAGAGTTGTAAAAATAAAATATAAATAGGTAAGTAAATGATTTTTTTTAAAATAAAAAATGGTTTTAATTTGAATTCAAAAATAAGCACACATATTGGACATGGTCAAGGGCCATTTCACCTTTTTAAACATCACGGGGGAATTTAGAAACTCAAAAAAGTCACAACTGCATAAATGGTGCGTGTTAAGTCGTCCGACCCCCAAAACGAGTTAGGGTGTCTATATCATCACTTGTTTTTTTTAATATTATTAACATTTCAATTAATTTTATGAAATTATGCATGATGGATTTGAAGTGATTTGGAAGTCAAACGTCAAGGGACGACCAAGACGTTCGACGACTAGTCACCTAAGGGGACCTTATATGTTTTCATGTGATTATGTGTGTGTAATGGGCTTATGAGGTCCTTATATGAGTAAGAATGGTGTTTATAGTCACTATGTTTATTTTCATGAAGTTTAGAAGTCAAACGTCCAAGAATGCCCAAGACGTTCGAAAGTTAGCCCTTGAGTCTTTAGTGTGCCTTGCATGTTTGGATGTGTTTTATGTGTTCATTTTGGTTGATAATTTCATGGAAGGTATTCAAAATATTATGGTGTATATTAACATTGTAAACATTCAATTATGACGTCCCATGGTCCTACCAGAGGCCCTCAAGAGGGACCTAAAGGTTGTGGAACACTACCTTGGCAATGTCTACTAACTGAGCAATACGACGCCTTGTGAGTCCACCAACGGCCTATCGATGGTAGTCGTCGATAGACACTTATCCTTGTGAAGTCTCAAGGCAAATAACGGCTTGCAGTACGGTCCGTCAATTGACCTAATGGGCATCGATATGTCCGTCATTGCAGGCTGTACAAACTGCCATGCAAGCTGTCCGTTTGTAGGGTGAATGGGAAATTCACCTCACGTGATAAACATACCCTAGGTGGTTTATTTACCTATTTTTGGGTATATTAGTTTTTTTAATAACATGAATAGCTCATAGATAATCCTCCCCTCTCACAAAATATCTGCTCTAGAAACCTCCCTTGAAGGTAAATTTCAAGGTCCGCTTGTAAAGGGGATTTCCATGGGTTATTCATCTATTCTTAGTGGATTCTTCATCTAGTAAAGGTATGGTGATCCTTCATCTATGGTTAATCTTTCATCTAGATAATCCTCTTCAATGTTTTCAAAGAAGTTTCAGAATGAAATCTCTTCTGCTTCAATCTAGCCATGGTTCTTACTCAAATTGATTTCATAAAAATAATACTAATGAAGTGATTATTATATACTTATTTGGACGTGATTTTCAATCCAATTTCATGATGAACCCATGCTACCCCACAAACTCAATTTTAGCCTATGTATGACTTAATGATCTTGATCTCATGTATATCAAATTGTGATTAAATCGTGTTGATATGCTTATACCTAATGCCTAATATATTTATTACTGAACGATTGTTGAGGAATTATCCATGAGGGTAAAGTTTGAAGGTTGTGAATACGGCTAGTCTATCATATAGTAACTTGTGAACTTGACGTTAGGATGGTTGTTTTGTGACTCGATCATGGTAAATTGTCTTAGCTACTATCTATATGTTTAATGTGATGATAATTAGGTATAATTTATCCAATATGAATCTATAACAATTTAATTGGCAAGTATTGATTTAGGTTCTTATATGTTCTGATCTATATTCTAGGGTAGATGAAGCATGACTCATCTATGATTTTCTATCTCTTTATCTACTGCCCTAAATGTATATTATTTATAAAATATAATTAATTTTCAATACTAATGAAATTAGTTTATGATCTATAACTCTCTAATTTCTCGTATACATGTGGTGTATTTTATTAGGTTGTAGTATTATTTTGTAACAACTTGTAAAGTGTTTCTTTTATGATTTAAATACATTTATCTACTGCCCTATACATTTATTGTTGATGAAAAAGGTGTATTGATCAATGTCCAACGAAAGGTTGATGAATTGGTAAAGTCTACTCTTCTTCTCTGCTTTGCTATATTATTGTAGTTCATAAAGACTTGTATGCAATTGTTTGGTATGGTCCACTTATGGTAACGGTGTTTGTTTTATTATCATTATATATATGTGTTGACTATGGTCTTGAAGGGAAATTGATGAATATATCAGTGTGTGGTAATGATAATCACACTGTGTAACTTGTGCCTATTCATCTATTCTAGTTGTGATCTAGGTTAGTAGCTAGTGCTATTCTAGTCATGTGTAGGTGCTGCCATTAATGAAGTGTTAAGGATTGCTGACCCTTAGCTATCTACCCATATGTGGGTGTGTAAATACCTAATGTTATGTGTCCTAATGTGTAATATGAAGTTAGTTTGCCTCCTATGATAAATTGTGTTGTGTGGTATGTGCTTCGTTGTGCATTGTGGTCGTAAGAGGGTGGTTTCCTCAATATGTTGATTGATATAGATTATGTGATCATGTTGACAAATGTACAAACGCACTCACACATAATGCATGCTTACTATGTAGTATAGGTTCATATTGTCTAATGAAAGGTTGATCTCATAGTCACTAAATGTCTACTACTATGCATGCACGTAAGATATATGTACGTGAAGCATCTTATGTATTCCATTAACTAGGATGACTTGATAGGTGTAGTAGTATAGCAAGGGTATGGGACCTAGTCTATAAATTGCACATGTGTGCCTTGATTAGATAGTTCCTAGGTTTGGTTTCCTATGTACATGAAAATGAATCCATGTTTATGTTATGTACATGTGTGGTCTAAAGATGTTATGTGAAAGGGTTACTCACATGTATATACACACATGCATGAAGATGTAGTCATCATAGAGTCTTTGAAAGGTTTGCTAAAAAGTACCTTAAAACTAGATAGGTGCTTGAATATGTTATAAACATATAAGGAGTTAATATCTTAAGCCTATTTTTTCATGAAACAATGTGTCACGACCCAAATCCGGGCCGCGACTGGCACCCACACCTACCCTCCTATGTGAGCGAACCAACCAATCTAAACCTTAACATTTCAATGTAATAGCAACAGAAAGTAATGCGGAAGACTTAAACTCATTAATAAAAACCAATTCAATAACTATCAATATTCAACATCTATTATTCCCAAAACCTGGAAGTCATCATCACAAGAACATCTACTTTAAACTACTAATTCTAAGAGTTTCTAAGAAGCTAAAAATACATAAGAAGCTAGTCCGTGCCGGAGGTTCAAGGCATCAAGACATGAAGGAGAAGATCCAGTCCAAGCTAGAAGCGTTAGCTCACCCTGAAGATCCGGTGCGACGAAGACTGGCTTGAATTACTGTTGAGTCGAAGATGACGGCACGTTTGCTGCACTCCACAATTAATAAGAAGAAAACATAAAAGTAGGGGTCAGTACAAAACACGGGTACTGAGTAGATATCATCGGCCAACTCAAAATAGAAATCAATATATACCAATAATATCATAAAATCAACCATGATACTCAACATGTAGCAACAACAAGTACTATATCATTAACAATTACCGTCAAGTTCACACATGAGGACTCAAGCCTCGATACCATACTCATTTGGGAATCATGTTCATTAGATTGAGTATATTAACATCTTTCAAGATTCATTATCTTTATTTCTCTTGTGTCGGTACGTGACACTCCGCTCCCTCATATTCATTAATCCTCTTGTGTCGGTACGTGACACTCCGATCCCTCATATTCATTAATCCTCTTGTGTCGGTACGTGACACTCCGATCCCCTAAATCTACATGTCGGTTCGTGACACCCGATCCCCTAAATCTACGTGTCGGTTCGTGACACCTGATCCCCTAATTCTACTTGTCGGTTGGTGACACCCGATCCTTTAAATCTACGTGTCGGTTTGTGACATCCGATCCCCTAATTCTACGTGTCGCTTCGTGACACCCGATCCCCTAATTCTACGTGTCGGTTCGTGACACCCGATCCCCTAATTCTACGTGTCGGTTCGTGACACCCGATCCCCTAAATCTACGTGTCGGTTCGTGACACCCGATCCCCTAATTCTACGTGTCGGTTCGTGACACCCGATCCCCTAAATCTCCTTCCATCAATTCATCAAGCCTTCTTTCTTACCAAGGCATCATCAATCTCATTACTTTAGTTCATCAAGCCTTCTCCCTTACCAAAGCATCATCATTAAAAGTGATTAGGTTTTTATCAAGATTTGGGATTCAATAACTTCATCATGCTTAATATAATCACGTTCATGCATGCATACAATTAAGCACATAGCAGGGTTTACAATACTACCAATACATATCATTCTCTATTAAGAGTTTACTATGAAAGCATGAAAACCATAACCTACCTCCACCGAAGAATTGAATCAAGCAAGAATTTTCCCAAAGCTTTGTTTCTCCCTTCTCGTTCGATTCTCTCTCTCTCTCCTGTTCTTTCTATTTTCTTTATTCAAACCCTCTTTCTTTTACCCTAATTAGTATATAATTAAGAATAAAAGATGGCAATAATACCCCACTAATTAACTTAGGGTTACCTCTTTTAACCCCTAAGAATTTGAGTTATTAATATAAACCCACAAAATCTATAATTAAGGAAGGAATAGTCCAAAAATGTCCCTTAAAACGTGTAAGGAAATCCGATTCTGCCTGGGATTTGCGCAACCTGTGACGGGCCGTCGTGCCTGTGACAATCCGTCCTGCAGGTCGTCGCAAAGTTCAGAGAATGGATTTTCACTGAAGTCTCCGTGACGGTCCGTCACGCCCATGACGGTTCGTCCTGCCATTCCATCACGAAGTTCAGAGAGTCGATTTTCAGTACCCAATTTCAGATTTTGTAAGTGTTTTGAAATGAGACCCTGCGACGGTCCGTCGTGCCCTTGACGGTCCGTTGTGGGGTCCGTCGCTTCTGCCAGTTTTTCCAGAATTGAAGTCTGTTGCTCAAAACGACTAAACAGGTCGTTACACAATGTAAGAAAGGTTTCTTAATAAAAATGAAACTTATCTTAACACCGAGTGAACTAGACAATGAGAGGTGTTGGTTTCCCTTGGAGGAAGATTCATCATTGGGTTCTCATAAGGTGCTGACTTGGAGGAACATTCACCTATGGTTCCACATGAGGTGTTGAATTTCCTTTAGAAAGATTCACCCATGGTTTCTCATGAGATGATGTTCCAGTGCCAGTGAGCATGCAAAGGGTTATGTATATATCTTATTCCATAAACTATGCATGTCAAATAGGATCTAACAAGTGACTTCACTAGTATTCTAGCATGTTTTAGTTCTACCTTGGATAGGTAAGAAAACCTTCCCTTGGTGTAAGGATCTACAACACAAAATTCCATGTTTAGCACCCATGGTCTTAGTCTTTCTTAAGGCTATAGTTTCCGTAAAGTAAAACAGAAAATGGAGTATAGTAAGGACTCTAACTAGGATAACCTAAGGGTAGTTACTTAGTGTAGGTGGGGGTATGGGACTTCACATATGCATTGCACAAGTAACTCGTGAGTGAAGTCCTAGGAAATTGTTATAATGTATGTGTCTATGTATATGTTCGTTATGCATGACTTGGTAGTATTTGTCAACTTGTTTTGACAAAGTGCGTAATATGAGTCCTAATGGATCTTTGTGATGTGGTGTTGTTCTTATTTACACTTTGTCTTAATGACTATATGATGAAGGTCTTTCTTGACATGAATGAAGTTTTCTTCACTTACTATGTTTATGTAAGAATTGGATGTTATGGTTTGTGGTCTCATGCTAGGTTTACTAAGTATGTGTGAAGTTATGGGGATTCACATGTACAATGCACTAGTAGACTTTGATTGGGAATGTGAGTAAGCTCTTATAATGAATTGAAGTGAAGTGAAGTTAGTATATGTTCAAGTTGATGTAATTTACTGTGAAGTCATTAGAGTCTTTACTTAAATGTGTCTACATGTATTATATTTCTATGATGGTATATGTTGGTTTGTGTAGGTTGTATGTATGGTTTCCTTGTAGATATGAGGTGATGCACTGCACCAAGTGTCACTAGATTATTTCTTGGGAGTCTAATGGATTAAAGGAAATAAGTTCACTGTTAAGGGGAAAATGCTTACTGAGGAGTTTACTGTAAAATGAGTCAAAAACGTCTTAAATGCATTGTATGATTTTATATGATGTTTGACAACGAAATCTGTCTATATTAAGTATGTAAATAATAAAATGATCATTTTATAAATGTTATATGAAGATTTTCTCAAAAGGCATGAAATATGATTTCAAGTTAAATGTCCCTTTTAAATGTTTGTTTTCGCGTGGTTGCTATACTTAGTCCATTCTTGTACTAATTCCATTCTTCTCTACTTTTACACAAAGTGTAGGTTATGGATGCTTTAAAATGATGTCTCTATGATAGAGGAGCTTGTTATGTGATTCTGATGCTCAAGGAAAGGAATCCTTATGTCCAAGGATCTCTTACATTATGATTTACTATAAAGTGTAGTATAATTGTACTTTTGTATAATGTTGCGATGGTCCTGTTCCTAATATACTCTAATGATGTTGAGTCTAGGATCGCAAAAAGATACTTGTCTTTAACTATGTATTATGATATTTACTATATAACAAAAGTTATATTCTTGATAGGATGTGTTATGGAAGTTTTAAATTTTCGATAAATTTACCTATGACAATGTAATGAATGATAAATATAGGTATGTATAAGACTTCTGAGAGGTCCAGTACGTCAATTTACTTCTAAGGGGTGATCCCCATCGTGACTAATGTGGTATTAGAGCATGAGGTTTATAAAAGTTGTTTTAGGTTCTAAAAGTCTCATATTGCTATGTCTAGTAGAGTCTTGATCATCAGCGATGAGGAATGACACATCTATAAGAGAGAGTCCATAGGAAGATAGAGTTTCCTTCTTCATCATTCTCATGTCGTTCTATAAAACAGGACCCTATAAGATCTCCCCCTATGATTTCTTCTCCGGTAGTCTTTAAGATATGATTACTTGGATGACATGGTATCTCTACGCTTTAGGGAGAAAAGGGCAGGTCTGATGCTTATCTTGGTTTTATGGTTTGATGAGTATATGTCAAGGTGAATTTGACATGCTTTGATTATGTGATGCCAATTGTAGCTATGTAGTTGAAATATGAGAAATGGTATGTTCTGATGATATGATGTCCTTTATGGCTATATATATATATTATATATATATATATATATATATACATATACATATATGAGACCTATGTGAAAAGGCATGTTTTGTTGAGAGTTATATGGCATAATATAGTTAAAGCATATCAGAAGTTAATATGGTAAAAATGTGTCTATTTTGGAATTGTGTATTGCCATAGGTTTTCCATGATGGTAGCCTTTTGTTATGATTTGAGTTTGAAATGATTAATGACTACCTATGGAAGCATGTTGCCTATGTATATGTATAATGGTTCAAATGTTGACTTTATTTATATGTGGTTTTTCGTAGTTGCCTTGTTTAGATTGGAGTCTTATGTACAGGCTTTGTCTTAGAAGTAAGGGTAGAATGATTTTACATGTAGGGTGGTCATGTGGGTTTGATTGACCTAGAAGTTATATTAATGTAATGTAAAAAGAAAAGAAAGAGTGCTTATGGCTAAGTCTCCTCTATTGTTTCCCCTAATGTTGTATGACCTTGGTGTGTGGTATTGTTCAAAACTTTATGTGGTTTAATAGTATTGCCTAACTTTAAAATTAGGGGATAATTTACATATATGATAAGGTTTATACTCCTTTGGTTGACTTATTGTAATTCCATCTAAGTGGTAATAACTTTTAAGTGATGAAAATAAAGGTTGATAAGTTTAGATCCTCTTGAGGTTGGGTTAAGTAGCTCTTGATTGGGTTTACCCTATGTGGGGGATGGTGATTGTAGAAGTAATGTTGTAGATATCCATGTTTATCGTTCAATCTTACTTAAACTTCAATATAATAATTTTTAGTAAGCCTGTTCATTATAGGAGTATTATATACAATGTAAATATCATCACCTCTATACGTTTGGTACGTCTGGATTGACACTATCTTGAGAGTATTTTGAAGATTCTAAAGTTGTTAAAAGAAATTTTATTAACTTCATGATTTTTTCATGTTGATTGTGCATCTTGATATTGTAGTTGTACATTTAACTTCATGAGTTAATGTAACAAGCATGTTTGACGTTCCTTATAATATGTGGTGTTTAAGCTATTAATGAAAAATTTGAGTCTCCTTAACATGAAAATGATGAGTCTCTTGAAAACTATGAGATGATTTCGAAAGCATGATTGTAAGTCACTTTTCGTATGTCTAGCTACTGTCCTTGTGCGTACCTATAAATTGAAAGACTTTCACTACATAATGCATGTTTATTAAATCAAGTGCTATGCTTTATATTTAAAATATGTGAAATGTGTTTCTATTGGTGTGATGCTTGTGGTGTGAATTACCATTTTGATTTCACTAAGCAGGATGTTTGAGCACGTCATGACTAAAAGTTGAGAAGTTTTTGTGTTACATTGACCTTTGTGCATTTGCTTGGGTATGAACTCATGAGACATGAAAGTGTGTTGAGTAGAAGCACATTCCTCCATGGACACAACTATGCATGCTATGGTTGAGTATGACCCACATTGCACTAGGTGTAACAAATAAAGATCCTTGTTGATTCAATTGACTCAAGTCTATGTGCATTGAAGTATGAGTGCCTAATTGTTTCATGAGTGTTGTTTAATGTGCCTAAGTGTAACTTAAAGAAGATTACAAGATGATCTCTTAATAAAATGAAGTGTAATGACCATGTTATGATTAAAAGAAGGATGTTCTTTCTATGATCATGAAAAGATCCTATGTATTGGATGCATTAAAGAGTGAGTGAATAAAGGTTTTGCTTGCTTATTTTGAATTGAGTGCTAAATGGTTTGTAGTTGTGTTCCTTGTAATTTGATGCATTAACTTCTAGTCACCAAAGGGGGCCTTGTGTGTTTTTATGTTCTTATGTGTGTGTCATGATATTATGATGTCATACATGAGTAATAATGATGTGGATAGTCAATTTTTAGAGTTTCATGAAGTTTAGAGGTCAAACATCCATGGCGAAGGCCCCGCAAGAGGCTATCGAGAAGGACCCAAAGGCTGTCGAAAACGTGCCTTGGAAGTGTTAATCAACTGAGCCAAACGACGCCTCGTCAGTCTACCAAGGGCCCGTTGATATATTGTGGTATCACGGTATTTTTAATTCTTTTTCCTTATGTTTAGTGTGTTAAAAAATTTTTTTGTATTAATTTTTATGTAAGTTTCTCTTTATTTACAGGAAATCTTTCTAAAAGATGAATGCAGAGGTTTTTGAGCAAGAAATGTAGAAAAGTACAACCTACAGAGCTTGTGATGGTCTGTCGTGCCCATGACGGTCTGTAGGTGGCATCGTAGTGCAGCTGCTGAAGGAAGACAGGGAAGTATGACCAAGTGTGGTGTTACGGAATGCATATCAATGACGGTCGGTCCTGCTAGTTCGTTATGAAAATCAAAAAAGTACTCCCATTACCCAAATTCCAAGAGTTCAAGTATTATGGAACGGATACCTCCGACGAACCATTGTGCCTGTGACGATCCATCATATTTGTCGTCGAAGGTAATGAAGAGAGCAGCAGAAGAAATTTCATAAGTATGGGACGACGGATTCCATGACTGACCGTCGTAACCACGACGATCCGTCGCGAGGTCCGTCCACCCAGCCGCGTTTCGATAGATTTCCAGCAAATAGAGTCCTTATATAGTTAGGTTGTTTTTTGTAAATAGTTCGAAAAACATCATTTTTGGGTTTAGACTCTGGATTATTTTTAGACTCTTTGTTAGACTCTAGATTATTAGACACTTTTATGTTATATTCTTTGTGAGGATATTATTTTTATTATTACCCTTTGGATTATTACACTTCTATCTAGAGTTGATTGTTGGTGTTTTTTTCAATTAATCAAGTAAATTTCTGGATTTTATTCTTTCTCATTGAAGTAAGTGCATGAATTCTTATATCATATATATGAATATTGTGATTATGACTATGGGTAACTAAACTCCATAAAAAGGGTTGTGGGAACCATAGGTGAATAATGAGGTAAAACCTAACTAAAATAGAAATTCTAGAATAGTGTCTTGAATGTATTGAAATTCTTTCGCTTAGAAGTCTTTTTAACGGATGGCCAACGTTAGAACTCGCCTTAACGCTACTTGCCAGACGAAGGAGGTAGATAATAGGAAAAGATTTATCAACATAGATTTGGTGTATACTATCTAATACGCTAGTATTGATTGGTACGAGGTAAAAACTTAGTCAAATATCGAATACGATTCTTAATATGAGGTAAAGGTAAGGGTTAGTATAGTACCACATGTAGCCAGACCAAGGTGCGTAGTGAAATTTTCTAGATACCGGTCCAATGATTTAGAAATACATAACTTATAACTTTGCATGCTACAAAAAAAGAATTGTTATAGTTAGAATTATTAAGTTATGAACCTGTAGGAACACGTAAACCCTAGTTACTTTTATTAATTAATTAAACTCCATCATTTGAAGCTGTTAGTGTCTCCTTTAATTTAGCTAGTTATCATTCATTTAGAAGTAAAAAAAAAACCCTTTTTATCATATTTTCTTTACAAGAAAGTAATTGACTGAACAATAGTAATAATATATTGAAGTTAAGTCTAAACTATTTTCCTCGTGGGAACGATCCCAACCTCATTAATTGCGTTCTTTACTTGATACGACAACTTAACTTCTTATTTGAGAAATAAGTTTGAGTGTATCACCCGTCAATGGTGAGACATTGAGGGACACTTATCTTGGTGAAGTCTCAAGGAAGTTGTCCATCCTCAGAACCAAACGACGGCCTGCAGTACGGCCCATGATTTACCTACTGGGCGTCGACGGGTCCGTCAATGCAGGCTGTGTAAAACGGCCATGCATGCTGTCTCAGTATGGTGTGAATGGGAAATTTATCCCACCTGACACTAGGAGGTTTGTTTACCTATTTGAGGTATATTAGGTTGGTTAAAAACGTGAATATCCCATACCCAATCCTCCATTCAAAATCTAAGCCTCCTTCTCCCAAAATATCCTCTCTAGAGACCTCCATGCAAGGTGAAGTTGAAGGTCAACTTTTAGATGGGATTTACATGAGTTCTTCATAAACTTTTAGTTTATTGTTCATCTAATAAATATATGTTTATCCTTCATCTCTACTTATTCTATTATGAAGACAATCCTCTTCGAAGTTTTCAAAGAAGTTCCACGATCAAATCTCTTCTTCTTCAATCTAGCCATGGGTTTTTTCTCAAATTGATTTCAAAAGAATAATATTAATTTATTGATGATTATATACTGATTGGGCGTGAATTTTAATCAATTTTCATGATAAACCCATGCTCTCTCACAAACTTAATTTTAGCCTATGTATGGCTTTATGATCTTGATCTCACGTATATAAAATTGTGATTAAATGATTTCATATTATATTATATACTGCATAATATATGTATTGATGATGAATTGTTGAGGAATGATCCATGAGGGTAAATTTGAAGGCTGCAAATAAGGCTGGTCAATCATGTAGTAACTTGTAATCTTGACGTTAAGATGGTTGTTATGTGACTCGACCATGGTGAATTGTCTTAGATATTTCCTATATGTGTAATGTGATGATAATTAGGTATAATTGATCCAATATGAATAGATAACAATTGAATTGGTAAAGATTGATTTAGGTTCTTCTAGCCTATAGACTTGATATAGTGATGTATATGTTGAGATCTATATTTTAGGGTAGATGAAGCATGATATAGGTATGATTTTCTATCTCTTTAGATATTTCGATAAATGTATATTATTGATAAAATATGATTGATGAACAAGACAAAGGAAAATGGTTGGTGATCTATAACTCTCTACTTTCTAGTACATATGTGATGTAATGTATTAGGTTGTAGTATGATCTTGTAACGACCTGTGTATGGTTTATTTTATGATTTATGTACATTTCGCTACTGCCCTATACGTGTATTTTTTATTAAAAAGTTTTATTGATCAATGTTGATCAAATTGTTTATGAATTTGTAAAGTCTACTCTTCTCCTCTACTTTTCTATGTTATTGTAATTGATGAAGGCTTGTATGGCATTGTTTCGTATGGTCCACTTTTGGTGGAGATCTTTATTTTATTGTAATTATATATATGTGTTGAAAAGTGTGTTGATGGGAAACTGATTAATATATGAGTCTGTGTATATGATGATCATTGTATCTGTAACTTGTGCCTAGTCTTTTATTCTAGTTAGGAATCTAGGTTATATAGCTACTATTGTAAGCATGTAAATTGTTATGTTAAGATCATGTGTAGGTTCTTACTTTAATGTTATGTTAAGTATTGATGACTCCTACCCATGTACCTCTATCTGGATGTGTGAATAGCTAATGTTAGGAGTCCTAAAGTGTTATAAGATTTTAGCTTGTCTCCTATGCTAAATTATGTTGGGTGGTATATGCTTGGTTGTGCACTATGGTCTTTATAGGGTGGCTTCCTCAATGTGTTTATTTACAGCCATTATGTGATCATGTTGACCAATGTACAAACACACTCACATAATATGCATGCTTACAATGTAGAAAAGGTTTTTAGTGTCTAATAAAAGGTTGATCTCATATAGACTAAAAACCTACTACTATGCATGCATTTAAGGTATATGTATGTGAAGCATGTTATGTATCTCATTAACTAGGGTGAATTGATATGTTTACTAGTATGGGCAAGGGCATGGGACCTTGTCTATTCATTGCACATGTGTACCTTCATAGGATAGTCCCTAGGTTTTGTTTCCTATGTACATGAATAAGAATGCATGAGTTTTTTATGAACATGTGTGGTCTAAATATGTTATGTGAAAGGGTTACTCACATGTATATACACACACGCTTGAATATCTACTCACTAGAGGGGCCTTGGAAGGTACTCGCAATAGTACCCTAAAATTTGATAGGTGTTTGAATATGCTATAAGCATATAAGTAGTCAATATGCTATGCCGATGTTTTACGAAATAATGTAAGACAGGTTTTGTTTTACAAAAAGGGAACTTGGCTTAGGACAAAGTTACCTTTACAATGAGAGGTGTTGTCTTCCCTTTGAGGAAGATTCACCATTGGAATCTTATAAGGTGTTGACTTCCTTGGGAGGAACATTCACCTATGGTTCCATATGAGGTGTTGACTTTTCTTGAGGAAGATTCACCCATGGTTTCTCATAAGATGAGGCTCCACTACCAATGAGCATGTAGAGGGTTATGTATATCTCTTAGTTCCATAAGATATGGTTGGCACATAGGATCTAGCAAGTGATTAACTAGTATGCTAGCATATTTTAATTTTCAATCTTGGCTAGGTAAGAACATCTTCCCTTGGTGTAAGGATCTACAACACCAAATTTCATGTTTAGCGCCTATGTTCTTAGTGTCATTTAGGGCTATCATTTCCCTAAAGTAAAATGGACAATGGAAGTCAATTAAGGACTCTAACTAGATAACCTAAGGGTAGTTACTTCGTGTAGGTGGGGGTACGGGACTTCATTTATGTATTGCACAAGTGTCTCTTGAGGGAAGTCATAGGAAGGTGTTATAATTCTTGTGTCTATGTTTATGTTCCTTATGCATGACTTTGTTGTAATTGTCTACTTGATGTGACAAAGTGCATGATATGAGTCCTAATGGATCTACGCGATGTGGTCTTGTTCTTATATGTACTATGTTTGTCTTACTTGATATGAATGAAGTTGTCTTCACTTGCTATGTTTATGTATGAATTGGATGTTAAGGGTTGTGGTCTCATGATAGGTTTACTGAGTATGTGTGAGGTTGTGGGGAGTAAGATGTACATTGCACTAGTAGATATAGATTTGATTGTGAGTAAGGTCTACGATGAACTCAAGTGGCGTGAAGTTAGTATGTGTGAAAGTTTATTAGGTTTAATATAAATTCACTAGTTTTGACTTTAATGTGTCTATATGTATTATACTTCTATAATGGTATATGTTGGCTTGTGTAGGTCGTATGTATGGTTTACTTGTGCCCTTAAGTTGATACATTCCACAAAGTGTCACTAGAGGATTACTTGGGAGGCAAATGGGTTAAAGGAAATAAGTTCATTATCAAAGGAAAAATTCTCATCGTAAAGAATGAGGAGCTTACTATAAAATGAGTCAAAAACGTCTTAAATGCATTGTATGATTTTATATTATGTTTGACTAGGAAATATGCCTATATGAAGTATGTAAATGATAAAATGATCATTGTATAAAGGTTTTATGAAGATTTTGTCAAAAGGCAAGAAATATGATTTCAAGTAAAATGTCCCTTTTAAATGCATGTGTTTGCATGATTGCCATACTTAGTGCACTCTTGTACTAAGTCCACTCTTCTCTTCTTTTACACAAAGTGTAGGTTAAGGATGCTTAAAAAGAATGTCTCTATTATTGATGAGATTTTTATATGATTCCTAAGCTCAAGGAATGGAATAATTAAATCCAAGGATCTCCTACATTATGGTTCACTGTAAAGTGTAGTATTATTGTACTTATGTATAATGTTTTAAGGGTCGTGTGACTAATGTACTATAATGATTATGAGTGTAAGATGGATAAAAGAGTCTAGAGTCTTTAACTATGCATTATGATATTTTCTATATAATGAAAGTGATGTTCTAGCATAGGATGTGTTAAGAAATTTTTAATTTTCCACTATATTTACCTATGACAATGCGATGAATAAAACTATGGGCTTGTATAAGACTTCTTATAGGTCAAGTATGCCATGTTTCTTCTAGGGTGTTCTCCCCGGTCGTGACACGGGACAATTTCGTACTGGAATTAATTTAAAAAAACAAACATAAGCACTTGTCCTTTCACCCAGATGAGCGTGGAATCAACAGTGGTGTAGAGGTCCGATTTGGAAATTGCTCATTTGGTTGAGCATGACAAATACCTAATGTCCCAGCCTCTCTATGATTATTACATTAATCTCCTCAAAAGGCCCCATTTTATTTCCCGAAGACCACCATAAATGACACATTGTTGTACCAAGAATGACTGGCACAAATAAGGAGTTGTCCTATCCACTCATTGATGAACACTCTTGTTCGTCATCTCTGCTTCATCATCAATTGGGTTATATCTTACACCAAACTTTTCTCGTTTGGCATGGATTTTCATAAGCTCAACAATTCTTTAAAATGTTTCCCCTGTCCGAAGCTTGATATAAAACACTGTAACAATCATCTTGTACACATGAGGCATATAGAGCTATAGAGCCAAGTCATCACCAGTGATATTTACAAGTTTCATAGTATAGAAATCACAATCTTTAGGGACATCATCAACGATAGGCACATACCCATTAGAATGGACCCCATCACCATAAAATACCAAATCTTTGTCATTCCATACAAAGTTCTTCGACTGGTGGATGGTAGAAGGATTAACCTCGACCATGTCGATCCATGGTGTTCCTAAAAGAAATTTCTAATTAGTATTGATATCCAGCACCTGAAACTCCACATAGAATTTTTTAGGGCCCATATGAATATCAAAGTTCATTACACCCATTTTGTCTCTTTAATCTACATCGAAAGCTCTTACATTTACATGGTTCTGGTGAACCATTTCCAAGTTTAAATTGAGCAATGTAAGAGTGAAAAGTGGGAATATGTTGACATTAGACTCATCATCGATCTAGAAAATTAAAATCTTGTCAATGCACATAATGGTGACATGGAAAGGTTCTTTATGCATATTTTGTTCAAAAGGAACCTCTTCATCATAGAAACTGATGACGTGTCATCGAACGACTTGTCTTATCCTTGATTCCATATTATCATTGTAAGTATCCATGGGCACAAAGGTGTAATGCAGAGCCTTCATCAAATCTTGCATATATAGTTGTGAACTCACAAGCAAGGCCACCACAAAAATCAGAGCTGGATTTTATTTTGATAATTCACAATGGAGTAATATTTAGTTGCATCTTTATCTAGAATTGTTATATGTCAGCTTTACTAATTTGCCTTTTGAATTGATTTTTCTTCTACACTCCCTAGATAACTCTTCTGGTGTGCAGCATCTATCGGATTTATTTATACCATGGATAGAAATCATTTAAATCAGAAAACATTGTAAGACAGAAGTTTCTCTTGGCACACAAGAAACAACCTTCTCGGGTGTCAAATGACAAAATCTTTCTTCACTCTAATGCAAAACAAGTCTAACAAAGATTGGAACTATTGACTTTGTCACACACCAATCATCAAACATCTCTGTCATATTTATAGTAACTCTTCAATTATTTGGCAAAGGATTATTTTTAACATTGTGTGCTACTGTTCCGAGAGTGACCACCTTCAGGTTGATATAATCCTCAATATCATTTCAAAAACCATTAGAGTTATATTCCCACCTCTTATCAGGTGTGTAAAACCTTGAGGAAGTCTAAAACCAACTTGGGCTTAACTAAATGCATAGTGTCTGATGCCATCAATCTCTCAAAAAGCTTTGTTCAGCTTTTGACATGCTCAGAATTTTGAAAAACTTATTTTCAAACCTTGTATGAGGATTGTAATATCCTTGTTAAGAAGGAGGAATTTGATGAAAATTTGAAGTGTTTGGACAGGGGGGTTGAAATCTTGGATAAGGATTGGTTTCGTAATTGGTATGAGGAGCTTGGTAGTTCAAGGGATATTTTAGTAGTATGGGCGTGGATTTTCACTTATAGGAGACGAGATTTGTAGTTTGTATGAATATTCACACATTTAGGGTGTGATATTTCGTTATTGAAAGGTGGAGCTTGGTGAACCAAAGGGGGAGTTTGGTAGACAAGAGGAGGGATATTTTTGTAACTAGGTAGGGTTACTTTGGCAACGGGGGAGGGGGATTTGATAATCAACCTGTACATATCACGCGCGGTTGTAATTCTATGAACGTCAAGGAGAACCTAGGTACAATGAGGGTTTATTTGACTTAGAAGCATAAGAGATTGAAGAAATATCTTGCCTCTTCTTTGTTAACAGCCCAGAGAGTTCGGGTAAGATAGCAACACGAACAATTTTTTCGGTTTTTGATCCATATTTGATAGTCACACCTATCTTGACTATCATAGAAAAATTCACTAGAATTAGCATTATGATCATGTCATACTACTCAGGATTTGGAACCCATACAAATACGGTAGCAATTTCTTTCTCATACATAAGAGGTCGGACTCTAGCCGCCTCTTTTCTAAAACTTATGCAAATTCTTTGTAACATTCATTTGATTTATGCTTCATATTTTCTATTGAATAACGATCAGGAACAATCTCTACATTGTAGGTAAATCATTTTATAAAGTCTTTATCCAACACATTCCTACTGCTCATTGTCTCGTTTCTTAAGATGTAAACAATTGCAGGGCCTCTTCTCTAAGACTTCTGCTAAAAATCCACATCAATAAAGTTTCATCTCTAACAACCCCATCTAATTGGTCACAAAATCCGCTAAAGTATGCTAATGGGTTTCCTTTTCCTCCAAAAACATTGAATTTGGTCACTTTAAACCCTTCTGGGAGATCCAAATTTTGATGGATGCATAGATACTTATAATTTAAACAAGTAAAGTCTTAAATGTATTGCAACTATTTCATGGCATTTTTGATCGCTTGTTTCACATCTAGATTGACAACCTCTTCCTTTGACCTTCACTCTATCTCTCTTCATAATAACCAAGCTTTGAACCATTCGCGTAGGGCTCATTTTGAACTTGATTTCGGAAAGTAGTCTGTTGAGGTAAGGGTGGAACAATGGAAGTATTCTACACATTTGGGGGGCTTGGTTATGTTGAGATTAAGTTTAGGTGTTAGTATGCTGATTGGGGGGGGGGGGAAGATTGTAGGTTGTTAAAATTTTTGTCTTGCGAGAGAGGGAATGCTTGGGGGTTTGCATTTTGATGAGTAGAAAGTTTTATAATCATTTTTTATATAACAGGTGGGGTTGTAATTCTACCATGTCAAAGAATGACCTTGGTACAGTGAGTGTTTTTTTCTCTATGATGCACAAGAGATTGAAGACACGTATTGCCTCTTTTTCTTCAACAACCCCAAGGATCCGGGCGAGGTAGCAGCACGAACAATTTTTCAGGTTCTTAAATTGTCTTCACTAATCTCACCTGCCTTGACTATGTTAGCAAACTTCTCTCAAATGTGAAACATGATGATATCATATGCTCGGGCTCTTGAATCCCCAAAAACACTTCAACCATTTATTTCTCACACATAGGAGGGTGAACTCGGGATGTCTCCTTTCTCCACATGTACTCAAATTCTCCATAACTTTAGTTTGAATTCTACTTCATCTTTTCAAAGGAACAATGATCAAGAATGATATCTACATTGTAGGTGAATTGATTTTTAAAGTCTTTAATTAAATAATTATGGCCATTGTCTCATTTGTTGAGATGTAAATAATTCTAGGCCCTTTCCTCGTAGAATTTAGCTAAAAATCTGCATCAATAAAGCTTCATTTCATCCAAGCCTAATGATTTGGTCACAGAAGGCCCTGACGTGCACTTAGAAATTTCGTGTTCCTCCAAAACATTGAATTTGGCCACCTTAAACCCCTACGGGAAATCCAAATTTTGATGGATGCACATATCCTCGTAACTCAACCCGGTCAACTTAGGAATGTAGTTAAACTCTTTCATGGATTTTTAGATTTGTTCTTTCGGATCTAGTTTGAAAACCTTTTTCTTTGACCTCCATTGCCTCTCTCCCTCTTCATAATGATCTAGCTTAGAACAATTGGCATAGCGATCATTTGGAACTGAATTTCGAAAGTAGTTTGTTGAGGTAAGGGTTGAACAATGGATAAATTCTAGTCATTTGGGGGCTTTATAATTTTGAGGGAATGTTTGCGGTTCGATATGCTGATGGAGAAAAATTTTTAGGTTATTGACATTTTTATATTGCTGGGGAGGGAAAGCTTGTGGGTTTGCATTTTGATGAGGAGAGAGTTTTCTAATCAGTTTTTTTATATAAGATGCGGGGTTGGAATTTTTCGTAGGTCAAGAATTTCAAGACTAGAATCGAGACTCCACAAGAGACAACGTCGTTTACCTCTCAGAGGTCGCATACAAGCGTACATACATCATCCTTACTTAAACTAGGTTAATTTTAGTGGAAAATTTGAACTTTTTGTTTCGTAACATGCATGTAACTCATTCTACTTAAATTCATATATGTTTACCATCAACCATCTAACATTAAGAACATCAAATGAAAGAAATAGTTCAATACTACATTAAGTGTATACTTGCCAAAATGGCACCAATACAATGTTTGAAATAAAACGGGAAACAAACGCTAATGGAACATACTCCAATAGCTCAATCCTATAAAAAGGTAGAATGTAATGGGCAAGAGTCCTCGAATGCATGAGGGCCTACCACGTCTGGATGAATACTCCACGTCTAGATAGCGTCAGCGTCGATCTGTAAGCTCTAACGTCCATCTGTTCCTTCACCTAAAAACATAGAGTTGTATGGTATTAGTACACACTTGTACAAAGTATGGGTATATGAAAGCACACACCAAGAACATGCATTAGTAAGAATAGATCTTTCATAACAACGTGATTTATGGGAAGTCAAGTCTGTAAACATACCAATTTGGATTAGGAAAGTTAGTGGACCTGCCAAATTTTGATTAGAAAAGTCGGTGGACTTGCCAAATTTAATTAGGAAAGTCATTCTAAGAGAGTAACATGCATCATCATACGTATCATATGGCACGCAACACATAATGTCTTACACATAGCACATAACATATTATATATAGCACATATATCTTTCATATCATTCGTTCATATGCCATGAGACTTTGGAGTCATGGACTTGACATCAAGATTTTCAAAAAATGAGGGATCAATATATGGGACCTCAACTAGAGAGCCTTCTTTAGTAAACACAAGAGTCTACTTCATTCATTCATATGTACTTCACTCCATACATTCATAAGCTAGTGTATACACCATCTACACCTAGGATGTAGTTTAAGACTTTCATCAGGTTCGCTGTGCAATGCTCAAGAATGACCTATTGCCAATACTTAAGTCTAGGTAACCTCTTGATTACCCTATCCTAAAACCTTTGATATCATTCACTTCATTATGTGCATCATTTGAGGCTTGTTCCATTCATTCATGGGGAACTTTAACTTTAACCGATATCGATCTTGTGGAATCACTTGCCAAAGTGACCAAAAACATGCCAGCGTATATAGGGGATTGAACCCTGCTAGATCCCTATATTGACAGTATAGGTTCAAAGACCAGGAGATATAAGGACACACATACCCGTCAATCCGTACAGTCTCATCTCATGAGTGTTTCGTGAACCTCCGCCCTTCCTAAAATTAGGCGTCGCCGCTCATAGCTAGACTATCGGTTCTCAGTATAAAGTTCCATTACATTAAACTCATACGTCATGGAAGTTGGCTTCCAGTATGAGGAGTTCATATCTCAATAGATGATTTCTCATCTCATGATTAGTATAAGTAAAAATTAATCTCAATACTTTTGTTAGAGTGTTCATAGAGACTGGTCTCTTCTTTAGATTTACACTCTGATAGTTGAGTACGTTTTGGTAACATTTACTTAGGCTTATTGGAGATTACTCTCATCTTTCACGTTATCCTTTTATCATTTTCTCACCACATTAATTAATTTTAGCATATTTGCTCTTTATATTTACTCACCCTTTTTTTACGTTAATGTTTATTTCATCATATGTCAATGCACTTTTCCATTTACTTTGTTCCACACTCTTACATGACCCTTCTAGGGTTTCATCATTTCGTTACATACATCTAAAGTTCACTTACTTTACACGTTTGGTAGACTTATGGTTGTATACATACAATCCATGAGGCTAAAATCATAGTTCGTTTAAGTGATTCATATATTCTTAAGATTGTATGGTACAAGACTTATGCATCTTGTATGTATGCAAAGATCTCGATTTCGATCTGTTTAGGGAACATTATTTTTAACATTTATTCACACGCCTTGGAAAACACTTACATTTTTTTTATCCACACGGCTTGGGGACTCAAGATTGAGCCCCAACGCCTTCATATAATTTTCCCTTGATTTCTCTCTTTATTTTTCATTCATTAGGACTGAGATGATGTGGGAACGAACCCCTACAACCTCATTTCCTTTATATTCTTTTCTTCTAATTCTCTCCTTCTTGGACAAGAGGGTGTAGGTTCGAACCCCCATAGCCCCACTTTAACTTTCTCCTTAAATTCCCATTTATTCACCCTAGAGGTCGTTCGTACGTTTCCCACACGCCTCAACCCTTGATTTTTCTTTTTTTTCCTTAAATCTGACTGAGAGATAATGGGTTAAAACCCCATTTCTCTCATTTCTTTATTTCTATTTTTAACTTAGGGAAAATCAGCCAAGGGAACTCGGGTTCGAATCCCGTGTGCCTCACTCATTTTTAAATTATAATAAGCCTTGGTGAAATTCACCAAATTTTTAGTCAAGGAAACCCATGTTCGATCCTTACTTAACCCCATTTCTTTATTTTTGTTTTATGATCTATTCATGTGGTAGGTTTCGGTTCCATCCCGAGTGACCTCACCTATTTTTCAATCATTTAAAATCTCATGTTGTAATCCTTGTATTGGCCAAAACTAAGCTAACACAATGCTGGAATATTTGGTCACATTTTTCAGCCTGTTTTCTATCCTTTTCACGTTAAATATGCATACATTGTGAGTAGGTTTTAGTGTGTTCTTAAAGTGCATTTTGAAAATCACATTCGATACAGAGTTTGCACTCAAATCAACATTTGTACATCACTTATGAACATGACGATTTAAACAAGTTTGTGCACGTGAAATACAACCATAAACCTGTAATTTCATGCTCCAATCCGTGTCCAAAATACACGACTATACACTCCACACACATAAACACATATTTTCGAAAAACATAGGTTATTAGTCATACGATTCCAAACACATATTCATGAACATATTCATCACGAAAACACATTACGTGCCGAATATCTATCAATTGACATACCAACCTACTACCATCTATAGGAGCTAGTGACAGGGATATGATACGGAAAACAATCCTAGTTTCCGCTTTTGAATAGACTAAATCCTAGCGATATCATGCAAAAGGGACAAATATTAAGAAAAACCATACCTTATTTTGACGTTAAAACCATGAAATTGCTTCCCAAAGACCTCCTCTAACTCACATACAAATACAAGCTTCAACACAAAACTTCAACGAAAAAACCTCCCTTTGCCTAATGTTTTTGGATATGTTTTGATTATATTTTTAACGTGAGTGTTATTCAAGTGTGAAGAACTTTTAGTTGCTGGTCAGTTCTTGTCATCTGGCAGAGAGAACGTGAAAAGAAAGAGAGATTTTGAAGTGTGTGTGAGAGAGAGAAATGGAGTTAAACGTGAAAGGTTGTTTAGGCTTAGGTAAAGACTTAGTCTAACTAGAACTCTTTCAAACCTTCAAAAAGAATCTGATTTTTCCTTTTTCTTAAATAATCTAATAAATGCTAATTAATCAAATAAATTTACAAATTTAATTAAAATAATTAAATCATTGCTTCCTTCTAGGTTCGAAACCGGGTGGAGCAAGACTTCACTCAAAGGAAAATTTCCGACCTCTCTCCCAAAAATGCTTCTTCACCTTATTAATTAAATAATGAATTACATATTTAGGGTAATTATGATACTACCCTTAGCCTAGAAAAAGACCATTTACCACTAGACCCTCCAAACATAAGATTTCCCCTCTTTAAGTCCTATAAAGACTCATCCTTGTAAATCATTGTATTAGGGTTCCCTACATGGCTGGACCCAAACATTCCTAGCTCAACAAACTCCCAAGTTAGTTGTGTTGGATGTCGCAAGGGTTCAGAGGTCCTGTCTTATGCACATCAATCCATTTAAACCCGGTCTAATCGTAGGCTTTGTAGACACATTAACATTACTTAGCATATCCATTTTTAGGATTGTCACATTATTCCCCACCCCCCAGGAACATTCGTCCCTGAATGATATATCTTATAATCAAGCACAATGCCAATCATATCATAACAACTATGCACAGTCCAGCTGTAGCAATAAAGAATAAAGAAATAAGGAAACTTCGACTTAAGAGTACGGAATCTAACCTTAAGGACTGAAAAGATAAGGATAGCGGGATCACATATCGGCCTCGGCCTCCTATGTAGCAGCCTCAACAAGATGGTTCCTCCACAATACCTTCGCTGTGGCAATCCCTTTGTTTCTCAGCCGCTTGACCTGTCTATCTAAGATCTCAATCGATACCTCCTCGTAGGACAAGTCTTCATCGACCCCCAAACCTTTAACAGGTAGAATCGATGCTTTATCACCTATGATTTTCTTTAACATAGAAAGATGAATGACTGGATGAACTGAAGCTAGATCCACAGGCAATGCCAACTTATACTCCACCTCACCCACACGCTATAGGATATTATATGGCCCACCATACCTCGGAGTAAACTTCCATTTCCTGCCAAACTTCATCACCCTTTCATAGGTGATATCTTCAAAGAGACTTGGTCACCCACATCAAACTCTAATGGTCATTTTCTGTTGTCTACATAAGACTTCTATTGACTATTTGCAGTAGCCAACCTGTCCCTAATCACTTTGACCTTATATGAGGCCTCATCAATGATCTCTGGACCCAATGTAGGAGTTATAGCTATTATTATACGAGAACTCTATCAAGGGCAGATGGTCGTCCCAACTACCCCTAAAGTCATTCATACACGCCCTCAACATTTCTTCTAATGTTTGAATGGTGATATCCGCCTGCCATCAGTCTAAGCATGAAAAGTAGTACTAAGCTTTACCTATATGCCTAAGCTCTTCTGTAAGGATCTCCACAAATCTGAAGTGTACTGAGCTCCTCTATCTAAAATGATAGATAAAGGAATCCCATGACATATCACAATCTCATCAATGAAGAGTCTCGCTAATCCGCGGCTTTGTAAGTAGACTTCATAGGGATAAAGTGGGCAAACATAGACATCCTGTCCACAATAACCCATATGGAGTTATGTTGTCTTCTAGTCTTCCGAACACCAACAATGAAGTCTATATTAATTTCCTCCCATTTCAAAGTCGGAACCTCAATAATCAGAGTACGACCGCAAGGATTATGATTTTTTGCCATATCTTTTTTACAATTAAAAGACTTGGCTAGATATTTTGCAATGTCCTTCTTCATGTCATCCCACCAATAGATCGGCTTACGATCATGATACATCTTGGTGGAACCTGGATTATGGAATATCTTGAACCATGGGCCACTGCATTGATCCTTGTCCACAAATCATCCATATCTGGTAACATAGTTTATCCAGGTACCTAAGTATGCCGTCATTTCCCAAAGCAAAAGACTAATTCATCTTAACCAGCACTGAGTCCTTCAACTACATCAACACAAGATAAAGATTTTGACCCTTCTTGATATCAACTACTAAGGATGATTCAGCACTAGGATGAACTGAAACACCCCCACTAGTAGAGTCTACTAACCTCACACTCAGTCTAGCAAGTTTGTGTTTATCTTTCACCAACTCCTTCTTCTCATCCTCAACGTGGGCTGTGTGTCCCATTCTCATCCTACTCAAAGCATCAGCTACAGCATTAGCCTTACCTAGATGGTAGTGGACATTCATGTTATAGTCCTTCAAAAGATGCAACCACCTCAACTGACGTAGATTCAACTCTCTCTATGTGAACACATACTGAAGACTTTTGTGGTCTGTGAACAAATCCACATGCACTCCATACAAATAGTTCCTCTACAATTTCAATGCAAACACCACAGCTTCCAACTCCAGATCATGAGTTGGATAATTCTTTTCATGAACCTTGAGCTGTCTAGATGTATAAGTTATCACCTTACAATGCAGCAAAAGAACACAACCCAAACAAACCCTAGATGCATCATAATAAATAGTGCAATTCTCACAACATTTAAGCAAAGTAAGTACCAGGTCTTAAGTGAGTAAGTCCTTGACCACCTGCAAAATCTTTTCACAAGTCTCAATCCATTAAAACTTGGCCTTCTTCTAAGTCAAAGATGTCAGTGAGGCATCAATTGAAGAAAAACCCTCCACGAACTTGCGATAATAACCAGCCAATCCCAAGAAGTTGTGAATATTTGCGTGAGTAAGAGGTTTTGGCCAGTTCTAGATAGCCTCAGTGTTCCTGGGATCTACCTCCACACCTTTGTCGGACACAACATGACCTAGGAAGATCACTGATCTAAGCAAGAATTCAAACTTTCTTAATTTGGCATACAGCTTATGATGTTTAAGTACCTGTAAGGTTAGTCTCAAATGTTGTTCATGTTCTTCCTTGGTCTTATATTAGATGAGAATGTTATCAAGGAATACTACGATGAAAGAGTCATGGTATTCACGGAATACCCTGTTCATGAGATTCATAAATGCACCTGGTGAATTCGTGAGACCAAATGACATAACTAGGAACTCATAGTGACTATCAAAGGTACGAAAGGATGTCTTTGGGATATCTTCATCCCTAACCCTGAGTTGATGGTAACTTGAACGAAGATCAATCTTCGAGAAGAAACTAGACCATTGGAGTTGGTCTAACAAGTTATCTATTCTTGTTAGTGGATACTTATTCTTTATAGTGACTTTGTTGAGCTGCCGATAATCGATACACACTTTAAGGGTTCCATTTTTGTTTATCACAAAAAAACACTGGAGCGCCCGAAGGGGATACGCTCAGCTAAATGAAACCCTTATCCGTGAGATCTTTTAACTGCAACTTCAATTCTTTGAGTTTAGCTGGATCCATTCTGTAAGAAGGAATTGAAAATGGTTGAGTATCAGACTCTAGGTCGATACCAAAGTCAATCTCTCGAGAGGAGGAACTAAAACTAAATCGTAAGGAAATACATCTTGCAACTCATTCACTTCAGGCACTGAGTCTATGGAAGGAATGTCATAATCTAAATCCTTAACACTCACAAGATGAGACAACAACCCCTTGGACATTATTTTTTTGCTTTAATATTCGAAATCAAGGGATTCGGACAACTTGAGTTGTACCCCTCGCAGACTAGTTCTTCTTCATTAGGGAAACAAAATCTCACAACCCTATTACGCAATCCATATAAGCACAAAAACTATGAAGTTAGTACATGCCAAGAATAACATCAAAATCATTCATTAGTAACTCAACCAAGTATACACACATACCCTACCACATAAAACTATTGGTAAATCCTTGTATAGTCTATCAGTTCTTACATTTTATCCTAAAGATGGACTAACCACTATCGCATTAAGTAGAACTTCTGGAAATATCTCAAAAGTGAGAGAAAGTAAAGGAGTTACAAAGGAAAGTGTAGACCCTGGATCATGTAATAATACAGAAAAGTTGAGAATACTTGAAGTATACCTGTGACTAGATCAACAGACTTCTCATGCTTCTCCCTTCCCTTCAGGGTGTTGAACGGGTTCCTCTAAGAAGGCTCGGCTGCTACTGCACCCTGTAGATTAAGCCGAGGCTGAGCATTACCTCAAGCCTAACCCCTGTTCAGTGGAATATCCTTAACCATGTGCCCTATATTACCACAAACGAAGGAGGCATTAGTGCATTGTGTGCTCTATCCATTGTGAACACGGCCACACTTAGCATAGTTCTTTCTAGGATGCTGCGTGTCATCTCCCTTGTCCTTCTTGGGCTCGGGTCTGCATCCTCTAGGTGTTGTACTCCTCTGAAAGTTAGAGTTCCCTGAACTCTATTGCCCCTTTTTGATTTTGGGCTGCTCATGGACACCAAAATTGTTTCTTTTTCCTCCGTTGCTAGGACCTGCCTGATCATGAGGCTTAGTCCTCCTAGTATCATGATTGCCCCTCTTCTTTCGGTTGTTCTCCACTTGCTATACATGCACCATAAACCTTGAGAGGTCCATGTTATTGTGGAGCATCGCAGCCCTACACTCCTCCTCTAGATATCCGGTGATTCATGTGAGGAATCTACTCATCTCATCCCTATTGTTAGATACAACGGAAGTAGCATACCTGGATAGTTTAATAAACTTATGGAAATACTCCCTGACTGTCATTTATCCCTGCTTAAGGTTGATAAAATCCTCAACCTTGGCCTTCCTTATATCCTTAGGGAAGAATCTCTCCAGGAAGGCTGCCTTAAACATCTCCCAAGTGATCGAAACTCCCCCAAAAGCTCGGCTATCCTTCAACATCTTGCACCAAGTCTCTGCAACATCCTTGAGATGATAGGAAGCCAGTTCAGCCTTTTCAGTATCTATGGCCCTCATGGTAACAATAATCTTATGTACCTCATCTATGAAATCCTGGGGATCGTCTAAAGTCTTAGACCCGGGGAAAATAGGATGATTCATCCTCATGAAGTCTCGTAGCCTATCATCCCTGCTACGTACCGGTGGGTTCTCCCTCTAAATTTTAATCCGGTTTACCTCAGAAGTCATGGCCTGGGCCTACATAGTGATGTCATGTGCCATCTGGGCTAGAGATGCCCGCACCTCCACATCAGTCAACCTAGCTGGCTTAACCAGCATAGCCAATCCTTCAACAGGTGCCTGGGGTAACACCTAATTGTCCCCAGCAGCTGCTCCTCCTCTCCTCTAACCAATGGTTCTCCTAGTATTCATTCTCTTACAAAAACAAGTATTGATGTTTGACACGGTCATAACATCAAGAAATCATACATTAGGCAAAGGCATGATAAGATCAAAAGAAGGAATTTTTCCTACGCATCATGTATTCTCTAATTTAGAATAGTGGTGCACTTAACAACAATTACCTAAAAACTACTCGATGTGGTTGTTGTGAACTTATTATCCTCGGAATTTAACCTAACATCTGATACCAACTTTGTCACGACTAGAATGTAGACTCCAGACGAGACCGGCATCGTTGACCTCTTAGAGGTCGCAGACAAGACTACATAAGTCATCCTTACTTCATCTAGGTTACTTTTCGTGGAAAATTTGAAATTTTTATTTCGTAACATGCATGTAATGCATTAACATAAATTTATATATGTTCACCATCAACCATTTAACATTAAGAACATCAAATGAAAGAAATAGTTTAATACTGCATTCAATGTATACTTGCAAAAATGGAATCAATACAATGTCTGATATAAAACGGGAAAGAAACGTTAACGGAACATACTCAACCAGAACAATCCAATAACTAAAATAGAATATAATGGGCAAGTCTCCTCGAATGCATGAGGTCCTACCAAGTCAGGATGTGCTCCACGTCTTGATAGCTTCAACGTCGATCTGTAAGCCCCAACGTCTACCTATGACTGTACCTAAAAATATAGAGTTTTATGGGATTAGTACACACTTGTACTAAGTATGGGTATATGCAAGCACACACCAAAGACATTTATGAGTAAGAATAGCTATTTTCTAACAACGTGATTTATGGAAAGTCAAGTCAGTAAACTTGCCAAATTTAGATTAGGAAAGTTAGTGGACCTGCCAAATTTGGATTAAGAAAGTGAGTGGACTTGTCAAATTTGATTAGGAAAGTCAATCCATGAGAGTAACAAGCATCATCATACTTATCATATGGAACACAGAACATAACGTCTTACACATAGCACATAACATATTGCACATAGCACATACAACCGTCATATCGTTCGTTCATTTGTCATGAGACTTTGGAATCATTGACTTGACATCAAGACTTCCCCAAAAAAACGGCTCAACATATGGTACCTCAACTAGGGAGCCTTCTTTAGCAAACACAAAATCAGCTTCATTCATTCATACTTCACTTCATACATTCATAAGCTAGTGTAAATACAAGATCTACCTAGGATGTAGTTTAAGACTTTCTCCAGATTTGTTGTGCAATGATCAAGAATGACCTAGTGTCAATACTTAAGTCTAGCTCACCTCTTCATTATCCTATCCTAACACCTTCTGTATAATTCATTTCATTGTGTGCATCATTTGAGGTTGGCCTCATTCATTCATTGGGAACTTTAACTTTAACTGACATAGATCATGTGAGCATCATGAAAGTCAGTGTCCACCCCATATCGAAAAGAGGTGGAATCACCAGCCAAAGTGACTCAAAATATGCTAGCGTATAAAGGGAATTCAACCCTGCTAGATCCCTATATTGGTAGTATAGGTTCTAAGACTAAGAGATATAAAGAGAACCATACCCGACATGCCGGACATTCTCATATCATGAGAGTTTCGTGAATCTCCGCCCTTCCCAAAAAAAGGCATCACTGCTCATAGCTAGCCTATCGGTAATTTGTATAAAGTTCCATTACATTAAACTCATACGTCATGGAAGCTGGCTTCCAGTATGAGGACATCATAGCTCAATAGATGATTTCTCATCTCATCATTAGTATTAAGTATTCATTAGTCTCAATACTTTCGTTAGAGTGTTCATAGAGACTTGTCTCTTCTTTAGCTTTACAATTAGGTGAGTACGTTTTGGTAACATTTACTCAGGCTTATTTGATATTGATCTCTTCTTTCACATTAGTCTCTTATCATGTTGTCACCCCATTCATTAGCTTTAGCATATTTGCTCTTCATAATTACTCACCCCCATTTTTAACGTGAATGTTCATTTCATCATATGCCAACTCACTTGGTCATTTAGTTTGTTTTACATTCTTACTTGTCCTTTCAAGGATTTTATCATTTCGTTACATACATCTTAGGTTCACTTACTTTACAAGTATGCTAGACTTATGATTATTCTGTCCAGAGGTCGTGGGTTGAATTCCCAAATGCCTCAACCTTTTATTTTTCTTTTAATTCCTTAAATCTGACAGAGAGGTAGTGGGTTCGATCCCCTCTTCTCTAATTTCTTTGTTTCTGTTTGTAACTAAGGGAAAATCAACCAAGGGCACTCAGGTTCGAATCCCATGTGCCTCACTCAGTTTTAAATTTTAATTAATAGTAATAATCCTTTCTTAAATTCACCAATTTTTCTGTCAAGGGAACCGAGGTTCGATCCCCCCCTTAGCCCCATTTCTTTATTTTCGTTTTCGAGCTTTTCACACTCGGGTTCAATCCTAGTGACCTCACCTATTTTTTTCATTCATTTAAAATCTCATGTTGTTACTTTGTTTTGGCCGAAACTAAGCTAAAACAATGCTGGAAATTTTGGTCAAATTTTGCAGCCTATTTTCTCACCTCTTTCATGTTAAATGAGTATACGTTTGGAGTATTTTTTTAGTGAGTTCTTTAGGTGAATTTTCAAGATCGTATTCTATAAAGAGTTTGCACTCAAAAAAAGAATTTTTACATCACTTATGAACATCACGAATTAAACAAGTTTGTGCACGTGAAATACGACCATTAACATGTAATTTTCATGTTTCAATCCGTGTCCACAAGTCACGACTATACCTTGCACACACATAAACACATATTTTTGAAAAACATAGGTTATTAGTCATACGATTCCAAACACACATTCATGAACATATTCATCACGAAAACACATTACATGCCAAATATCTACCAGAAGACATACTAACCTACAACCATCGATAAAAGCTCGTGACAGGGACATGCAATGGGGAAACAATCCTAGTTTTCACAGTATAATTGACTGGATCCAAGATGTTCCTTGGGAAAGGGACCAAGAGTAAGAAAACCCTTTCCTTATTTTGACGTTCAAACCTTGAACTTGCTGTCCAGAGACCTCCTCTAGCTCACATCAAAATCCAAGCTTCAACACCAAACTTTGACGACAAAACCTCCTTTTGCCTAATGTTTTTGAATATATTTTGATTATATTTTTAACTTTAATGTTCTTACAATGTGAAGAACTTTTAGATTCTAGTCAGTTATTGTATTTTGGCAGAGATAATGTGAAAAGAAAGAGAGATTTTGATGTGGTGTTTATTTAATGTGGTGGTTAAACCCCAGTAATTCACCCCTTGATCTTTGGAGTTTAACCACCTATCACTAAGAGTAAGGAAAATATACCTGCCATGAAAGCATCCATGATTAATTTTTAATCAAAAAAATAAGAGTAAACCCTCTTTGAATTGAACTTCAATTTGTCGATAGAAGTTTCAAATTCAAAAATACCAAGAAAACTAGAAAGTGTTCTTTCAAAGTGTAAATTATACTTAAATTCTAACTTAAGAATCTCTCAGTTGAATTTAAGAGTCGAACCTCCCAAAAATTGTATCCTTCGAGAAATTTTTAGTATCCAAAAATTTAGCACAAAATATATTTGGTAACAAACTCGGAGATATTGGTGAGGCTTGCAAAACTCGCTTGGCTAATGGCCCTTTTCTCCTCACCTCGCCTTGTGATTCTCTAAGCTTTATATGTTTGAGCCTTATTTTGGAAACTTAATCAATTCAGCCTTTCACGTATAGAAAATCTCTGAACAACACGTTAGTTCTTTGTTCGAACATTAAATATTTGTCTTGCACATTACCACTTTAGGTGATGGGCATAAGGATCGTCATTCTAGTTCGTTGCATCACCTTTTCGACTTGAGTTTTCCAACATTCTTTGGTAAACAAAAATGCTATGCAGTGTAAATTTGGGTGAGATCGTGCTCAGTTGGCAATCCGCCCTTCATTTTAGGTAGGGATGCGCGTTGGCTTCTTCGATTTGGTTTAATCAAATTTCGGTTCGGTTCTTCGATATTCGAGTTTACAAAAGTGTGAACTTTAGTTTATACCAAACTAGATCGGTTCGGTTAGGTTTAGTTCTGTGTTTTTCAATCGGTTTTGCGGCGTGAATAAAAATAAAGAGGCAATATGATAAAGTGTTAAGAGTTTCATTATGTATGAAAAAAGAAATAAAGAGGAAATAGATGATTTTAGCAAAGATGACAGAGGAGTTGTTTCTGTTTCTTAGCATAGATGGATGTCATTTTTCTAAAGCCGAAAGGCTATCTCCCATACCGGGATGTTTAATGAACAAAGAAGAGAGGAAGTAGCCCAGCAAGCACGATATAATGACGAAATTTTGAACAACACTAATATAAGCACTCACAACGTACAATTGCACATGCATAAACTACAACATTATATTAGTTGTCATTTAAAAATTCAAAATTCAAATGGGTCATCTAAATATTTTGAGAGAAAAATCAGAAGTGTATAATAATATTAATTAAGAAATATAATTTAAATATTTTAAAATTTTGGTAGATAAAACATTGGTTCTTCGGTGCACCGTAATTTCGGGACCCTTGAACCGAACTCCAAAACGAATAACCGAAGTTCCCAAAAAACAAAAACTACATCAAACCAAAACACTTAAGAATTGAAACCAAAGAACCGAAAATTTTTGGTTCGGTTCAGTTCGATTTTTTGGTTTTTCGGTAGTTATATCCACCCCTAATTTTAAGTGATCAACACCATCACTTTGTACTTCTTTTTGTATTTTTGGCTGTTCTTTCAATTTTTTTTTCATTTTCTTGTTCAATTGCCTACAATGCCTTAAATAATCAATATTTGATTAGAAAAGGACAAAGTTAGGCAGTGAGGTAAATAGACCTTAAATGAGGTAAAATCTACCACTATCAAAATGCCCCAATTCTTTAAATGAGTTAAAATCTACCACTATCAAAATGCCCCAAAGAATTGGAAATGAATAAAAATTATTATCAAGCATGTAAAACAAACTAAAAGATGAAATTGGAATATGAAGCCTGAATGAATAGGATAGGTGAGAAAAGGAAGAAGAAAACCTTGTCTATAAAGATGTAACAAGCAATAAAATAACCTTACACCATAAGCCTTGTAGGTACAAACATCACATAATTGCTATAAATTCAAACAAAAAAATTAAACAATAAATTCATATATTTTTCCCTTACCTATATGTCACGACCCAAAATGGGTGTGATGGAACTCAACTTATCCCACCAAGACAAGTCAGCCTAAAATCCAATATCTCACAAAGTGCGGAAGTAAATGATAATCCAACAACAGTTTCTATTATGAAACCAACTCATATTAATTCAATCCCCAAAACCAGGTTGTAACATGCACAAGCCTCTAATGTAAATATTAGAATTGAAACAAAATAGAGGTTTAAAATGAAGTTATCTTTCAAGTAAAAACAAAGTCATAAACTGGAGTACGAAAGTTTGCTGAGATGACAAGCAACTACCTTAAAATCCTCCACAAGATGCCTCGGAAATGAAGAGAATGGAAGGTATCAAAAAAATCCGGGCTCGTAACCAACAAAAATTAGTAGAAGAAAGGCTTGAGTACCAAACCACGCGGTACCCAACAAGCAAACCTCTAAACACAAGTTAAGTGAACAAAATATGGGTACTCCTTACACCCTATCTAAACCTCCACGCTACAGCCTAACAGTTTAGAGTTTACCAAACACACAGCTTAATAACCACACTCTATCAGTTTATACATTCTCAATAACAACTCAATATTCAATAGTCACAAGCTTCACAGAAAAACACTCACAAGATTAACAAAACACGTGTTCAAGTTCATCAATAATAAATTTGCAATGCAATGGGATGCAATGTCAAATATGGGGATGCATGTCTTTCTTAACGACACACACCCGCTGTCTCTCAGTCCGGGACCCATGGGCGACATATCTGTCCATGCATCTGTCGCGACGCACTACACGACCCTTGATAATAGAAACCTTCACGCCGCGCGATATGTCCCTCGAAATAAGATATCCATCGCGGCGCGCGATACGACCCTCGAAATGGCACATCCTTTTACCACAACCATGTCTCAGATACAATGCAAATGACATGCTCAAATGAAAATGAGGAGATGACCATTTTAATACCAAAGCGCACTTTACAACAAGGAATACAACACCAACGAATAAGCAACAAGTCTCCAAATCATTCTCGACATCACACAAGGAAATACACGAATTTCATACGCTTAACAATAGTATAGAAATCCACTTGCCTTAGTCAATCGAATAATTACTCTTGGACTTGAGCCTTCCCTTTCCATTGAGCTTCTGAACCAATGGAATCTATTCAAGTGTATATTCACAATAAGGTTTCAGAACTCACAACACTCACACTTTTATGTGTTTAATCTTAACCTTAAAAATTCACCCAAATTTATAATCCGGTTTGTAGTTCTTGAGCCAATTAACACTTCAAATATCAAAACCCCAAATGATATTTATATAATACGATAGATCCAATATTTATACCGATCTTAATATACCAAAATTTAACTCATAATATGATAAGACTAAAAAATTAAATTAAATTATCTTTCATCCACGGAAAAACACTGCCTTGAGCCTAAGAATACTTTTGTCTTCACTATATCTCTAAATTTTTTAATTCCTAATTACTAACCACACATAATGTAGCAATCACTACCCAAATTTTTTTATTAAATTTAGTTATAAAATTTTCCCAGGAGCCACGTTAATGAGCAACACATTAATTTCCTCACATTATAGCATGCATGACATTTGTTTTTGTTTTTTTTTTAGTCTTTTTCTTTAATTTTTTTTTCTTTCTTTCCAGCAATACACACTAAATTATTTATATAATGAAAGTAACCAAATAATCACAACTAAGCATTAAATACCCACTAACAATTGATTCAATATTTTCAGAACTTTTCAACTATTCACGTGATTTCTTATTCATTTCATTTCTTTACTCAAGTATGTAATCTATCACTTATTAATATACATATATATATGATCACCTATATAATATTTCTATATACACACATATATGTTTAGCAATCAAAAGGAACTAGAGGCAAAGGAAACTTACATGACGCAGTTCATAAGCCACAAGTGCAGAAACCCTTCGCCCTTTTTTTTTCTTTTCCCTATATTTTTTTCTGAATTATTTAAGTACTAAAAGTGATAGGTTTTACCCACATATTTTATTGAATAGAGGCTAAAGAGTTTAGGGTCTTAAATAAATTATCACTTTAGCCCATAAACTATCGATTAATTAACTTAAGTTAAAAAATATTCAAAATTCTAAAGAGGAGCTTTTGGGTTATTAGTCTATATCCCAATAATAATGTTACTTGATTTTTCCAAATGTTCATGTGTTTGTTAATTAATGCAGATCCTATGATATATGCTACAATATAAGTGTTATGCAAGAGTACAACCTGCTTTTTTTATAGGTACAGTCTACCCAACCCAAAGACGTGGCTTACCTAAATAATAAGCACAATAAATGAATGAGATAGTAGGTACAAGAACTTTTCAGTGTTAGTATTTTTTTAGACCGAAATAAAGCTCATAGTTGACAAGTATACAATAAAAACTTCATAACAATATCATGTCTTTGAGGAATTTTCATTCCCGCAGGCTTTTTTATAGAGAGAGAGTAAGGGGGGGGGCGGCACGGAAGATTGGTCCGCTCCGAAAAGCTGAGTTTTTCGGTTCGCCCCCCCTATGTGGTTGGCCTTCTTACCAGTCTGCCTCCTTTCTCTTGATGGAATATATCAATACCCGAGCTCCAGCCTTGCTTGCGTTCTTCACCGGCGCTCGCCAGATGTATCACTCATCCCGCTCCCCACGGAGCGGTAAGGGGTATATTCATTGATTATTACTATGTTTATTTCAAAGAAAGGGTATTTAAGCCCCTTTTCTCCTTATGTGACAATATTTCTTTGAACTTGAGTAATGATTGATTTGAAATGAAAATTCACTCAACACATCAACAAGGAACTAATGCTCAACAAAACTTCATCTCGATTTTTAGAATTTAAGCGGGCTCAAGTTGAAGCCATTATTGATTAACCTATGTTGAGAAGTTTTGTACTTGTGGGTAGGAACTACTTGGTTAAGGCATGGTGAAGTTGTGCCACACCTTCTTGGAATTGCACTTGCTTTGTGTGGCTTCAACAAAAATTATTTTAGGAGAGTGCGTGCGTTTTTTTGTACTTGATGATTCATTTGGGAGGTTCAAAGGATATTATTGGGATATGCAAATGTACTATTATTAATTTTTCCCCAATTAGTATATTCTAAGATAGTGAGTAGTTATTTCATTATAGTATTGACTAGATAAAAGAATTATCAAAACATTATTTTTGTTTTATGAAGAAGGAACAAAATAGTGATACTTCTAGCTTAGATGTATTATTTATTGCATAGTATGAATACAAGGAAATACAAAATAGAGATACTTATATCTTAGATATATTATTTATTGCAAAGTATGAATGCAATGGAATATTACTTTCATGAAATATTCTCTACTTTCTTAAATATGAGTAGCTAAAATTTTAGATTGGGCTGTGTGCATTGTGTTTTTCTAGATATAAACAAGTATGAATAAATTGATTCAATTTTTTATCACGCATGCATCTATTGTTTCCTTCAAGGTACAATAGAAAAATCAAAGGTTGCAAACATTTGTTAAACACTTGAACTTCACTTCCGTTAAAAAGTGAAGTCAGGTTGGGTAATACATCATTGGTGAGGTAGATAATTGTCATTGGATTAGAGATATAAATAGTATAATCTAATTAATTTTAGATTTTATGGATTGGCAATATATTCCAACTCACTCGAGTAATCTTTAGTATTTTTGAAAGCATGATCTTGGGGTTCAATGAAAATCCGAGATACATATATACATTAATTCAAGAGAAAATAAGATATAGTGTGAGTAAAAACATATCTATATGTTATTGGTGTGGAACGTGTTGATCACTGCCTATTGAGCTGTAGCGTAGTCGATATTGAACATACTCGTAGTTGATTTTAACATGTTGAACCTATCATTGTGTTGACTTAGTAAACTTCATAATCGTAGTTTCAAATAAATTTGTGTTAACTTGTTTTCTCCTAAGTCTAATTTACAGTATTTGTTTTACATCAACACAAGTCTTAGTTATGAACTGAATTTAAATAAACAACAATCCTTTCTTCAAATCCTTTTAAGTCACCACAAAAAAATAAAGTTGGGTAATAATCGCGCACACAACAATCTATACTTTAATTTTGAAGTATGGTTGAGCATTATCATTTATCACATACAACTAAACACAATGATAGCATGATATTCTATCTCATCAAGTCAGGAGAGTCCTACAGAGCGACATTATACCATGTTGTGGTAGACAATTCAATACGGTAAGATGCAAGTCATATGAGGACAATATATAGGATTAGGCCATAACAAGTTGAGTCCATCGGGATCATGTGAGAAGAAGAATTGTAGCCTTAATAAAGATGGATTACCCAAAAATATGAAGCTTGACAAACCAAAAGTAATACCATAATATGAGAATGAATAAGGCTACAAAATTGAGTTTTATCCAACTGATAAGGAATTAAAATCCTCATTAAGACTAGTCCAATTTTAACTCAATAAATAAAATGAAATTCTCATTACAAAAAACACAAATAATAACAATTGCATGAGATATTGAACATATCACAACAGAGACACTATGTTGAGGTTGTATGACAAGGCGCAGTTCACTCCATTCAATTGATAAACAACATACGCGATACCTAAAAGGGTCACACCAATCTACTATCTCCACATAAAGTTAATTATATCATTATACACATCAAAACAACTAAGAACAATACAACAACTATGTTTCTTGGAACCACAACACTCGAATACCTTGTGGCTTAAAAATGATAATATAAAAAATAATGTAAAAAATGAGAGGTGATTGGTGGAAATCAAGCTAAACTAATTATTCTAGATTCATCACAATTCATAAATATTCTCATAGGTTCAACATTAATCGTGACAGAGTATTTCATATAAATGCACCACAACAAAGCTTTTGTTGTAGAAATGGATAACAAACTTTAAGCGATTAGATTCTAAGAAATGGAAGTGTAGAACATTACCATAAAGTAGATCAACAATATACATAACTGAAAAAATTATATTAACATAAAATCCTTCAACCACATTTAAAAACAATAAGAAATGGCAGAAAATGAAACTTCTAACAAGGAAAACATTTGAGAAATGGTCAAATGCACCCCACAAGCTTTAATCGGATTTACGACTATAAACTTAATCTTTAAGGGAGTATCATTACAATTTTTAACCTTTAATTTGATATATTAGTTGACCCTTATATGCTGATAACTCAACATAAACGAGATTTATAATGATTTTCGTATACCCGCATTGTCCACAAATCTATGAGTGGACCCCATGACTTCACACATCATCACACAACTCTTTACCTTAGCCCTATACCTTTAATTTATTAAAACCACTTCATCATCTTCCATTCCCTTCTAATTAACTATCATTCTTCATGATCTTTCATTGGTGAGTGTGCATCATTGAAGATTAAAGTTTTTTCGATTGGATAGTTACTGTTTCTCTAGAGAAAAGGTTTGTTCATTACAAATGGAATTCTATTTTTATTTTCGCTTTTATATTTTATCAAAGTGTTTGATTATGGTTTTATTTTTATTTTAGATTTTTAATATGAAGAACGAGACGTTGTACATTAATATGTGTATCGTAATATCATCACTAGTTGAAGTTTATTTAGTCAGATGATAGTTTTTTACTATGGCTTTTAATGTTACTGGTAATTTGAAAAGTGAAGAAAAAAATTATGGGAAAAAATATTAGTGTTTATGTGGCATGGTTTTCTTGTATAATTTATATCATATTAATGTCATATTGACCTGAAATTATATCTTTTATTTCCTTAGTAATTTTACCTACTGTGTATATATTGACCCTATGTTAGAATTTCATTTATATTTTACATATATGACACTCTTTTGAATTATAGTGTAGATGTAGATGTATTTAATGTACAACATGTAGAGTAAGTTATATTTAAGTATTGCAATTTCATTTCTTAAGTCTTGCATTTTCACTTCTTAATTGAAGTTCATCAAAAGATGAATCACTAATGTTGACATGATGTCCACCGGGTGTACCGCAGGATATATTGCTTAAAGCTTCTTTTTTACCACAACAATTCTTACTTAATCTTCTCATTTTCATGTTGAAGATGTAAGTTCTAATGCCTCTCAAGTTTATTCTGATAAAACACTTATACAATATTTCACAGATATAGTATATATTAAACATGTATTAGTAAAAAAGGATGAAGATGTTAATCAATAAGGAAAACCATAAAGGAATTAAAAAGAGATCATTAAGAATTTGAAATTTAAAAACGGTCGACATTACTTTTTGTGATCATATACCCTTGTTTTATGTAAATTTATATGAATTTTAGAAATAAAAATACTGATAAGAAGTCTTAACCATGTTATAAGATTTTAAGAAAAATAATCTACATTATCGACATACATTTATGTATATAATTAAATTGAATTTTAAAAAAATTTACTCTGTTCCATCAATTTCAACCAACGAAGACATCCAACTTGCTGGATGGAATTGTATGGCTCACATCCTAAACACTCTCAATCCGAAATAATAAAATCATTAATAAAGTGAACGGTAAAATTATGAAGAAAATGAAAATCTGTATTGTTTTTAATTGAATGTAATTCAACTCAACAAGCAGTTTAAATGACTTTGTAAGGTATATAGACATATAAATGTATCTAAAAGGAGGAAAAGAGATAACTTTATTGGGTAAATAGACACACTAAAGTAAAGTAAAACTCTTTCTTGCTACTATTGAAACTCTCAAAAGAAAGAGCTTTTCTGATTTTGTGTGTGGAAAGTGAAAGCGGGGGGGAATTTTTTCATAAGGATTCAGGATTTGAAGCGTAAGTATGACAAAATAAAAAATTCAAGTGAATATTTTATGTTGCTCGATTCAATAATAACATTGTTTTAAATATTTAATGAACGCGTTATGAAATTAAAGAATTTATGCTAAAGTTATTACATTCGGTCAAACAAAATATTTGAGTTAACTATATGAAAGTTATGGGTAAGAAACTTCTCAAAATTCTAAACTTTTAAATCGGAGTACCCGAATTAGTGAATACACTTTTACTTGCAGGACGGAATGTATGGACGACATCCTTTACTACCCGTATACTAAAATAATCACATAATTAAAAAAAAGTGAATGATAAATCGTCAAAAAAAGTGTATTGTTTTAAATTGAATGTATTTCGAATCAACAAATAGTTAATTACTTTACCAGGTATATAGACATATAAATGCATCTAGATGGGGAAAATGAAATGAAATAAATGTCCTTGTTAGGTATATCTGTAAAATCTCGGATTCTAGAAAAACTATGGTTAAGCTAAGAAAAACAAGAAAAAACAAATTTGGAAATAAGTAAGGAAATCTAGAAAAAAAAAATCTGATTTCAAAAGTGAGTTTTGGTCATTTTTAAACAACCATAACTTCCATCTTAGGAAGAATTTGGGTTAGTTCTTTATATATATGAAAAGATTGTTGGAAGATATTTCCAACGATGCCAAGTTTCAACATTTCCAATGTATTATGAGTGAGATACGACCTTCAAAAGAAGGTTGTTGAGTAGGGAAAGTTCCAAAACCAGATGATCCCATTCATTTTACGCACATACAAAATAGACTAAAGTTTTCAAAGCAAGGAGAAAAGAGGAGGCAGGAAGAAAAAGACAAAAGAACATCAAGTTTAGATTCGTGGATTTTCGTCGAGGGTGATCCATAACAAGGTATGTGGGATCTTTTGTGTTGGGTTACTTTACCCACACACCAATTTCATTCAAATCAGTAAGGTTCATGAATTAACTCATGTTAGAGGTTGGAATTTTGAAAGAAAGTTTGATGTTCTTGTTGATTGGACTGTTTTTTATTTTTGTTAGTGGTGATCCCTGTTATATGACTGATTTTGGGTCTAAATCATTGGGTAATAAGTTAATTACGAATCCTAAGTGTTTGGGTGGGATCTATGGGAGTTTGGGAAAGTTTAGACATGAAAAAAATGAAGAAGAAAGTCAAAAAACCTGTTGGGGAAATGTTGGGGGGCCGCGCCTCTAAAACCCCTCAAGACAGAGTCTATCTGCCAGGCTCTGTCCCTCCGCGCATCTCTGAACACCTGAGGGACGCCTCTTTTCGTCAGGCTATGGCGCTCAACATGTCTCAAAGCTCCAGAACCCCCTAGACATCCCGTTCTTCCCCAACGGTTTTGTACTAACCTATGTGATGTACCCCTCATTCCTAGTTCTTTAAAACACTCTAAAGTATATCTAAACATCATGAAATCATCCATAAACTTTACACATGATCATTGAATCCATAATTCAATTCAAGGAAATTTAAGATCAAAGTCAACGAAGTTAAGATTCAAGTCTAGAAGTTAAGAAGCAAGGCTAAGTAAAGTTATAAGTTCTCTAAAGTACTTTTGAAATGTTTTCACTTTGTTTAAAGGCTTAAAGTTCAAACTCAAGTAAAGGCTTGAGTTCATATCTCAAAAATTTATAGTATAACTAAGTATTCTCTTAGAGTTAACATTTCAAGTTAAGTAAAAAGCAAGATCGAGTTCATTTCTTAAAAGATTAAGGGAACTAAGTATTCCCTAGAGTTCAACAAATGTTTCACATTTGAGTAAATAGGGGAACTAGAAGTTCCAAAAGAGTTTTGAACTAAAAGGGGAATATTGATTCCAAAAGGAGCTTTTTAAAGTTAATGTGTTCAGTAAATTATCTCAACCTAAACGAAGGAAGTTTTATTAAAAAAATGAGCTAAAGTACATTTTTGTGAGTAGTATTGAGAACCAATGTGGAGATGAGAGGTCATATTAACCCAAGTCTCCATGTAAACCATGTAGCCAACATGGGAACTGATGTGTCGTACTTTTTAGATGATTACTTAAGGAGAGATAGTGGATCGACTAAGTTGAGTAAGGTCTTATACCGATGGCAAGGTGTAAGATGGTCCTCCTGCAACGTGAGGTAAAACATAGTACCATTACTTAAGTTCATAGTGTTTGTTTCCGGTTAGAGAAACTCCGACAGAGGCGATATTACTCTCTTATATAAGTAAAGTTGAGTTTGTGATTGCATTTCCTTTAATGAAATAAGTTGTTTTCATTGTTTTATAAGCTTTATATATATATATATAAAAGGGCACCTGTAGAGTTAAAAGAACTAAAGGATCAGTTGAAAGATCTGTTAGATAAAGTCTTTATTCGACCAAGTGTCTCACCTTGGGGCACTTCGGACTTGTTATTTAGGAAGAAGGATGGGTCCCTTCGGATGTGTATAGATTACTGTAAGTTAAATAAGGTTACCATAAGGAATAAATATACTCTTCCAAGGATAGATGATCTTTTATATAAACATCAAGGTCCTTCTTGATTTTCTAGGATTGACCTTAGATCAGGCTATCATCAGTTAAAGGTTAGGGAATGTGATATTCCCAAGGCATCTTTTAGAACAATGTATTGGTATTATGAATTTTTGGTTATGTCCTTTGGTTTGACTAACGCACCTGCAGCGTTCATGGATCTCATGAACAGAGTCTTCAAACCTTATTTAGATTCATTTGTCATGTTCTTCATTGATGACGTACTTATTTATTCAAGAAATTAAATAGATCATGCTAGTCACCTAAGGGTTGTTCTTCAGACTTTGAGAGATAAGGAGTTGTATGCAAAGTTCTTGAAGTGTGAGTTTTTGGTTAAGTCCGTGGCGTTCTTAGGCCACATTGTTTCTGGTGCAGGTATTAAAGTTGACACTCAGAAGATAGAGCATTTCAGAGGTGGCCTAGACCTACATCTCCGACATATATAAGGAGTTTCTTGGGTTAGGCTGGGTGTTATAGGAGATTTATTGAAGGATTCTCATTTATCTCTTCTCATTTGACCATGTTAACTAGATGACAGTCAAGTTTCAATGGTCTGAAGCTTTTGAGAAAAGATTTCAGAAGTTGAAAAAGAGATTGACTACCTCTCCGATTTTGACCTTAGCAGAGAGTACTCAAGGCTTTGTGGCGTATTGCGATGCATCAAGAGTAGGCTTGGGTAATTTTTGACATAATGACAAAATCAACCCATTTCTTTCCGGTAAAGACTACTTATTCGCCAAAGATAATGCAAATTTGTACCTCCAAGAAGTGTTAAGACTTCATGGAGTTCCAATCTACTTTATTTCATAAAAAGGTGTGCAATTTACCGCACAATTCTGGAAATCTTTCCAGAAAGGTTTGGGTTCCAAGGTAATTTGAGCATTGCTTTTCATCCTCAGATGGACATGCAGATCGTGCTATCCATTCCTTGGAATATATGTTGAGAGCTTGTGTGGTCGACTTCAAAGGAAATTGGGATGATAACCTGTCTTTCATTGAGTTCGCTTACAACAACAATTATCATTCAGGCATCCAAATAACTCCATATGAATCTCTTTATTGGAGAAAATTCAAATCTCCTATTGGCTGGTTTGAAGTTTGCAAAGATGGGTTGATAGGACTTGATTTAGTTCACCAAGCTATAAAAAAGTGAAAGTGATTCATGAATGGTTGAAGACTGCACAAAGTCGCCAAAAGTCCTACACAAATGTTAGAAGAAAGTCAATAGAATTTGAGGTAGATAATTGGGTGCATCTTAAGGTTTCATCTATGAAAGGAGTTATGAGGTTTTGTAAGATAGGAAAAGTTAGTCCCCGGTAAATTGGATCTAATAGAATCTCCAAGAGGGTGGGCAATGTGTCTTATGAGTTGGAGCTACCCCAAGAGTTAGAAGTGGTTCATCAGGTAAGGATAATTTGTTCTATGAAGAAGTTTCAGTTCAGATATTGGATCGTCAGGTGCGCAAGTTGAGGACAAAGGATGTTGCTTTTGTCAAGGTCCTTTGAAGCAACTAATTTGTTGAATAAGCGAATTGGTAAGATGATGAGGATATGAAGAAGAGATATCCACATCTCTTTGAATCCGGAGAGAATGCAAGTCAAGGTACTACACTCTCTTCTTAGCAATTTATAAGATTATGCATAAACTTTTTATTACCTGCTTTTGTGGTTGAGTGCTGAAATGATATTACCATCCTTATCTCAAGGAGAAATGTTCCCACAGGGGAGATACTGTAACAGCTCAATTCTAGATAAACTGAGGTTAAGATAAGTAAACCAAGAAAAATCAAATTTGGAAATAAGGAAATCTGGAAAACAAATTCCAGATTTCAAAAGTGATTTTAGGCCATTTTCAAACAATCATAGCTTCCAATTCAGGAAGAATTTGGGTAAGTTATTTATATGGATGGAAATCTCGTTGAAAGATCTCTCCAAAAACGCCAAGTTTTAGAATTTCCAAGGTCATATGAGTGAGATATGGCCTTCAAAAGAAGGGTTGTTTAGACGGGAAAGATCCAAAACCGGTTTAGTAAGGGTGTCTTTCCCTAAAGTAAATTAATTATTTATTTTTGGAGTAATATGTTGGTGTAAAAACTTATCCCATTCATTTTAAGCACTTAGAAAATATACTAGGGTTTTTAAAGCAAGGAGAAGAGGGGAGGTGGAAGAAGAAGACGCAAGAACATCAAGTTTAGCTTCGTGGATTTTTGTCGGGGGTGATTCCTTACAACATATGTGGGCAATTTTTTTTTTGGGTTACTTCACCCACACACCAGTTTCATTCAAATCAGTCAAGTACATGAATTAACTAATATTAGAGGTTGGAATCTTTAAAGAAAGTTGGACATTCTTGTTAATTAGATTGTTGTTGATCGTTATTAGTTGTAATCCATGTTATAGGACTGATTTCGGGTCTAAATTATTGGTTATTAAGTTCATTAGGGACTTTAAGTTTTCGGGGGTGGGATCCATCGGAGTTTGGGAAGGTTTAGAGATGAAAAAAAGAAGAAGAGGAAAGTCATAAAACCCGTTGCGAGAATGCTGGGGCACCGCACCTTCAAAGTTGCCAGGACAGAGTCTTTCGTCAGGATTTGTCGCGATGTGCCTCACAGAAAACTGAGGGCATCCTCTGTCTGTCAGGCTATGGCGCTCCGCGCCTCTCAGAGTGCTAGGACCCCCCTTGAGATTCTGTTCTTTCCCTATCTTTTCGTACTACTTCCTAAGTTATGTACCCCTCATTTCTAGTTGTTTCCAACACTCTAAGGTACATCTAAAAATCATGAAATCATCCATAAAAATGAGGTCGTGATCCTTTAATCCATAATTTCAAGGAAAGTTAAGATCAAAGACAAGGAATTTAAAAGTCAAGTCTACAGGTTAATAAGCAAGACTAAGTAAAGTTATAAGTTACCTGAAGTCTTTCAGAAAGGTTTTCACTTAGTTTTAAACACTTAAAGTTCAAAGACAAGTAAAGAGTTGAGTTCATATCTCAAAAATATATAAGGAAACTAAGTATTCCTTAAGATTTAATATTTCAAGTTAAGTAAAGATCAAGAGTTGATTTCATTTCTCCAAAGATATAAGGGAACTAAGTATTCCCTAGAGTTTTACAAATGTTTCACATTTGAGTATAGAGGGGAACTAGAAGTTCCAAAAGAGTTTTGAACGAAAAGGGCAATATTGATTCAAAAAGGAAATTTTTTAAACTAATTGGTTCAGTAAATATCTCAACCCAAAGGAAGGAAGTTTTATTAAAAGTGTGAGATAAAGTACATTTTTGTAGTAGTATTAAGCACTTATGTGGCGATGAGAGTTCATATTAACTCAAGTATCCATGTAAATCATGTATCCAACATGGGAATTGAAGTTTCATACATTTTAGATGATTACATAAGGAGAGATAGTGGATCCACTGAGTTGAGTAAGGTCGTATACTGATGGCAAGGTGTAGGATGGTCCTCTTGCAATGTGAGGTAAGACGTTGTACCACCACTTAGGCTCATAGTGATGGTTGTCGGTTAGAGAAACTGCCACAGAGGCGATCTTACTTTCTTATATAAGTAAAGTTGTTTGTTATTGCATTTCCTTTAATGATCGAAGTTGTATTCACTGTTTTATAAGCTATATATATATATATACACACACACACACACACACACATCTTTCCTATGACTTCAACTGCTTTATGTGTACATCATTTGAGTTATGTATATTCTTGAGTTGAGCAAAGCAAAGGTATGTTCATCTAATCCTCTCAAGCTTAAGTCGTTGCTTAGCTCTCTAGCTCGCATACTCATACATTCAATGTACTAATATCAGTTGGCCTGCATCGTTTCATGATGCAGACGCAGGCAACAGGATTAGCACGCAGCGCTTCGTTGATTCAAGATTGAACTAAGGAGTTTGTGGTTTAACTTCTTGCATTCTAGAGGACATCCTATTCATTTTTATATTAGCTTAGTTTTTAGGATGTTGTGGGGTCTGTCCCAACATCCTCTCTAGACAGTTTAGAGGCTTTATAGACTAAAGTATTTCAGTTTGGAGTTGTTTTCCGCTATTAAAACTAAAGTGTCATTTTGGCCAAAGTAATGACATGATGTATTTCCTTCTAGTTATGTGCTACTCTTGTTAGATTTGAGGTTTTATCTTCCGCTAATCTAAGTAGCCAGGCCAGGGGTTCTCTTAAGGTCCATAAATTGTCTTCGAGTGCCAGTCCCGCCATGAGTGTAGGCTTGTGGCATGACAATATCGACATACTCAACTGAAGTAATGAACATTCTTTCTACTATTGAAGTTCGCAAAAGAAAGAGCTTTTGAGATTTTGTGTGTGGTGAAAGAAAGGTGGAAGAATTTTTGCATAGTGATTTATGATTTGAACCGTTATTATGAAAAAAAATTAAGAATTTGGCTTAACATTCAATGTTGATTAATTCAATAATAATATTTTTTTTAAATATTTAATGAATGAGTTAAGAAAATTAAAGAATTTACTAAAGTTATTAGATTCAGTCAAACAAAACAATTGAATTAAATATATGAAAGTTATGGCTAAGAAACTTTTCAAACTTTGAATTTTTTAAATAGGATTACCGGAATTAGTGAATAACATTTTACTTGCCTGATGGGAATGCATGGTCAGCATTCTCAACAATCCGAATCCTAATGTAATAGCATAATTATGTAAGTGAATGAAAAAATCGTCAAAAAAAGGAAAAAGTGTATTGTTTATAATTGAATGTAATTCGAGTAAACTAGATATATAAATGACTTCGTTAGATAATTAGACATATAAATGCATCTAAAAGGAGAAAAAGAAATGAAACAAATTACTTTTTTGGGTATATAGACATACTCAAGTGAATTTAAGTTCTTTCTTGCAACTATTGAAGAAGAGCTTTTGAGATTTTATGTGTGGCGAGTGAAAGGGGAACGACTTTATTTTTAGTGATTCAGGATTTGAAGCTTAAGCATGACAAAATTATGAATTTGGGTAATCTTTTTATGTTTCTCAATTTAACATTTATAATTTTTAAAATATATGTTGAATGCATTCAGAAAAGTAATGAATTTAGACTAAAGTAAATAAATTTGGTCTGACAAAATATTTGAATTAATTATGTGGAAGTTACGGCAAAGACACTTCTCGAAGTTTGAATTTTTGAATCGAGTACCAGAATTAGTAAATATACTTGTAGTTGCTGAATGGGAATGAATGTCCTGCACCCTCAATTCTCTGAATCTTAAAATAATAACATAATTAAGAATGTGAAAGATAAAATCGTCAAAAACATGAAAAAGCGTATTATTTTAATGGAATGTATTTCGCGTCAATAAGCAATTTTAATGACTTTGTTAGATATATAGACTTATAAATCCATCAAAAGGGAGGAAAAAAATTAAAGAAATGACCTTTTTTGGTATATTGGCATACTCAACAGAAATAAAACTCTTTGTTGCTACTATTGAAGCATTCATATGAATAAGCTTTTGAGATTGTGTGTGTGGTGAGTGAAGGGGATGGGGGGGTGGACTTTATTTATAGTGATTCAGGATTTGAAGCGTAAGTATGACAAAATTAAGAAATTGAGTCAAATTTAATGTTTCTCAATTCAAAAATAATATTTTTTTAATATTTAATCAATGTGTTAAAAAAATGAAAGAATTAAAACTAAAGTTATTACATTCGGTCAAAAAAATATTTGAAATAATTATATGAAAGTTATGGCTAAGAAACTTCTCGATGTTTGAATTTTTGTAAATTGGAGTACTTGAATTAGTGAATAACCTTTTACTTGACGGATAGGGATCAATGACCGACATCCTCAACTCTCCAAATCCTAAAATAATAACATAATTATGAAAGTGGAGGACAAAATCGTCAAAAAAAGAAAAAAGTATATTATTTTAATTGAATTTAATTCCAGTCTATGAGTAGTATAAATAACTTTGTCAAGTATATAGATATATAAATGCATCAAAAAGAATGAAAACAAATGAAAGAAATGACTTTTGATTCGATATATAAACATACATAAGTGAAGTATAGCTCTTTCTTTCTACTATTGAAGCTCTCAAAAGAAAGAACATTTGATATTTTATGTGTGGAGAGTGAATGAGGGATAACTTTATTTTAGTGATTCAGGATTTAAGCTTAAGTATGAAAAAATTTACAATTTTGGTCAACTTTTTATGTTGCTCAATTGAACATTAGTATTTTTTTGAAAAATATAAAATGAATATGTTAAGAAAATTAACGAATTTAGACTAAAGTTATTATATTCGGTCAAAAAAATTATTCGAATTTGTTATAAGAAAATTACGTCTAAACACTTCTCAAAAAAATTTAAATCTGAGTAATTGGATTAGTGAATACATTTTTACTTGCCGAATGGAAATGCATGGTCGTCATCCTCAAATCTCTAAATCCTAAAATAATAATATAATTAAGGAAGTGAATGATAAAATCTTCAAAAATATGAAGAAGTGTATTGTTTTTAATTGAATGTATTTTGAGTAAACAAGCAGTTTGAATGACATTATTAGGTATATAGACATATAAATACATCCAAAAGGAGGGAGAAAATGAAAGGAACGGCCATATTGGGTATGTAGACATCTCAAGTGAAGTAAAACTCTTTATTGCTATTATTGAAGCTTTCAAAAGAAAGGGCTTCTGAAATTTTGTGAGTGGAGAGTGAAAGGGGGAAGACTTTTTGAATAGTGATTCAGGATTTAAAGCATAAGTATGATAAAATTAAGAATTTGGGTCAACATTTTATGTTGGTTAATTTAAATTTCTTTTTTTAATATTTAATGAATGCATTGAGAAAATAAAGGAATTTAGACTTTAGTTATTAGATTCAGTCAACCAAATAATTAAATCAATTATATGAATGTTATGGCTAAGAATCATTTTATAAATAGGAGTACCCGAATTAGTGAATAATATGTTACTTGTCGGATGGAAATGAATGGCTAGCATCCTCAACTATCCGAATCCTAAAATAATAACATAATTATGAAAGTGAATGACAAAATCATCAAAAAAGAGAAAAATTGTATTGTTTATTATTGAATGTAATTTGACTCAACAAGAAGTATAAATGACTTTATTTGGTATATAAACGTATACATGCATCAATAAGAAGGAAAAGAAATGACCTTGTTGGGTATATAGACAAACTAAAGTGAAGCAAAGATCTTTCTTGCTACTATTGAAACACTTAAAAGAAAGAGGCTTTTAATATTTTATATGTGGAGGGTCAAAGGGGCGACTTTATTAATAGTGATTCAGGAATTGAAGCATAACTATGATAAAATAAGGAATTTTGATCGACTTGTTATGTTGCTCAAATCAACATAAATATTTTTAATATGTTATGAATGTGTTGAGAAAATTAAAGAATTTAGACTAATGTTATTAGAATCGGTCAAAAAAATATTTGAATTAATTATGTCAACATTAATGCTAAGACACTTCTCCGAGTTTGAATTATTTAAATTGAAACACCGAATTAGTGAATACACTTTTACTTGCTGGATGGGAATGTATCGCCGGCATCCTGAAATCCTCAAATCTTAAAATAATAACATAATGAAGAAAGTGGACGATAATATTGTAAAAAACCTGAAAAAGGTTACTGCTTTTAAGTGAATGTATTTCGAGTCAACAAACAGTTTAAATGACTTTGTTTGGTACATAGACGTATAAATGCATCTAAAAGAAGGAAAAGCAATGACCTTGTTGGGTATATACACAAACCAAAGTTAAGCAAAGCTCTCTCTTGTTACTATTGAAGCTGTCAAAAGAAAGAACATTTGAGATTTTATGTGTGGAGAGTGAATGGGGGACAACATTTTTTATGGTGATTAAGGATTTGAAGCTTAAGTATGAAAAAATATAAAATTAGGGTTAACTTTTTATGTTTCTCAATAGAAAATTAGTAATTTTTTATAATATATAATGAATGTGTTAAGAAAATTAAAGAATTTAGACAAAAGTTATTATATATTCGGTCAAACAAATTATTCAAATTCTTTATGAGAAAATTACGCCTAAACAATTTTCGAAGTTTACATCTTTTAAATTTGAGTACTTGGATTTGTGAATACACTTTTACTTGCTGAATGGGAATGCATGGTCGGCATCCTCAAATCTCTAAATCCTAAAATAATAATATAATTAAGAAAGTGAATGATAAATCTTCAAAAATATGAAAAAGTTTATTGTTTTAAATTTAATGTATTTAGTGTCAACAAGCAGTTTGAATGACTTTGCTAGCTATATAGACATATAAATACATCTAAAACGAGGGGGGAAATGAAAGAAACAACCATATTGGGTATGTAGACATCTCAAGTGAAGGAAAGCTCTTAATTGCTACTATTGAAGCTTTCAAAAGAAGGAGCTTCTGAGATTTTGTGAGTTGAGAGTTAAAGGGGGAAGACTTTTTGCGTAGTGATTTAGGATTTGAACCGTAAGTATGATAAAACTAAGAATTTTGTCAACATTTTATGTTTCTTAATTTAAAAATAATATTTTTTTTAATATTTAATGAATGCATTTAGAAAATAAAAGAATTTATACGATAGTTATTAGATTCAGTCAACAAAATAAATAAATTAATTATATGAAAGTTATGACTAAGAAACTTCTCAAAGTTTGATGTTTTAAAAAGAGTACATGAATTAGTTAATAACCTTTTACTTGCCAGATGAAAATGAATAACCGACATCCTCGACTATCCGAATCCTAAAGAATAACATAATTATGAAAGTGAATGACAAAATCATCAATAAAAGAGAAAAAGTGTAGTTTTTTATAATTGAATGTAATTTTAGACAACAAGAAGTATAAATGACTTTGTTAGTTATATAGAAAAATAAATGCATCTAAAAGCAGGAAGAGGAATGAAATCAATGAAGTAAAGATCTTTCATGCTAATATTTCAGCTCTCAAAAGAAGAGCTTTTTAGATTTTATACATGGAGACTGAAAAGGGGCAGACTTTATTTGTAATGACTCAAGATTTGAAGTGTAAGTACGACAAAATTAAGAATTTGGGTCAACATTTTATGTTTCTCACTTCAACATTAATATTCCTAAAATATATCATTAACGTATTAAGAAAACTAATAAATATAGATTAAAGCTATTAGATTTGGTCAAACCAAATATTAAAATTAAATATGTGAAACTTACGACTAAGACATTTCTCAAAGATTGAATTTTTCAAATCAGAGTACCGAATTAGTTAATTCACTTTTACTTGCCGGATCGGATTGTATGTCAGCTTTCTCAAACATCGGAATCGTAAAATGATAACATAATTAATAAAGTGAACGGTAAAATCGTCAAAAACATGAACAAGTGTGTTGTTTTTTATTGAATATATTTTGAGCCAACAAGATGTTTTAATGATTTTGTTAGGTAAATAGATATATAAATATATCTAAAAGGAGGAAAAGAAATGAGTTTGTTAGGTATATTGACATGCTCAAGTGAAATAAAGATGTTTCTTGCTAATAATAAAGCGCTCAAAAGAAACAACTTTCGAGATTTTATACATGGAGGGTTTTAGAGGGACGACTTTATTTATACTTATTCAGGATTTGAAGCGTAATTAAAGCAAAATTAATAATTTGGGTGTCAAAAAAATATTAAAATTAATTATGTGAAAAATTACGTCTAAGACACTTCTCGAAGTTTGAATTATTTAGATCGGAGTATCGAATTATTTAATACACTTTTACTTGTCGGATGGAATGTATGTCAACATCCTCGAATACCTGAATTCTAAAATAATAATATAATTAATAAAGTGAAACGTATAATCGTCAAAATAATGAATAAGTATATTATTTTTAATTGAATGTTTTCGAGTGAAAAATCTTTCTTAATGACTTTCTTAGTTATATAGACATAAAAATGCATCTGAAAGGAGGAAAAAAAATGAAAGAAATGACTTTTTGGGTTTATATATGTACTCAAGTGAAGTAATGTTCTTTGAAAGAAATGACTTTTTTGGGTTTATATAAATACTCAAGTTAAGTAAAGCTCTTTCTTCATACTATTGAAGCCCTCAAGATAAAGAGCTTTTTTAGCTTTTATGTGTGGAGAGTGAAACGGGGATGACTTTATTTATAGTTATTCGGGATAAAGCGTAAGTATGAAAAAATTAAGAATTTGGGTCAAGTTTTTATATTGCGCAACTCAACATTAATATTTTCTAAAAATATTTAATGAATACATTAAGAAAATTAGAGAATTTAGTCTAAAGTTAATATATTAAGTCATGTTAATCTTGAGATTTTTAAAATGGCAAAATTGTATTTAACAGGTAACGCAACATGTTCCAATTAAATACTTTGAATAGGTATACAAGTGGCTGCGTGTATACAAGTGGCAGCCTATGAGTTTTGCTTAGTTATATTAGGAAACATATATGTACGTTTTTTTATAGTAGTTTACTTGGTTAAGGAAAACTGCTGAAAACAAATTTGAGTGCAATAAGGTTTTGATCAAAGTCTAAGTAGAAGTCAACAAGGATTTGTAGAAGCCAAATACAAGTTGAATTTTACAAGGATTTGTTGAAGTTCTGATTTATCAATAGGGAGCTAGGTTCATCAGAAAAAATTACGCACTTACAAAGAGAGGAGTTCAAAACACGATCAAAAGGTTTGAGAGAGTTTTGATAAATACTTTTGAGTGCTGCGAGTTGAGTGAAAAAATTGTAAGATTGTATTCAAGAGTCTTGTTTACAATTTGAGTAGTGGATTGCTTGACAAGTTATAGTACTTGAAAAGCATTAAAAAGATAAAAAACTAGGGAGTAGTTTTTTGTCTTCAGTAGAAGGAATTAGAGCTTATAATGTCTTAGGTGTTAAAGAGTTGTAATCGTTGTATTACTTGGAATTTACGAATAATACAAAGTGTTGTTTAAAATAAATATTGTTAAGTTTTCAAGCAAACAGAAACTAGTAGTTTGTATGTGTTCCTTTGAAGAATTCAGGAGGGTAGAATTCCAACAAGTGGTATCAGAGCGAGGTTATGTTTAAAGAGTCTAACAACTGAAGATAAGATCAACATGAGTTCTGCACCTCCACTCAGACACGGTAAGGGGCAACACATCAACAGACCTCCATTATTCAATGGACAATACTACTCATGGTGGAAGGCAAGAATGGAAGACTTTATTCAAGCTGAAGACTACGAATTATGGGTGAGAATTACTAAGAGACCACTATTTCCTACTATTATTGATAGTGAAGGAAATAAAGTACCTAAACCAGCAGATACATATAATGAAGCGGATTATAAGATGCTAGGAAAGAATGCAAAATCTAAGTGCATGCTTGTATGTGGACTAGGACCTGATGAGTTTAATCGTATCTCAAGTTGTACCTATACTAAACAAATATGTGATACCTTACATAACGCTCATGAAGGTACAACTCAAGTCCGAAAAATCAGGATTGCTAGTTTGTGTTCCGAATATGAAGCCTTTATGATGAAATCTGGAGAATCTCTTCAAGATATGATTACCAGATTCAACACAGTGGTAAACGAACTAATCTCATTGGCTAAAGTATATACCACTGAGGAAGAGGTTGACATAGTACTTAGGATTTTGCCTAAGTCTTGGGAACTAAAAGTCACTACCATTAGAGAAGCCAAGGACCTAACAATATGACTTTAGATGAATTATTTGAAAATCTCAAGACTTATGAGATGAATATTGATAAAAGAGGTGAAGGAAATAAAGAAAAAATTCTTGGTCATAAATCAACTGAAAGTGACGAATCTAACATAGATGACGATGATCTAGATCTGATAAGTAGGAAATTCAAGAAACTCTTCAAAAGGGTATTAAACGCTACCAAGAAATCACCACCCTTGCAAGAAAAAAATCCTGAACAATCACAAAATGGAGGTTGTTTAAAATGTGGTAAGACAGATCATCAGATAAAGGACTACCCAATGTGGGAATTAGAATGGAAAAAGGAAAAAGCTGAAAAAGAAAGGAAGGACCTCCTTAACAAAAAGAAAAACAAAGAAAAGAACAAGCAATGTATGCAGCCTGGGTAACAGGTTCTTTCGACATGTATGAAGATGTTGAAGACCTTGCCTTAATGAAGATAGAAGAATCAGACGCTGAACCTGAATCAAACTCTGAAGAAACTGAGGTAAACCTTCTTAACCTAAAAGATAAAGTAGTAAAGTTCTCCAACAAAAGCTCTCATTCCTATTGCTTTCATCCATAGACAGTTTAAAAACTTGTTAACACTAAAAGCCAACTACTTGCTTCCCTGTCTAGCTTAAAATTTTACATATTGATCTAAATAAGAACAAACTCGACCTTCAAGAAAAAATCAAGCAACTTGAATTCCAAAATTTGGAACTAAGAACTAAGAATGCAAAATTAAAAATTCTTGGCAAAGAAAAAGAGGGTGAAGTGCCTGAACAAAAACTTAAGGTCGACAAACTCAAACATAACTTAAGACTAGAAAAGGAAAATTGTAAGAAAATAAATCTTGAATTAGCTAGAATGAGAAGTGATCTGGAAAGAGCAAATAAATGGACAAAATTATCAATGATAGTAACTCATCTAGGAAACAATAATAGGAACATCAAAACCGGAATAGGATATGAACAACCCATAAACGGAGATCCTATGTTTTGTATTGTTTGTGGTAGCTCAGGTCATTCTAAACAATATTGTTGATATACCGTGGTTTCACGGTATAATTAATACTTTTTCCTTAAGTTTAGTTTGTCTGAAAGTTTTTTTGTGCTAATTTTTATATAAGTTTCTCTTTGTTTTGCAGGAAATCTGTCCAAAGCTGAATGCGGAGATTTTGAGCGAAGAAATGAAGAAGAAACCACCTACGGAGCTTATAACGGTTCGTCGTGATTGCGACGGTCTGTAGGTGGCAGCGTAATGCATCTGCTGAAGGAAGATGGGGAAGTCTGACCAAGTGTGGGGTTACGAAGCTTGTGACGGTCCGTCGTGTCTATGACGGTCTGTCCTACAGATTCGTCATGAAGTTCAGAGAAGTGATCCAGTACAGAGATTCCAAGAGTTTAAGTGTTTTGGAACGAAGACCCTCGATGGACCGTTGTGCCTTTGACAGTCCGTCATACTTGCCGTCGAGGGGAATAAAGAGAGCAGCAGAAGAAATTGCACAAGTATGGCATGACGGAGTCCATGAAGGTCCGTCGTGATCACGACGGTCTGTCGCAAGGTCCGTCGACCCAGCCGCGTTTTGGCAGATTTCCAGCAATTAGAATCCTTGTTTAATTAGGTTTTTTATTTTTTATAAATAGTTCAAAAAACCTCGTTTTTGTGGTTGGAATCTCTTAGGTTGGACGACAGATAGTTAGACTCTTAGATTATTAAACTCTGTATTGGTAAACATTGTATTGTGAGATTCTTGATAATCATTAGACTTTTTATGAGATTATTGATTACTTTGAGATTCTTGCAAGTTATATTTGGAGATTAATCAAGCAAACTTTTGGATTTTACTCTTTTTCATTGAAGTAAGTACATGAAGTCTTATCTACTATATTTGAATATTGTGTTTATGGCTATGAGTAACTAAACTCCATAACTAGGGTTGTGGGAACCATAGGCAAATAATGAGATAAACCCTATCTAAAATAACAATTCTAGAATAGTTTCTTGCATGTATTAATAATTCTTTCGCTTAGAAGTCGTTTTAACCGTTGACCAACATTAGAACTCGCCTTTATGCTACTTGCTGGACCAAGGAGGTAGATAATAGGAAAAGAATTAATAACATTGATTTAGTGTATACTATCTAATATGCTAGTATTTATTGGTACGAGAAAATAACTTAGTCAAATATCGAATATGATGCTTAATATGAGGTAAGAATAATGGTTAGGATAGCAACACACGAAGCCAGACCAAGGTGCGGAGTGAGATTTTCTAAATGCCGGACCAAAGATTTAGAAATACATAACTTATCACTTTGCATGCAAGATACTTGGAAAGAATTGTTATAGTTAGAGTTATCAAGTTATGAACCTGTGGGGAACACGTATACCCTAGTTACTTTGATTAATTGATTAAAATCCAACATTCAAAGTTGTTAAGTTTCTCTGACAAGTTTGTTAATTAATTTAACTCATTTAGAAATAGAAACCCCCCTTTATTGTTTTTACTTTCCAAGGAAGTCATTGACCAAACAATAGTAATAACAGGTTGAAGTTAAATCTAGACTATTTCCTCGTGGGAACAATCCTAACTTCACTAGTTGGGCTATTTACTTGACATGACCGCTTTACTTCTTATTTGAGAAGTAAGTTTGAGCGTATCAAATTTTGGCGTCGTTGCCAGGCAATCTAGCTTTTAGATAAACTTGAACTTATTACTATAGGTTTAGTTGATATTTTCTTGATTTTACTTTGTATTATTGTTTTTGATTTTTTTAGAATTGTTCTCCTTGTATGCCAAATATACGGAGAGGAAGAGAGCCCTTGTTTTCCTACGATCACGAGTTAGAGCGTACACTGCGCAATATGAATCGAAACTTTGGAATAAATTATGAGGATCCGAACCAGAACATCCCAGCTACGGTTGATGTTCATGGTCAGATGTTACCCGATGCTCCGGGTGAACATCAACAGAGGGGACAAAATCCCGTTCCATGGCCCCAAACATACTACAGAGGGAATGATAACATAGCAGACTCGGATAAGCCACTTGTCTTGCCCCCTCTACCCAAACGCCACATCTTTGTGGTAACTAGTATCCTGATGCAAATGCTCACTGCTAGAGGTTTGTTTTCAGGGCTACCTTCTGAGGATCCACATGCCCATATAGCTAAGGTTAGGGCAGTGTGTAAAAGTTGTGTGGGGAGGCCGGCTTTGGATCTAGATGTAATAGGGCTTAGAGTGTTTCCTCTCTCACTGACAAGAGGGTCGTTATATGGTTCACTGAGCTCCCATACAACTCAATCTTCACTTGGAACAAATTAAGAGATGTTTTCTTAGCACGCTACTATCTGGTCTCCAAGAAACTAAACCACAAAGACAGAGTAAACAACTTTGTGGCACTACCAGGAGAGGTAGTTAGTAGTTCTTGGGATAGATTCACCTCATTCTTGAGAAGTGTTCCAAATCACCGTATAGATGATGAGTCACTGAAGGAATACTTCTATCGGGTTAAGGATGATAACAATAAAGCGGTGTTAGAAACTATAGCAGGTGGAACTTATGGGGAGTGTCCTTATGCTGAGATCGCTGAAAAATTAGAGAAAATCTCCTGAAATATCAAAGCTTGGAGTACTAGGAAGTATGATATAGGGAGAAACACCTTCGAAATACAGTCTACACATAACCCAGCCACAGATGAGATTCGTGAAGAAATGGCTCAGATGAGAACTGATCTTAGGTTGGTACTAAAACATGTCACAGGGGTGTAGAAAAGATAAATGCAGTTAACTACTTGGCTAAACCACCACCTCCTAATGATGAGTGCTATTATGCAGAGGACACTTATACAGTAAATGAGAAGATGGGGGGTTTCCGACCAAGCGCCCAAGGCTCAAATCAGGATAACTGGCGCAAAGGTCAAGGGAACCAAGGTCGGAACTATGGTAACTACAACTCTGAGGGTAATTATGTCCGAGATGGAAACTACAACTGCGACAACAACTTTAACAGGGGTAATAATGCTAATTGAAATGATAGGAACGGGCCCTATGTCCCCCTCAAAATCGTGAAGTTACTCCTAAGGATGGTGGAGATAGTATGGCGCGAGTTGAGAATACGTTGCACAAAATGATGAGGAGGTTCGATGCTAGTGATGAGCCCATTAAAGAGTTGAGGTGTGATTTAGATAGTATTGGGCGAAAAGTTGATACACATGCAAGTTCGATTAAGCAAATCGAGTTGCAAATGGCCCAATTATCTGCGATAGTGAACACATGGCAACTGGGCACTCTTCCTAGCAACACTGTCCAAAATCCAAAGAATGATGCGCACTGTATGGCAATCAGTACTCGGGGTTGTAAGCAAACCATTGACCCACCTATGCCATCTACTAAGGAAAATATGAGACAGGATAATGATAATGTGGTAAAGGGTAGTGGTGAAGCAGAGGAAAGTAATGGAAAAGATGCAGAAGTACCTAACAAGGTACCATGCCTAGGCCACCACCACCTTTACCTTAGAGATTAGTGAAAAAGGTCGAGGATGGTAAATACCGGCGTTTCATAACAATGTTGAAGAAGCTTTCTATCAATGTCCCTTTGGTAGAAGCTCTAGAACAAATGCACTGTTATGACAAATTTATGAAAGATCTGGTCACCAAGAAAAGATCGGTCACATTTGAGGATGATGATAGACTGCAGCATTGTAGTGCTATTGCTACAAGATCCCTCGTACAAAAGAAAGTAGATCCGGGTGCATTCACTATTCCTTGTACAGTTGGGTCATTACATTTTGCGAAAACATTATGTGATCTAGGGGCAAGCATAAATCTCATGCCCCTCTCAATTTACAAGAAGTTGCGTTAGGTGGATCCAAAACCCACTTCGATGCGGCTACTGATGGCTGATCGGACAGTGAAATGTCCTATAGGGATACTCCATGATGTGCTAGTAAAAGTGGAGTCATTCATCTTTCTGGCTGATTTTGTTATTCTTGATTGTGAGGTCGATTTTGAAGTGCCTATTATTTTTGGGAGGCCATTCCTTGCTACAGGTAGAGCCTTAGTTGATATGGAGAAAGGACAGATGACATTTCAGTTGAATAATGAAGAAGCGACCTTCAATATTTGTAGGACCATGAGGCAGAGTGGTGAGCTCCAATCGGTATCTGCCATATCCCACAAAGAAAAGATGAAGAAGGAGACTGAGCAAAAAAAATGCAAAACAATAGTTTATGGTTGGGTATTTGGTGCTTGTAGACAGTTCTGGGTGCCTTGTCTTCCGGGCAAGCTCAAGCCCAAATGGACTGGCCCTTACTTGATTACCCAAGTATTTCCTCATGGAGCAGCTGAGCTAAAAGCCAAGGAGGGAGTGTGGTTTAAGAGGAATAGAGATAGAATAAAACTCTATTTTTGGCATAAAGCATCGGGGAATGAAGTGATAGAGGCATACCTTCTTGATGAAGTCTGAGTAATCAAGGTTCCCCAGTCATGCCGCGACATTAAATCAGGCGCTTGTTGGGAGGAAACCTAATACTTATAGTCTTTTTAGTAATGGTAGCATTCTCTACTAATGGGTTTTAAATTTGTAGGCAAATCACAAGGAAATTCTGCAGAAGATCACTCTGAAATAGTCACCAACGGACACATGTGACGGACCGTCGTACTCTCGATGGTCCATCCTTCACAACCGTGCTGGTTGTCAAAGACCCTATTCCTAAAGGTCTCTTACATTATCTAAGGGTCCTCCAACGGACATCTATGATGGACCTTCATACTATCGTCGGTTCGTCCTGCATAACTGTCATGGCGGTAAGAGACCCCTCTCTTAAGGGTCTCTAGGTTTGCTTCACCTATCACTCTTGTATTTTAATTTTTTTTATGCATTGGGGACAATTGCATTTATTTTTGTTGGGGGTGGGGTAAATTGAAAGTGAGTGCTAGGATCAAGTCTGAGTAGCCCAATTCACTATCCTCTTTTGGGGTTTTCTTGCCTGTGTTCTTTTTCCCCAAAAGACTGATTAATTTTTCTGTTGAACTGGCATGTTTATATCTTTTGTACATAGTTTAATTCTGGAGCATGATGGCTAAAATGTTATCCTGATAAACTGGAAACTAATGCATGACTAGGCATAGTAACTGATAATTGTGTGGCTCTAAGCATGAAATAGAGTTACACCATTGCATTACCCTAAGTCTTAAATTCGAACTAGGTGTCTGATAATCTGGTATAGTGATGAGATGTCAAGTGAGTGTTAGGAAATTTTAATAGTCCACTATTGGTACTGAACTAGAATTTGCCTGGTTAGTCCGGCTAAAAGTAAGTTGTAATAGACAATAAGGAAAGGATCATAGGCCCTGATTCAATTTAGCCCATTTTTAGCCTAAATAAAAGAAACCAAATGAAATTTATCCTTCTTTGATCCAAATAATCTGAGCTTAGACCTTTCTCTTTTTACCCCAACTGATCTTTTCTGGGAACAATCTGTTGGCCCTGGTCCCTCCTTGGACATGTGCACCTCAGCTTATGCCAAAAACATAAGTTGAGGGTGGCTAATGCATAAACAACTTTTGTTATGGCCCTGACCCAAGTTTGTGTATTGTATACCTTGACTCATGGCAAAGCCATGAGTTGAGGGTGGCTACTATGAGGAATGCTCTGGAAAGTGGGGTTGAAAGAACAAAGAGAGATAAAGAACAAAAGTAAAGTGACTCAAGAATTAGTTGAAAACAAAAGTAAAGAACAAGAAAAATACACAAGAAATACAAGCAAGAAAAGAAGAGAGTCACTTACACAAATGAAGAAAGAAGAGAAAATAGCAAGGTGAAAGAATATGAGAAACTGGGCAAGATAAAATAATAGAAAGTGGAAGGTTTAGCTGATAGGTCAAGGAGTGCAAAAAGTCACTAAAGTATACCAAAATATACCCTACCTGATCCTGAGCCTATTTTACAAACCAAGAAAGTCCAATCGTGATCCTAAGGGTTGTATAGCGAACTTAAGGTAGTGAAAATAAGAGCAATCTTATGGAAATAGGTATGAATGAGTGTGACTTTGTTCTGAGAGCGAGTGTTGAAAAGTAATCCTTATACTCAAACTGAAATCATTGTGTGAAAAAGAAGGATTTTGTTTTAAAGTGAGGACACTAGTTGCAATACCAGAATTGTTAGCACCTCGGTGAGAAATTAAATAGGATAGGTGTTAGTGCATGGTGAGTCTGTGTCATGTTCTGATCCCACAAAATTCAAGCCTAATAGTGATAGCATGCATAGATTTGATGAGATTAATCGGGATTGATAGCAAACTGATTGCAAAGGATAAAACATGGATACTACTATACAAAGATTGTGTAGTGAGTCATAGTGCGTCGCATGAGGACAAAAAACAAATTAAAGTTGAGGGTGTTGATATACCGTGGTTTAACGGTATAATTAATACTTTTTCCTTAAGTTTAGTGTGTCCGAAAGACTTTTTGTGCTAATTTTCATATAAGTTTCTCTTTGTTTTGCAGGAAATCTGTCAAAAGATGAATGCGGAGATTTTGAGCGAAGACATGAAGAAGAGACCACCTACGAAGCTTATGACGGTCCGTCGTGCTTGCGACGGTCCGTAGGTAGAAACGTAGTGCAGCTACTGAAGGAAGATGGGGAAGTCTGACCATGTGTGGGGTTACGAAGCTTGTGACAGTCCGTCGTGTCTATGATGGTCTGTCCTGCAGGTTCGTCTTGAAGTTCAGAGAAGTGATCCAAGTACCCAGATTCCAAGAGTTGAAGTGTTTTGGAACGAAGACCCTCGACGGACCGTTACGCCTATGAAGTCCGTCATACTTGCCGTCGAGGGGAATGAAGAGAGCAGCAGAAGAAATCGCACAAGTATGGCACGACGAAGTCCATGAAGGTCCGTCGTGATCACGACGGTCCGTTGCGAGGTCCGTCGACCCAGCCGCATTTTGGAAGATTTTCACTAATTAGAATCCTTGTTTAATAAGGTTTTTTATTTTTTATAAATAGTGCAAAAAACCTCATTTTTGAGGTTGGACTCTATTAGGTTGGACACTAGATAGTTAGAAACCAGATAGTTAGACTCTTAGATTATTAAACTTCGTATTGGTAATCATTGTACTGTGAGATTCTTGATAATCATTAGACTTTTTGTGAGATTATTGATTACTTTGAGATTCTTGCAAGTGATTTTTTGGAGATTAATCAAGCAAACTTTTGGATTTTACTCTTTCTCATTGAAGTAAGTACATAAAGTCTTATCTACTATATTTGAATATTGTGTTTATGGCTATGAGTAAGTAAACTCCATAACAAGGGTTGTGGGAACCATAGGCCAATAGTGAGATAAACCCTAACTAAAATAACAGTTCTAGAATAGTGTCTTGCATGTATTAATAATTCTTTCCCTTAGAAGTCCTTTTAACGGATGGCCAACGTTAGAACTCGCCTTAATGCTACATGCCGGACCAAGGAGGTAGATAATAGGAAAAGAATTATTAACATAGATTTAGTGTATACTATCTAATAGGCTAGTATTGATTGGTACGAGATAATAACTTAGCCAAATATCGAATACGATGCTTAATATGAGGTAAGGATAAGGGATAGGATAGCAACACACGTAGCCGGACCAAGGTGCGGAGTGAGATTTTCTAGATGCCGGACCAAGGAAGTAGAAATACATAATTTATCACTTTGCATGCAAGATAGTAGGAAAGAATTGTTATAGGTAGAGTTATGAAGTTATGAACCTGCGGGGAACACGTAAACCCTAGTTACTTTGATTAATCGATTAAAATCCAACATTCAAAGTTGTTAAGTGTCTATGTCAAGTTTGTTTATTAATTTTACTCATTTAGAAATAGAAACCCCCGTTTATTGTTTTTACTTTCCAAGGAAGTCATTGACCAAACAATAGTAATAACAGGTTGAAGTTAAGTCTAGACTATTTTCCTCGTGGGAACGATCCCAACCTCATTAGTTGGGTTTTACTTAACACGACCTCTTTACTTCTTATTTGAGAAGTAAGTTTGAGCGTATCAATTATCCTAAATACAAAACTGCCACTGAAGAAAATAACTCAAAAAGAACCTATAAAATTGTTCCGAGGAACAAGTACATTCCCAGAAAAAACAGCCTGGCCAAATGGGCTCATAGAGATCTTATTCACCCTTTTGATCAAAACAAAGAACCCAAGATAATCTGGGTTCCTAAATCTAACCTCTAATTTTTTGAGGAAGAAGTGAGAGAAAGCAAGCAGCAGTGGTACATGGATAGTGCTTGCTCAAGACACAAGACAGGGAATAAGACATTGTTTCTCTCACTAGAAGAAGAAAAAGGTGGTATCGTAGCTTTTGGTGGTGGAAAAAAAGGGTCAAATGGTTGTGGAAAGATTGGAAGATCTGATGAACACTCAATTGATAAAGTATACTATGTGGAACGATATAGACACAATTTACTCAGCATATCTCAATTGTGTGACAAAGGAAACAAGGTAATCTTTCGATCCACTAGTGTTGAAGTAATCAATCTACACACACAAAAATTAATGTTAATGTCTACACTATAGATACCTCAATTATCTCTGACAAAATTTTGGTGTGTTTAAGTGTGTTGGAAAAATATCCCTTGTCATGGCATAAACGGTTGGGTCATGCTAGCCAAGTACAATTAAACAAACATATCACCAAGGATTTAGTTATAGGACTGGGTAAAAATAAATTCAAGGAGGATAAGGTGTGTGAAGCAAGTACTCTAGAGAAACAGATAAAATCATCATTTAAGTCCAAACAGATGTTAAGCTCAACTTGTTCCTTAGAACTAATTCACATTGATTTATGTGGAAAATGAGGGTTCAAAGTAGAAGGGAAAAAGATGTGTTTGTCTTAGTGGATGATTATACTACGTACACCTGGACACTATTTCTTGCAGCAAAAGATGATGCCTTTGAGGGTTTTTGTTCACTGATGAGAAAAATTCTAAAAAAAATATGGGAAACAATTAAAGGCAATCAGATCAGATCATGGAACTAAATTCAAAAATTCAAAATTTGCCCAATATTGTGACTCTCATGGGGTTGATCGTAACTTTTCTGCCCCTATAACCCCTCAGCAAAACGGTGTGGTAGAGAGAAAGAACAGAACTGTTTAAAAATGGCTAGAAATATGATGATCACAAGTAAAATCAAAAATCAATTCTGGGTAGAGGCAATAAACATTGCTTGCTACACCATAAATCATTGTATGACCAGACCTCCGTTAGAAAAAACTTTATATGAATTATTAAAAGGTAGAAAAACCAACATCTCTCATCTCAGAGTATTTCGATGCAAGTGTTTTATTCATAACAATGGAAAAAATCTGCCTGAAAAATTTGATGCTAGGAGTGACAAAGGAATCTTCCTTGGATATTGTACACATAGTAAAGCTTATAGGTTACTTAACAAAAGAACCATGTGTGTAGAAGAGAGTGTCCATGTTATTTTCGATGAAAGCAACACTATATCTAAAGAAGATGTGCTGGTCAGTAAAACATCAGATGAAGAACATACTGTCTCTTAGCAGGACCAGGTACACGGAACATGTTCCTCTGACACAATAAACAAAGAAGGTACTAAAACTCGTGAAAATCAAGTGAATTATGATGAGGGAGTTGATACTGATGAAAATCAACCAGATGTTAATGAAGAGCAAGATAAGGAAAAATCAAATCTTATTCTAAAAGAGTACAAATACCAAGGATCACACCCATTGGAAACCCTGCTCACTCACCTTTCTTCTGGAATTACCACCAGGTCAGGAATGAAGAATCATTACGCTCATAATGATTCCTATCCATGGTAGAACAAAAGAAAATAAGTGAAGCCCTTCAAGATGCAGATTGGATTATAGCTATGGAAGAAGAATTACATCAATTTGAAAGGAGTAAAGTATGGCATCTAGTACGTAAGCCCTTAAACAAAACTATAATTGGAACTAAATGGGTGTTTAGGACCAAGTTAGATGAACATGGTACCATAATCAGGAACAAAGCTAGGTTGGTTGTTCAAGGATATAATCAAGAAATAGGGATAGATTATGATGAAACTTTCGCACCCGTGGCAAGAATAGAAGCAATAAGATTGCTTATAGCATTCACATCTCACATGGAGTTTACATTGTATCAGATGGATGTCAAAAGTGCTTTTTGAAATGGGCCATTATAAGAAAAGGTTTTTGTTAAACAACCCCCTGGCTTCGAGAATAATGAATTTCCTGATCATGTCTATAAGCTTGACAAAGCTCTCTACGGGTTAAAACAAGCTCCAAGGGCATGGTATGATAGATTGTAAAAATTTCTTTTAAGTCATGGATATTCAAGAGGTAAAATTTACAATACACTTTTCTTTAAGAATAAAGAAAAGGATCTCCTGATTGTGCAAATCTATGTTGACGATATTATATTTGGAGCAACAAATAAGGGTCTCACAAACGAATTTGCAAATCTTGTGAGCAATGAGTTTGAAATGAGTATGATGGGTGAATTAAACTACTTCCTTGGGCTTCAAATAAAACAACACCTGGAGGTACATGGATTCATCAACAAAAATATGTCAAAGAATTACTTAAAAGGTTTAAAATGGACGATGCTAAGCCAATTGATACTCCACTAGTCCCTGCCACTAACTTAGACCTTGAAGGAACAGGACTACTGTTTAACAAAAAATGTATAAAGGCATGATTGGTTATCTTTTGTATCTTACTGCTAGTACACCTTATATCGTGTTTAGTGTGGGATTATGTGCTCGCTTTCAAACTAATCCTAAACAATCACATATTCATGCAGTCAAGAGAATTCTCAGTGATCTAAAAGGAACCTCTGATTTAGGACTTTGGTACCCATAAGGAAGTAACTTTGATTTGGTTGGATACGCGGATGCTAATTATGCAGGATACTTGGGTGATACAAAAAGCAATACAGGGATGCTCACTTTCTAGGATCTTGTCTAATATCATGGGGATCAAAGAAACAAAACTCAGCTGCACTATCCACTGCTGAGGCTGAGCATGAGCAGCTGCTCGTGTTGCGCTCAACTTCTATGGATTAAGCAACAACTTAGTGATTTCGGTCTCAAAATTGAACAAGTTTCAATTTTCATCGATAATACTAGTGCAATCAACATTGCAAAAAATCCGGTACAACATAAGAGAACTAAACACATTGACATTTGTCATCACTTTCTTAGAGACAATGTGGAGAAAGGACAAATCCCTATGAATTTTTGTACTACGGAAGAACAAATCGCAGACATCTTTACAAAGGCCTTAGCAAGGGAACACTTTGAAAGGAACAGGCTGGAACTAGGAATGATGAAGATAAACTAAGAAATTAGAAGCTGAAGGAATAGGACTTCCAAAATCATCTTTGCATGCTTAAAGGTATATCTACTCTCCTTAACTAAGATAGACTAAAATAATAAGACTAATGAATTGGGTTCCGTTCCTTCAATTAAATTAAATTAAAAAAAATAATCATCAATTAAACTTGCCAAATAAAACCTGCAAAAACCATTCAAATCGTACCTGTTCCCATTCTCAGAAAAACCCTTACACATCCCTATAATTTATCTTAAAACTCATTTTTTTTCTCTTCTTCGATTTGTTTCCATCCTCTCTCTAACCTTTGCAATCCACAAATCTGCACTTAGTTGTTGACAAAAATGGCTCTTTCATCAAATCTCTCACTAGCCATAAATCCCTTTTATAATCAAGAAAGCTTACTCGTCTTACCCACTGTTCTATACATTGATTTGACCGGCGTAACCCGATATTTTCTTATGGAAGATGCATCAGTTCAGGGGGAAGAGAGAGATCAAGGGTTGGAGAAAGGGAATATGAGTGCACGAAGAAAGGGGAAGCACATGTTCTTGTCACAGGACCGAAAAAATAGATCTAATGATGAAGACGTTACTTTGTTTCAAATGCTTTCCCAAATTCGATCTTGTTCCAAACGAAGTTCGTCTTTTGGTAAACCTCTTGCTACGATTCTCCCTAAAACTCAAGAAGGTTCTCCTTCCTTTTTACCAGCAAAGGTACCAGTACGAGTAACTAGATTTGTACAACGTACTCGGGATGCAGAGATTTTGGCTCAATCGACTAAGAAAAAGTACAAGAAAACGTAAGTCTCCTCCATCTTTAACTTCTGTAGAGATTGTTAATGATGTAGACGATACAGTGAATAGTCGAAAACAGAAAAAAAATTCATCTAAACCAAAATTTTATGATTCCGATGATAGTGATTACTCTGCGAGAGTATTAGCCTTTAAGAAGTGGAGTGTGATTAGGGGGAGAATAATTTCTTGTTTTGGGGGTGGTGATATTGATGAGTTAGTGGTTATCTTACAAGCTCAAGGATGGACAGAACTGATTCTCCAAGGATCCTTTAGTCGTAAAATGGGTAGAGTAGAAACCAGGGAATTTTATATCAATGCAACTGGATCTGTGTTTTCAATTACGAGTACAGTTTGTGGTGTATCATTTACACTTACTGCTGAGATTCTGTCTTCAATACTTAGGATACCTAACGGGGGATGGGGTCACTATGTCAAGAAGGATTGGCCTCCTTTAGAGGGTAACACCTCTAAACTTGAAATATGTAGGCAATTCTCAAACGATCCTACTGTATCAGAATATTCTAGTGGTTACAAGGGATCTATGTTACCTTTACATCAGTTGTTGTTTAATGTAGTTCATAAAATCCTTCTGCCAAAAAAGCAAAACAGGACGGAAGCATGTTACTTGGATCTTAATATTATGGAATTACTATTGTCTAAGACTCAAATAAATTTGTCGATCTTAATAATAAGTCATATACATAGTTTGTCCAGGCTTGATAAAAAGAAATGGGGTTTGGCTTATGGATTTTGGTTGAGACAAATATTTGAATAATTTGGTGTGCCTCTAAAGAAGTGGCAGATTCAAACCATTTCTGATGTCTTGGGAAAGGTGGATTATAGGAACATGCCTAGTACGCCTAAAAAGGTTGATGTAAAAACTCAACGGTTAAGGGCTTCTCTCACTGCTATAGAAGAGGAGATAGAAGCATTAAAGATGGCTCACTCAGTAGAGATGGAACAGATTCGGCTTGCTCAAAAGGTTGAATGAGAGAAATTGATTGATGAGAACTGTAGGATTAAGGATGAACTCACTCAGACTCATGCTGCTTTACATCACGAAAGAGAAGTGAATATTGGGAATCTACAAAGTGTCATGGTTTTGCTACGTAAGGGATCCTCAACCTCTTCCACCTCTGTGGAACCCTCCATTTAATTTATCATTCCTATATGCATTGTCTTATAATTTATAGTTCTTGACTAGTTAAGACTCAAGTAGACAATACTATTTTTGTATGAATATTGATTTTATGTCTAACTCTTGATGTAACTAATGACTATGTCTGATGCTTTATTTTAGTATGGATATGTACTTTGGTTTTAAATTTTTGGCTAATGGGAAAAGGGGAAAGCAGCCTGCAGATGATATAAAGTGTTCTATATATTGATATGTTGTCTACCTATTTAAATTCAAATGCAAGCTGATTATTTGCCATAGTCAAAAAGGGGGAATTTGTTAATCTTGAGATCTTTAAAGTGGTAAAATTGTATTGAACAGGTAACGCAACATGTTCCAATAAAATACTTTTAATATGTATACAAATGGCAGCGTATGAGTTTTGCTTAGTTATATAAGGAAACTTATATGTACGTTTTTGTTTATAGTAGTTCAATTGGTTAAGGAAAACTGCTGAAAACAAATTTGAGTGAAATAAGGTTTTGATCAATGTCTAAGTAGAAGTCAACAAGGATTTGAAGAAGACAAATACAAGTTGAATTGTACAAGGTTTTGTTGAAGTTCTGATTTATAAATAGGAAGCTAGTTGCATCAGAAAAAAAGCGCACTTACAAAGAGAGGAGTTCAAAACACGATCAACAGGTTTGAGAGAGTTTTGATAAATACTTTTGAGTGTTGCGAGTTGAGTGAAAAAATTGTAAAATTGTATTGAAGAGTTTTACAATCTGAGTAGTGGATAGCTTGACAAGTTATAGTACTTGAAAAGCATTGAAAAGATAAAAAACTAGGGAGTAGTTTTTTGTCTTGAGTAGAAGGAATTAGAGTTTATAATTACTTAGTTGCTAAAGCGTTGTAATCGTTGTATTACTTGAAATTTACGAATAATACAAAGTGTTGTTCAAAATAGTTATTGTTAAGTTTTCAAGCAAACAGAAACTAGTAGTTTGTACGTGATCTTTTGAAGAATTCAGGAGGGTAGATTTCCAACAAGTCAAACAAAATACTTGAATTAATTATGTGTAAATACAACTAAGTTCTCGAGTTTGAATTTTTTAAATCAGAGTACCTAAATTAGTGAATACAATTTTACTTGCCAGGTGGGAATGTATGGCCGACATCCTCAAATCTCTGAACTCTTAAATGATAACACAATTAGGAAAGTGAACGATAAAATCGTTCAAAACCTGAAAAGTATTTGTATTATAATTGAATGTATGTCAAGTCACAAGCAGTTTTAATGACTTTGTTAGGTGTATACACATATAAATGCATCTAAAATGAGGAGAAGAAATGAATGAAATGACCTTTTTGGGTATATAGACATACTGAAGTGAAGTAAACTTCTTTATTGCTAGTATTGAAACTCTCAAAAGAAAGAGTTTTTGAGATTTTGTGTATGGACAGTAAAAGGAGCAGGACTTTATTTGTATCGAATCAAGATCTGAAGCGTAATTATGAAAAAATTAAAAATATGGGTAAACATTTTAGGTTGCTCAATTCAACATTAATATGTTTTTAATTTTAATGAATGTGTTAAGAAAACTAAATTTTTTAGACTAAAGATATTAGATTCGGTCGAACAAAATATTTTAATTAATTATATGAATGTGATGTCTAAGAAACTTCTCGAAATTTCAATTTTTAAAATTGGATTACCTTAATTAGTGAATACACTTTACATTCCGGATGGGAATTAATAGTCGGCATCCTCAGCTTTCTGAATCCAAAAATAATAACATAATTATGTAAGTGAACGACAAAATAGTCAAAATGGAAAAAATATTGTTTATAATTGACGGTAATTCGAGTCAACAAGCAGTATAAATGACTTTGTTAGATATATAGACATATAAATGCACCTTAAAGAAGGAAATGAAATGAAAGAAGTGACTTTGTTAGCTATATAGACATACTTAGGTGAAGTAAGGCTCTTTCATTTTATGATTGACGCTCTTAAAATAAAATGCTTTTGAGATTTTATGTGTGGAGAGTGAAAGGGGGACGACTTTATTTATCGTGACTCACGATTTGAAGCGCAAGTATAAAAAGATTAAGAATATGGTTCAACATTTTATGTTGCTCAACTCAACTTTAATATTTCTTAAAAAATTTAATGAATACCTTAAGAAAATTTAAGATTATCAACTAAAGTTATTAGATTCAGTTAAACTAAATATTCGAATTAATTATGTGAATATTACGGTAAGACAATTCTTTAAGTTTGAATTTTTTAGATCGGAGTACCGAATTATTTAATACACTTTTACTTGTCGGATGGGAATGTATGTCAGAATCCAAAATATATGAATTCTATAATAATAATATAATTAAAAAAGTGAAACGTAAAATCGTCAAAAATATGAAAAAGTATATTATTTTTAATTGAATATATTTGAGTGAAAAAACTTTTTTAATGATTTTGTTAGTTTTATAGACATAAAAATGCATCCAAAAGGAGGAAAAGAGATGAAGGAAATCACCTTGTTGGATATATAGACATAGTTAAGTAAAGTAAAGCTCTTTCATGCTACTATTAAAGGTCTCAAAATAAAAAGCTTTTGAGATTTTGTGCGTGGAGAGTGAAAGAGGGAGGAATTTATTCATAGTGATTTAGGATTTGAAGCGTAAGTATGGGTCAACATTTTATGTTTCTCAATTAAACATTAATATTTTTTTGTATATTTAATGAATGCGTTAAAAAAATTAAAGAATTTAGACTAAAGTTATTAGTGTAACACCCCCCAAAAAAATTCAAACTATGACTCAAGACGTTAATCGTAGTGAGTGAGATTTCACCAAGGAATTAAAAAAAATTAAAGTATCAAGGTCAATTCACTAGATTTAGCTCCTTAAGTTCCAATAAGAATTAAATTGGAAAAAGCAAAATTTAAAATTTTGTAAGTTAAGCTAAGTATGAGTTTTGGCTAAAATTCAAATTGACCACAAGATTTAGAACAAGATGAGTTAGGTGTTCTCCAAGTTACCTTAGGAAAGATCTTTGAATTATCTTTCCAAATTCGACAAATTTTCTAAGCTTCGAGTTCGGATGAGTGAAATATGACCTGTTGAAGTTAGGTTGTCAAGTTAAGGAAAGTTAACCGAAAATATGAGGGATATTTTTGTCCTTTACTTACCCAATCAGATTTAATTCTTTTTTCGTATTATTTCAAGTTTATAATCCTTTTAGGTTCAGTTTTATAATTCTAATATACACCTAGGGTTTTAGTTTAGAGTTCAAGTAGAGGCAAGAAATGAAAAAAAGAGAAAAGAGGAGAAAAGAGGCATGGATGAATGCATTCATCGACGCTCTTGAGTTTAGTTACGGATTTTTTTGCCATGGATTTAATCCCTAAGAGGTAAGTTAGCTTCCATAGTGTTGTGTTTATTCACCCCCACACCAATTATGTTATTTTCAGAGCAATTTCATCGTTAAAGTTTAAAGATTAGAGTTTTTGATGAGTACTTGGTAAGTGTTTTTTACGTTTCATTACGTTTGGGTGTAAGATTACTGTTATGTCAACTCTTAAACGACTATATTTCTTAGAATATAAAGAGTTACGTGATCCATAACCTATCCAATTAAAGGTAGTTTAATCGACTTTCTAAAGCCACCAATTTACATCAATACAATTTTTGAGTAAAGAGTTATGATGATTTTAGTAACCTATACAGTGGTGTTACAAATTAACCCAACGGGAAAATATTAAAAACAGTCGTCTTTGTCTTTTTACCTTCAAGAAAACCCTAAAAGATTTTCTTGACTAATAAAAGGTTTAAAACAATCAGATTTTAATTTTTACTAATGAAAATCATAATTCTTGGCCATAGAGATTTTAAGAAACTAATTCAAGAATCTCAATACCTTCAAGCTTGGGTTTCAAGGTTTCTATTCATGTTCTTATCCAAGAATCTTCAAGAACATTGTTCTTCCTAGCTTAAATCATTCCTAACATGTTCATAACCTTTAATTCGTAATTCCAATTCAAGGTAGAGTTGAAAGTTATGTTTTTGAGAGTTCTTTCAAATGTTTTAAGAAAGTCCTTTTGAAGAGTATTCTACAACTTCTAGAAACTTGTTCCAAGACTCAAGCAAGTGAGTATAAGAGATTATTCATAAATCAAAAATATCACCTAGATCCTTCATATTATGGACCATAATTCTTGAATTCATAATTCACATTCAACAGAGAGTTAAGAGTAGAGCTCAAGAAAGTCTTTAAGTTCAATTGTGAATTTTTTGAGATTCATAATTTTTTTGAACTAAGTTTTGAGGAAGTAAGTAAGGGAATGAAAAGATTTGTATGCATTATTTATATCTAGTTACTTAGACCTTCGAGTCGAGTCGAGTTGTTCATGCGGCCATAATTTCTATGAACCCTATAAGTTGAGCAGTTTTTAGTTTAGAAGTATCTTTGAGTTCTCGAGTTGAGAAGTTCATGCTCATAATTCTGCATGAACACATAAAGTTGAAAATCAAGAAATCATCCACATGATATCATGAACCTTGAATTCAAACTTTAATTTAAGGAATTCTAAGATTCAAAGTCTAGAAGTTAAAAGCAAGTAAAAGTAAAGTTTATAAAGTTTTCTAAAGTCTTTCACAAACGTTTTGACTTTGGTTTAAAGACTTAAACTTCAAGTCAAGAAAGAGTGAAGAGTTAAATTAAATACTCAATCTATATAAGGGAACTAAGTATTCCCTATGATTTAAGTTTCAAGCTAAGCAAAAAGTAAGATTTGAGTTCATTTCTTAGAAGTTATAAGGAAACTAAGTATTCCCTAAGAATTTATAATTGTTTTCACCTTTAACTTAAGGGGAAAGTAAGATTTCCCAAAAGAGTTTTTAACAAGAAAAGAGAACATTGATTTCAATAAAGATTTTTAAAGCTAAAGTGTTGTGCAAATTATCTTAACCCAAAGAAAGGAAGTTATGTTAGAAGCATGAGCTAAATGATATTTTGGGAGTCGTATTGAGTACCGATGTGTGGATAAGAGTTCATATTAACTCATGTCTCCATGTAACCTATGTAGCCATCATGGGTATTGATGCGTCATACTTTTTAGATGATCAGGTATGTTTAGCTAGTGGATGCACCAAGTCAAGTAAGGTCCTATACAAATGGCAAGGTATAGGATGGTCCTTGGCAGCGTGAGGTAAAACTTTGTATCAACACTTAGGCTCAGAGTGATGATTATGGGTTAGAGAAACTCCCACATAATTTATTTTTTTATATACATTAGTTAATTGTATCTTCATATACATTTTAGAGTTATGTTGTATAATTGTTATATACATAGAGTTGACGTCCTGTTTTTAAACATCTTTTCTTTATATTGCACTTGTTTTAAACTACTTTATATTGTAATGAGTTAAGTTGAGTATCAGGATTTTAGTATCTTGAGTTAATATGTGCTTTGTTGTGTCGAGTATCATATCTTAGAAGTTTAGTATCTAATCCTTGAGTTTGACTATCTTATTTTTATTAAAGTTTCAAGCTTATCTCATACTTTAGAATACCCCTTACATGCTCGTACATTCCACGTACTGTGTCATTTGGTCTGCATCTTTTTATGATGCAAACACATGTATTAGGATCCTAAATTGGATCTTTGTTGATAAATCCTAGAGTTCGATTTAGCTATGGTGAGCCTCCTTGCTTCCGGAGGATTTTATTTACTTTTCATATTAGTCAGGATGTCGTGAATCTTGTTCACTTCCATCTTTATCACATAGAGGCTTCATAGATAGTCATTATAAATCTGGAGTCTGTATTAATCATTTATTTTATTAAATGCTTTAAAGACTAAAGTTTCTTATTTAATGTGTCACAACTGGAATCTAGACCCCAGACGAGACCGGCATTGTTGATTTCTCAAAGGTCCAAACAAGCTTACTTACGTCATCCTTACTTCACATAGGTTAATTTTAGCGGATTGAAACTATTGATTCTTTAAACATACTTGCTAAACATTCTTAACACTTCATAATCGTTCATCATCAATCATTTAACATTAAAGAGATAAGCAACTGAAAGAAATAGTTCATTGAGTCTTAAATGTATAATTGCCTAAATGGCGCCAATACAATGTCTGAATCAAAACAGGAAAGAATCTCTAATGGAACATGCTTCACTAGCTCAACTCTAAAACTACTCTACAATGTAAAACAATAGCATCCTCGAAAGCATGAGGACCTACCAAACTCTGGATGAATGCTGACGTCCGGATAGTTGCAACAGTGAACCTGTGTCTCTATCACCCACCTATGCCTGCACCTAAAATAGTATAGATGTATAGGTTAGTACACACTTGTACTAAGTATGGGTATATGCAAGAACACACCAAGGACATGCATGAGAAAGAACATCTTTTTACTAACGACATGATTTTCGGAAGTCAAGTTAGTAGACTTGCTAAATTGAGATTAGGAAAGTTAGTGAACTTTCCATATTGAGTTAGGAAGGTCATTACATGAGAGTAACATGCATAATTATAAATATCGTATTGCACAAAGCATATAACATCTTCATATAGAACATAACATATAATACGAGTTTCTTTCATATTTCATATGCCATGAGATTTTGGAATCATAGACTTGACATTAAGATTTTCCAAAATGAGGGCTCAACATATGGGACCTCAACTATGGAGTCTTCATTAGTAAACACAGAGTCTGCTTCATCCATTCATTCGTACTTCATTTCATTTCATTCATAGGCTAGTGTGAACACCAGCTATACCTAAGATGTAGTTTAAGACTTTCATCGGGTTTGTTGTGCAGTGATGAGGAATAACCTAATGTCATTACCTGAGTCTAGCTCACCTCTTGATTATCCTATCCTAACACCTTCGTTATTATTCATTTCTTTAAATGCTTAATTTGAGGTTGGCCTTATTCATTCATTGGGAACTTTAACATTAAGTGAAATAGATTATGTGAGCATCATGAAATCTAGTGTCTCCCCCACACCGAAAAGAGGTGGAATCACCGGCCAAAGTGACTCAATAACATGCTAGTGTATATGGGAATTTAACCCCCAGATCCCTATATTGGAAGTATAGGTTAAACGACTAGGAGATGTATGAAGACCCATACCCGGCAAACCGGACAGTCTAATCTCATGAGAGTTACGTGAAGCTTCGCCCTTCTCGAAAGAAGGAATCACAACTTACCGCTAGCCTATCAGTGCTCAGTATAAAGTTCCATTACATTCAAACTCATACGTCATGGAAGCTGAATTCTAGTTTGAGGAAAGCATAGCTCATTAGATGATTTCTCATCTCACCATTAGCATTAAGTGTGTTAAACTCAATACTTTCATTAGAGTGCTCATAGAGACTGATCTCTTCATTATCTTACATTCTAATTGGTGAGTACGTATTGGTAACATTTACATGGGCTCATTTGAGATTACTCTCATCATATACATTAGCCTCATATCATGTTGTCACCAAAATCTGCATTATTAGCACCTTTTATTTTAGTAGTTACTCACCTCTTATTACGTGAATGTTCAGTTCTTCATTTCATAGTTCATCTCATCATATGCCAATGCACTTGGCCATTTACTGTATCTTACACTCATACTTAACTCTCATAGTGTTCATCATTTCATTACGTACATCTTAGGTTCACTTATTATTGAACGTATGTTAGACTTATGTGCCTATCATACAAGCCATGGGGCTTCATTCATGGTTTGCTATGTGATTCTTACATTCCTAAGATTATGTAGTATAAGACTTATTATCTTGTATTTATGCCAAGATCTTGATTTTTAATCTAAGTAGATGGCTTTACTCTTGGATACTTTACTCACGTATGACTTATGTATCAATACGGAAGTTTGGGCACGGGAACCGAAATCTTTAATCACTTGGATACTATTTATATTTTTTGTTGATTTTATTTCTAATATTCATAACATTATAACTCTAAATTAAATCTCAACATTTACATAGAAGGATAAATTTTCTATTTTAATTAGAACTCTAAATTAAATTTCAACATTTACATGAAAGGATTAGTTTTGTATTTTAATTAGAATTTTAAATTAAATCTCAACATTTACATGAAAGGATTAATTTTCTATTTTAATTAAAATTCTAAATTAAATCTAAACATTTACATGAAAGGATTAATTTTCTATTTTAAGTAAAATTCTAAATTAAATCTAAACATTTACATGAAATGATTAATTTTCTATTTTAATTGGAACTCTAAATTAAATCTCAATGTTCACATTAAAGGATTAATTTTCTATTTTAATTAGAATTCTAAATTAAAACTCAACGTTTACATGGAAGGATTTATTTTATATTTTAATTTTACTCTTAGTTAACCGAAGGGTTCGGGGTTCGAACCTCCACAACCCTTTTTAATTTTTTTATTAGTCTCTTGTTGCCCATTCTTGCCTAAATAGAGAGGTTATGGGTTCAAAACCTCACAACCTCTTGATTTTTCCTTTAATTTTCGCTAGGGGAGGGAGGTTGTGGATTCGAACACCCACACCCCCCTTATTTTTTTTTGGCTCGCTGCTTCAGTCCTTCAGGTCATGGGTTCGATTACCACACCACGTGTTTTCTTACTTCTTATTTTTCCTTTTGCTCTGGCACGTACCTGGAGGTCGTGGATTCGAATCCCACGCCTCCCATTTATTTGCGCAATTAATTTCCTCCTCCTCTTTCAAACAGGTCGGGAGTTCGAATCCCCCAGCCCCATTTTATTCCCCCATTTGCGTAAAAAGCAGTGGCCAGGGATTCGATCCCCCCCAGCCTCTTTTCTTTTCCCTTTTCTTTTCTCCCTCGCGATAACCAGCAGCTAGGGGTTTCAATTCTCCTTAGCCCCCTTTTTTTTTCTTTTTTTTTCCAACCTTGTCAACATGTGAGGTCTTGGGTTCAATTCCCATTGACCTCACTTATTTATTTCCTTTTAACAAAAACCTAGAAGTTAGCCTTATGGGAGGGTACGAAATCTGGATTTTTTCTTATCATTCATCACTCATTCTTAGTCACCACTTTCATGAGTTTACTTACCTAAAAGAGTGGTAATCAACCCAATATTTTTCGTTACAATAAACACCACATTACACACACATTACACACATAAATACACTAAAAACACATGAACATTCGACCCCAAAACAGTAGCTACAGCCACTGCCCACAATGCACACACAACACCAATTTTTTTGTTACACTTCGAATATCGATTTGGTAATATCCCTCACATAAAACATGTTCACACATAATATAAATACGTCAATCATCCCTAAGTCAAGCAGCACAACATACCCATCCTACGAATTCATTTGGGGGCAAAGGACTAGGACATACATAGTGGAACAACCTTAGTTTTCAAGAGCTTGAGAAACGTTCGAAGGAAAGTACTCTTGGAGAAAGAAATCCAGGAGAGAAACCCATACCTTTTGATGTTGTTCCAGTGTGAATCTGCTGCCCGGACAATCCTCCAAACTACGCCCAATTCACTTCAATGTACATTTCACTCGACGAACCTCTCTTAGCCTTGTCGTTTTGATTACTTTGTCTTTTACTTAAAAATTCTTGTGAGTTCTCCAAGTGTGAAGACTTCTTGAGGTATTTTCTGGTTGTTTGTTTTGTTTGGCAGAATAGCGTGAGAGGGAGATTGAGAACGTGAGAGAGAGTTGAGAAACGTGAGGGTGAGAGAGTTATTACGATTAGGAGACTAAATTCAAGACTAAGTCAAAATAGGATTTAATTAACTTAGTAAAAATCTGATTTATTTTAATTCATACGTGAAAGGACAATTATTCCCTTAAATTTTCAGATTTTCAAATAATAATTAAATCACCTTAAGCATTTATCTATTCGATTTTTTTAGGATTCTTACATGATGGCTACTTGAATATATTATATCAATCAAAGTTATCTTTCGAGTTAAAGTTTTGTCATTGAGTTTCATGACTTCTTGTTTTTTTAAGCTTTTTCATGCTTACGTTCAATTGGGGACAAGCAATGGTTCTCAAGTGAAGCCCACGTCTAGGGTGTAGACTCGGGTAGTGACAATTACATTCGGTCAAACAAAAATTTTGATCAAATTATATGAAAGTTATGGATAAGAAACTTCACAAAAAGTTTGAATTATATAATTTGGAGTACCCAAATTAGTGAAAAATCTTCTCGAAGTTTAAATTTTTTAAATCGGAGTACTCGAATTAGTGAATACCGTTTTACTTGTCGGATAGGAATGAATAGTTGGCATCCTCAAATCTCTGAATCCTAAAATAATAATATAATTAAGAAAGTGAAAGATAAAATCGTCAAAAAAAGTGTATTGTTTCTAATTAAATGTATTTAGAGTCAACAAGCAATTTTAATGACTTCGTTAGGTACATAAGCATATTGTTAGTTTCAATAATTCTGTTTAGTAAATTAGAGTTCTGTTATAAAATAAATTCTTATCTGTTTTGTTTGTCCTAGTCTTCAGGAAGTAGTTTAAACGTGGGTGTTACCTAGGTTATAAGAGAAAATCTTGTTGGGTAGTTACTATATTTTAGCTTAACATTTTCTATGTTTTTTCTTATTAGAATGACTGCATCGCAGTTTTTTTTGAGTGAATAAAAAAATTCATTTCTATCAGTCCTCTCTTCTTCTCTATTGTGTTTACTCACAGAACAATATATCTCAGCAGTTTGTTTCTTTCCTATCAGCGGTATCAGATCTGCAGGTTAGTTTCAAAAAGAAAACAGAGAGAGATATTGTGTGTTTATGGCTTCAGAGAGCAACTTCGTGCAAGCAGCCATTCCTCGTTTTGATGGTCATTATGACCATTGGAGTATGCTGATGGAAAACTTTTTACGGTCAAAAGAGTATTGGAAAATTATCGAGGATGGCATCGGTGCTCCAATGGAAGTTGAGGCTTTGATGAATGCTCAAAAGATGGAGTTCGAAGAAAGAAAGTTGAAAGATTTGAAGGCAAAAAATTACCTCTTTCAGGATATTGAGCGTCCTATCTTGGAAACTATTCTTTGTAAAGAAACTTCCAAAAATATATGAAACTCCATGAGAAATAAATATCAAGGCACTGCTAGAGTGAAGCGCGCACAACTTCAAGCCTTGAGAAGGGATTCTGAGACTTTGCAGATGAAGGAAGGAGAGTGTTTAATGAGTTATTGTGCTTGAACGATGGAAACTAGCAACAAAATGCGATTCCATGGAGAGAATATGAAAAATGTCACAATTGTTGAAAAGATATTGCTCTCTTTAACACCGAAGTATGATTATGTTGTTTGCTCCATTGAGGAGTCAAAAGATATAGATGAGTTATCGCTTGATGAATCACAAAGCTCCTTATTTGTAAGTGAATAGAAGATGAATCGAAATTCAACTTCTATTGTTCAGGACTTGAAGGTTTCTACTTTTATTTCTTCCAATTCAAGAGGAAGGGGTAGAGGTAGAGGAAGAGGAAGAGGAAGAGTAGATCGTGAAAATAGAGACGGAGGCAACAAAGAAAGTTGTGAAAATTTTAGAGCTAATGACTACGGTAAAGGCAGAGGAAGGGAATTTGATAAATCCAAGGTAGAATGTTATCGTTGTCATAAATTTGGTCATTATCGTTCTGATTGTTATACTAGGCTGCCTGATGAGAAACAGGAGAAGTCAAATTTCGTTGAGAACAAAGAAGGAGAAAGTTTGTTAATGGTAGTTCATGTTGAAAAAGAGCCTGACCAACATGTTCTTTGGTATGTGAATACCGGTTGTAGTAACCACATGACTAGAAGTAAGTCTTCTTTTACTTATTTAAATGAAATCTTCCGATCGACAGTTAGTTTTGGTGATCTATCTACTGTGAATGTGATGGGAAAGGGTAATATAAATTTTAGAACCAAAAATGGGTGTGTGGAGATCATATCTAATGTGTTCTATGTTCTAGCTTTGAAAAGCAGTTTGTTGAGTGTCGGTAAACTGTTTGAAAAAGGATATGTCATCACCGTGAGGAATGATGCATGTGAAATTTCTGATTCTTCCAAAGGAATTATTGCTATTGTGAGAATGAGTCAAAATAGGTTGTTTCCTTTGAAGAATTAAAATGTTCATTCTTGCTCTATAGCAGAAGTGAAAAACCCATCATTGTTGTGGCATTTTCGATATGGTCATTTGAACTTTGGTGGTATGAAGATCCTTCAATGGAAGAGCATGGTTACGGGGCTTCCTAAAATTGTTCTTCCCTCCCAAGTGTGTGAAGAATGTGTTGTTGGCAAACAACATCATTCTCAGTTTCCGAAAAGTAAGTTAAGGAGAAACAAAGAGGTATTGGTGTTGGTACACTCAGATATTTGCGGGCTAATAACATCAATCTCGAATGGAGGTAAAAACTATTTTATTACTTTTATTCATGATTATTCCAGGAAGACTTGGGTGTATATTCTGCAAGAAAAGTCGGAGACCTTTAATGTAATTAAAATCTTCAAAGCTCATGTGGAGAATGAGACTGGAAGGACTCTTATGAACCTTCAGATAGATCGTGGGGGAGAATATTTCTCTAAGGTATTTGTTGATTTTTGTGAGACTAGTGGCAATCGGAGAGAGCTCACAACAGCATATACAACGCAACAAAACGGTGTGGTAGAGAGGAAGAATAGAACCATTCTCAATATCGTTCGTAGATTGCTGGCTCGGGAAAGATTTCCAAAGGAATTTGGGCCGGAAGCAGTGAATTGGAGCATTCACATTTTGAATAGATGTCCCACTTTTGCTCTTCGAGATGTTATACGTGAGAAAGCTTGGAGCGGAAGGAAATCGGCAGTAGACCACTTTAAAATTTTAGGGCCATTGCTTATGCACATGTCCCAGAAGCAAAAAGAAAGAAGCTTGACGATAGAGGTGAGAGATGTGTTTTTATTGGTGTTAGCGACACATCCAAGGCGTACAAGTTTTTCAATCCTTTGACAAAGAAAATTATGACCAGCAGAGATGTCATTTTTTATGAAGAAAACACTTGGGAATGGAGTATGGAGAAGTCTACTCCAATTGTGTTTGATACTAGAGCCGAAGAAGTAGCAGTGATGCCTGAAAGTGCAGAGAATTCAGCTTCTACGGCTGCTGGAATTCTACCAGCTGCTGCTGAAATTTCACCAACTGCTGAAACCGTACCAGCAACTTTAGAAGAAACTAATGCAGCTGAACAACCTCTTTGTCGTGCTCGCAGAAGGCCCGCGTGGATGACGGATTATAAGGTAACAGGAATTAATGTTAACGAAGATGCTTTCCATTTTGCATGGTTTGCCGATTGCGATCCTACAACTTTTGAGAGTGATGTCAAAGAGGAGAAATGGAGGAAAGCTATGGAAGATGAGATTGATGCTATTGAAAGAAATGGAACCTGGGAGTTATCAGATCATCCGAAGGGGCAGAAAACCATTGGTCTCAAGTGGGTCTATAAGACAAAATTGAAAGAAGATGGTGAAATTGACAAGTATAAGGCGCGATTGGAGGCTAAGGGATACAAGCAGGAGAATGGTGTTGACTACACTGAAGTGTTTGCTCCAGTCGCAAGGCATGACACCATTAGAATGGTAATTGCCTTGGCGGCACAAAATTCGTGGCCTATCTTTCAAATGGATGTCAAATCATCTTTCCTACCTGGATACTTAGAGGAAGAGGTATTTATTGAACAACCTTCTGGTTATATTAAAATCGAAGATGAGCATAAGGTATACAAGTTGAAAAGGGCTCTCTATGGACTAAAACAAGCTCCACGAGCTTTGTATAGTCGCATTGAGGCTTACATTGTAAAAGTTGGTTTCCTGAAATGTCCATATGAACACTCTCTTTTTGTTAAAGTTGAAGAATCTGGGAAAATGTTCATTGTGTGTTTATGTGTTGATGATTTTATATTTACCGGGAATGATAGTGCCAAGTTTTCTAATTTTAGGAAATCTATGATGGGTGAATTCGAGATGTATGATCTTAGTAAGATGCATTATTTTCTTGGTTTTGAAGTTGTACAATCTGATGATGGTATATTTGTTACCCAAAAGAAATATATGTGGGAAATTTTAAACCGATTCAAGATGAAGAATTGCAATTCCGCCTATACTCCAGTTGAGTTTTGCCTGAAGCTAAACAAATCTGGAAGAGGAGCTAAGGTAGACAACACACTCTACAGGCAAATTGTAGGTAATTTGATGTATCTTACTGCCACAAGGCCTGGCATCATGTATGGTGTAAGTCTTATAAGCAGGTATAGGGAGAGCTCGACAGAAATTCACCTTCTACCTGCCATGAGTATCCTTCGCTACTTACAAAGAACTAAGGATTTCGGTTTTTTCTACAAGAAGGGTGAAAAATCTGATTTGATTGGTTTTGTTGACAGCGATTATGCAGGTGATCAAGACGACAGAAAGAGCACTTCAGGCTATGCTATTGTGCTAGGCACAGGGGCTGTTTCATGGTCTTCCAGGAAGCAAAAAATTGTCACTTTATCGACTACTGAAGCACATTTTGTTGTTGCTACAGACTTTCTTGTCAATCTATTTGGTTGAGAAAATTCTTGAAGAACTACAATTCAAACAAAAAGGAGCAACTATAATTTTATGCACCAACAAATCTGCCATTAAGCTACCGAAAAATCCTGTTCTACATGTAAGAAGCAAGCACATCCATGTGAAGTATTATTTCCTGCGAGATTTCAATTACGAAGGAACAGTAGATTCGCAGTACTGCCGAAGTGAAGATCAATTGGCGGACATTTTAACTAAAACTCTCAGGTCTCTTCCCTTCCAATAGCTGGGATGGTTGATGAACATCAGCAAAATGGAAGAGTGCAAGAAGCTGAAGTTAAACTGAAGCTTGAGAGCTTTCAGTTTAAGATAGGGTGTTAGTTTTAATAATTCAGTTTAGTAAATTATAGTTCTGTTAGAAAATAAATTCTTATCTGTTCTGTTTCTCCTAGTCTTTAGGATGTAGTTTAAACGTGGGTTGTTACCTAGGTCTTAGGAGAAAATCTTGTTGGATAGTTACTATATTTTAGCTTAACATTTACTATCTTTTGGCTTTTTAGAATGACTGCATCGCAGTTTTTTTGAGTCGATAAAAAATTTATTTCTATCAATCCTCTCTTCTTCTTTATTGTGTTTTACTCACATAACAACATATCTGTGGAATTTGTTTCTTTCGTATCACATATAAATGCATCTAAAAGGACGAAAGAAAATGAAAGAAATAAGCTTGTTGGGTATAGAACATACTCAAGTGAAGCAAAGATCTTTCTTGCTACTGTTAAAGCTCTCAAAAGAAAGACCTTTTGTGATTTTGTGTGTAAAGAGTGAAAGGGGAAGGAATTTATCTATAGTGATTCACGATTTGAAGCGTAAGTATGAAAAAATTAAGAATTGGGGTTGAACCCTTATGGGTATGGAACCTTTTCAAATACTGGATCTTGTGCTAGTAGTTCTTGGCTGTCTTCAAAGCGGGCCCAAACATTTATGTTGCTCAATTCAACAGAATTTTTTTAAAAATATTTAATGAATGCTTTAAGAAAATTCATGAATTTAGACAAGAGTTATTGGATTCTGTCAAACAAACTTTTTTAATTAATTATACAAAAGTTATGTTTAAGAAGCTTCTGAAAGTTTCAATTTTATAAATTGGATTATCCGAATTAGTGAATACCCTTTTACTTGCCGGATGTGAATGAATGGTCGTCATCCTCAACTCTCTGGATCCTAAAATAATAAAATAATTATGAAAATAAACGACAAAATCGTCAGAAAAAAGGAAAGAGTGTATTGTTTATTATTTAATGTAACTCGAGTCACCACGCAGTTTTAATGACTTTGCTAGGTATATATAAACATATAAATGAAGCTGAAAGGAGGGGAAAAAATGAAAGAAATCACTTTGTTGGGTAAATAGACATACTCATGTGAAGTAAAGCTCTTTGGTGCTACTATTGCAGCTCTCAAAAAAAAAGAGCTTTTGAGATTTTGTGTGTGGAGAGTGAAAGGGGGAGGAATTAATTTATAGTGATTCAGGATTTGAAGTGTAAGTATGAAAAAATTAAAAATTTTGGTCAACATTTTATGTTGCGCAATTCAACAATAATTTTAAATATTTGATGAATGTGTTAGAAAATTAAATAACGTTGGCTAATGTTATTAGATTCGGTCAAACAAAATATTTGAATTAATTATATGAAAGTTATGGCTAAGCAACTTTTCAATGTTTGAATTTTTTAAAATGGAGTACCCGAATTAGTGAATACCCTTTTACTAGCTCGATGAGAATAAAAGGTCGGCATGCTCAACTCTCCTGATACTTAAATAATAACATACTTACGAAATTGAATGATAAAATCATAAAAAAAATGAAAAAGTGTATTGTTTTTACTTGAATGTAATTCGAGTCAACAAGAAGCATAAATTATTTTGTTAGGTTTATAAATATATAAATGTATCTAAAAGGTTGAAATGAAATGAAAGAAATGACTTTGTTGGATATATAGATATACTCAAATGAAGTAAAACTCTTTCTTGTTACTATTGAAGCTCTAAAAAGAAAGAGCTTTTGAGATTTTATGTGTAGGGAGTGAAAAGGGGACAACTTTATTTATAGTGATTCACGATTTGAAGGGTATGTATGAAAAAATTAAGAATTTGGATCAACTTGTTATGTTGCTCAATTCAACATTAATATTTTTTTAAATATAAAATGAATGCGTTAAGAAAATTAAAGAATTTAGACGAAAGTTATTTGATTTGGTGAAACAAAATATTCGAATTAATTATATGAAAATTACAACAAAGACACTTCTCGAAGTTTGAATTTTTCAAATGGGAGTACCTGAATTTGAGAATACAATTTTACATGTACAAAGGGAATGTATGTCCGGCATAGTCAAATATCCAAATCATAAAATAATAAAATCATTTAGAAAGTGAACAATAATAGCGTCTAAAATATGAAAAAGTGTATTGGTCTTAATTTAATGTATTTTGAGTTAACAAGCAGTTTGAATGTTTTTGTTACATATATAGGCACATAAATGCATCTAAAAGGAGGGGGCAAATGAAATAAATAACCTTATTGTGTATAAAGACATACTCAAGTGAAGTAAAACCCTTTCTTGCTACTATTGAAGCTCTCAAAAGAAAGAGCTTTTGTGATTTTGTGTGTGGAGAGTGAAAGGGGGAGGACTTCAAGTATCTTGATTCCGGATTTGAAACATATGTATGACAAAATTAAGAATTCCGGTAAACATTTTATGTTGCTCAATTCAACATTAATATTTTTTTAAAACATTTAATAAATTCGTTAAGAAAATCAAAGAATTTAGACTAATGTTATTAGATTCGGTCAAACAAAATATTTGAATTAATTATAGGAAAATTATGTGTAAGAAACTTCTAGAAGTTTGAATTTTTTAAATTGGAGTAGACGAATACCTGAATACTCTTTTACTTGCCGGATAGGAATGAATGGCCGGCATCCGGAAATCTCCACAAAATATTAACATAATAACGAATGCGAACAACAAAATCGTCATAAATAGGAAAAAAGTATATATGTTTTTAATTTAATATAATTTGATTCAACAAGCAGTATAAATGACTTTTTTTAGGTATATAGACATATAAATGCGTCTAAAAGGAGGAAAATACATGTTGTTGGGTGTATTGACATACTCAAGTGAAGTAAAACTCTTTCTTGCTACTACTGAAGCTCTAAAAACAATAGCTTTTTAGATTTTACATGTGGACGGTTAAAAGGGAACAACTTTATATATAGTGATTTAGGATTTGAAGCGTATGTATGACAAAATTAAGTATTTGGATAATTATTTTATGTTTCTCAATTCAATATTAATATTTTTAAAATATAAACTGAATGCTTTAAGAAAGCTAATGAATTTAGATAATGTTATTAGATTTAGTCAAACAAAATATTAAAATCAATTATATGAAAATTACGGCTAAGGCACTTCTCGAAGTTTAAATTTTTTAAATCAGAGTACCGAATTAGTTAAAACACTTTTACTTACCGGATGAGAATGTAAGTTGTCTTCCTAAAATATCCGAATCCTAAAATAGATAACATAATTAATAAAGTAATGTAAAATCGTCAAAAATATGAAAAAGTTTATTGTTTTTAATTGAATATATTTCTAGTCAACAAGTTGTTTTAATGACTTTGTTAGATATATAGACATATAAATGCATTTAATAGGAGGAAAAGAATTGACTTTGTTGGGTATACTGACATACTCAAGTGAAGTAAAGATCTTTCTTGCTAATATTGAAGCTCTCAAAAGAAAGAGATTTTGAGATTTTTATACATGGAGAGTGAAAGGAGGACGACTTTATTTATAGTTATTGAAGATTTGAAGCGTAAGTATGACAAAATTAAGAATTTCGATCAACATTTTATGTTGCTCAATTCAACTTAAACACTTTTAAAAATATATAATTATTGCGTTAAGAAAACTTATGAATTTAGACTAAAGTTTTTCGATTTGGTCAAACAAAATATTTAAATTAATTTTGTGAAATTACAGCTAAATCACTTTTCTCTTTTCAAAGTTTGAATTTTTTGAATCGAAGCACCGAATTAGTTAATACACTTTTACTTTCCAGATGGGAATTTATGTCGGCATCCTCAAATATCCGAATCCTAAAATAAAATCGTAAAGTCGTCATAAACATGAAAAAGTGTATTGTTTTTAATTGAATGTGTTTCAAGCCAACAAGTTGTTTTAATGACTTTGTTAGGTATATAGACATAAAAGAAATCAAATAAATGTGTTTTTTTAAGTTTATAGACATACTTAATTGAAGTAAAGGTCTTTCTTGCTACTATGTAAGCCCTCAAAGAAAGAGCTTTTGAGATTTTATGTGTGGGGAGTGAAAGGGGCATGACTTTATTTATAATGATTCGGGATTTGAAGTGTAAGTATGAATAAATATTTAGGTCAACTTTTTATATTGCTCAACTCAATAATAATATTTCGAAGAAATATATAATGAATACGTTAAGAAAACTAAAGAATTTAGTCTAAAATAATATATTCGGTCAAACAAAATAATTCAATTAAATATTTGAAAATATGACTAAGACACTTCTCGAATTTTTTTATTTTTTAAATTGAAGTACCTAAATTATGGAATACACTTTTACTTGCCGGATGGGAATGTATGGCCGGCATCCTCAAATCTTCGAATCCTAAAATAATTACATAATTCGAAAGTGAACGATAAAATCGTTAGAAACATGAAAAAGTGTATTGTTTTTAATTGAATGCATATCGAGTCAACAAGTAATTTAAATGACTTTGTTAGGTATATACACATATAAATGCATCTAAAAGGAGGATAAGATATGAAAGAAATACCCTTGTTGGGTGTATAGACATACTGAAGTGAAGTAAAGTTCTTTGTTGCTACTATTGAAACTCTCAAAAGAAAGTGTTTTTTAGATTTTGTGTGTGGAGAGTGAAAGGAGCATGATTTTATTTATAGTGATTCAGGATTTGAAGAGTAAGTATGAAAAAATTAAAAATATGGGTCAACATTTTAGGTTACTCAATTCAACATTAATATTTTTTAAATTTTAATGAATGTGTTAACAAAATTAAATTATGTACACTTCATGTTTTAGATTTTGTCAAACAAAATATTTGAATTAATTATTTGAAAGTGATGGCTAAGAAACTTCTCAAAGTTTGAATTTTTTAAATTGGAGTACCTGAATTAGTGAATACACATTACTTTCCGGATGGGAATTAATGGCCGGCGTCCTCAACTTTCCGAATCCTAAAATAATAACATAATTATGAAAGTGAATGAAAAAATCGTCAAAAAGGACAAAATGTATTATTTTTAATTGACTGTAATCGAGTGAAAAAGCAACGTAAATGACCTTTTTTATGCATATAGACATATAAATGAATATAAAAGGAGGAATACAAATGAAAGAAATCACCTTGTTGGATATATAGACATACTCAGGTGAAGTAAAAATCTTTCTTGCTACTATTGAAGCTCTTAAAAGAAAGAGTTTTAGAGATTTTGTGTGTGGAGAGTAAAAGGGAGAGGAATTTAGCATTTATAGTTGTTTAAATATACAGTGAATGTGTTAAGAAAATTAATGAATTTAGACTAAAGTTATTAGATTCAATCAAAGAAAATATTAGAATTGGTTATGTGAAAATTAAGCCTAAGACACTTCTCGAAGACTGAATTTTTTAAATCGGAGTACCCAAATTAGTTAATACACTTTTACTCGCCGGATGAGAATGTATGGCGGGCATCCTCAAATCTCCGAATCCTAAAATAATAACGTTATTAAGAAAGTGAACTGTAAAATAGTCAAAAATATGAAAAAGTGTATTGTTTTTAATTAAATGTATTTTGAGTCAACAAGCAGTTTTAATGAAATTTTAAGCATATAGACGTATAAATTCATATAAAAGGAGTAAAGGAAATGACTTTTTTGGGTATATAAACATACTCAAGTGAAGTAAAGTTATTTCTTGCTACGATTGGAGCTCTCATAAGAAAGAGCTTTTGAGATTTTATGTTTGGAGAGTGAAAAGGGGACGTCTTTATATATAGTGATTTAAAATTTTAAGCGTAAGTGTAACAAAATTAAGTATTTGTGTCAATATTATATGTTTCTCAATTAAAAATTATTATTTTTTTAAATATTTAATGAATTCCTTAAGAAAATTAAATAATTTAGACTAATGTGATTATATTGGGTCAGAAAAATATGTGAATTAATTATATGAAAGTTATGGCTAAGAAACTTCTTGAAGTCTGATTTTTTAAAATTGGAGTATCCGAATTACTGAATTGCCTTTTACTTGCCGGATGGGAATGAATGGGCGGCATCCTAAACTTTATGAATCGTAAAATAATAATATAATTAAGAAAGTGAACGACAAAATCGTCAAAAAAAGGAAAAATGTGTTGTTTTTAATTGACTGTAATTCTTGTTAACAAATAGTATAAATGACTTTGTTAGGTGTGTAGACATATAAATGCATCTTAAAGAAGAAAAAGAAAAGAAAGAAATGACTTTGTTAGGTATATAGATATACTCAAGTATAGTAAACCTTTCTTGCAACTACTGAAGCTCACAAAAGAAAAGGGGTTAGATTTTATGTGTAGGAGTAAAAAGGGGACAACCTTATTTATAGTAATTTAGGATTTGAAGCACACATATAATAACATTAAGAATTTGCGTCAAATTTTTATGTTGCTCAATTCAACATTAATATTATTTTAAATATATAATGAATGTGTAGGAAAAGTAAAATAAGAGAAAAGATATAAAGTTACCACTGAAATTGTCTCGGATTTTTAAAAAGACACCTTAACTTTGTGGTTGTCTTATTGCCCCACTGAACAATTTAAGATTGTTATAGATATCCCATTTTTTACCTTACCCCAATTGCAAAAAAAATAGGTTCAATCACGCACCAATAATTGTTTGACACGTATTAAGTTCTTTAAATTTTTAATTTTTAGCTTGATTTTCATTTTCATTTTATTATTTTTATTTTTATTAACTTTATTTTCATTTTTTCCCTCTTTCTTCTTAAATCTTCATTACTCAAATACTTTGTTCTTTGTTGTAAATCCTTCAAAAGTTGCAGCCATAATAACCTTCAATGTAGTCTCCATGATGCTTCCATGTTACAACACTATTTTCATCATCAAAACATCACTAAATAAAATCAATTCAACTCTCAAGTTACTAAAGCAAGGTAATGAGACCAAAAAAAGATGAAGTTTCATAGTATTCTCTAATTAATGGACTTTTTTTAAAAAAAAAATAAGAAAAAGAAACAAAGAAAAGCAAGAGACAAGAAAAAAAAGTGATAAAAATGGATGAAGTAAATGGATCTTCTAAGTTGAAGAAGATGAAGAAAAGGTAATTAGATTTTTGAATTTAGGTGAAGAAGATAATGGGGAAGATGACGTAAATTAATTAAATAATTAATATTAAAGAAATATCATGACACATGGCACTTTATACCTGGTTATGGTAGTGAAAACATCGGGTCACGCGCCCCATTTGGTTGATAACAACCCAAACGAGAAAATGGGTCAAAATGGCCCATTTACAAAGATATTAAATAGTTCTATGGTGTGATAGGACACTCCAAAGTTAAGGTGTCTTTATGTCTTTTCTCAAAAATCAATTTAGACTAAAGTAATTAGATTCAGTCACACAAAATATTTGCATTAATTATATGAATGTTATAACAAAGGAACTTCTTGAAGTTTGAATTTTTTAAATTGGAGTTTTCAGAATTAGTTAATAACCTTTTACTTGCTGGATGGAAATGAAAGGTTGGCATCCTCAACTCTCTAAATCCTAAAATAATAACATAATTATGAAAGTGAAGGACAAAATCGTCAAAAAAGAAAAAAATTATTGATTTTAATTGAATGTAATTCGAGTCAACAAGCCGTATAAATGACTTTTGTAGATATATAGACATATAAATGCATCTGAAAGGAGGAAAGGAAATGAAAGAAATCACTTTGATGGGTATATAAACATAGTCAAGAGAAGTAAAGCTCTTTCTTGCTACTACTGAAGCTATCAAAAGAAGAGGTTTTGAGATTTTGTGTGTGGAGAGTTAATGGGGGAGGAATTTGTTTATATTGATTCAGGATTTGAAGTGTAAGTATGAAAAAATTTATAATTTGGGTCAACATTTTATGTTTCTAAATTCAACATTAATTTTTAAAAAAAAACATATTTATGAAATTTTTAAAGAAAATTAAAGACTTTAGAATAATGTTATTATATTCGGTCAAAAATATATTTGAATTAATTATATGAAAGTTATGGCTAAGAAATTTCTCGAATTTTGAATTTTATGAATTACAATACCTGAACTAGTAAATACCCTTTTACTTACCGGACTGAAATGAATGGCCGGCATTCTCAACTTTCCGAATCCTAAAATAATAAAAATAATTATGAAATGGAACGTCAAAATCGTCATAAAAATTAAAAAATGTGTTGTTTTTAATTTACTTTAATTCGAGTCAACAAACAGTTTTAATGACTTTGTTAGGTATATAGACATATAAATGCACCTTAAAGGATAAAAAGAACTGACTTTGTTAGGTATATAGACATAATCAAGTGAAGTAAACCTCTTTCTTGCTACCACTGAAGCTCCCAAAAGAAATGACATTTGACATTTTATGTTTGGAGTGTAAAAGGGGGACAAATTTATTTATTGTTATTTAGTATTTGAAGTGTATGAATGAAAGTTTAAGAATTTGGGTCAACTTTTTATGTTACTCAATTCAACTTTAACTTTTTTAATATAAATAAAGAATGCGTCAACAAAATTAAAGAATTTTAACTAAATTTTTTTTTCATTCGGTCAAACTAAATATTTGAATGAATTATATGAAAGATGTAGCTAAAAAACTTCTCGGACATTGAATTTTTTAAATTGGTGTTTTTGAATTAGTGAATACACTTTTACTATCAGGATGTGAATGAATGGACGACATCTTCAACTCTCCGAATTCTAAAATAATAACATAATTATAAAAGTGAACGACAAAATCATCAAAAGAAGAAAAAATTGAATTGTTTTTAATTGAATGTAGCTCAAGTTAACAAGCAATATAAATGACTTTGTTACATACATTGACATCATAAATGCATGTAAACGGAGGAAACGAAATTAAAGAAATGACTTTGTTAAGTATAGACATACTCTAGTGAAGTAAAGTTATTTCTTGATACTATTGAATCTCTATAAAAAGGAGCTTTTGAGATTTTTTGTCACGCCCTAAGCTACCCCCGAGACGCGGACACAGAACCAAGGACCACAAGTGATTTGAAGCTAACCCTGTTGGTAGAATCATAAGCATACTAAAGATAATAAACTTAAAGATATAAGCATACTAAAGATAATAAACTTAAAGCGGAAGCTCAATCATAATTTTAACTGAAAAGATGGGGAATACCCATATTCTATAACAGAGATATTGAAAAATAATAAGTTTAACACAAAGGAAATATTAACTCAATACTAAGATGAAACTATGTATGAAATAAACATCTAACTGAAAAGAAATGTTAGGATAAACCCAGCTAAGTCTAGCAAAAACTGAAACTAAAGGACTAAATACTGAAATGAAACTCATGACTATTCTCCTCGCAAAATGAGGACTCACCACTTAATCTGCTGAACTGGACATCAAAAATCGACTTTGAAATTTTATGTGCGGAGAGTGAAAGGGGGATGACTTTTGTTATTACGATTCACTATTTGAAGCGTTAGCATGTAAAAAATTAAAAATTTGGGTCAACATTTTATGTTTCTCAATGTAACATTTATAATTACGCATGAATGACTAAAAAACTGAAGAGGAACTATTACCTCAAGCTGCAGCAAAATCGGAAGGAAAGAGGTGAGGATTCTGCCTTTCATGGCTGCTTCTGCTTCCCAAGTAGCTCCCTCTACATACTGACTCCTCTTCAAAACCTTGGCCAAAACGACTTCTTGATTTCTCTACCTTCTATCCTGACGGTCAAGAATCTCAATTGGTACATCCTCATAAGAAAGACTGTCTTTTACCACCAAAATCTCTAATGGCACTACAAAGGCTAGATCACCCACACACTTCTTCAAGAGTGATATGTGGAAGACCGAATGCACTTCTGCTAATTTTGCTTGCAACTCTAACTCATATGCCACCTTGCCAACCCTTTTCAAGATCTTGTAAGGGCCTACATATCTAGGACTCGGTTTCCCTCTCTTGAAAAATCTCATCACTCCTTTCATAGGTGACATTTTAAGGAGAACCCAATCATCAACTTTGAACTGTAGTTCCCTTCTCCTTACATCTGCGTAAGATTTCTGACGACTCTAGGCTATCTTATTTCTCTCTCTAATAAGTTACACTTTCTCCATAGTATATAGGACTGAATCTGGCCCTATTAAAGCTACTTCACTTACTTCAAACCAACCAACAGAGGATCTAATTCTAGTCCTAAATAGTACCTCATAAGGGGCCATCTGAATGCTGGAATGGTAGCTATTGTTATAGGAAAACTCAATCAGAGGGAGTTGATAATACCAACTACCCTTGAAATCAATCACACAAGCTCTAAACATATCCTCTAGGTTCTGAATGGTACACGTTGCCTTTCCATCCGTCGTGCTAAAATTGACTTGAGTACCAAGACCCTTATGAAATGACTTCCAGAAATGAGAGGTAAACTGAGGACCTCAATCTGAGATGATAGACAAAGGAACCCCATGCAACCTAACAATTTAATTAATGTAAAGCTGGCATAGTCCTCTGCCGAATTTGTGGTCTTGACTGCTAAAATGTGAGAAGATTTAGTCATCCTATCAACTATTACCCAAATTGAGTACGAGGTAACCATGTAATGAAATCCATATTTATCGCTTCCCACTTCCTAGTAGGAATATCGATCTCTTGAGTCATACCTCCTTGTTTCTCATTTCTACCTTGACTTGCTGGTAGTTGGGGCAGTTACTCACAAAATCCATATGTCGCTCTTCATCCTATTCCACCAATAGATTTCCTACGGATCGCAGTACATCTTAGTGGAACCTGGAAGAATTGAATACCTGGAGTTAAAGGCTTCTGCAAGGATATTCTTTCTCAACTCACCCACATTGGGAACACACAATCTACCCTTGTAGCGAAGTACACCATCTCCCCGTTGGGAGAAAACCTCCACTCTCTGATTGTGGAGTGCACCCTTAAGTTCAATTGGATCACTATCTTGCTTTTTCTTAACCTCATCTAGGAAAGAAGATTCTGTCCATTCAAAACTGTCACACCATTTTCAAAAATGCTTATAAGGCGAACTGCTAAGAGATCAAGGCTGTGAACATCCTTCACTATATTCTTCATTTCTTCCTCAATATGGGCTACATTACCCATAGATAATATGCTACTATATTTGCCTTTCCAGGATGATAATGTATACTAATATCATAATCTTTAAGGAACTCAAGTTATCTCCTCTGGTGAAGATTCAACTCTTTCTAGGTGAACACATATGAAGGCTCTTATGATCAGTGAACACATCTACATGAACATCGTACAAGTGATGTCTCCATATCTTATGTGCAAACACTACTATTGCAAAAACTCGAGGTCATGGGTTAGGTAGTTCTTCTCATGAACGTTATGTTGTCTTAAAGCATAAACTATAACCTTATGTCACTGCATCAATACACAACCTAGGTCAACTCTTGATGCATCACAATAGATAGCATAACCATCTGGTAGAGTCAAGACATGAGCTGTAGTCAATCTAGTTTTCAATTCTACAAAACTTTTCTCATAATCATTTGACTATTGGAACTTGACCATCTTTTGAGTCAACCTAGTCATGCTGAGGCTATGGATGAAAATCCTTCCACAACCCTTTTGTAATAACCTGCTAGACCTTAGAAGAGGTAGGTCTGTGTCATTGTTTCACTGCTTCTATCTTATGTGAATCCACCTGGATCCCTTCGCTAGATACAATGTGACCAAGGAAAGAAGCGGATTGCAAGCAGATCTCCAATTTAGTAAACTTGGCAAATAACTTGCGATCCTTAAGAGTCTGTAAAACAATTATCGAATGACTCACATGTTCTTCCTCATTTCTAAAGTAAATGAGGATATCATCAATGAAGACGATAACGAAAAAGTCCAAGTACTGTTTCAAAATTCTGTTCATTAAATCTATGAATGTTGCAAGAGCATTGTTTTGTCCAAATGACATAACTACAAATTCATAATGACCATACCCAGTTTTGAAGGCTATTTTAAGAATGTCTCTAACTCTGACTCGAAATTGATGATAACCCGATCTGAGGTCTATCTCTGAGAAATGGCTAGCAACCTGAAGTTGGTCAGACAAGTCATCAAGCCTAGGGATGGATACTTATTCTTAATTGTGACTTTGTTCAACTGTCTATAGTCAATGCACATTCTGAGAGAACCATATTTCTTGTTTATGAACAAAAGTGATGCACCCCACAGTGACATAATATGTCTCATGAAGCTTATTCTTGAAGATCTTTCAACTGCTCTTTCCATTTCATAAGCTCTGATGGAGCCATTCTGTAAGGAAGAATAGAAATAGGTTGGGTATCTTGAAGGATATTATTTCCAATGGCAATTTACCTTTCGGGAGGGACTCCAGGAAGATCTTTTGGAAATATTTTTGGAAACTCATAAACTACTGGAATTGACTCAGGAGTTGGAGTTTCAGATATAGAATCTTTAAGCTGAACTAGATTATAGAGATAACCCTTAGAGATCATTTTTCTGTCCTTAAGGTAAGAACTGAATCGACACATAGGCGCTAAACTACTACCCTTCCATTCTAAGATTGGTACGTCCTGGAAACTTAAAACAAACAATCCTAGTTCTACAATCGACTAAGGCATAACAGGAATGTAACCAAATCATGCCTACATGAAAGTCTACCATTTATAACTCTACAAGATCTGTTGAGGTGACTTTTAGAGAGATTGTGATGGGGCAATTTCTGTATATCTATCTAGCTATAACTGGGTCACTGACTAGAGTAGATACAGAGAAATGTTCTTAGAAAATTTTTGGACTGACAATGAATCGGACTGCTATGTAAGGATTCATAAAAGAAAGAGTAGCCCCTAGATCTAACAATGGATAAGAATCAAGGTCAAAGACTCGTAACGTACCAGTTACTACGTCAGGAGAACCTTCCAGATCTTGGCGAGCCTGAAGAGCATACAACATGTTCTGGCGCTGACTGCCACCTGTACCAAATGAGTTACCCTGCTTTGTCGGGCAACTTGCTAGTGCAGATGAAGTTTTAGACTAAGCTCTACATTTAACATCTTCTTGACCCTATCTAGATGGACAATCCCTCAACTTGTGACCAGAATAACCGCACCCAAAACATTCTTCATTTCCTGCGAGACACTCGTACAGATAGTTCATACCACACTTAGGGCAAGTGGGGTAAGTAATAGTGCGTGAAACACTTCCTTGAGACTTAGATCCCGGTGCGCTAATCTTCTGGTGATACCTGTTCTTGGAGGATCGAACACTAGCTTACAATGGGGATGGAGATTAAAACTTCTACTGACTTTGTGAGTGATTCCCACAGCCCAATTTTTGTTAAGGGTAGTCATAGTTCTTAGTCCTAGCCTTCTTATTCTCCTTGGCCTGTTACCTAAGCTTATCACCCTCAACCTACTGAGCATGAGTCATAAGCCTAGAGATGTTTATATCTCCCAGTAACATAGAATTTATGCACTCATTTTTCACCAAATCTGACACTCCTTACAAAAACTTATTCATCTGAGCCCTAGACTCAGCAACCATGTGAGGAGCATACCTGGAGAGTTGGTTAAACTTCAGCTCATACCCTTGCACCTTCATGTTTCCCTACCTCAAGTTCATGAATTCCTGAGCCTTTGATTCTCTCAAATTTATTGGGACTAAAACAATCCCAAGTAATAGGAGTTTCATCTGTGCCCCTATTTTCCTTCCATTAAGTGCACCAGATATGAGCAAAATCCTTGAAATGGTATGATGCCAACTCAACTCGATCATTCCTAGTGAGTTGCATTACCTCAAAGAGCTTCTTAATCTCATCCAAGAAATTTTGAGGATCCTCATTTGTGTGTTATCCTGAGAACTTGAGCAGATTCATCCTAAATAATTCATGGACCATTATTGCTACTCATCCACCATTTACATTCACAGGAGCATGAACTCAATTGTTCTGGTTGATCATAATGTGAGCTAACATATGTATAGCATTTTTAAACTCCACATCTGAGCCTTTCTTATCTGGGACCGAGGAGCTGCATTTGCATTTCGGGAATTCATATTCCTAGCGTTAGCTCTACAAGGAGGAATGATCTGGAACATATAACGTCAATTTGGAGTGGGATAAGATCATACCTTACGCATGATAAGAGTAACAAGAAAGTAAAGTTTTCCTAAAACACTTTGTAGCCTCCCTCTCATTAGATGTGATTCACTTCACACCCATGAAAGAGAATCTACTTAGTGCGACTTTTCAGACATCCTAGGACTCTTAAACCTAGTGCTCTAATACCATGTTTTGTGATGCCCCGAGCTACACCCGAGACACGAACACAAAACCTAAGACCATAACTGATCCCAAGTTAACCCTACTGGCATAATCATGAGCACACTAAAAATAATAACTGAATGCGGAAGCAAAATAATTATTTAAACTGAAAAGATGGGGAATACCCATATTCTTTAACTGAGATATTTAAAAATAATGAGTTTGATACAATGAAAATATTAACTCAATACTAAGCTGAAACTAACTATGTCTGAAATAAGTCTCTAACTGACTAGAAATACTATGAAAAACCCTAGCTAATCCAAGCAAAAACATAAACTAAAAGACTAAATACTGAAAAGAAACTCATGACTTTTGTCCTCGGAGTATGAGGACTCACCACTGAATCTACTGAACAAGAGATCGAAAATCGACCTAAGCAACTTGAATCTATATCACGAGAAGATGTAGCACACATATGCATCAATACTTGAAGGTATTGAGCATGTAGGATATAGTGAAGATGAAATAAAACATAACTGAGCAAGCATAAAAGCAGGTATAATAATATTAACATGATAAACTGAATTATGAGCTAACTGGATTCGATTAACAAATTTATAACATGTTGAGACTGAATGATAAGTTAACTGTAAATATGGTCAATGCATTAGAGTGTGACTGATATGTGGGAGCTAATAATAATCGACAATAAAACCACATGAGCTAAATTTGGAGTCCGATGTATACGCCCCATAAAGAGGACCCAATACACCCTGCCAGAGGTATAAAGGCATGCTGGCATGATCACTAATCTGATTTCCCACAAAGGGGACTTGTAACCTCCTTGTCTAGTAGTTTTGGGACTAATTTTTTACGATTAACTCTCTTTCATCTCGGTATTATGCTACTCACAATGAATTCTGCAACTAAATGATGATGAATGAGTTTCTATAAATTTTGGATAGCTCAAAACTGAACATGCAAACTGATAATGCAACAATTAATCTAGCAATTATGCATTTATAACTAAGGCATGTATATCTAAAGTAATTGAAAAATCTGACCTATCATGTGTAATTCAAGGACTAAAGAAATACATATCTAGAAGTTTAAAATTCATGCAACAATCTGAGTAACAACATGATAATCTTATTTGGAATATATGACTAATAAATTCATCAAGTTCTGTTGAAGTTCTAGAAACCCTAAGTGTAATCATGATATTGGAATCCAGAATCTGACTAAAAACTAGGGACCCAATGGGTTAAAGGAACCCACTAGTCCACATACCTGGTGATGAAATCTATGGAGTAATATTTGTATTTTTGGGCTGGAATTACTGGAACCTTGCTGTGATCTTGAACTAGGGTTCTTGACCTTTTTTTCCTTTCTTGATTCTAATTTTCTATGTTTTGATTTATGATTTTTACTTAGGTAAGTTTTAGTTATGTTTCTAGGCTTAAGCTGACTAAAATCTGATGATTTAGGCTAAAAAACACGTATCTTAGGGTTAAACGAGGTGGGAAAAGACCAAAAGACCCCTGAGTTAACTGTTGTCGGACCAAATGATGATCTGGACTGATGGGCCTTCGTTTGGGTCCATAGGTTGGGTTTATTCGACAGACCTTTAGTAAAATGGGCATAACTTTTAACTCGAAGGTATGATTTTAGAAAACTCAGTGGCTATGGAAAGCTTATTCAATTTTAATCAAATCATAGGTCATGGGATACCAAATTCATTTTGTGCTAAGAGTTGTGATCATTTGATGTTGACCCAATTACATTTTCCCCCTAAATGTTTGCTAATTTTGACATGCGGTCATATCTAAGATCCGTAGGTCCATCTACAGACCGTACTGGTCAATCATGTTTCTTTCCAAAGAGCGGGTAAATGGGGTCTTGATCGAAGGATACAATCTATGACCGTAGTCTAACTTACAGACCGTAGGTCCGTCCGTCTTTTGACACTTAGTCAAATTTTCTAGGTTGTGTTATGGGAGAGTTTCAAGCACAAACGACGGATGCGCAGTACGGGCCGTGGGTTAGGCTATGGTTCGTCGATGGTAACCGTCGATTGCACCTGCAGATTTCTAAAAAGCTTATTTCTGGTGTGTTCTAGATACGCGGTGTTACATTTTATGCACGGAGAGTGAAAGGGGGATGACTTTAGATATTGTGATTCAGGATTTGAAGCGTTAGTACGAAAAATTTAAAAATTTGGGTGAACATTTTATGTTCCTCGATGCAATATATTATATATTCTTTAAATATTTAATAAATTTGTTAAGAAAATTAATGAATTTAGATTAAAGTTATTAGATTTGGTCAAACAAAATATTTGTTTTATTACATTAATGTTATGGCTAGAAATTTCTAGAAGTTTGAATTTTTTAAATTGGAATACCCGAGTGAACGAGAAAATCGTCAAAAAAAAGCATATTATTATTAATTGACTATAATTCGAGTCAACAAGCATTATCAAATGACATTGTTAAGTATATAGACAAAATAAATGTATCTAAAAGGAGGAAAAGAAATAAAAGAGATGACTTTGTTGGGTATATATACATACTCAAGTGAAGTAAACCTCTTTCTTTATACTATTGAAGCTCTTAAAACAAAAATCTTTTGAGATTTTATCTGTGGAGAGTGAAAGGGGGACGGTATTTTTTTTAATGATTCGGGATTAGAAGCGTAAGTATGTCAAAATTAAGAATTTGGGTCAAAATTTTATGATGTTCAATTCAACATTAATATTTTTTAAAATGTACAATGAATGTGTTATGAAAATTAATGATTTTAGATTAAATTTAATTGATTTGGTAAAACAAAATATTTATATTAATTACGAGAAAATTACGACTACTTTTGAAGTTCGAACTTTTTTAAATCTAAGTACCTGAATTAGTTAATACATTTTTACTTGACGGATAGGAATGTATGGTTGGAATCCTCAAATCTCCGAATCCTGAAATAAAAAGAGAACTAAGAAAGTGAACGATAAAATCGTCAAAAACATGCAAACGTGAATTATTTTAAATTGAATATATTTCGAGTCAACAAATAGTTTTAGTGACTTTGTTAGGTATAAAGACAATAAATGCATCTAAAAGGAGGAAATGAAATGAAAGAAAGGACGTTAATGGGCTTATAGACATACTCAAGTGAATTAGAGGTCCTTCTTGCTACTATTGAAGCTCTCAAAACAAAGAGCTTTTGAGATTTGTGTGTGGAGATAGAAAGGGGGAAAAACTTATTTATAGTGATTCGGAATTTGAAGCGTAAGTATGAAAAAATTAAGAATTTGGATCAACAATTCATGTTGCTCAATTCAACAAAAAAAGTTTTTTTAACTATTTAATAGATTTGTTAAGAAAATTAAAGAATTTAGAATAAAGTTATTATATTCGGTGAAACAAAATATTTAAATTAATTAAATGAATGTTATGACAAAGAAATTTTTTGAAGTTTGAATTTTTAAAATTGCAATACCCGAATTAGTGAATACCCCTTTTACTCGCTGGATTGGAATGAATTGCCGATATCCCCAACTTTTCGAAACCTAAAATAATAACATAATTATGAAAGTAACAACAAAATCGTCAAAAAAGGAAAAAGTGTCTCATTTTTAATTTACTATAATTCTAGTCAACTAACAGTTTAAATGACTTTGTTAGGTATAAAGCCATATAAATGTACCTTACAGTAGAAAAAGAAATCACTTTGTTAGAGATATACTCAAGTGAAGTAAAACTCTTTCTTGCTACTATTGAAACTTTCAAAAGGAAAAAATTTTGAGATTTTATTTGTGCAGAGTTAAAGGGGGAAAATTTTTATTTATAGTTATTCAGTATTTGAAGCATACATATGAAAAAAAATAAGAATTTGGGTCAACTTTTTATGTTGCTAAATTAAACTTTAATTTTTTTATATAAATAATGAATATGTTAAGAAAATTAACGAATTTAGACTTACGTTTTTAGATTCGGTCAAACCAAATATTAATTATATGAAAGTTATAACTAAGAAACTTATCGAAGTTTCAATTTTTTAAATTGGAGTTTCTGAATTAGTGAATACCCTTTTACTATTTAGATGGGAATGAATGGCCGACATCCTCAACTCTCCGAATCCTAAAATAATAACATAATTATAAAAATAAACGACAAAATCGTCAAAAGAAGGAAAGATTGTATTCTTTTTATTTGAATGTAGTTCAAGTCAACAAGAAGTATACATGACTTTGTTAGGTATATAGACATAATAAATTCATCTAAATGGAGGGGGGAAAATTAAAGAAATGACTTTGTTGGATATATAGATATACTCAAGTTAAGTAAAGTTCTTTCTTGATACTATTTAACCTCTAAAAAAAAGAGTTTTTGAGATTTTATGTGCGGAGAGTTAAAGGGGGACGAGTTTTGTTATTGTGATTCAGGATTTGAAGCGTTACTACGAAAAAATTTAAAAACATTGATCAATATATTAAGTCCTCAATGCGATATTTACATTTTTTTTAAATTTTTAATAAATGTGTTAAGAAAATTAAAGAATTTAGAATAAATTTATTAGATTCGGTCAAACAAAATATTTGAATTAATTCTATGACAGTTATGGCTAAGAAATTTCTAGAAAATTGGTTTTTTTTAAATGCAATACCCGAATTAGTGAATACCCTTGTAATTAACGGATTGGAATGAATGGCAAGCATCCTCAACTTTCCAAATCCTTAAATAATAAAAATAATTATAAAAGTGAATGAGAAAATAGTCAATAAAAATTTAAAAGAAAAAGTGTATTCTTACTAATTTACTGTAATTTGAGTCAACAAACATTAGAAATGATTTTGTTAGGTATATAGACATAATAAATGTATCTAAATGGAGGAAAAGAGATAAAATAAATGACTTTGTTGGGTATATATGCATAATCAAGTGAAGTAAAGCTCTTTCTTGCTACTATTGAAGCTCTCAAAACAAAGAGCTTTTGAGATTTTATGTGTGGAGAGTTTTCAGGATTAGAAGCATAAGTATGACAAAATTAAGAATTTGGGTCAAGTTTTTATGTTGCTCAAGTCAATATTTATATTTTTAAAGTATATAATGAATTTGTTAAGAAAAATTAATGAATTTGTATTAAAGTTATCAGATTTGGTCAAACAAAATATTTCAATTAATTATGTGAACATTACGGCTAAGACACTTCTCGAAGTTTGAATTCTTTTAAATCGGTGTACTGAATTAGTTAATACACTTTTACTTGCCAGATGAGAATGAATAGTCGGCATTCTTAAATATGTGAACCTAAAGTAATAACATAATTAATTAAGTGAACCGTAAAACATGAAAAAGTGTATTGTTTTATTGAATACACTTCTAGTCAACAAGTTGTTTTAATGACTTTGTTAGGTATATAAACATATAAATGCATCAAAAAGGAGGAGAAGAAATGACTTTTTTGGGTTTATAGAAATACTCAACTGAAGTAAAGCTCTTTCTTGCTACTATTGAATCCCTTGAGATTTTATATGTAAAGAGGGACGACTTTATTTATAGTGATTCGGGATTTGAAGTGTATGTATGAAAAAGTTAAGACTCTGGGTAAACTTTTTATGTTGCTTAAGTCAACATTAATATTTTTTAAAATATATAATTAATGTGTAAGAAAATTATTGAATTTAGTCGAAAGTTAATATATTCGGTAAAATACAATACTTGAATTAATTATGTGAAAATACAACTAACACACTTCTCAAAGTTTAAATTTTTTAAATCGGAGTGCCTAAATTAGTGAATACAATTTTACTTGCCAGATGAGAATGTATGGCCGACATCCTCAAATCTCCGAATCTTAAAATAATAACATAATTAGGAAAGTGAACAATAAAATCATCCAAAACGTGAAAAAATGTATTGCTTTTAATTGAATGTATCTCGAGTCAACAAAAAGTTTTAATGACTTCGTTACTTATATAGACATATAAATACATCTAAAAGGAGAATAAGAAATGAAATAAATGACTTGTTGGGTATATCGACATACTTAAGTGAACTAAAGTTCTTTCTTTCTACTATTGTAGCTCTCAAAAGAAAAAGACTTTTACATTTTGTGTAAAGAGAGTGAAAGGAACAGGAGTTTATTCATAGTAATTCAAGATTTGAAGCTTAAGTATGAAAAAATTAAAAATTTGGATCAACATTTTACGTTGCTTAATCAAACATTAATATTTTATAAATTCTAAGGAATGTATTAAGAAAATTAAATAATTTGGACTAAAGGTATGGTATTTGGTCAAACAAAATATTTGAATTAATTATATGAAAGTGATGGTTAAGAAACTTCTCGAAGTTTAAATTTTTTAAATTGGAGTACCCGAATTAGTGAATACCCGTTACTTTCCGAATGGAAATTAATTGCCGACATTCTCAACTTTCCGAATACTAAAATAATAACTTAATTATGAAAATGAACGACAAAATCATCAAAAAGGAAAACATGTATTGCTTTTAATTAAGTGTAATTTCAGTCAACAAGTAGTATAAATGACTTTCTTAGGTATATAGACATATAACGGCATCTTGAAAAAAGGAAAAAAAATGAAATAAATGACTTTGTAAGGTATATAGACATACTAAGGTGAAGTAAAACTCTTTCTTTCTACTATTGAAGCACTCAAAATAAAAAACTTTTGAGATTTTATGTGTGAGAGTGAAAGGGGGACGACTTTATTTATACTGTTCCATGATTAGAAGTGTAAGTATAACAAAATTAAGAATAGTCAACATTTTATGTTTGCTCAATTCAACATTAATATTTTTAAAAATATTTAATGAATAAGATAATAAAATTAAAGAATTTTTACTAAATGTATTAGGTTCTGTCAAAAAAATGATCGAATTAATTATGTGAAAATTACGGCTAAAACACTTCTCGAAGTTTGAAAATTTTAAATCGGAGTACCAAAATTTGTGAATACAGATTTATTTGCAGGATGGGAAAGTATGTCCGGCATCCTCAAATCTGTGACTCCTAAAATAATAACATTATTAAGATAGTGTATTGTTTTTAATTGAATGTATTTCGAGTCAACATGCAGTTTTAATGCCTTTGTTTTGTATATAGACATACAAATGAATCTAAAAGGAGGGGGAAAAAATGAAAGAAATCACCTTGTAGGCTATATAGACATACTCAAGTGAAGTAAATCTCTTTGTTGCTACTATTGAAGCTCTCAAAAGAAAGAGCTTTTGAGATTTTGTGTGTGGAGAGTGAAAGGGGAGGATTTTATTTTTAGTGATTGAGGATTTGAAGCGTATGTATGAAAAAATTAAGAATTTGGGTCAACATTTTATGTTTCTCAATTCAACGTTAATAGTTTTTAAAATATATAATGAATTCGTTAAGAAAGAATTTAGACTAAACTCAATATATCCGATCAAAGAAAATATTAGAATTGATTATATGAAAATAACAGCTAAGACATTTCTGGAAGATTGAATTTTTTAAATGGGAGTACCTGAATTAATCAATACACTTTTACTTGCCGGATGAGAATGTATAGCCAGCATCCTCAAATGTGTGAATCCTAAAATATAACATTATTAAGAAAGTGAACAGTAAAATAGTCCAAAACATGAAAAACTGTATTGTTTTTTTAATTTAATGTATTTTGAGTCAACAAGCAGTTTTAATGACTTTGTTAGGTTAAGATGGATATATAAATGCATCTAAAAGGGGGAAAAGAAATGACTTTGTATTGAAGCCTTCAAAAGAAAAAGTTTTTGATATTTTATGTTTTGAGAGTGAAAACGCGACGACTTTATTTATAGTGATTTCTGTATTTGAAGCGTAAGTATTAATAAATTAAGAATTTGTGTCAACATTTTGTGTTGTTAAATTCAACATTAATATTTTTTTTAAAATATTTAATGAATGTGGTAAGAAAATTAAGTATTTTAGACTAATGTTATTAGATTGGGTCAGACAATATATGTAAATAAATTATATGAAAGCTATAGCTAAGAAACTTCTCGAAGTTTGAATTTTTTAAATTGGAGTACCTCAATTAGTGAATAGCCTTTTAATTTCCGATGGAAATGAATGGCCGACATCCTAAAAATTTTGAATCCAAAAATAATAAAATAATTATGAAAGTGAACGACAAATCGTCAAAAAGGAAAAGTGTGTTTTCTTTAATTGATTGTAATTCTTGACAACAAGTAGCATAAATGACATTGTTAGGTATATAGATATATAAATGCATCTTAAAGAAGGAAAAGAAAAGAAAAAAATTACTTTATTAGGCATATAGATATACTCAGGTGTAGTAAAGCTCTTTTTTGCTACTATTGAAGCTCACAAAATTTCTTCTTTTTTTTTTTAAATTTTATGTGCGGAGAGTGAAAGGGGGTCGACTTTAATTATAGTAATTTATGACTTGAAGCGCTAGTATGAAAAACTTAAGAATTTGGGTAACTTTTCATGTTGCTCAATTCAACATAAATATCTTTTTAATTATATAATGAATGCGTTGAATAAAAAAATTCAGACCACAATTATAAAATTCAGTCAAATAAAATATTTGAATTAATTATATGAATGTTATAGCAAAGAAATTTCTTGAAGATTAAATATTTTAAATTGGAGTTTCTGATGAATATCCTTTTACCTGATAGATGGGAATGAATGGTAGGCATCCTCAACTATCCGAATCCTAAAATAATAACATAATTATGAAAGTGAACGAAAAAATCATCAAAAAAAGAAAAAACTATATTGCTTTTAATTGAATGTAATTAGAGTAAACAAGCAGTATAAATGTCTTTGGTAGGTATATAGACACATACATGCATCTAAAAGGAGGAAAGGGAATGAAATAAATGACTTTGTTGGGTATAGAGATATACTCAAGTGAAGTAAAACTATTTCTTGCTACAACTGAAGCTCTCAAAAGAAAGAGCTTTTGACATTTCATTGTGGAGAGTAAAAGGGGACACATTTATTTATAGTGATTCAGTATTTCAAGCGTAAGTATGAAAAAATCATGTACGAATTTGGGTCAACATTTTATGTCGCTCAATTCAACAAAAATATTTTTTAAAAAAAATATTTAATAACATAAGGTCATTTGAATTAATTATGTGAAAGTTACGGCTAAGAAATTTCTAGAAGTTTGATTTTTTAAAATTGCAATACCCGAATTAGTGAATACCATTTTACTCTCTGGATTGGAATGAATATCCAACATCCTCAACTCTCCGAATCTAAAATAATAACATAATTATGAAAGTGAACGACAAAATCATCAAATAAAGGAAAAAGTGTGTTGTTTTTAGTTATCTGTAATTCGAGTCAACAAACATTTTTAATGACTTTGTTAGGTATATATAGACATATAAATGCACTTTAAAGGAGAAAAAGAAATGACTTTGTAAGATATATAGACATACTCAAGTGAAGTAAATCTCTTTCTTGCTACTACTGAAACTCTCACAAGAAAAGACATTTGAGAATTTATGTGTGGAGAGTGAAAGGGAGGCAACTTTATAATTAGTTATGTAGTATTTGAAGCGTAAGTACCAAAAAATTAAGAATTTGCGTCAACTTTTTATGTTTCTCAATTCATCTTTAATATTTTTTATATAAATAATGAACCGTTAACAAAATTAAAAAATTTATATTTATGTTTTTATATTCGGTCAAAAAAATATTTGAATTAATTAAATTAAAGTTATAGCAAAGAAACTTCTTGAAGTTTGAATTTTTTAAATTGGAGTTTTTTGAATTGGTGAATATCCTTTTACTATCTGGATGGAAATGAATGGACGGCATCCTCAACTCTCTGAATCCTAAAATAATATCATAATTATAAAAGTGAAGGACAAAATAGTCAAACGAAGGAAATATTGTACTATTTTTAATTGAATGTAGTTCAAGTCAATAAGCAGTATAAATGATTTTGTTAGATATATTGACATGATAAATGCATCTAAAAGGAGGAAAATAAATTGAAGAAATAACTTTGTTGGGTATATGGACAAACTCAAGTGAAGTAAAGTTCTTTTTTGATAGTATTAAAGCTCTAAAAAAAGAGCTTTTGAGATTTCATTTAAGGAGAGTGAAAGGGTGACGACTTTTGTTTATTTTGATTTGACATTTGAAGGGTTAGTATGAAAATATTTAAACTTTTGGTCAACATTTTATGTTCCTCAATGCAACAATTATATATATTTTTAATATTAATAAATGTGTTAAGAAAATTGATGAACTTAGAATAAAGTTATTAGATTCGGTCAAACAAATTATTTGAATTAATTATATGGAAGTTAGCATAAGAAATTTATAGAAGTTTGAATTTTTGAAATTGCAATACCCGAATTAGTGATTACCCTTTTACTTGACAGGATTGGAATAAATGGCCGGCATTCTCAACTTTCAGAATCCTTAAATAATACCATAGTTATGAAAGTGAACGTGAAAATCGTAAAAAAAGAAGAAGTGTATTGTTATTAATTGACTGTGAATCGAGTCAAGCATTATAAATGACTTTGTTAAGTATATAGACATAATAAATATATATAAAAGGAGGAAAAGAAATAAAAGAAATGACTTTGTTGGGTATATGATACATATACATTCTCAAGTGAAGTAAAACCCTTTCTCGCTACTATTGAAGCTCTCAAAACAAAGAGCTTCTGAGATTTTATGTGTGTGAGAGTGAAAGTGGAAAGACTTTATTTTTAGTGATTCAGGATAAAAAGCGTAAGTATGAAAAAAATTAAGAATTTGGGTAAACTTTTAAGGTTGTTCTATTAAACATTAATATTATTTAAAATATACAATTAATGCGTTAAAAAATATTAAAGAATTTCGACTAAAGTTATTAGATTTGGTCAAACTAAATATTTAAATTAATTACGTGAAAATTATGGCTAACATACTTCTCAAAGTTTGATTTTTTTAAAATCGGATTTCCCGAATTAGTAAATACACTTTTACTTGACGGATAGGACTGTATGACCGGAATCCTCAAATCTCCGAATCCTAAATAAAAATATAACCAAGAATGTAAACGATAAAATCTTCAAAAACATGCGGAAGTGTATTAAATTGAATGTATTTCGATTAAAAAAATAATTTTGATGACTTTGTTAGGTATATTGACATATAAATGCATCTAAAGGGAGGAAAAGAAATGAAATAAATGACTTTATTGGCCTTATAAACATACTCAAGTGAAGTAAGGCTCTTTCTTGCTACTATTGAAGCTCTCAAAACAAAGAGCTTTTGAAATTTGTGTGTGTAGAGTGAAAGGGCGACAAATTTATTTATAGTGTTTCAGAATTTGAAGCGTAAGTATGAAATATTAAGAATTTGGGTCAACATTTTATGTTGCTCAATTCAACAAAAATATTTTTTTAAAAATATCTAATAAATTTGTTAAGAAAATTAAAGAATTCAGAATAAAGTTATTAGATTCTGTAAAAAAATATTTGAATTAATTACATAAAAGTAATGGCTTAGAAATTTCTAGAAGTTTGAATTTTTTAAAATGCAATATCCAAATTAGTGAATACCCTTTTACTTGCCGAATTGGAATGTATGGCCAGCATCCTGAACATTCCGAATCCTAAAACAATAACATAATTATCAAAGTCAACGACAAAATTGTCAAATAAAGGTAAAACTGTGTTGTTTTTAATTTACTGTAATTTGAGTAAATAAACAGTTGAAATGAATTTGTTAGGTATATGTACATATAAATGCACCTTAAAGGATACAAAGATATGACATTATTACGTACATAGACATGCTCAATTGAAGTACATCTTCTAACTACTACTACAACTATAAAAAAAAGACATTTGAGATTTTAAGTAAGGAGAGTGAAAGGGGGACAAATTAATTTATAGTTATTTAGTCTTTGAAGTATAAGTACGAAAAAATTAAGAATTTGTGTCAACTTTATACGTTGCTCAATTCAACTTTAATATTATTTTTACATAAATTATTAATGCGTTAACAAAATTAAATAATTTAGACATATGTTTTTTGATTTGGCCAAACAAAATAATTGAATTAATTATATGAAAGTTATAGCTAAGAAACTTCTTGAAGATTGAATTTTTTAAATTGGAGTTTCTGAATTAGTGAATACCCTTTTACTATCTGGATGAGAATGAATGGCCGACATCATTAACTCTCTGAATTCTAAAATAGTAACATAATTATAAAAATGAATGACAAAATCATCAAAACAAGGAAATATTGTTTTTGTTTTTAATTGAATGTAGTTCAAGTCAACAAGCAGTATAAATAACATTGTTAGGTATATAGACATAACAAATGCATCTAAAAGGAGGAAAAGAAAGTAGAAAAATGAGTTTGTTGGGTATATAGAGATACTCAAGTGAAGTAAAGCTCTTTCTTGATACTATTGAAGTTCTTAAAAAAAAAAAGAGATATCGAGATTTTATGTGTGAAGAGTGAAAGGGGGATGACTTTAGTTATTGTGATTTAGGATTTGAAGCGTTAGTATGACAAAATTAAAAATTTGGGTAAACATTTTATGTTCCTCAATGCAACATCTATATATTTTTTAAATATTTAATGCATGTGTTAAGAAAACTAATGAATTTAGAATAAAGTTATTAGATTCGGTAAGAAAAAATATTTTAGTTAATTATATGATTGTTATGGCTATGAAATTTCTAGTAGTTCAATTTTTTTTTAAAATTATAGTACCAGAATTAGTGAATACCCTTTTACTTGACGGATTGGAATGAATGGCCAGCATCCTCAACTTTTCAAATCCTAAAATAATAATATAATTATGAAAGTGAATGAGAAAATCTTTAAAAAAAAATAAAAAAAGGAAAAAGTGCTTGTTATTAATTGACTGTAATTCGAGTCAACAAACGTTATACATGACTTTGTTAGGCATATAGTCATAATAAATGTATCTAAATTGAGGAAAAGAAATAAATGAAATGAATTTGTTGGGTCTATATACATACTCAAGTGAAGTAAAATCTTGTTCTTGCTACTATTGAAACTCTCAAAACAAAGAGCTTTTGAGATTTTATGTGTGGAGAGTGAAAGGGGGACGACTTTATTTATAGTGATTCAGGATTAGAAGCGTAAGAATGACAAAATTAAGAATTTGAGTCAAATTTTTAAGTTTCCCAAGTAAACATTAATATTTTTAAAAATATACAATGAATGCGTTAATAAAATTAATGAACTTTAGACTAATTTTATTAGACATGGTCAAACAAAATATTTAAATTAACTACGTGACAATAATGGCTAAGACACTTCTCAAAGTTTAAAATTTTTAAAACGGAGTACCCAATTTCGTGAATACACTATAACTTGACAGCTAGGAATGTATGGCCGGAATCCTCAAATCTCAAAATCCTAAAATAAAAAGATAAGTAAGAAAGTGATCGATAAAATCGTCAAAAACATAAGTCACACCCCTTTTTCGCGCGGAGGCGTAAGGGTTTTTCAAATTTAAGTGACGTTATTAATTAAGGGATTATTTTAGTTTTTTCAGAGTCGCCACTTGGAATTGAGCTACGGTGTTCCAAGTCACCTTTTTTGTTTAATCCCTAATCAAAAGGAAATGACTCTTTGTTTGGTCTGCGAACGAGTACGGGTAAGGAATTCTGTTGACCAAGGGGAAGGTATTAGGCATCCCTCGAGTCCCGTTGTTCTAGCACGGTCGCTTTATGGACATTTATGACTTAAACTAATTTATGAATATTGTATTATTAAGACAAATGTATTTACCCTCATTCTTTGATTTGTATTAACATATTTAAAACTGCACTATTTTATAGACATGTGAAGTTTTTACCCATTTTTATTAATTATTATTTTTTTTTCTTTCAACATTTGAATGCTTCTTAATTTGTCTCTTTTATTTTATTTTATTTATTTTTATTTTTTTTTTATTGTATTTTTGTTTCTCTCTTCTTATTTCTTTTTATACTAATTTTTCACGTTTTTTTTTTGTTTAACTTTCCTTTTTTTTACATTGATTTTCTTCTTTTTCTTTTCTTACCCTTTTTAATAGTTTTTTTTATGATAATAATAAAATATCTTATATATTTTTAACACTATACTTTTTTTATTTTTCATTTTTAAAGTATTTATTTTTTTTACATTTTCGTGTACATTTTTTACATTCTTTTTATCATATATATATATATATATATATATATATATATATATATATTTATTTATTTATTTATTTATTTATTTATTATTCTTTTTCTAATTCGAAGATTCCTTCTTCACTACTTTTCTTTTCTTTTCTTATTCACGTATTCTATCTCTTTTCCTTATTCTATTTTTATTGTTATTATTTTTTTTATTTTTTATTTTTTATCTTTTTCTTTCAATTTATTATCCTCTCCTTATCCTAACAAGTTTATTATTATTATTTTTTATAGAATCTAAAAATAGTAATGTAAGACAACACACATAATATAATATAAAATATAATTTAATACATTTCTAAACACAACCAAACAAAAAAATTCATTCAAATTAGTAAGACATGAATATAAAAATTTGGGATAATGCCCAAGTACCCCCTCAACCTATGCCCGAAATCTTAGAGTCACACTTATACAATACTAAGGTCCTATTACCCCCCCGAACTTATTTTATTAATAATTTTTTACCCCTTTTTAGCTTACGTGGCACTATCTTGTGGGCCCAACGATGGTTGTCTTTTTTTTCGAACTAGTGCCACGTAGGCTAAAAAGGGGTAGAAAATTACATATAAAATAAGTTCACGGGGGTAATAGAACCTTAGTATAGTCTAAGTGTGTCTCTGGGATTTCGGGCATAGATTGACGGGGTACTTGGGTATTTTCCCTAAAAATTTGGATAACTATGCATATTATCATTAGAATTATAATAACTATACATATTATCATTAAAAACTAAGCATGAAAAATAAGAGTAGACTTAGACAATAATTTTACTTAAGCATGAAATAAACTATGAATTATTTAATATGAAATAAACTACGGTTTATTATAGCAATTTCACACAAAATAAAACTATATAAAGGATCTAAACATAAAGTTGATATGAAATATTTTAACAAACTTCATATAAAAACATAACGGTTTAACCACATGAGAAATTTGACAACTTCAATACATTGCAATCAATGTTTGTGTAACATGATATTAAATTATTAAAAAAAAGAATGGTACCTCTTGCGAAAATTCTACCAAAAGAAAACAATTCGAATAAGGAACCGCGAAAGTAGACCTCAACTTCAACCTTTGTTTGTGAGATAATCAGAATAGGTGAATATATTTACTGATTTTTTTTTTGTGAAAGAGTCTTTTTCTCTTTGTTTCTATTTTATCTTTTCACCTTTTTTTTCTTTATTTCTCTCCTTCTCGTTCTTTTTTTTTAACCTTTCTGATCTTTTTTTTCGTCCCCTTCTAGTTGCTGATTTCTTTCTTTTCTTTTTGTTTCCCGTGTGAGTCTCTGTATATCTTCTCTTTTTGTTTTCTAATTGAATGTATATAGATAGTAGTAGTAGTAGTGTACGTGTGCAGGTCGTGCATGTTGTTGGGGGAAGTGGGTAAAGTGGGGGTAAGGGGGAGTGGGATCGTTGGTTTTTTTTTTTTTAAAAAAAATATTAAATACATATATGAAAATGATAATTAAATTAATTGCTAATTGTTTTGAGTAAATAAATAAATAAAGCTAAATGGGTAATTAAAATAAAAAAGACATATTTAAGAAATATTAGTTTATTTAAATAATATATGTAATATATATATATATATATATATATATATATATATATATATATATATATATATATACATATATATATATATATATATTATTATTATTATTATTATTTTTAACAATCAAAATAAACTTATCTAATAAAAATTACGTTTATGTTATTTATTCTTATATCTTTTCAATAAACTTAATGAAAACAATAAATAAATAAAAAACTCAAAATATATTTAATTTAGATTGATAAAATTATTTATGCCCTAAAAATTAATGTTAAACTTAAATTCGATCAAAATTACGTGTCTACAGTTTGCCCCTCTTTGACTGGAAACACGAAGAGTTTTTCAGACCAAGAAGTAGACAAAGTGACAAGTTTTGACCGAACTTTAATTTGAAAGACCAAAATTTGTGCAACCGAGTCCTTGTTTTTGACATCCTACATATCCCGGGTGATAAGGGAAGCAGGCCACATGTAGTTCGAGGAGATCAAGTGATGAGTTGGAAGTTAAGTGAGGTTCCATCGAGTCTCCAGATCGCGGCTCTTATCCTTACATAAAAATTGAAAACTATTAGTCAAAAGAAAAACAAATGTACAAACTTTTATCCACGCAGCTTTTCTTGAATCTTCACTTGAATTTTGTCTTTAAGATATCACCTTGATTTTTGAGTGAATATCTTAACTTAGAATTGGCATGGAGGCTGAACTTGCCACATAGACGGAATTTTTGACATTATTCAAAATGAAAACTTGAAAAATACTCTTGAATAAATGCGTGTTTTCTTGATCAAAAGTTGACTAGTAAAAGATGTGTGGAAGTAAGGCTGCCACAAGCATTGAAGAAGCTAATTCTAACCATCATGGAATTGATTATTCTAACAAAATTGAAACTTTGTTCTTGAATTTCAAATCCCGGTCTCACTTGAGAAAACCTGAGAACCACCACACTAAAACAAAAAAATAAATAAAATTTTTGACCCAGTTTTCACTGGGAAAAATTTTTGTGAGTGATTAGCAAATATAAATATAAAACATAAACTTCGACTAGGAAGTGTTTATTTCAGGAGAAAATAAAACTGAAAATCTAGACTAGGAAGTGTTAATCCTATGAGAAATTAATCTAATCCCATTATTCAGGAGGGACCTGCTAGTCCCATTATCCAGTAGGGTTCTGCTAGTCCCATTATCAGGAGGGTCCTGCTAATTCCATTATCCAGGAGGGTCCTACTACTCCCATTATCCAGGAGGGTCCTTCTACTCCCATTATCCAGGAGGGTCCTGCTAATCCCATTATCCAGGAGGGTCCTGCTACTCCTATTATCTAGGGGGCTAATCCCATTATCAAGGAGGGTCATGCTAGTTCAATTATCCAGAAGGGTCCTTCTAATCCCATTATCCAGGAGGGTCCTGCTAGTCCCATTATCCAGGAGGGTCCTGCTAATCCATTATCCAGGAGGGTCCTGCTACTCCCATTATCTAGAAGGGTCCTGCTATTCCCATTATCCAGGAGGGTCCTGCTAATCCCATTATCCAGGAGGGTCCTTCTAATCTCATTATCCAGGAGGGTCCTGTAAGTCCCATTATCCAGGAAGGTCCTGCTATTCCCATTATCTAGGAGGGTCCTGCTAATCCCATTATCTAGGAGGGTCCTGCTAATCCCATTATCAAAGAGGGTCCTGCTACTCCCATTATCCAGGAGGGTCCTACTAGTCCCATTATCCAGGAAGGTCCTGCTAATCCCATTATCCAGGAGGGTTCTGTTAGTCCCATTATCCAGAAGGGTCCTGCTAATCCCATTATCCAGGAGGGTCCTGCTACTCCCATTATCCAGGAGGGTCCTGCTATTCCCATTATCCAGGAGGGGCCTGCTAGTCCCATTATCCAGGAGGGTCCTACTAGTCCCATTATCCAGGAGGGTCCTGGTATTCCAATTATCCAGGAGGGTCCTGCTAATAAAGTTTTCAACAAACTAATAATACCAACGAAACATTGTGAATGCTATCTTCATTATTTGGAAGTTACTTCAAGGAGAAAAATAATAATAATAGTAATAAATAAAATAAATATTCCAACATTCAAGTAATTGCTATTTTGATATATATTAGCCAACTTTCATATAATATTCGACAAGTCTTTATTTTAGTGTTTCCATTTCGCTCACTGCAGACTAGGTTGAACATCTAGGTTTCTTGAATCCTCAATCTTGAAACAACTTGTGTCACTGCTTCAACAAAGAAAATTTGTGAGTTTCAAAAGGTGGTGGTTGGTTTGTGGTTCCATCTTTCGGCAAGGGCGGCTCAAACACTTATGACTCTTTGGTTGTTTCCTACGGTCAATTCTTCTTATTGATTGATAGTACTTTCATCCAAATTTGCTTACTTTTGGACCTAAATCCAATGTCTTTATCTCACAACACTTATTGTTTAGCCTTCATAGGATCAGAGAATTTTTGAATTCAACACTTGAAGACAGATTAACTCAGTAGCCTGATGCTTTGCCTAGTACCGATTAGAGACTTGGTAGCGAGTCTTGAAATTCCTTCATAGTTTTTTTTTGACAAAGACTCTACTCAAATACATACCAAAAAGTGACGAAAAAAAGTATAAGAAAATTGCAAACTATATGAGAATAAAAGAAAAGATTCAATGAAGTCTCTTTTTTTTAGTAAGAAGAAGAAAGAAAAACTTATCTTAGTGTGGAGCCGAGTCTACTGATCATGCCATGCAATTTGAATTGATTTCCAGACTTGTCTATCCAATCTATTCGTCAACAACTATTGATCATTCAATCTTGATATGGAATCCTGACACTTAATGAAGCCATAAATAATTTGGAACCATTATACACTTTGTGATATTCACAAAGTTCTTTCTCGCTAAAACTCTATCATGTTAATTGCTCTAACTCATGTTTGACTTATGGTGCATGTCAGAATTTTCACCAATAAGACTCTCTTATATTCAACTCCTTTGCGCCTTACGGTGCCCACTTAGGGTTTTCACCAATAAGACTCTCTCATTTTTATTTCTTTTTATTCACATTTGTCTTATGGTGCCCATTCAGGATTTTTACCTACCCTTAACCAACTTATTCTCGACATATCAAGGGTTGATGCAGAGACTTTTTTTTTACTTTAGATGACAGGGTTGATTTTGAGCTTTGAGATGAGAGACCGAATGAATAAACAAATGACTTTTGCCCCAGTATACTACAATATAAATTTTTGGATTTGTATTTGGTTGAATCGAACCCAATATTAGGGCTGCCTATGTATCTAGCCGAAACAAGAATTAGGTCAAACGTAGTTCAGGCAATTTGTTTTGTTTTTGTTTTTTTTCTTTTTGTTTTTGAAAAGTCAAGGAAACAGCATAACCAAGAGATCCCATTGAATCAACCCTTGAAATGGCAAGCCCAAACATAAGGGTTTCTAATGTCGAAACTCAATCATATGTAATATCTTTTCACAGCATCAGCATTGACGACCGTTTCTGTCCCTTTGCCTTCTATATTTGCTAAGTAAAGAGCACCATTGGGTAATACCCTTTTAACAACGAATGGTCCTCTCCAAATTGGAGAAAATTTTCCTTTGGTTTCAGCATGATGTGGCAAAATGCGTCTCAAAACTAATTGACCCTCTTCAAAATGTCTGGGATGCACCTTTTTGTTGTATGCCCATGCCATTCTTTTCTCATATAATTGTCCATGACATACTGATGTCAGACTGTTCTCATTAGTCAAACTTAATTGCTCTAACCGAGTTTTGATCCATTCATCATCATCAATTTCATCCTCCACAACGATTCGTAAAGATGGGATCTCAATCTCTTCAGGTATAACTGCCTCAGTCCCGTATACCAGTGAATATGGGGTACCGCCCACTGACGTACGGACTGTAGTGTGATAACCCAACAAAGAAAAAGGCAACTTTTCATGCCATTGTTGAGAACTTTGCACCATCTTACGAAGTATCTTTTTTATAATTTTGTTAGCAGCTTCTACAGCCCCGTTTGCCTTTGGGCGATAAAGAGTCGAATTTCGATGCTCAATCTTAAATCGGTAGCATACCTCTTGCATTAAGTGGCTGTTGAGATTTGCAGCATTGTCAGTTATAATCACCTATGGAATACCAAACCGACAGATGATGTTGAAATGGATGAAATCCACCACAACCTTCTTGATCACTGATTTGAAAGTTACTGCTTCCACCCACTTTGTAAAATAATCAATGGCCACCAAGATGTACCTGTGACCATTCGATGTTTTGGTTCTATCGGTCCAATCACATCCATTCCCCATGCCACGAAAGTCCATGGAGCCGACATTGCATGCAACTCAGAAGGAGGAGAATGTATTAAATCACCATATATTTGACATTCATGACATTTACGAACAAACCGTATGGAATCCCGCTCCATTGTGAGCCAATAATATCCTGCTCGAAGTATTTTCTTGGCTAGAACATATCCATATATATGAGGTCCACAAACTCCTGAGCGTACTTCAATCATGATTGTGGAAGTCTCTTGAGCATTTACACACCTTAGAAGACCTAAATCGGGTGTCTTCTTATATAGTATTCCTCCGCTTAAGAAAAAACCCTTGCTAGTCGTTGAATAGTTCTTTTTTGATTACTGGTTACATCCGACGGACATTCTCCAGACTGAAGATATGTTTTGATATCACGAAACCAAGGCTTACCATCAAATTTCTCCTCAATCATGTTGCAATAAGCATGTTGATCACGAATTTGTATGTATAAAGGGTCGATATGTGCGTCATCAGGCTGTTGGAGCATCGAAGATAAAGTGGTGAATGAATCTGCAATCTCATTCTGCATTTTGGGAATGTGTCTAAAATTTATCTACACGAATCGTTGACAAAGACCTTGTAAACAATGTTGATATGGTATGAGCTTTGGGTCTCGAGTTTCCCATTCTCCTTGAATTTGATGAACTAGTGAGTCTGAGTCTCCTAACACTAACAATTCTTGGATGCCCATGTCAACAGCTAACCTCAAACCCAAAATGCACGCTTCATACTCAGACATATTATTAGTACAATAGAATCTAAGTTGGGCTGATATAGGGTAATATCCCCCGATTCAGACATAAGAACAACTCCTGTTCCAACTCCTTTCCTCTTAGAGGCACCATCAAAGAATAACTTCTAACCTTGATTGTTATCGTGAACAACTTCATCGATAGAAGATATTTCTTTAATCTGGAAAATAGGTTTTAAGTGGTTTGTATTCTTCATCAATAGGGTTCTCTGCCAAATGATCTGCCAATGCTTGAGCTTTCTTTGCGGTCCGCGTTATATAGATAATGTCAAACTCTGTGAGCAATATTTGCCATTTCGCAAGCCTGCCTGTTTTCATGGGCTTTTGAAAAATATATTTCAACGGATCCATACGAGAGATGAGATAAGTAGTGTAAGACGAAAGATAATGTTTTAACTTCTGTGCTACACAAGTTAGGGAACAACATGTTCTTTAAAGAAGGGTATACTTTGCTTCGTAAACGGTATATTTCTTGCTGAGGTAATAAATGCCCCGCTCTTTCTTCCTAGTGTAATCATGCTGACCCAGTAAAGAATTAAAAGAATTATCCAGTACTGACATATAAAATATCAAAGGTCTTCCCGGCTCGGGAGGAACCAACACAGGGGGATTTGATAGGTAACTCTTAATTTTTTAAAAAGCTTGTCGACATTCTTCGGTCCACTCGACTGTGGCATTCTTTTTCAACAACTTAAAGATAGGATCGCAAGTTGTTGTGAGTTGACCAATGAATCTGCTGATGTAGTTTAATCTTCCTAGAAGGCTCATAACCTCAGTTTTGTTCTTTGGAGGTGGCAATTCTTGGATTGCTTTAATTTTTGAAGGATCCAACTCGATACCTCTTCGATTGACTATAAACCCCAAAAGCTTCCCCGATGGTACTCCAAATACATATTTTGCAGGATTAAGCTTGAGATTATACCTGCGGAGCCTTTCAAAGAATCTCCTTAAGCCTTTCACATGATCTAACTGTTTCTTAGATTTAATAATAACATCATCCACATATACTTCGATTTCTCTATGCATCATATCGTGAAACATGGTTTTCATTGCTCTCATATAAGTTGCCCCTGCATTTTTTAATCCAAAAGGCATAACACGATAACAATATGTACCCCATGGAGTGATAAAAGATGTTTTTTTTGCATCTTCATCATCCATAATAATCTGATGGTAGCCCGCATAACAATCCACAAAAGATGCAACCTCATGCTTAGCACAATAATCCAATAAATTATGGATGTTAGGCAAAGGAAAATCATCTTTTGGACTTGCCTTATTCAAATCACGATAATCAACACACATTCGAACTTTGCCGTCTTTCTTAGGGACAGGTACGATATTGGCTAACCAAGAAGGATATTGAGCGACTTGAATGACTTTGTCTTCAAGTTGTTTTGTGATCTCCTCTTTGATTATTACACTTATGTTGGTTTTCAGTTTTCTTAACTTCTGCTTTATCGGAGGAAAATTAGGATCAATTGGCAACTTGTGAACAACCATATCAGTGCTTAATCCAGGCATGTCATCATAAGATGACGCAAAAACATCTTTGTAATCAACCAGGGTCTGGATTATATCGTCCTTTTGATGTCGAACATGTACACTTATCTTAGTCTCCTTAATAATTTCCTGATCCCCCAGATTTACCGTCTCAGTTTCACTCATTTTTGGATTTGACTTAATTTCAAAATGATTGAAATCCCTCCTTACTTCTTCAAATACTCTGTCTTCATCATGTTCAATTTCTTGACTTATTATTTCAATATTAGGTCAAAGATTAGATTTGATATTAAGATCTGGCGAAAAATTCTGCATGCATGTCATATCACTAGAATCGACATAGAATGAACTGTATAAAAGAAAACGAACATATATATTAGACTGAAATAAAGATGCAATTACATCCTATTGAAAACGGTAATAGAATGTTTGAAATAAAACTACAAGATAAAATCCAAATTACAATCCTTGAATGAATCGGATGACAAAAGAAAAAACAAGATAGACTACCAAGACTCGTCTTTAACGGGGAGACGGGAGGCCTCCCAATTGTTTAGATTGACATCAGGACCAATGAATTGCACATCTCTGTCGCTAGTCCCTTCTCCGATTTCCACCATATCAACCTCGACAAATAAATCTTGAAATTAGTTGATCATTTCTTCGCTAACTTTCATCACTGGCTCTGGAAAAGATGATTGATAAGATTCTGTTGCGTGGGCTTTGATGAAAGATTTGTAGATTGGTCGTATAGGCTTGGTAAGTGACCATACATCTCTCTTCTGCTTCTTTGCCTTCATTTTGTCCTCGACTCTAGGTTTGTAGCCTAAGCCAAAAGTACCGATGCTCTTTCGTAGACTCACAGGATAAGTTCTTCCTTGCAAGCAGATTCCTAAGCCTTTACCCGGCTCAAACCCATGTTTCAGCAATTCATTCACCACCATTACAGACGCGATGGGCATGTTTGGTTTTGAAATGACACTCCCCTCGGGGACATGCTCAATAACCACTACCTCAGAAGCTTGATAAACTACTGCCTAATTCTCATTATCCGCCTTCATAAAAGGGAAGGAAGAGTCTTTGTAGATTGAAAAATCCCCCTCACCATGAACAATTACCTCTTGTCGGTCGTATTCAAACTTAATCATTTGATGCAACGTTGAGGGGACTACTCCACTTCTATGCACCCATGGCCTCCCCAACAATAGATTGTAGGACGCGTTGATATCCAACACTTGAAAATTCACAGCGAAATCCATAGTCCCTATGGTTAGTACGAGCTCTATCTCACTAATTACATTTGTTTTTGACCCATCAAAAGCTATAACACATACATTGTTGGGTCGGACCCTTTCAGCACTAACATTCAATTTCTGTAGAGTTGATAAAGGACAAATATTTGCTCCAGATCCTCCATCAATTAGAACTTGAGTGACATATGAAAGTTCACACTTTACAGTGATATGTAGGCCTTGGTTATGTCTTGTACCTTCGTTGGGTAGTTCATCATCTTAAAGGGTGATGCGGTTTACCTCAAATATTCTCCCAGCAATCTTCTCTAACCGGCTCACTGTAACTTTACTAGGAACATGTGCTTCATTCAAAATTTTCATTACAGCCTTACGATGTTCATCAGAATGTATTAGCAAAGACAACAAAGAGATATGGGCTGGTGTTTTTCTTAATTGTTCCACCGCGGAGTAGTCTGAAAGTTTTATATTCCTTAGGAATTTCTCTGCCTTTCCTTCAGTGACCGGACTCTTTATTTGTATTTGGTCATTTTTTGTTTTCCTTAATTCCATAGGGACATAACATCTTCCTGAACAGGTTATTCCTCCCACTTCATCTATTTCTTTTCCCTTGTCTGTCACGACAGTAGGCTCATAATTCCAAAGAACATCTTTGGGGTTAGTCATTGGGAGTTGAGGTACTGGCCTGATAATCACAGGAGGAATATGGGCCTCTCGCACGATCAAGATAGGATTGTTTGACCCTTTTGGAACAAACGATTTTGCCTTACTCGGGCTTGCCCAAACATCTTCAAGGGCTCCTTTCACAGTTAAGATGGGTGTGTTTGATGGACTCAACTTTTCTAACACATTTTCCGCCTCTAAAGGCATCATTTTTGTTAGATCAACAACATTTGGTGACTTCTCAATGTCAGTTCCAACTCTAAGGATTGGCTTATACGGAGATGCAAACTCTTCTTGACCCTTAATCATTTTCCAGCATGTTTGTTTTAGTATGCCTCGGCAATGGATTTCTATTGATGTTGGGTCCACTCAGACTTTCAACTATAATTTGGTAAGAATCGATCAAATCCTGAATGGACCTTTTCAAATACCAACATCTCTCTATGTTGTGCCCTGGGGAGTTAGAACAATATGCGCAATGTTGAGAATAATCCAAATTTCTCGGGGGAGGATTCGACATCTTTCTCTCAATAGGACTCAAAACATTCAACGTCCTTAATTTTTGGAACAAGCTAGCATACGACTCCCCAATAGGAGTGAACTCATACTTAACGTCATTTCCCTTTTTATATTGTGGTCTAGGACGGAAAGTAATTCTAGTAGTATTTTGATGAACTTGTGGGGGTGGTGGATGATTTTGTGGAGTTGGTGCACGCCATTGTGGATAAGAAGGTGTGCAATTGGTTGTGCATTAAAAACATGATATGGAGTGTATGGGACATTGTGGATCTTCGGAAGGAAAATAGTGTTGTGAGGAATTACCTTGGACATGAGTCCTTGGTAGTGATACAATAGCGGCCACATCCTCCCTTCTATTCTTCCCTCCAATATTTCCAGAACCATTTTGAAGCACTTGTGTTGTGGCTTTTAAGGCAGCTTGACTTATAATCTTTCAAGACTTTATGCCATTTTCCACCATTTCCCCTACCTTAATACTTCAGTGAATGTCTTCCCTACGGCAGAAGCAGATAGTGAAAGTAATCAGGTTCTTGCGCCTGGAGAAAAACATCAATCATCTCTGACTCCTTCATCGGTTGTTTAACCCTAGCAGCTTGTTCCCTCCATCTGATAGCATATTCACGAAAATTTTCCGTGGTCTTTTTTCTCATGTTGGCTAACGAGGAGCGATCTAGAACAATGTCAATATTATATTGGAATTGCTATACAAAACATCGAGCCAAATAATCCCATGCGTGCCAGTTGGTGATATCGTGATCTATGAACCATTTAGATGCAATCCCTACTAAACTTTCCCCAAAATATGCCATAAGTAACTCTTCTTTGCCCTCTGCACCCCTTAATTGGTTGCAATATATCTTTAGATGAGCTATGGGGTCTCCATGATCATCATATTTTTCAAACATCGGAGTTTTAAAACCAGCAGGTAAATGGACGTGAGGAAACATACACTAGTCACTGAACGATACGCCTTTGTGGCCTCCTAGTCCTTGCATATCTCTTATACTCTCTTCCAAACTCTTTATTTTCTTAGTCATTTCTTCATGTTCCTCATTCTTGACCATCTTCTCAATTTCGACAGGAGAACTATATTGATGAATGTGGGGATAAAAGCTTGGAATTTTAATGGCCTCTTCAAGAGTGTAACTCTGATCACGCCGAACATTGGGCGGAGGATCGCTGTTGGATTTGGGCACCATCGTTGGCTGCGGGATGCTATTAGTCGGGGCAGTTGACACAAAGAGTGGATTACTTATCACAGACGTATTCGAAGGGCGCACCATAGAAGTTCCAGCGACATTGGATGTGTTAGTGTAGGGGCTGAATCCAGGGGGATATATCGGATCGTTTGTCGACACCGGGATAGGGTGAGACATATATGTATTAAAATAGTCTCGGGTTGAAGACGCTGGAGGTTGTCCACTCATCCAAGCCTCTTACATCTCTGCCATTTGTTGTTTTAACGCCCTTATCTCTTTTGTTGTCCCTATTTCTTGTGAAGTAATCTGGTTTTGGATCTCCTCATCATTGTCCGATTCATTTACGTCTTTGGGGGACATTTTCTTTTTCTCTTTCGATCTTGTGTTGTAAGGATGTGATGCCAGTTTAACCTTAAACCAACTACCTTTAAGCTAGTATGTCTCTCTCTCTCTTTCTCTCTCTATCTCTCTCTCTCTGAATAGAGTAATAAACCGATTAGTATTAAGAAATTATGCACATTGTATCCACATACATACTTCTAATATGAAGGACCTCATGTTTCATCCCGGCATACCTAGGCATTCTTCTCTTTCATTAGTTTTTTTAAATATTTTATTATTTTTATTTATTTACTTATTTGTTTGTTTATTTATTTATTATGATTATGATTATCATTTTTTAAGATAAAGAAGAATGAAAAAAGAAAAGAAATAATAAAAATAATAATAATAATTATAATAATTTGGATCGAACCCCCTGGGTTGCCTACGTATCATGTTTGGCCCATGAATCAGATCTTGCATAGTTCGAGAAAAAAATATTAATAATATTTTTTTTGCATGACATATGCACATAAGGTGACCAAAAGCAAATCTTTTTTCATTCATTTTCAAATATTTTAACAACAAGGATTTGAATAAATAAAAAAAAACAGAAGTACCTAGGACTTAGATAGACTTTAAATGAAATAAAATAACTAAAACGGAAAGAAAGAGAGAAAAAAAACTAAAAATAGTAATAAAATAAAATGAAATAATCACTACTAAGAAAATAGACTTGAAAAGAAACTGAATCCTCGAATCTCAATCATATACAAGACCCTTAAAAATCTTCGCCAACATTTTCGGTAGATATGGAGCTAAAGCACGGTTAATATCTAGCATAAAAATTGTTGAGTTCTTCCCTGAGTTGCAGTATTCGGTCTCTGGGCTTCATCCATATTGTCATAACAATTCTGTAACCAGTGGTGAGCAGTATTCACTTCATGCGTCAAATTTTCCCTTTGTTCTTGGAGCTCTTCGATTTGAAGGTGGAGTGCATCTCGCTCGGTTATCCTTTGACCTCTCTCAATCTCACAGTCTACCTGATAAGCACTGAAACGCCTTGCTATTTCTCTTTCCCGTTCCATAGAGGCTTTAACTTGAGTTAGGAATCTAGACTGTGCGCAGAAAAGTTGGGACTTTTCTTTCTTATACTCCTCTTCTTGTTGCTCCATAGCGCCTGTGGCAATGCCCAAGTCTTCTTGTAAGGTTAGAATGGTAGAGCGGTGTTTTCTAACTCTAACTTCAAATATCGCATAATGTTGGGCCAACTCCTCTTTAGCGTTTTTCAGGTCATTACTTAGGATATCCATAGTGGATTTGTAGCTTTTTTTTGACTTTGAGGCGAGCTTTCTTAATCTTAACCTCAATTTCTGCTTCTCGATCTATATGTCCTTTTATTGACCCTTCTGGCATAACCTTAGGAAGGGGCTGATCATGAACCCAATCTAAGTATGCTTTGTCCACCTCGCCTCTAGTGCGATCCTTCACCATATCGCGCGGACTTGAAAGTATGCATCCCCCCCAAATCTTAAATATCTCTGATTGTCTTAAATGTATCTTGGGATGAAACTCATACATGAATTCACGCATATCTTCATTGGGTGGTATAGACTGGCTTCGCCCAAGTTGTCGCATGACTCTTAGTGGCATGTAAGGTTGGACACCTCGAAGACCCATTAGGGCAACGAACGATCGAAAATTAGACATGTATATCACCTCAACGGTCAGATTATTGAGGTGTTGCTTCCAATCTTCAATACCCTTCAGAAAACTATGATCTTTGATTCTTTCTTTGTGACCTCCAATATAATCATTCCATTCTACTTTAAAGTCCACTGCATAAGGGTGATAATAAATGTGTTCAATCATCCATAGTTGTAATAACATATTGTATCCCTCAAAGTAGTCTTTTCCATCCTTGCAAATATTTAAAGCATGATAGATGTCTGCCAGAATCATTGGTACGAGGGTGATATTAGGCTTTTTTCTCAAAAGCTGTAATGACTGCAGCTAAGTTCAATCTAATTTTTCCTCCCTTTTTTGGAAACACCATGATCCCCAAAAAAACCACCACGAAGGCATCATAACTGTGTGTTTCCCAGGTTAGACGACACCCATTATTACGGAGTTTCTTTCCATACACTTCGAATCCATCACTTTTGCCATATCTTTTGTACAAAAATTCTAACGGAACCCCTCCATTATCGAGACAACAACCTATATCATTCTCATTTATATGCAGTAATTCTAGAAACCTCCTCCCATTAATATGTTTTGGTATCATTCTTTGTGAAGATGTTTACCCTTTCCAATGAATGCCCCTATCTCCTTAAGGGTGGGAATGAGTTCACAACCAGAAAAACGGAATACATTCCTTAACGGGTCCGAAAAATGCACTAGTGCTTCTATGAAATCCCTTCGTGGCTCAACATACAAAAGGCTTCGTAGAAATCCCAAGCGTTTCAACACCATTTCTCGTCCATGGTTTGTCATATTTTCATACCATGTCTCCAAGAGTGCCGGGGCCTTATCCAATATCATGAATCGAGGTGATTGGTCCTCTCTCTGTCTCTTATCTCCCTTTCCATATGGATTCATATTTCCCTATATTATGATAGTGACAAACTAGGCTTAATAAAATATATATTTTTTAAACAAGAATAATGAAAAAATCATACACACAAAAAAAGTAATTTTTTTAAAAATAAAAATATATATTTTTTAAAATAAGAATAAGTAAAAATCATACACACAAAAAAAACCAAATTTTTTATTATTATTTTTTTTTTAAAAAAAAAGGTTATTAAAGGAAGAAGGACAAATATATATATATAGACCTTAAAATTTTTCCAAAATTAAAAATATTAGTATATTCGATTATATATTATTTTTGTTGATTAAATTTTCAAAAATTTTTTTATATAAAAAAAAATTTGATGGTAATGATAGATTTTTATATTTGTAAAAAAATTGAATTTTGATAGAAAAAATTGTGCTTAATAAAAGGATTACGTAAAAACTTTAATTTGATATTTTTCGTTTTCATTATAATTCATTCATCTAAAGCCGATCAACATTTGTATAGTCTTCTCAATAATGCAACAAATAACACAAATAATGTACATGATAGTCTTAAGTTGGGATACTTCTCCTAGACAGGCTTGACTCTTGTGTCAAACTCCCCATTAATTCAACATTATGCATGATGCAGATAAATAGAATCCTATTAGGGATAGTCATTGTTGAGGCTTGTTTTAAAAGGTAAACAATCTAATAGGGAAGGTGTCTCGACTGGCCATAAAACGAGCGGACTACTCGAGTCGATAAGGGACAACTTACCAGTACCAGGGCTTTCTGGCCTCACTGTTAGTCCTTCCCATTCTAAGACATGTGTTACTATAGAATCCTTCCCAGGAGCGTTGCCGCATCTCTGGTATCTCATGGCTCGGAAGCGTAATCGCATCTCCGAATAAAGTATCTCAGAAGACTCAGATGGATGCGCGAGGAAAGACAGTTATATGATCGTTAACATATTATCAAAAGGGTAAATAAGCAAGCCAATAACATATTATGCAATTAAACACAATATTCACAAATCGATAAGTACGTAAATACACAATAAAGTCATGTAGAAGTCCATGTTTACAAGCTCGAATTCTAGTCCCTAGCAGAGTCGCCAGAGATGTCACACCCCTTTTTCGCGCGGCGGCGTAAGGGTTTTTCAAATTTAAGTGACGTTATTAATTAGGGGATTATTTTAGTTTTTTCAGAGTCGCCACTTGGAATTGAGTTACGGTGTTCCAAGTCACCTTTTTTGTTTAATCCCTAATCAAAAGGAAATGACTCTTTGTTTGCTGTGCGAACGAGTTCGGGTAAAGACTTCTGTTAACCAAGGGGAAGGTATTAGGCATCCCTCGAGTCCCGTGGTTCTAGCACGGTCGCTTTGTGGACATTTATGACTTAAACTAATTTATTAATACTGTATTATTAAGACAAATGTATTTACCCTCATTCTTTTATTTATATTAACATATCTAAAACTGCACTATTTTATAGACATGTGAAGTTTTTACACATTTTTATTAATTATTTTTTTTTGCTTTCCACATTTGCATGCTTCTTAATTTCTCTCTTTTATTTTATTTTATTTATTTTTATTTGTTTTTTTATTGTGTTTTTGTTTCTCTCTTCTTATTTCTTTTTATACTAATTTGTCACGTTTTTTTTGTTTAACTTTCCGTTTTTTAATTTTTTTTACATTGATTTTCTTCTTTTTCTTTTCTTACCCTTTTTAATAGTTTTTTTATGATAATAATAAAATATCTTATATATTTTTGACGCTATACTTTTTGTATTATTCATTTTTAAAGTATTTATTATTTTTTTTTAACTTTTTCGTGTACATTTTTTACATTCTTTTTATCATATATATATATATATATATATATATATATATTATTCTTTTTCTAATTCAAACATTCCTTCTTCACTACTTTTCTTTTCTTTTCTTATGCACGTATTCTACCTCTTTTCCTTTATTCCATTTTTATTGTTATTATTTTTTTTTATTTTTTATCTTTTTCTTTCAATTTATTATCCTCTCCTTATCCTAACAAGTTTATTATTATTATTTTTTATAGAATCTAAAAATAATAATGTAAGACAACACACATAATATAATATAAAATATAATTTAATACATTTCTCAACACAACCAAACAAAAAAATTCATTCAAATTAGTAAGACATGAATATAAAAATGTGGATAACTATGCATATTATCATTAGAATTATAATAACTACACATATTATCATTAAAAACTAAACATGAAACATAAGAGTAGACTTACACAATAATTTTACTTAAGCTTGAAATAAACTATGAATTATTTAATATGAAATAAACTACGGTTTTTTATAGCAATTTCACACATAATAAAACTATATAAAGGATCTAAATATAAAGTTGATATGAAATATTTTAACAAACTTTATATAAAAACATAACGGTTTAACCACATGTGAAATTTGACAACTTCAATATATTGCAATCAATGTTTGTATAACATGATATTAAATTATTTAAAAAAAATAAATGGTACCTCTTGCAAAAATTCCACCAAAAGAAAACAATTCGAATAAGGAACGGCGAAAGTAGACCTCAACTTCAACCTTTGTTTGTGAGTCAAAGCAGAATATGTGAATATATTTACTGATTTTTGTTTGTGAAAGAGTCTTTTTCTTTTTGTTTGTATTTTTTATTTTCACCTTTTTTCTTTCTTTCTTTCTCTCCTTCTCGTTTTTTTTAACCTTTCTGATCTTTTTTTCGTCCCCTTCTGTTTGCTGATTTCTTATTTTTCTTTTTGTTTCCCGTGTGTGTCTCTGTATATCTTCTCTTTTCTTTTTCTAATTGTATGTATATAGATAGATAGTAGTAGTAGTGTATGTGTGCAGGTCGTGCATGTTTTGGGAGGAAGTGGGTAAAGTGTGGGTAAGGGGGAGTGGGATCGTGGGTCCTTTTTCTTTTTAAATATTAAATACATATATGAAAATGATAATTATATTAATTTCTAATTGTTTTGAGTAAATAAATAAATAAAGCTAAATGGGTAATTAAAACAAAAAAGACATAATTAAGAAATATTAGTTTATTTAAATAATATATGTAATATATATACATATATACATATACATATATATACATACATATATATACATACATATATATACACATATATCCATACATATATATATACATACATCCATACATACATACATACATATATATATATATATATATATATATATATATATATATATATATATATATTATTTTTTAACAGTCAAAATAAACTTATCTAATAAAAATTATGTTTATGTTGTTTATTCTTATATCTTTTAAATAAACTTAATGAAAATAATAAATAAATAAAAAAGTCAAAGTATATTTAATTTAGATTGATAAAATTTTTTATGCTCTAAAAATTGGTGTTAAACTTAAATTCGGTCAAAATTACGTGTCTACAACATGTAAAAGTGTATTATTTTAAATTGAATGTATTTCGAGTCAACATATAGTTTTAATGAGTTTGCTGTGTATATAGATAGATAAATGAAAAAAAAAAGAGGAAAAGAAATGAAAAAAATGACTTTGTTGGGCTTATAGACATACTCAAGTGAAGTAAAGCTCTTTCTTGCTACTATGGGGGCCCTCAAAACAAAGAGATTTTGAGATTTTATGTGAATACCCGTTGATTTGCTTCATTAGCTTATATACTTGACTTTGAACTTGACTTCCCTTGAATTAAATCATGGATTCAAGGTTAGTATTTGAGTTCTTTGATGATTTCTAGCTATTTAGAAATCTTTTGAAGTAATTTCAATCTTTGGGAAATGTGAATGTACCTTGGAAGGACATAAAAGGGCTAAACATTGAAAAATAGACGCTGGGTTGGGTGTATTGGTGGCGCGCCACCAGCGTCATACTGCAAGCACGTCGCGTGCCCCAACAGTCATGCCGCGAGCTACTCCTCAGACGCAAACACGGAACCTAGGACCACAACTGATCCAAAGCTAACCTTGTTGCATGATCATGAGCATACCAAAGAATATAAGTTATTGCGGACCTAGGACCACAAGTGATCCAAAGCTAACCTTGTTGCATGATCATGAGCATACCAAAGAATATAAATTGTTACAGAAGCTATCATAAATTTAGACTGAAAAGATGGGAATAACCAAATTCTATAACTGAAATATTTGAAATAATGAGTTTAATACAAAGAAAACATTAACTCAATACTAAGCTATAACTAACTATGTCTAAAAATAGCCTCTAAACTAGGCAAGCCCTAGCTAAATCTAGAAAAAACTGAAACTAAAAGACTAAATACTGAAAAACAATCTCATGACTATGTCCTCGGAGAATGAGGACTCACCACTGAATCTGCTAAATAGAAGATCAGAAATCGATCTATGTGTGATCTGGATGCTGAGAACGTGAACCTACATCACGAGAAGATGTAGAGCACGTATGTGTCAGTACTTGAAAGGTAGTGAGCATATATGATAGAATAAAACTGAAATAAAAAATAACTGAACAAACGCAAAAGCAAGTACACCAATATGAACTATATATAGAGAATTCAGAGCTAACTGAATGCAATGACAAATTTATAACATGCTGAAACTTAATAGTGAGTATGCTGATAAATGGTCAATGCAAGAGAGTCTGAATGAACTTTGGAGCTACTAATAAATGATAATAAAATCACATGATCTAACTGAGGAGTCCGATGTATACGCCCCATCGAGAGGACCCAATATACCCTACCTAAGGTATAAAGACATGTTATCATAATCACTAAACTGATTGCCCATTGAGGGAACGTACAACCTGATTGGCTAGTAGTTCTGGGACTAATTGGGTACGCTGAACTCTCGTACAACTCGATAATATGCTACTCCTATTAATTTATGTAGTTAAGTTATTATGTCTTAATTTTTGTAATAACTTTACAGCTCAAAACTGAACATGCAAACTGAGAATGCAATATTTAATGTGATAATGATTCATTAAAAATGGAGGCATGTATAACTGAATAGCTGAAATATCTGACCTAGCATGTGTAATTCAAGAACTAGAGAAATACAAAGTTAGGGTTCTGAAATTCATGGGATAAAATGAATAATAACTTTACAATATGATTTGGAACATATATTTAGCAAAATAAATGAGGTTCTATCAATATTCTAGAAACCTTAGGTTTAATCATGATAAGAGAATCAAGAATCAAACTGGAAACAAGGGACCCAACGTGTGAAAGGAACCCACAAGGAAAATCCCACATACCTGGTAATGAAATTCATGGAGAAATATTTGAATTTTGGGGCTGGAACTCCTGGAACCTTGTTGTGTTCTTGAACTAGGGTTCTTGACCTTTTTCTCCTTTCTAGCTTCTAATTTTCTAAGTCTTGATTTAATGATTTGACTTAGGTTATGATTCTAGGCTTAAACAAACTAAAATCTTATTATTCATGGTCAAAACAACATATTTTAGGGTTTAAATAAAGTGGAAAAAGACCAAAAGACCCTTGGGTAAGTTGCTGTCGGACCAAATGACGACCTGGACAGACGGTCCGTCGTTTGATCCATTGGTTAGGTCTGTTCGACATACCTTTACTAAAATGGGCATAACATTGTACTCGAGGTCTGATTTTAGTAATATCAGTGGCTATTGAAAGCTAATTAAATTATCTATATTTTGGTAGGTCATGGGATACCTAAATTCATTTTGTTCTAAGAGCTAAGACCATGTGAAGTTGACCCAACTGCATTTTCCCCCCTTAGTGTATGTTATTTCTCACCTACGGTAAGGCCTACGGACCGTAGGTCCATACACGGACCTTGCTAGTCAACCGTGGTTCTTATCAGAGTGTGGGTGAATGGGGTGTTGATTAACGGACTCAAACTACGGACCGTAGTTTGACCAATGGACCATAAGTCCATTCGTCGTTCGACAATTAGTCAAATTTTATCGATTGAGATTTTTGGTGGGTTCTGACTCAATCGACGGATATGAAAGACGTACCGTGGGTCAGACTACGGTCCGTCGATAACCATCATTTGTTTGCACCTGCAGATTTTTCTGAAAAACTGGTTTTTGGTCTGTTTTGGATATGGGGTGTTACATCTACCCAGGTATGTCTCATGAATTTTTCTACTCATTTTTCATCTCCAAACCCTCCAAATATTCCTAGTTCTCTAACCATATGATTCGGACTACTAGTAGTATCAATAACAAATGATCTTAAATCAAAATAACTCTAAGAAAAAAGTATATAACCAACGATCGTAGCCAACAATCCAATCAACAAGAAATCAAAACTTTCCTTCATGAACTTAAATGCTAGCATAGGAACAATCCATAAATTTGCTGAATTGAAACAAATTGATGTGTGAGTGAATAAAACCAACACGAAATGTCCCACATACCTTAATAGGGATCACCCCTGACGAATTCCACATGACGGACTTGGCGTTCTTGATGAACACTTTTAATTTTCTCTCATTTTTCTTCTTCTCCTCTTGGTTCTCCAAAATCTCTAGTGTCAAGATTTTTCTAAAACTAAATTAAGGTTTAATTTTACCCCTAATAAAACCTTAAAAAATCGGAAATAGTAGGGAGAAAAGAAGAGAAAAGCAAACGAAGCATACCCAAAATTAAACCAACCCCTTGGACTGCTACGAAAAACACCACCGAATTTCAAAGTAGCACGATCTAACTCGAAAATTTCACCAGACCACTTTACCCTCATAAAATCAAGATTGGGCTTTTCTAAATCCAACGACCCAACATCCGAAAGGTATAACTCTATCACACAACATCCAAATTCCACAAACTTGGTGCAATTGGTAAGATCTTCCCAAGGACTTTCCGACCATATAAATAACTCACCCTAACTCATCCTAAGCTGGAAGTTATAACGGTTTGAAAATTACCAAAAACTCTCTTTTACACTTAAGAAATTTTCCATATTTTTACCATTCATTCCAAAAAAAAACTATTCTTAGTTTCTTTGTTTAATCCTAGCTACTTTAAATTTACGAGGTTTTACACCAAAAATAATAACTAATTATGAACGTGAACAACAAAATTTAAAAAAAAATGGAAACTATTTTGAATTGAGTTCAATTCGAGTAAAAAAAAGTATAAATGACTTTCTTAAGTATATAAACATATAAATGCATCTAAAAGGAGGAAAAGAAATGACTTTTGGGTATATAGACATACTCAAGTGAAGTAAATCTCTTTCTTGGTACTATTGAAATCTCAAAAGAAATAGCTTTTGAGATTTTATATGTGGAGAGTGAAACGGGGACGACTTTATTTCTAGTGATTTAAGATTTGAAACGTAAATATGACAACATTAAGAATTTGGTTCAGCTTTTTATGTTGCTTAATTCAACATTATTATTTTTTAAAAAAGATATAATAAAGGCGTTAAGAAAACTAATGACTTTTTTAGTTATATAAACATATTATAAAATATAAAAGGAGGAAAAGAAATGAAACAAATAGCCATGTTCGATATATAGACATATTCACGTGAAGTAAAGCTCTTTTTGGATACTATTGAAGCTCTCAAAAGTATGAGCTTTTGAGATATTGGTGTGGGAGAACTTTATTTATAGTAATTCATGATTTGAAGCGTAAGTATGACAAAATTATGAATTTTTGTCAACATTTTATGTTGCTAAATTTAACATTAATATTTTAAAAATATTTAATGAATTTATACATATTCAAGTGAAGTAAGATTAACATATATGTAACACCCTGTAGCTAAAATAGACCAAAAATCATTTCTTAAAGAGAAATCTTCAGGTGCAACCAACGGTGGCATCGACGGTCTATAGGACAGATGACGGTCTGTCCTGCACAACTGTCGATGGGATCAAACTCCCAAAAAATTCAGCTGTGAAAAATTGGCTAAGTCTTGATCGACGGACGGACCAACAGTCCGTAGGTAAGACGAAGGTCCGTAGTCCATGACCGTCGATCCATACCCCTATTCACCCACTATCTGACAAGATCTACGGATGACAATCACGGTCCATAGGTGAAAAATTTGCATTCTGTTAAGGGAAAATGCAGTTGGGTCAACTTCAAATGGTAATAACTATTATCACTAAATTTATTTGATGTCCCATGACCTACCCACAGATAGATAATTGAATTATCTTTCCATATCCACCAACCTTGCTAAAATCAGACCTTTGAGTGAAATTTTATACTCATTTTAGTAAAGACCTGTCGAACAGGACCTAACGACGGACCCAACGAATGGGCGCTGGGCAGACGACGGACTGTCAGGCCTAGGCGTCGTTTAGTCTGACACCAAACTACCCAGGGGTCTTTTTGACCTATCCCACTACGTTTAAATCATAAGTTACATATTTTTGACCCTAAATGACCATATTTTAGATAGTTTAAGCCTATAAACATAATTAAAACATATCTAAGTCAAATCATTAAAGCAAAAGTTAGAAAACTAGAAGCTAGAAAAGAGAAAAAGCTCAAGAACCCTAGTTCAAGAACGAAACAAGTGTCTGGTAGTTCCAGCCACAAAACTTAATTATTTTTTTGTGGATTTGATCACCAGGTATGTGGGATATCACTAGTGGGTTCCTTTAACCCATTGAATGCTTAGTTTTCAGTCATATTCTTGATTTTGTTATCATGAATGGATATATGGTTTCTAGAAATTCAAGAGAACTTCATGAACATATTAATTATATCTTTCAAATCATATAATCATGTTATTATTCAGTTTATTGCATTAATTTCAGAACCCTAGCTATGTATTTTTTTAGTTCTTGAATTACACATGCTAGGTCAGATATTTTAGACATTTTAGATATACATGCCTTAGTTATAAATGCATGATTACCAAATTAATTGTTGCATTCTATGTTTGCATGTTCAATTTCAAACTATCCAGTATTTACAAAAACTCAAGAATAATCAGTGAATTTACAGAATTTATTGGGAGTAGCATAATACCGAGTTGTACTAGGGTTCAGCGTACCCAATTAGTCCTAGAACTACTAGCCAAGTAGGTTGTAAGTTCCCTCTGTGGGCAATCAGTTTAATGATCACTCCATCATGCCTTTATACCTTTGGAACGGTATATTGGGTCCTCTCGATGGGGTGTATACATCGGACACCACATTTAGCTCATGTGGTTTTATTATCGGTGATTAGTAGCTCCCTAAGTTCAGTCAGACTCTCTACATTGACCATTTATCAGTATATTCAGTATTTAGCTCAAAATTCATTTTATCATGTCAGATTATTATACTTGCTTTTATGCTTGTTTAGTTATGTTTTATTTCAGCTTTAATATATCCTACATGCTTAGTACCTTTAAAGTACTAACACATACGTGTGTTACATCTTCTCTTGATGCAGGTTCATGTCCTCAGCAACCAGTTCATGCATAGATCGAGTTTCGATCTCAAGTTTAGTAGATTAATTGGTGAGTCCTCATTCTCCGAGAACAACAATCATGAGTGTCTTTAAAGTCTTTAGTAATTTAGTTTTAGTTTTTTGCTAGATTTAGCTGGGGGCTTGTCCCTGTATTTCTTGTCTAGTTTTGAGGCTATTTTCAGACATAGTTATATGCAAATTACATTAGTTATTATCTCCTTCATATTCAACTCATTGTTTCCAAATATCTCAGTTATAGAATATGGATATTCCCCATCTTTTAATTATAAGTTTTGGTTTAGCTTCCACAATAATTTACGATCTTTAGTATGCTCATGATCATCCCAACAGGGTTAGCTTGGGATCACATATGGTCCTAGGTTCCGTGTCAGCATCTCGGGGGTAGCTTAGGGCATGACAAAACTTGGTATCAGAGCACTAGGTTAAAGAGTCCTAGGATATCTTAAAAAGACGCACTAAGTAGAGTCCTATTCATGGGTGTGAAGTGCATCAAATCTAATTAGAGGGAGACCATAAAGTGTTTTAGGAAAAACAACACTTTCTTGTTACTCTTATCTTGGGAAAGGTATGATCAAATTCCATTTTAACTTGACGTTTTGCACTTAATATCATGCCTTCTCGTAGAGCTTAGGCATGGAATGCTATGAACGCAATGCTAACACAGTTCCACTTGTAACAGATAAGGCAGTTTAAATGCAGAGTTTTAGAATGCAAATTCAGCTTTTGGCTCAGAGTATGACAAACAAGAACAATATAGAGTTTGTGATTTTGTTAGGATGAATCCGCTTATGTTTTTGGGGTCGCATGTTAGTAAAGACCAACAGAAGTTCATTGATAACGTCAAGAGAATATTTGGTGTGATATTAGTAACTCATAGTGGTGGGTGAGATTGACAACCTAAAAACTCAAGGATATGACTAACATATGGTTCACTCAGTGGAAAGACTACAGACATGACTTTGTCTTTTCTAACTTAGTTTAGAAGTCCGATTCAATGTTAGTCCAAAAACTCTCTCAGAACCTTTTTCATTCTTAACTCCAGTCGGTGACCCAGCTATAGCTAGACGTATATACAGAAATTACCCTGTCACAATATCTCAGAATGTCACCTTAGCAGATCTAGTAGATTTAGAAATGGTAGACTTTGATGTCATTCTAGGCATGGATTGTTTACGCTCATGTTATGTCTCATTCGAATATAGAACTAGGATTGTTCGTTTTAAGTTTCTAGATGAACCAATCTTAGAATGGAAAGGTAGTAGATTAGTGCCTATGGATCGACTTATCTTACATTAAGGCCAGAAAGATGATATCTAAGGGTTACTCAATCATCTAGTTTGGGTTAGGGATTCTAGACTTAGCTTGAAACCCCAACTCTTGAGTCAGTTCCAGTAGTCTGTGAATTTCCAAAAGTATTTCGGGAAGATCTTCCCGGAGTTTCTCCCAAAAGAGAAATCGACTTTGGAATTGAAATCATTCCAGATACCCAAGAGATTTCTATTCCTCCTTACAAAATGTCTCCAGCAGAGCTTAAGGAAATGAAAGATTAGTTGAAAGACCTTCTAGATTAGGGTTGCATCAGACCCAGTAATTTCACCACGGGGTGCTCCAGTATTGTTCATAAAGAAGTAAGATGGTTCTCTTAGAATGTGCATTGACTATAGAAAGTTGAACAATATCACAATCAAGAATAAGTATCCCATCCTTGGGATTGATGACTTGTTTGACCAAATTCAAGGTGCTAGTCGATTCTAAAAGATAGACCTCAGATCGGGTTATCATCACCTCAGAGTCATAGATAGTGACATTTCGAAAACAACCTTCAGAACTCGGTATGGTCATTATAAATATGTAGTTATGTCATCTGGACTAATCAATGTTCCTGTAGCTTTCATGTATTTGATGAACAAAGTGTTCAAACAGTACTTAGACTTTTTCGTTATCGTCTTCATTTATGATATCCTCATTTACTCTAGGTTTGAGGAAGAACATGCAAGTCATTTGAGAGTTGTTGTACAGACTATCAAAGATTGCAAGTGATTCGCTAAGTTCAGCAAATGTGAGTTTTGGTTGCAATCCACTGCTTTTCTTTGTCACATTGTATCTAGTAAAGGGATCCGAGTGGATTCATAGAAGAGAGAAGCGGTGAAACAATGGTCCATGCCTACCTCTACTACATATATCAGAAGTTTCTTAGGTCTAACAGGTTATTGGAGAGGGTTCATGGAAGGATTTTCATCCATATCCTCACCATTGACTTAGTCAACTCAGAATATTGACAAGTTCCAATGGTCAGATTATTGTGAGAAAATATTTGCAAAATTGAAAACTATATTGACTACAACTCCTGTATTTACTCTACCAGAGGGTTCAGATTGTTATGTGATATATTGTGATGCATCCAGTGTTGGCCTAGGTTGTGTGTTTATGCAGCGAGGTAAGGTGATGGCTTATGCCCCTACACAGCTTAAGGTTCATGAGAAAAACTATCCAACTCATGACCTCGAGCTTGCTATAGTGGGTTTTGCACTCAAGATGTGGAGACACTACTTGTATGGTGTTAACTGACCATAAGAGCCTTCAGTATGTGTTAACCCTAAAAGATTTGAATCTTCACTAGAGGAGATGGTTTGAATTCCTTAAGGATTATGATATGAGTGTGCATTATCATCCAGGTAAGGCGGATGTAGTAGTAGATGCTATTAGTAGATTATCTATGGGTAGTGTAGCCCATGTTGAGAAAGAAAGAAAGGAGCTAGTGAAGTATGTTCACAGCCTTGCTCGCTTGGGAGTTCACCTTATGAGCATATCAGATAGTGGTGTAATAGTTAAGAATAAGGCAGAATCTTCTTTGGTAGTGGAGGTTAAGGAAAATCAAGACACTGCCCCTATTTTGCTTGGGCTTAAGAATGCATTCCACAATCAGAGAGTGGAGGTTTTCTCCCAAGGGCAAGATGTTGTACTTCTCTACCATCGTAGATTGAGTGTTCCTAATGTGGGCGAGTTGAGACAACATATTCATGAAAAAGCTCATAACACTAGGTATTCTATTCATCCACGTGCCACTAAGATGTACCTCGATCGGTGAGAAGTCTATTGGTGTAATGACATGAAGAGGGATATAGAAGATTTTGTGTGTAAGTGCCCCAATTGCCAGCAAGTCAACATAGAACATCAGTAACTAGGAGGTATGACTCAAGATATTGATATTCCTACTTAGAAGTGGGATGTCATCAATACGGAGTTCATCACAGGGTTACCTCATACTCGCAGACATCATGACTTCATTTGGGTAATAGTTGATAGGATGACTATATCTTCTCGCTTTTTAGTGGTTAAGACTACAGATTCAACAAAGGACTATGCCAAGCATTACATCAATGAAATTGTGAGGTTGCATGGGGTTCCTTTGTCTATCATCTCAGATAGAGGTCCTCCATTTACCTGTCATTTTTAGAAGTTATTTCATAAAAGTCTAGGTACTCAATTAACCCTTAGTGCATCAATTTATCCACAAACGGATGGGCAGGTAGAGGATATGTTTAGAGCTTGTGTGATAAATTTCAAAGGTATTTGGGATGATAATGTTTCTCTTATTGAGTTTGACTTCAACAATAACTACCATTCTTTCATTCAAATGGACCCTTATGAGGGTTTATATTGGCATAGATGTAGATCTCCTGTTTGTTGGTTTGAAGTAGGTGAAGCAGCTTTATAGGGCCTGATTCAGTCCTTAATGCTATGGGGAAAGTGCAACTAATTAGAGATAAAGGTAAGACAGCCTAAAGTTGTCAAAAATCTTATGCAGATGTAAGGAGATGGGAACTAGAGTTTCCAGTTGATGATTGGGTTTTTCTGAAAGTCTCACCTATGAAAATGGTGGTGAAATTTGGAAAGAAAAGGGAAGCTCAGCCCTAGATATGTAGGCCCTTACAAGATCTTGAAAAGGGTTGGCAAGGTGACATATGGGTTAGAATTGCCAGAAGAATTAGTAGCACTGCATCCGGTCTTCCACATCTCACTCTTGCAGAATTGTGGGTGATCCAGCCTCTTCAGTGCCTTTAAAGATTGTGGCGGTGAAAGATAGTCTTTTTTATGAGGATGTACGAGTTGAGATTCTTGACCGTTAGGTTAGAAGGTTGAGATACAGAGAAATCGCTACAGTCAAGGTTTTGTGGAGGAGTTAGTCTGTTGAGGGAGCTACTTGGGAAGTATAAGCAGCCATGAAACCGAAGCATCGTTACCTCTTTCCATCCGATTCCGCTCCAGTTTGAGGTAATAGTTCCTATTTAGTTATATAATCATTCATGCGTTAATTCAGTTTTAGAATCATGTTCCCTCAGTTTAGACTTGCATTTTCAGTGTTATTGCATGTACTTGAAAGTCAATTAAGTCAGAAACTCACTTCTCAGTGTTTTGAAGTGGGGTTTACAACTCTCTCCCTCTATTTCATCTACTTTAGTCTTTATTCGAGGACGAATGTTCCCAAAGGGAGATAAATTAATATCACGTAGCCAAAATACACCAAAAATCAGATTTTTTCCAGAAAAATCTGCATGTGAAACCAACGGTGACATCGACGGCCTGTCCTGCAAAACTGTCGATGGGATCAGAAACTCCCAAAAAAATTCATCTGAGAAAATTAGCTAAGTCTTGACTGACGGACGGACAGACAGTCTGTAGATTAGATGACGGTCCGTAGTCCATGACCGTCAATCGAGACCCCAATTCACCCATTCTCTGAAAAGAGCTACGGATATCCAGCACGGTCCTTAGGTAGAAAATTTGCAGACAGTAAAGGGGAAATACAGTTGTATTAACTTTAAATCTTCATAACTATTAGCACAAAATGAATTAGTTGTCCCATTACTCTTAGCACAAGTATTTTAATCTGACATGTTAAACTGAAAATTTGCAGAATTCATTTTATCATGTAAGATTATTATACTTGCTTTTATGATTCTTCAATTATATTTTATTTCAGTTTTAGTCTATTCTACATCCTTAGTACCTTTCAAGTACTGACGCATATGTGCAACACATCTTTTCTTGATGTAGGTTCCGGTTCTCATCATCCAGATCACGCATAGATCGATTTTTGATCTCCAGTTCAGTATATTCAGTGGTGAGTCCTCATTCTTCCAGGACAACAATAATAAGTGTCTTTTTCAGTCTTTAGTCATTTAGTTTCCATTTTTTCTAGATTTAGGTTGGGGCTTGTCGCGATATTTCTAGTCTAGTTTAGAGGCTATTTTCAGACATAGGTTCAACTTAGTATTGAATTAATATCTCCTTCGTTATACTCATTGTTTTAAAATATCTCAGTTATTGAATATGAATATTCCCCATCTTTTCATTATAAGTTATTATTTAGGTTCTACAAGAGTTTATTATCTTTAGTATGCTCATGATTATGCGAGCAAGGTTAGCTTGGAATCACGTGTCCACGTCTCGGGGGTAGCTCGGGGCGTTACAATATAAATGCATCTTAAAAGAGGAAAAGAAATGACTTTGTTTGGTATATACAGATACTCAAGTAAAGTAAAACTCTTTCTTGCTACTATCGAAGCTCTCAAAAGAAAGAGCTTTTGAGATTTTATCTGTGGAGAGTGAAAGGGGGACAACTTTATTTATAGTGATTCGGATTTGAAGCGTAAGTATGACAAAATTAAGAATTTTGATCAACTTTTTATGTTACTCAATTCAATATTAGATTTATAAAAATATATAATGAATGCATTAAGAAAATTAAATAACTAAGACTAAAGTCATTAGAGTCGGTCAAACAGAATATTCAAATTATTTATGTGAAAATTACGGCTAAGACACTACTCGAAGTATGAATTTTTTAAATTGGAGTACACAAAAAAGTGAATTCACTTTTACTTGCCGGATGGAAATGTATTTTTGGCATCCTAAAATCTCTTAATGCTAAATTAATTGTAAGACTCCATATCCAATACAGACCGAAAATAATCTTTTCTGAAATTTGCAGGTCCAATCGGTGGTCACTATCGATGAACCGTAGTCTGACACATCCATCGTTTGCAACTGGAACTCCCCTAAAACTCAGCCTAGAAAAATCTACTAAGTGTCAATCCACAGACAGACATGCGGTCCATAAGTCAGACTAGGTCCGTGGTTTGTGTCCATGGATTGAGACCAAAGTTACCCACCCTCTGACATGAACTACCAGTGACCATCATGTATCGTTGTTCGATCTACGGTCCATAGGTATGACCGAAGGTGAAAGTTAGCAGTCAGTTAAGGGGGAAATGTTGTTGGGTAAATTTCAAGTGGTAATAATTTTTAGCACAAAATTAATTAGGTGTCCTATGACCTATGAAATAATAGATAATTGAATTATGTTTCCATATCCACCGCATTTGCTAAAATAAAACCTCTGGGTAAAACGTTATGATCGTTTCAGTAAAGTCTTGTTGAGAACACCTAAACTTCAATTTGTCGATTGAATGACACTCCGTTGTCGTTTTGTCCAACAGTAAGATTTATAGGGGTCTTTTGGTCTTTTCCTAGTACATTTGAACACTAAGACACGACGTTTAAGCCCTCAATCATAAGATTTTAGTTATTTTAAGCCTAGAAAAATAATAAGAACTTACCTAAGTTAAATTCATAAATCAAAACTTAGAAAATTAGAAGCAAAAAGGAGAAAAAGTTCAAGAATCCTAGTTCAAGAACCCAACAAGTTTCCAGCAGTTCCAACCCCGAAATCTAAATATTTCTTCGTGGATTTCATCACCAGGTATGTGGGATTTCACTAGTGGCTTTCTTTCACACGTTAGATCCCTAGTTTAAGTCAGATTCTTGATTCCCTTATCATAACTAGACCTTGGATTTCTAGAACTTTAACAGTTTATCATGAATTAGTTAGTTATATGTTCAAAATAATATTTTCCTGTTATGACTCATATTATTACATGAATTAAAAAACCCTAGCTATGTATTTCTTTTGTACTTGAATTACACATCCTAGGTCAAATATTCCATTTAATTCATATATACATGTCTCAATTATTGATGCATCATTACTAGATTAATTGTTGCATTTTTCAGTCGCCTGTTAAGTTTTGAGCTATCCAGTATTTATAGAAATTCCGTCATACGATGCTAATCACTTACTTCATTGGGAGTAGCATGATACCGCGTTAAACTAGGGTTCAGCGTACCCTAAATAGTCCCAAAAATATTAGCCAAGTAGGTTGTAAGTCCCTTCTGTGGGCATAAATTTAGTGATCACGCCAACATGCCTTTATACCTCTGGTAGGGTATATTGGATCCTCTCGATGGGGTGTATACATCAGACTCTACATTTAGCTCATGTGGTTTTATTATTTGTTATTCGTAGCTCCCAAAGTTCAGTCAGACTCTATTGCATTGGCCATATTTATAGTTCAATTAGTATTCAGTCTCTGCATGCTATAAATTTGGTCATTGCATCCCGTTAGCTTAGAATTCACTACATATCATGTTCAGAATACTATTCTCTCTTTTGTGCTTTTTCATCTTTGTTTTATTCTATCATTACTCTATCCTAAATGCTCATAACCTTTCAAGTACTGGTGCATACATGTGCTACATCTTCTCATGATGTAGGTTTGGGTTATCAACATCCAGATCACGCTTAGATTGATTCCCGATATCCGGTTCAACAAAATTAGTCCAAATTCCTCATTCTTCGCGGACAAGATTCATGAGTTCCTTTCAAGTTTTTAGTTATTTTGTTTCAGGTTTTACTAGACTTGAATGGGTTTTGTCATGGTATTTCTACATAATTAGAGGCTAATTTCAGACATAGTTAGTTTCAACTTAGTATTGAGTTAATAACTTCTTTGTATTAAACTCATCAATTTTCATATATCTCAGTTTTAGCATATGGATATTTCCTATCATTCCATTTTAATATAATTTAGCTTCCGCGTTAAGTGTATTATCTTTAGCATTCTCATGATCATGCCAATAGGGTTAGCTTGAAATCAATTGTGGTCCTAGGTTCAATGCCGACCTCTTTGTGGTATCTCGAGGCCTTACAAACTTGGTATCAGAGCATTAGGTTGAAGTTTCCGAAGATGTCTGAAAAACTGCTCTAAGTATAGTCCTTTTCATGGTTGTGAAGTGCACCACATCTAATGAGAGGGAGGCTGTGAAGTGTTTTAGGAAAACTTCACTTTCTTGATATTCTTATCGTGCATTGGTATGATCTTATTTCTACTCCATCGTTATACGCTTAAGATCATGCCTTCTCATAGAGTTTACACATGGAATGCTAATGCACACAATGTTTATGTATTTCCTCTAGTCCAAGATTAGGTGGTTTTGAATGCATAATTTTGGAATGCCAAATCAGCTTTTAGCTTATAGTAACAAACCAAAATGATTAGCAGATTCCAGTTTCTACCATTGGAAATGATGGATAAGTGTTAGCTAGAGTACGAGATTTTGTTAGAATGAACCCAACTGAGTTTTAGTGTCACAAGATTGTAAGGACCCACATAAGTTCATTGATGAGGTCAAGAAAATATTTGGTGTGATACAAGGAACTTGTAGTGATAGGTGAAATTGGCATCCTACCAGTTTAAGGATGTGAATTACATATAGTTAACTAATTATAAAGACAACAAAGGCTACTTTGTATTTTGCAACTAAGTATAGAAATAAACTTCTGTTTTAGTCCAGAAACACTCTTAGAACCTTTTCAGTCTCTACTCCAGTTGGTGACCCAGTTATATCTAGACGTGTATACTTAAATTTCCCTATCATATCTCTTAGAAAGTCATCTCAGCAGATATTGTAGAGTTAGAAATGGTAGACTTCATTGTCATTCTAGGCATGGATTGGTTACATACTTATTATTCTTCAGTCGATTGTAGAACTAGGATTGTTCGTTTTTAGTTTCCAAATTAGCAAATCTTAGAATGGAAGGGTAGTAGCTTAACGCCTATGAGACAATTAATTTCTTACCTTAAGGCTAGAAAGATGATCTCTGAGGGTTATCTCTATCATATAGTTCAGGTTAATGATTCTAGGTCTGAAACCCCAACTCTTGAATTAGTTCCAGTTGTCAATGAGTTCCCAAAAGTATTTGCAGAAGATCTTCCCAGTGTCCCTCACGAAAAGGGAAACAACCTTTGGAATTTATCTTCTTCCAAATACCCAGTCTATTTCTATTTCTGCTTACATAATGGCTCCAGCTGATCTTAAGGAATTTAAAAACAAGTTGAAACAAGTTATAGATAAGGGCTTCATCAGAACAAGTATTTCTCCATGTGGTGCACCAGTGCTGTTCGTAAAGAAGAAATATGGTTCTCTCAAAATGTGCATTGACTATAAACAATTGAAGAAAGTCACAATCAAGAAAAAGTATCCCATCCCCAGGATTAATGATTTGTTTGATCAACTTCAGGGTGCTACCCTTTTCTAAAAGATAGACCTATGATTGGGTTATCATCAGCTTAGAGTAAGAGATAGTGACATTCCGAAATCAGCAATCAGAACTCGGTATGATCATTACGAACTTGTAGTTATGTTATTTGGACTAAATAATGCTCCTGCAGCTTCAATGGATTTAATTAATAGAGTGTTCAAACACTACTTGGACTTGTCCATTATCGTCTTTATTGATGATCTCTTCGTTTACTCAAGGAATGAGGAAGAATATGCAAGTCATTTGAGAGTTGTTCTACAGACTCTCAAAGATTGCTAGTTATTCGCTAAGTTTAGCAAATATAAATTATGGTTGCAGTTTGTTACTTTCTTTGGTCACATTGTATCTAGCGAGGGGATCCTAGTGGATTTGTAGAAGATATAAGATGTGAAACAATGGCCTTGACCTACCTCTGCTACAGATATCAGAAGTTTCTTAAGTCTAGCGGGCTATTATAGATGATTTTTAGAAGTATTTTTTCATCAATAGTGTCACCATTGACTAGGTTTACACAGAAGATGGTCAATTTTCAATTGTCAGATGATTCTGAGAAAAGCTGTGCAGAATTAAAAAGTAGATTGACTAAAGCTCCTATCATGACTCTACCAGAGGGTTCAGATGGTTATGTGATCTATTGCAATGCATCCTCTCAAAGTTGGAAGTACCCCCGAGACGTAACTGGTGTCATCCTCCTTGGAGAGGACTAAGACTAGCCACTTAGCATTCATCATCACATTCATAGGTTAAAAAGTGCGAAAAATTTAAAACTTTTCATCTACATCTACTTCACGAGGTTTACTTAGACGTCTCAATTATACAGAATCTATTCATAGCGAGTACACATAGACTCATCGTATAAGAATATTACATAGTCTTTTTACTCTTATGGAACATATAGAAAACATAAATAATATAGTCTTAAAAAGAGATGTCTAATATTAAACCATCTAAACAGAATAGAACAACTTGGTCATAATCCTTACACAAATGTATAAATGCCATTTAGGGCTTACAACAATATCTTGAAATAACAATAGTAAAATGAGTGTCTTTTGACTATAGAAATGTAACATAGATAGAGTGACAGAAACGCATCATCCTCAGAACATGAGGACATACCCACACATAGAGGAATGATCCAAGCCTTCCTTTAATGTGGTCACCATCCCTTTAATTATCGGAACATAAAATGTTGGGAAAGTGAAGAAATGGGTTAGCACATCACTAGTACTAAGTAAAAGATCATATGTACATACAACATAGAAATCATTCGAAAAAGGGACATTTACTCAGAAGCATGAAAAGTCACTTTGGAAATACCTTATGCACATTCAAGAACCAATACAAGTCAATAAGCACATATTACTTAAGTCAAGACCATGTACATCACAAGACCAACAATACCCAGTCTAGTCAAGTCAACATGCATATTATCATAATTTAGCACATAATCAAGAAAAAATTATCATCATGCTATAACATCAACAAGCATGCATAAGAGTTCATAACATCATAACTTAAGCAAGACCATCACTCATACACCCCTATTAAGTCCACTAGTGCAATGACTAAGTAAGGCCCCATAACCTCACTAAACCAAGTTAACCCAAAAAGAACTACAAGAAATGTCTTACTTTACATACTATATCATTAAGAGTAGACATCATTATACTTTAGCAATAGAGATTAACCACGTGTTCATAAATGAAACAAATATCACATAGTGTCATTAACACGTTAAGATATATATATATATATATATGTATATATATATATATATATATATATATATATGTATATATATATATATATATATATATGTATATATATATATATATAACATTTACGGTTTGAAGCATATAAACACATAAGAATATCATTTATAGTTTTAAGCATATAAACACATAAAATCCTTTAATACTTCCTACAAGACTAACTAGTGCAATGTATAGGTTGATTCCCATACCCCTACCTAAACTAAGACAAACTCCTTAACTCATCCTACATAGAGTTCACTTTCTTACTTCATATAACTTTTTGGAACATCTTGCCTTAACCGACATAGACCACATGAGCCAAAGTGAATCCGGTGTCATGGAAACCTTCACCGAAATAAGGTGGACTACTTGCAAACGTAGTACCAAAACATGAATACAACATCTATGTAAATCCACTAACTAGTATTCCAATGTTTGAAACGTAGTTCAAGAACTAGGAGATGTGTTTTCGACCCTTTTTATGCTACATTCCTTATAGATCCAATCTCATGAGTACATTAGTGAACCTACCTTCCCCTTTGTGGGAAGGGACACTCCTCACTACTAGTTCACTTAGTGGTAAGCTAGAGTCCCTTTTAAAATATATTTCATTAACAATCATGACTTAGTTTAGGTCATAGGGTCTACCCCTTATATTTTCATAGTCATAGGTTAATAGGAATTGCATGATAACACCTTTCATTACAACCCTCATATGTGAGATAAGAACATTAACATCATTATATTATAATTAGATACATAGGTACTTCATCACCAACATTATATCATTACATCTTAAGCATAATATCACATTCTCATAATCAAGACATTTCAATTAAACATCATACCAACCCTAATCAATATCATCATAAGGTATACTTCAATATAACTTCATTTCTAAATACAAGAAATCATAATTGAAGTAAAGGTTTGAGATAACAAGACTTACCCAATCTTCTTCACAAGCCATCATCCAAGGTTATACCATAAACCATCCAATTCAACATAAAAATGGGTGTAATATCATCACAAAATAGTAATTAATAAAATAATAAAGTCAATTGAATCACTACACATCAATTAATCACTAGGTCAATACATCAAGAAATAGCATAATTGTATAATAATACATCAATATCTAAGAATAATAATAAAGATAGACCATAAACAATACAATTTAGAAGATGAAATTTCGTAATAGAATCAAACCCATAAGAATTCATCTTTTTGAAAACCAATTTTTAAGGAACCCTTTGGGGATAGGAATCCCAAAGGTGAAAGGATCCCATACCGTGTTAATTATTGAAGTTTGATGGAAAAAAGCACTCTTCTTGAATACCTAATACCTTGACCTATACCTTCAATGGGGTTCTTCTACTTGGGTGAGAGAACGAAGAGAAAAGGAAGACCAATTGCATTTTTAGGAAATATGGGAATTGGGTTAGTTTGATTAGGTTTAGGTATTTATATAAGTCATTAAATAAGTTAATCAGACCTCCCTTGACCCCTAAATAATTAAATAACCACCTAATTAATTGGACTAACTTAAAACATAACAGTTAAACAGTGGCATGACCTTTGAGACCTCGATCGACGGTTTGTAGGTCAACCTACGCCCTTTCCCCCTCCATCTTGTACATCCATTGATGGTGTTAGAGAATGCTCTAAATGGACGTTTGGCGTAATTGTCTAAGTGTCCGATGTCGGTGGCCATCGACGCCCACTAAGTTGGACCATGCCCATCGTTTGCCCTTCTTCGTAGTCACTGTCCATGACAACTTTTCAGCACACATGGAAGGGTTCTCCTCAAGGATCTTTTGGTAGGTCCTTGGGGAGTCGTTCTCACACCCCGAGCTACCCCGGAAGAGGACATGGAACCTTGGACCACAAGTGATCCCATGTTAACCATGATGGCATTATCATGAGCATACTAAAGATAATAAACTGGTGTGGAAGCTAAATCACACTTAAAATTAAAAGAGGGGGAATACCCATATTCTATAACTGAAATATTTTAAAACAATGAGTTTAATACAAAAGAAATATTAACTCAATACTAATCTGAATCTAACTATGTCTAAAAATAGCCTCTACACTAGACTAGAAATATTGGGACAAGCCCTAACTAAATCTAGCAAAAACTTAACCTAAATGACTAATGACTGAAATGAAACTCATGACTGTTGTCTTCGGAGAATGAGGACTCACCACTGAATCTACTGAACTGGAGATCAGGAAATTGATTTATGCGTGTTCTGGATGCTGAGAACCTGAACCTACATCACGAGAAGATTTAACACACGTATGCATCAGTACTTGAAAGTTACTGAGCATGTAGGATAGAGTAAAGCTGAAATAAAACACAATAGAACAAGCATAAAAACAAGTATAATAATCTGAACATGATGTGCTGATTTCTAAGCTAACTGGATGAAATGACCAATTTATAACATGCTGAAACTTAATACTAAATATACTAATAAATGGTCAATGCAGAGAGTCTGACTGAACTATGTGAGCTACTAATAACATATAATAAAACCACATGAGCTTAATGTGGAGTCCGATGTATACTCCCCATCGAGATGACCCAATATACCATGCTAAAGGTGTAAAGGTATGCTGGCGTGATCACTAAACTGATTGCCCACAGATGGGAATTACAACCTATTCGGCTGGTAGTTCTGGAACTACTAGGTACGCTAAACCCTAGTCCAACTCGGTATTACTCTACTCCCAATGAATTCTTTAAATTAAATGATTATATCTGAATTATTCTAAGTACTAAATAGCTTGAAACATAACATGCAAACTGAGAATGCAACAATTAATTTGATAATTATGCATTTATAACTGAGGAATGTATATCTGAAGTGTCTGAATTATATGACCTAGCATCTGTAATTCAAGAACTAAAGAAATACAAAACTAAATTTCTAAAATTCATGCAATAATCTGAGTAATAACATATTAATCTGGTTTGGAACATATATTTAATAAATTCAAGAAGTTACATCAATGTTCTATAAACCCTAGGTTTAATCATGAAAATAAATAAAGAAGTGACTGAAACTAGGGACCCAATGAGTGAAAGGAACCCACTAGTGAAATTCCACATACTTGGTGATGAAATCTACAAAAAAATACTTAAGTTTCAGGGCTGGAACTGCTGGAGCTTGTGGCGTTCTTGTACTAGGGTTCTAGAGCTTTTTTTCTCCTGTCTTGCTTCTGTTTTTCTAAGTTTTGATTTAATGATATGACTAGGATATGTTTTAATTATGTTTCTAGGATTAAACATACCAAAATCCGATGATTTAGGGTTAAAACAACGTAACATAGGTTTTAAACAGAGAGGGAAAGGTCAATAAGACCCCTGTGAAGGTTTCTATCGGGCATCACGACGGCCAGGACTGAGGACCGTCGTGCACCCGACGCCCCATCGTTGGGTCTGTCGTGAGGGACTGTTCGATAGGATTTTTACTAAAATGGGCATAACCTTTTACTCAGAGGTTTGGTTTGGGAAAGGTCAGTGGATATAGAAAGACAATTCAATTATCTATCTGTGGGTAGGTCATGTGAGTCCTAATTTATTTTGTGCTAAGAGTTATGATCATTTTATGTTGACCCAACTGCATTTCCCTTTAAGTGGCTGCAAATTTTCCACCTACGGACCGTAGGTACACCTACAAGCCATGTTGTTCATCCATAGCTCTTGTTAGAGAGTGGTTGAAGGGAGTCTTGATCTACACTCAAGTACTACGGACCGTCGTTTGACCTACGGACCGTAAGTTTTTCCGTCTTCTAAGACTTAACCAATTTTTCTAGGTTTAATTTTTTGGGAGTTTCTTATCCCATCGACTGTTGTGCCGGACGAACCGTGGTTCAGGCCACGGTCAGTCGATACCGTTAGTAGCACCTGCATATTTTTCTGAAAAACTAATTTTTGGTCTGTTTTGGCTGCGGGGTGTTATATTATCTCCCCTTGGAAACATTCGTCCTCTAAGGAAGACTAAACTAGCTTAAATAGAGGGAGAGAGATGCAAACCCTACTACTAAATGCTGATAATTGAGTTCTAATTGATTGAGTTCTGAGTACATGCAATTACGCTAAAAATGAAATTACAAACTGAGGGAACATGATTCAAAAACTGAATTTACGCATAAATGACTGTAAACTGAAGAAGAACTATTACCTCACACTGGAGTTGAATAGGAAGGAAAAAGGTAAGGATACATGGCTTTTATGGCTGCTTCTGCTTCCCACGTAGCTCCCTCTACGGACTGACTCCTCCACAAAACCTTTACTAAAGCTCCTTCTTTGTTTCTCAGCCTTCTAATCTGACGTTCAAGAATCTCAACTGGTAAATCCTCATAATAAAGACTATCTTTCACCGCCGCACTCGTGGGTCACCCACGCAATTCTTCAAGAGTGAGATGTGGAAGACCGAATGCACTGCTGCTAATTTTGCTGGCAACCCTAACTCATATGCCACCTTGCTAATCATTTTCAAGATCTTGTAAGGTCCTATATATCTAAGACTGAGCTTCCCTTTCTTTCCAAATCTCATCACCTCTTTCATAGGTGAGACTTTCAGAAAAACCCAATCGTTAACTTGGAGGAACTCTAGTTCCCTTCTCCTTACAACTGCATAAGATTTCTAACGACTTTGGATATCTTAAGTCTATGCCTAATGAGTTGCACTTTCTCCATAGCATAAAGGATTGAATATAGCCCTATAAAAGCTGCTTCACCTACTTCAAATTAACCAACAGGAGATCTGCATCTACGCCCATATAAAGCCTCATAAGGGACCATCTGAATGTTTGAATGGTAGCTATTATTGTAGGCAAACTCAATAAGAGAAGGGTGATCATCCCAACCACCTTTGAAATCGATCACACAAGCTCTCAAGATATCATCTAAGGTCTGAATGGTACGCTCTGCCTGCCCATCCGTCTTTGGATGAAATATTGTACTAAAGTTAACTTGAGTACCAAGACTTTTTGAAATGACTTCCAGAAATAAGAGGTAAACCGAGGACCTCTATCATAGATGATAGACAAAGGAAACCCATGCAACCTCACAATTTCCGTAAGGTAAAGCTTGGAATAGTCCTCTGCCGAATATGTAGTATTGACCGCCAAAAAGCGAGAAGACTTAGTCATACTATCAACTATCACCCAAATTGAGTCATGCTGTCTGCGAGTATGAGGTAACCGTGTGATTAAATCCATATTGATCACATCCCACTTCCAAGTATAAATATCAATCTCTTGAGTCAAACCTCCTGGTCTTTGATGTTCTACCTTGACTTGGTGTTAATTGGTGCACTTACTCACTAAGTCTGCTATATCCCTCTTCATGCCATTCCACCAATAGACTTCCCGCAGATCGCGGTACATCTAAGAGGCACCTGGATGAATAGAATACCTGGAGTTATGAACTTCTGCAAGAATATGTTGCCTCAACTCTCCCACATCAGGAACACACAATCTACCTTGGTAGAAAATTACACCATTTTCCCCTTGGAAGAAAACCTCCACTCTCTTATTGTTGATGGCACCCTTTAGTTCAAGCAATATTGTATTACTCTCTTGCTTTTCCTTAACCTCCACTACAAAAGACGATTCTGCCCCATTTTTAATTGTTACACTTCTGTCTGATATGCTCATAAGGCGAATTCCTAAGCGATCAAGCCTGTGAACATCCTTTACTATCTCCCTTCTTTTTTCCTCACCATGGACTACACTACCCACAGATAATCTACTAAGAGCATCGGCCACTACATTCGCCTTTCCAGGATGATAATGCACACTCATATCATAATCCTTAAGGAACTCAAGCCATCTCCTCTGGCCAAGATTCATCTTTTTCTTGGTGAGAACATACTGAAGGCTCTTATGATAAGTGAACACATCTACATGAACACCATACAATTAGTGTCTCCATATCTTTAGTGCAAACACCACTGCAGCAAGCTCGAGGTCATGAGTTGAATGGTTCTTCTCATGCACCTTAAGATTTCTAGAGCCATAAGATATAACCTTATCTCTTTGCTTCAACACACAACCAAGTCCAACTCTGGATGCATCGCAATAGATCACATAAAAATCTTGACCCTCTTGTAGAGTCAAGACAGGAGTTGTAGTCAATCTACTTTTCAATTCTGCAAATCTTTTGTCACAATCATCTGACCATTGGAACTTGACAATCTTCTGAGTCAACCTAAACAATATTGATGTTATGGATGAAATCCTTTCACGAACCTCTATAATAACCTGCTAGACCTAAGAAACTTTTTATATTTGTAGCAGAGGTAGGTCTAGGCCATTGTTTCACTGCTTCTATCTTTTGATAATCTACGCAGATCCCTTTTCCATATACAATGTGACCAAGGAAAGCAATGGATTTCAACCAAAACTTCCATTTACTAAACATAGCAAATAACTGGCGATCTCTGAGATTTTACAAAATAACTCTCAATTGACTTGCATGTTCTTCCTCACTCCTAGAATAAATGAGGATATCATCAATAAAGACGACAACGAACAAGTCTAAGTACTGTTTGAACACTCTGTTCATCAAATGCATGAAAGCTACAGGAGAATTTGTTAGTCCAAACGATATAACTAAAAATTCATTATGACCATACCAAGTTCTGAAGGCTATTTTCAGAATGTCACTATCTCTGACTCTAAGGTGATGATAACCCGATCTAAGGTCTATCTTTGAGAAATGACTAGCACCCTGATGTTGGTCAAACAAGTCATCAATCTTGGGGATTGGGTACTTATTCTTGATTGTGACCTTGTTCAACTGTCTATAGTCAATGCACATTCTGAGAGAACTATCTTTCTTCTTTACGAAAAATACTGGTGCACCCTATGGTGAAATACTAGGTCTGATGAAACATTTATCTAGAAGGTCTTTCAACTGCTCTTTCAGTTCCTTAAGATCTGCAAGAGCCATTCTGTAAGGAGGAATAGAAATAGGCTGGGTATCTAGAAGGAAATCAATTCCAAAGTCAATTTCCCTTTCGGGAGGAACCCCATGAAGATCTTTCCGAAATACTTCTGGAAATTCACACACTACTGGAACTAACTCAAGAGATGGGGTTTCAAGGGTAGAATCCTTAACCCGAACAGGATGATTTAGATAACCCTTAGATATAATCCTTTTGGCCTTAAGGTAAGAAATTAATCGACCCATAGGTGCTAAGCTACAATCCTTCCATTCTATGATTAGTTTTTCTGTAAACTGAAAACGAACAATCCTTGTTCCACAATCGACTGAGGCATAACATGAGTGTAACCAATCCATGCCTAGAATGACATCAAAGTCAACCATTTCTAATTGTACTGATCTGCTGAGGTGACTTTCTGAGAGACTGTGATTAGGAAATTTCTGTATACCCGTCTAGCTATAACTGGGTCACCGACTGGAGTAGTGACTTAGAAAAGATCTGAGATAGTTTCTTGAATGACATTGAATTGGACTGCTATACTTAGTTACAAAAGGCAAAGTCATCTATGTTGTCTTTCTAGTGAGTGAACAATATGTGAGTCATATCCTTGAGTTTGTAGGATGCCAATCTCACCTATGACTACCATTTACTGACATTACACCAAATATTTTCTTGACTTCATCAATGAACTTCTATGGGTCCTTACCAACAAGCAACCCTAAAAACATAGACGGATTCATCCTAACAAAATCACAAACTCTGGCTGCCATTAATCTATCATTTCTATTAGGAGGAACTAGAACCTGTTGATTAAACAGGTTGGTCATATTCTGAGCAAAAAGCTGAATTTGCATTCTGAAACCCTATATTTGAACTTCCTTATTTAGGACTAGAGGAACTGCGTTAGCATTGAGTGCATTAGCATTCCATGCCTAATCTCTACGAGAAGGCATGATCTTAAGTGCTCAACGTAGAGTTAGAATGGAATTAGATCGTACCTAACACACGATAAGAGTAACAAGAAAGTGAAGTTTCCCTAATAACACTTTGTAGCCTCCCTCTCATTAGATGTGGTACACTTCACACCCATAAAAAAGACTCTACTTAGTGCAACTTTTCAGATAACCTTGGACTCTTGAGCCTAGTGCTCTGATACAAAGTTTTGTCACGCCCCGAGCTATTCCCGTGACGCGAACACATAACCTAGGACCACAAGTGATCCCAACTAACCCTGCCGGTATGATAAGGAGCATACTAAAGATAATAAAATGTTGCAGAAGCTAAATCATACTTAAAATGATAAGAGGGGGAATACCAAATTTTTATAACTAAGATATTTGAAAAAAACCAATTTTAAAAAAAGAAATATAAACTGAATAATAAGATGAATCTAACTATGTCTGAAAATAGACACTAAACTGGGCAAGAAATATTGGGACAAGCCCTAGCTAAATCTAGAAAAACTGAACCTAAATGACTATAGACTGAAATGAAACTCATGATTGTTGTTCTCAGAGAATGAGGACTCACCACTGCATCTGCTGAGCTGGACATTGGGAAATCGATCTATGCGTGATCTGGATGCCGAGAACCTAAACCTACATCACGAGAAGATGTAGCGCACGTATGCATCACTACTTGAAAGTTACTGAGCATGTATGATAGATTAAAGTTGAAATAAAACATAACTGAACAAGCACAAAAACAAGTATAATAATCTGAACGTGATGTGCTGATTTCTGAGCTAACTGGAGGAAATGACCAATTTATAACATGCTAAAACATAATACTGAATATACTGATTAACGGTCAATGCAGATAGTCTATCTGAACTGTGGGAGCTACTAATAACCGATAATAAAATCATATGAGCTAAATGTGGAGTTCGATGTATAAGCCCCATCGAGATGACCCAACATACCATGCCAAAGGTATAAAGGAATGCTGGCGTGATCACTAAAATGATTGCCCACAGAGAGGACTTACAACCTGCTTGGTTGGTAGTTATGGGACTATTGGGTATGCTAAACCCTGGTCCAACTCGATATTATTCTACTCCCAATAAATTCTGTAAATTAACTGATTATATCTGAATTTCTGTAAATACTGGATAGCTCGAAACTGAACATGCAAACTGAGAATACAACAATTAATCTGGTAATTATCCATTTATAACTGAGGCATGTATATCTGAAGTTTCTAAAATATATAACCTAGCATGTGTAATTCAAGAACTAAAGAAATACAAAATTAGGTTTCTGTAATTCATGCGATAAACTGAGTAATAACATGATAATATGATTTGGAAAATATATTTAATAAATTCATGAAGTTATATCAAAGTTCAATAAACCCTAAGTTTAATCATGATAAGAGAATCAAGAACTAACTGAAACTAAGGACCCAATGGGTGAAAGGAACCCACTAGTGAAATCCCACATACCTGGTGATGAAATCCACAAAAAAATACTTAAGTTTCAGGGCTGGAACTGCTGGAGCATGTGGCGTTATTTAACTAGGGTTCTTGAGGTTTTTTTCTCCTCTCTTGTTTCTAATTTTTTAAGTTTTGATTTCATGATTTGACTTTGATATGTTTTAATTATGTTTCTAGGCTTAAACTGACAAAAATCTAATAATTTACAGTCAAAACGACGTAAACTTAGTGTTTAAATGGAGTGGGAAAGGTTAAAAAGATACCTAGGAAGGTTGCAATCGGGCCACACGACAGCCTGGACTGACGGTTCATCGTGCGCCCGACGCCCCGTCGTTGGATCCGTCGTGAGGGCCTGTTCAACAAGCCTTTTACTTAAATGAGAATAACCTTTTACTCGGAGGTTTGATTTTAGCAAATCGGTGGCTATGGAAAGATAATTTAATTATCTATCTCTGGGTAGGTCATGAGAAACCTTATTTATTCTGTGCTAAGAGTTATGATCATTTTAAGTTTACCCAACTGCATTTCGCTTTAAATGGATGCAAATTTTACACCTACGGTCAGACCTACGGACCGTAGGTCCACCTACGAACCATGATGGTTATCCATAGCTCTTGTCAGAGAGTGGTTGAAGGGAGTCTTGATGGACAGTCACGTACTATGGACCATCGTTTGACCTATGGACCTTAAGTCCGTCCATCATACAAGACTAAAACAATTTTTCTATGTTAAATTTTTTGGATGTTTCTTATCCCATTGACGGTTGTGTAGGACGGACCGTGGTTCAGGCTATGGTCCGTCGATGCCACTGTTGGTAGCACCTACATATTTTTCTGTAAAACTAATTTTTGGTCTGTTTTGGCTATGGAGTGTTATAGTCTTACCCAAATGTTTCGACTGTGAACAAACTATTATAATTATTATACACCTTACTACCAAATCTCATCAAATTCCCACTCCTAAACTCACATCAAATAGGCTAAGGCACACTAACACCTTTTGCACTATTCTCCGGACGTCATGGATGTTCGTTGACGTCTTGACTTTAAAGATTCTTAAATGACTTTTATACACGATTATTGACCTTAAAATAGTTTTACCACTCTCAGACACTCTTGTCAGTCTCTAAATTACATTTTAGACTTTTAGAGTGTTACATTAACCCCCCAGGAGCATTAGCCCACGAATGACACTAACATCTTATGAGGAGAAGGATAGACTCAAGACTAGCAGCCCAACAAACAACACTAAAAAATCAACATGAGTTACAACTCAACATATCATTTACTCATAGCAATTCATACCTTCAATTACTACACATAAGAGCTCAACATCACAAAAGGAGAATTCTCCTTTTCACAACAACATGAGCTCTACATACCATTGAAGAGTCGAAATGCCGAAATTCTTTTTCACATCATTTGGACATACCAATATCATTCCAAGAAGACAACACATACCAAATACTCAAATAAGTGCAAATCAAGCAAAAGAGCATTTTTACATAAAACTTCAATTTAGCTAAACCTATATCATAAACATGCACATCGTTGCAAAACAAGTCACAATCAATCTATTCATTATTTTCATTATTATAAAGAACAACTAAGCTTAATTATCAAAGAGATGAGGTTAACGAGACTTTATGTTTGCCTCTTCCTCCCATGTTGCTCCCTCAACTAGGTGGTTCTTCCATAACACCTTTACGGAAGCCACATCTTTGTTCCTCAACCTTTTTACTTATCTATAAAGGATTTCAACCGGACCCTCCTCATAGGAGAAGTTATTTTCCACACGTAGACCTTCTATAGAAAGAATGGACTCGGGATCACCGATACACTTCTTAAAAAATTGTTACATAAAACACAAGATGAATAGAAGCCAATTTACTAGATAATCTCAACTGGTATGCCACCTTGCCAACTCTGCACAATTTCATAAGGATCCACATATCGAGGACTCAACTTTCCCTTTTTGCAAAATTTCACCACTCCCTTCATAGGTGAAATTTTTAGATAAATTGTATGGCCCTCTTCAAATTCTAAATCCCTTCTCCTATGGTCAGCACAAGACGTTTGTCATTTATAGGTTGGTTTCAATTGGTTACTTATCATATGTACTTTCTCCAAAGTATTATATATCAATTAGGTACCCAAGAGTGAGTACTCTCAAACTTCAAACCATCCTATTGGAGATCTACATCTCCTACCATAAAAGGCTTCGAAAGGAGCCATATATATACATGAACGATAACTATTATTATACAAAAACTTAACCAAAGGCAAGTGTCTATACCAATTTCCCTTGAAGTCAATAATACCAGATCTAAACATATCCTCAAGGGTTTGAATAGTATGCCAACCTGACAATTTGTTTGGGGATGTAAAGCGGTTCTTAGCTTCACCTTGGGACCCAAACCTTTTTAGTACGACCTCCATAACCTAGATGTGAATTATGCACCCCTATCAAAAATGATGGATGACAGAATACCATGGCGACAGACAATCTCATCTATGAAGATCCTTGCATAATCCTCCGCTAAGTATGTGGACTTGATGGGAATAAAAAGAGCGGATTTGGTCAACCTATCCACAACCACCCATATGGAGTCATGTTGCTTTTTAGTCTGAGGCAAACCTACCACGAGATCCATAATTATGTCTGCCCAGTTCTAAGTGGGAACTTGTATTTCTTGAAGTAACCCATTTGGCTTTTGGTACTTAGGTTTCACTTATTTACAATTCAAACATTTTGCAATGAATTCTGCTATGTCCCTATTTATGCCTTCCAACCAAAACACTTATCTAAGGTCATAATACATCGTTGTAGAACCTACATGAGTGGAATAACGGGAACCATGAGCTTCTCAAGAATCCGGTATTTTTCAAGTCATCAACATTGGACACATATAACATTCCTTGATACCTCAAGACACCATGCCCCCCTTTGAAGAATAACTCATTAAGCTTACAAAGAATTAATTTCTTCAACTCCATCAATGGTTGATCAAGATGTTTCTTTGATTTTACCTCAACGACCAAAGACGATTAGGAGTTATGATGGACTTTAATACCACCATTAGGAGAATCTTCCAATCAAACACCCAATATAACCAACCTATAAACATCTTACACTAGGTCATTCTTGGCTTCTTGTACATGAGACACACTACCCATGGTCATACGACTTAGAGAATTGAAAAAAACATTGGTCATTCCAGGGTGTTAGAAGAACACTCATGTCGTAATCTTTCAACAATTCTAACCACTTTCTTTGTCAAAGATTTAATACTTTTTGAGTAAACACATATTGAAGACTATTGTGGTTGGTAAACACATCAACATGGACACCATACAAATAATGCCTGATACACCTTAAGTTTGGTAGAAGCATACATTACTACTTTCCCATGTTGCATAAGGACACACCGTAAACACACTTTGGATGCATCACAATACACAACAAATCCCTTGGTACCCTCCGGTAAAATCAATACAGGAGCGGAGGTATGCCGCTCTTTCAAGATTTTGAAGATTTCTTCACATGCCTCCAACCACTCATATTTCAGTACTCTTTTGGGTCAAGGTAGTCAAGAGAGATGCAATGGACACAAAACCATCCACAACCCTCCTATAATATCCCTCTAGACCCAAAAAGCTTCTAATGTCGGTTGGAGTCAATGGTCTAGGACAGTTCTTGGCGGGCTCAATTTTCCTTGGATCAACCTTAAGTCCCTTACTAGAGATGATATGACCATGAAACGTGGCTGACCGCAACCAAAACACACATTTTCTGTACTTGGCAAATAGTTGGATTTCCTTAAGCTCTTGCAAAACCACTCTAAACTGGTCCATTTGATCACCCTTATTTTTCGAACATACCAAGATATCGTCAATGAAGACAATGACAAATGAATCTAGTTAACTTTGAAACAACCAATTCATAAGGTCCATAAATATCGTCGGGGCATTGTGAGAACAAAGGACATTACTAAGAACTAATTGGGATCATATCTAGTCCGAAATACCGTTTTGTATATCCTCACTTCTCACCCTAAGTTTGTGATACCCCAATCTCAAGTTAATCTTAGAAAAGTAGCTTTACCGTTTCAGTCGATCAAACAAGTCATTAATCTGAGGGAGATGATGATTATTCTCAATAGTGACATTATTTATTTGACGGTGTTCAATGCACATTCTAATGGCCCATCCTTCTTCTTCACAAACAATATCGGTGAACCTCATTGACAAATACTAGGTCTAATAAAGCCTTTGTTTAGTAGGTCATTGAGTTGAGCCTTCAACTTTTTCAATCTAGGCGGAGCCATCAGAGAAGGAGGTATGGGAATGGGGTTGGTATCCGGTATCAAGTTAATACCAAAATTAATTTCCCGTTTGGGAGGGATTACGAGAATATTATTAGGAAAGACCTTCGGAAATTCCCTCACTACGGGGACTACCTCAATGAGAGGATTTTTGGAGTCTAAATCTTTGAATCTTAAAATATGGTATAAAAACCCTTTTGAGATTATTTTATAAACCTTAAGTCAAGATAAATACGACCTTTAGAAATAGAATTTCCCACCTTCCTCTCTAAAATTGGTTCATTTTGAAATTTGGACTTGACAATTTTTGTTCTACAATCAATGGAAGCAAACCAATCATGCAACCAATCCATCCCAAAATGACGTTAAACAACCGTATCAATTTCTACAATAAGAACATGAGTAACTTTATTGCGAAACATTATAGGACAATTTCTATATACCCTCGTTGCAACCACCTACTCATATACCGGGGTAGTTACCATGAAAGGTTCATTTAGGATATCGGGCAAAACATTAAACTTCCTAACTATCAAGGGAGTAATAAAAGATAATATATAACCTGGATCAAGTAAATCATAAACATCGATAGAGAATACTTGTAACATACCGTTCACCACATCGGGAGAACTCTCTTGTTCACCCCTAGAGTGAAGACCATGAATGTGATTCTTCTTTAGAGCGTCCACAATAGAACCACTATCTTGAGATTGCCCATTTTCTATGTCTTGAACCTTCATATTAGGGAAATCCCTAATCTTGTGACCCTCTTTTCAACAACTAGAACAATTCCCCATCCCAATTAGACATTAACCAAAATGCTTCTTACCACAGTTTTCACATGTTTGCTTCATATTTGGTGAACTAGTACCTTTTCCCTTTTAAGGCTTAGGGTTAGATATCTTATCATCATGAGCCTTATAAGGAACTTGATTATAAAAACTCTTCTTGAATCTAGGCTTGTCTTGAATGTCAAGACTACCCTTAGAAGAACCATCGTCATAAGATCTTGCCTGTTTTGCCTCCCTATTCTTCCTCCTTAACCTAGATTCTTCCACTTGTTGGGCATCAAACATGAGATGAGATATATTCATGTTATAATAAAGCATAGTTCAATGACATTCTTCCACCAATTCATCGGACCCCCTAGTATCAAAATGACTCATCTTATCGCTTGGGTTTGAAACAATGGATGGAGCATACTTGGACAACTTATTAAACTTCAAAGACTAGTCGAGTACACTCATACCTCCTTGACGAAGGTTGATGAATTATTCTACCTTAGCTTCCCCCATATCTCTAGGAAATAACCTATCAAGAAAATCCCTCTTGAAAATTTCACAAGTTTCCGAAACACCTCTTGGTGCCCTATTATCCCTCCATTGAATGTACCAAGTTTGGGCCACATCTTTGAGTTGATAGCCCGGCAACTCGGCCTTCTAAATTGAGGTCAAACCCATAGCATAGAGAGTCTTATAGACACCGTCAATGAAATCTTGGGGGTACTTATCTAACTTCGACGCGAAGAACATATGTGGATTCATTCTGGTAACGTCTCTCAAATGAGAGGCCACAGTGTTAGAATTCTATGGAACTTGAGGTCCAACATTCCTATTCACTCAGGACGTCATGGCTTGGACTTGAGAAGTGACGACATAAGCTTGAGAGGTTGTAACATGGTCTAAAGTTAGAAAAGAATTGCCCTTATCTTTCTCTCGATTAATAGTTGAGGAACAACCAAAACTTGATCACCCATAGAAACTTCTTTAAGTCGAGGCACTTGGTTTCCTTATGGAGGCATTTGATTGTCTTGAGCTCCTATATTTTCCATTTTTTCCTCATTCCTTCTAGAAGCTGTTCTTGGAGTATTCATACCTATAACCACGATACAAGGTTTAGATGAAAGAATATAACAAGACTCTAGAGGAACATTATAGGAATAGAAGGAGACGAGAGTTTTTAAGAATCACATAGTTTCTTATTCATAAGTGTGACACGCTTCACAATTATGAATAAGAATCTACATAGACGTGGATTAATGAATCATCGTTTAAAGGGATATTCTACCTCATGCTTTTATATGAAGTGTGTCACATTAAGGAAGTACCCCATAGACCTAACCGGAATCGTCATCCTCAGAGAGGACTAAGACTAGCCTCATAGAATTCATTAATACATTCATAGGTTAAATGTGCAGAAATTTAAATCTTTTCATTGAAATCTACTTCATGAGGTTTACTTAGGGCCCGTTTGGATGGGCTTAATAAAAGCAGCTTTAAGAAAGTACTTATAAAAGTGCTGAAACTTATTTTTAAAATAAGCAGTTATGCGTTTGGATAAAAGTGCTGAAGTTGTTATGTCAAACGTGAAAAGGGAAAAATGGAAGAAAGAAATGTTAGGATTATATGGGTAATTTGGAGATTGTATAAAAATATTAAGAGCAAAAAGATAAAAATGTGGTCAACTTAAAACAACTTATAAGCTAAAAAAATAAGCACCCCTACCCCAGCTTTTAACTTTTGGCTTAAAATAAGTTTTTTTTAACTTAAAATAAGTTATTTTGAGTATTGCCAAACAGCTAAATAAGTCATAAACCAGCTTTTAAGTCAGTTTGACCAGCTTTTAAGATGAGCCAAATAGGCTCTTAGACCTCTCGCTTACACATAATATATTCATAACGGGTACAAATCGACTCCTCGTATAAGAAGATTACATAGTCTTTTACTTTTATGCCACATATACATAACACACATAATATAATATTAAAAAGGGATTTCTCATATTAAACAATCTAAGCAGAATAGAACAATATGGGTATAGCCCTTGTACAAATGTATAAATGCCACTTAGGACTTAAAACAATATCTTGAAATAACAAGAGTAAAATAAGTGTCTTTAGACTACATTAATGTAACATACGTAGAGTGATAGAAATTCTTCATCCTTAGAACATGAGGACATACCACTCTCGAAGGAATAATCAAGAATTCCTTCGGAGTGAAAATGAACCCTTCAACTAGTGGAGCCTAAAATGTTGGGTAAAAAGATAGAAATGGGGTTAGGACATCACTTATACTAAGTAAAGTATCATATGCACATGCACATAGAAATCATGCAAAAAAGGACATTTACTCAAAAGCATGCAAAGTCACTTTAGAAATACCTTATGCACATTCAAGCACCAATACAAGTCAATAAGAAATTCAATTTGGAAATACCTTATGCACATTCAAGAACCAATACAAGTCAATAAGAACATATTACTCAAGTAAAAACCATTTACATCACAAGACCAACATTACCAAGTCTAGTCAAGTGAACATGCATATCAACAAAATTGAGCACATAATAAAGACCACTTTACCATAATGTGATAATACCAACAAGCATGTATAAGAAAGACCATCACTCATACACCCCCATAAAGTCCTCTAGTGCAATAACTAAGTAAGGCCCCATAACCTCACTCAACCAAGTAAACCAAAATAGAAATATATGAAACATCCAACTTTACATATTATATCATTAAGAGTAGACATAATCATAATTTAGCAATAGACACAAACCACATGTTCATAAGTGAAACCAATATCACATGGTGTCATTCACACGTAAGATAAACATATATACATATATATATATATATATCATTTATATTTATAAGCACATAAGAATAGAAAAACATCTTTCTAAGACTTCGCTCAAGGCTAACTATTTCAATGTATAAGTAGAGTCCCATACCCCTACCTAGACTAATTCAAACACCTTAACTCATCCTAGATAGAGTTCAATTTATTATTTCATTTTACTTTCGGGAACATCATGCCTTAACCGAAATAGAACACATGATCCAATGTGGAATCCGGTGTAATGGAATCCTACACCGAAAGAAGGTAGGATACTTTCCAAGGTAGTACCAAAACATATAAATAACATCTATGTGGATTCAGTAGCTCGTATTGCTATAGGGGAAACATAGTTCAAGAACTAAGAGATGTGCTTGGGACCCTCTTTATGCTATATGAATTATAGTCTCCAATCTCATGAGTACATTAGTGAACCTACCTTCCCTTTTTGGGAAGGGACACTCCTCACTACTAGTTCACTCGGTGCTACGCTAGAGTCCCTTCTGAAGTGTATTTCGTTAACAATGATGACTTAGTTTAGGTCACAAGTCCATCCCTTATATTATCATAGTCATAGCTCTAATGAGTCGCATGAGAACACCTTCTATTACAACCCTCATATGTGAGATTAGCATATTAAAATTATTATATCATAATAAGACACATACATACTTCATCACCAACCTTATATGAGTGCATCATAAGCATAATGTCAAAATAACATTATCATGACATTTAAATTAAACAACATACAAATGCTAATCAATCTCATCATAAGGCAATGTTTAATATAAATTCATCACTAAACACAAGTAATCATAATTGAAGTAAAGGTTTGAGATCACAAGACTTACCCAATCTCCTTCAAAAGTCATCATCCAATGTTTTACCATCAACCATGCAATTCAAATAAAAAATGTGTGTAATAGAATAACAAAATATTAATCAATACAATAATAAAGTTAATTGAATCACTACTCATCAATTCATCACTAGTTGATAACCTATGGTTAAAGTGGAAAAGGTCATCTTCCACAAACTAGGTCAATACATCAAGGGCTAGTATAATTGAATTATAACACATCAAAATATAAGAATTATAATCAAAAGAGACCTTAAACAATACAATTTAGAAGATCAAATTCCTAATATAAAGAAACACATAAGATTTCATGTTTTTGAAAACCAACTTTGAAGGAACCCTTTGAGTAATGGAATCCTACAGGTAAAAGGATACCATAACTTGTTAATTGTGTTTGTTTTATGGAGAAAACCACCCTTGTTTCAGCCCTAATACCTTGACCTATCCCTTCAATGGAGTTCTTCTATTTGGGGGAGGGAAAGAAGAGAGAAAGAGAGCAATTGCATATTTGGGAAATATGGGAGTTGGGTTAGTTGGAGTTGGTTTAGGTCTTTATATATGTCATTAAATAATTAAATTATACCTCACTTAACCCCTAATTAATTAAATAAATACCTAATTAATTGATAAGAATAACTGAAAACTTAATTCTAAAATAGTGGTAAAACCTATGAGACCTCGATTGACGGTATATAGGTCAACCCACGCCCTTGCCCCCTTCATGATGCACATACGTCAAATGTGTTAGAGACCTGTCTAAATGGACCTTTGGACAAAATGGGTAAGTTTCCAATGAAGGTTTTCATCTACGCCCCATCAACTGGACCACACCCCATCGTTGGCCCTCGTTGGAAGACAGTGTCTATGATAACTTTTTGGCAAACATAGAAGGCTCTTCCTCAAGGACCATATTGTTGGTACTTGGATAGTCATACCTTCACATTTTGACTTTAAAACAACTCTAATACGTATTATACACCATACTACCAAATCTTATCAAATTTCGACTCTTAAATCCCAATCAAATAGACTAAGGCACACTAACACCTTTTGGACTAGTCTCCAGATGTCATGGATGTTTTGAATCTAAAACTTTATAAATGACTTTTATATACTATTATTGACCTTAGAGAAGTGTAACCACTCTTAGACTCTCTTATGAGGGTCTAGATTACGTTTTAGACTTTCGGAGTGTTACACATCAAGAGTTGGCCTAGGTTGTGTGTTGATGTAGCGAGATAAGGTTATAACTTATGCCTCTAGACAGTTTAAGGTGCATGAGAAGAACTATACAACTCATGATTTCGATCTTGCAGCAGTTGTGTTTTCCCTCAAGATCTGGTGACACGACTTGAATGGTGTTCATTTAGATGTGTTCATTTACCATAAGATCCTTCATTATGTGTTAACCCAGAAAGAGTTAAATCTTCGCTAGAGGAAATGGCTTGAGTTCCTTAAGGATTATGATATGAGTGTTCAATACCATCCTGGTGAGGTGAATATAGTTGCAAATTCTCTCATTAGAGTATCTATGGGTAGTGTAGCCATATTGAGGAAGAAAAGAATGAGCTAGTGAAGAATGTTCACAGGCTTGCTCGCTTGCTTATGAGCATATTAGACAGTGTGTAACAGTTCAAAATGGGGAAGACTCTTCTTCGGTAGTGGAGTTTAAGGAAAAGCAAAACACTGATCTAATTTTGCTTGAACTTAAGCGTGAAATCCATAATTAGAGAGTGGAGGTTTTCTCTCAAAGGGGATATGATATACTTCGCTATCAGGGTAGATTGTGTATTCATGATAAAGGCGAGTTGATATAGCATATTCTTGTATAATCCCATAAATCCAGATATTCTATTCATCTAGGTTCCACTAAGATGTACCACAGTCTATGGGAAGTCTATTAGCGGAATGAAATGAAGAGGGATATAACCGATTTTGTGAGTAAGTGCCCCAATAATAAGCAAGTCAAGGTAGAACATCAGAAACCAGGGGGCATGAATCAAAAGATCTACATTCCTACTTGGATGTAGAAATTGATAAATATGGATTTCATCACAGGGTTACCTCATACTCGAAGAAAACATGACTCCCTTTGGGTGATAATTGATGGGACGAGTATGTTTTCTTGGTTTTTAGCGATCAAGACTATAAATTCGGAAAAGGATTATTCCAAGCTTTACATTAATGAAAATTTTGAGATTGCACGGGGTTCCATTGTCTATCATATCAGATTGAGGTCCTCACTTACCTCTCATTTTTGGAAATCATTTCAAAAGAGTCTTGGTACTCAAGTTTACCTTAGCACAACATTTTATCCGCAAACGTATGGACAGGCAGATCATACCATTCAGACTCTAGAGGATATGTTGACAGATTGTGTGATCGATGTCAAGGGTAGTTGGGATGATCACCATTCTATTATTGTGTTTTTCTACAAAAAAAAACTACCATTTTCAACATTCAAATATCCTCGTATGACGCATTGTATGGGCATAAATGTAGATCTCTTGATGGTTGGTTTGAAGTAGGTGAAGCAACTTTGATAGGGATAAATTCAATTCTTTATGCTATATAGAAAGTGAAATTACTAATATGTAGACTTAAGACAACCCTGAGTTTTCAAAAATCTTATGCAGATGTAAGGAGAAGGGAACTAGAGTTCGAAGTTTATGATTGGACTTTCCTCAAAGTGTCACCAATGAAAGGGATGATGAGATTTGGCAAGAAATGGAAGTTTAGTCCTAGATATGTAGGCCCTTATATCTTGAAAGTGGTTGGCAAGGTGGTATATGAGTTAGAGTTGCCGGCAGAACTAGCAGCAGTGTATCCAGTCTTCCACATCTCGCTCTTGAAGAAGTGTGTGGCAGACCCAGCCTCTTTGGTGCCGTTAGACTGTGTAATTCTGAAAAATATTCTTTCTTATGATTATGTACCAATTTAGATTCTTGACCGTCGGGTTAGAATGTTGAGAAATAAAGAAGTATCTTCTGTCAAGGTTTTGTGGAGGAGTAAGTCCATAAAAGGAGATACTTCGGAGGCGAAAGCAGCCATGAAAGACAAGTACCATCATCTCTTTCCTTCCGATTCCACTGCAGCTTAAGGTAATAGTTTCTTTTCAGTTTTACAGACATTCATGCATGAATTCAACCTTAGAATTGTGTTCCCTCAGTTTATTCTTGCGTCTTCAGCGTTTATGTATGTCCTAGGATCTCAATTCCGTCAGAAACTCAGTCCTCAGTGTTTAGTAGTAGGGATTGAAGCTCTCTACCTCTATTTCATCTAGTTTAGTCTTCAATCGAGCATGAATGTTCTCAAGGGGGATATAATGTAACACCTCATATAAAAAATAGACAAAAAGTCAGCATTTCAGAAATTTGCATGTCCAGTCGACGGTCAGTATTGATGGATCGTAGTCTGATCTACGACCCATACTATGCATTTGTTTTTGCCATTGAAATTCTCCCTAAACTCATCCTAGAAAAACTACTAAGTGTCGATCCACAAATAGACCTATAATTCATAAGTCATACTATGGTCCATGGTCTGTGTCTGTGGATTGAGACTCAAGTTACCCAGCCATTGATATGAACTACGGATGATCAACACGGACTATCGTTCGATATAAGGTCCGTAGGTCTGACCATAGGTTAAAGGTAAATGTTATTGGTTCAACTTCAAATAGTCATAAGTCTTAGCACAAATTAAATAAGGTGAACCATGACCTATGAATTGATAAATAATTGAATTATCTATCCATAGACACTGAGTTTTCTAAAAGACATTCTCCGAGTAAAAAGATATTCCCATTTTAGTAATGGACTTTCGAGCTAATCCAATCTACGAACCCATATGATGGACCGTCCATTGAACGATGGCCCATAAGTCCAGGTCGTTGTTTGGTCCACAAAATTTTTGAGGGGGTCTGTTGGTCTTTTGCTAGTTCATTTAAACCCCAAGACAAGTCGTTTAAGACCAAAATCATTAGATTTTAATCAGTTTAAGCATAGAAACCTAACAAGAATTTACCTAAGTCAAAATCATAAATTAAAAATTAGAAAGTTAGAAGCAAGAAAGGAGGAAAAGGCCAAGAACCCTAGTTATAGAATTCGACAAGGTTCCAGCATTTCAAACCCTAAAATCTAAATATTTACCATCGATTTCATCACTAGATATTTGGGATTTCACTAGTGGGTTACTTTCACCCATTAGATCTCCAGTTTTAAGTAAGATTATTGATTCCCTTACTATGACTAGACCTAGGGTTTCTAGGGAATACTTAGTTCCTTTATATCTTTTGAGAAAAGTACCCAACCTTGACTCTTTATTTAACTCTAAACTTGACCCTTAAAACAAAATTAAAATATAGAAGTATGTCTAGAAGATGTTTGAAAAAAAAAGCTTTACTTTAACTCACTTCATAGCTTTAGACTTGACTTCTTACTTCCTTGACTTTGATCCTAACTTCCCTTGAATTTGGATTATGGATTCAATGATCATGATCTGTTGTTTATGGATGATTTCATGATGTTTATATGTACTTTAGAGTGTTTGAATTAACTAGGAATGATAGGTACATCACTTAGGAAATAGTACAAAAAGATTGAAAAAGAATGGGGTCTCAAGGGGGTGTTGACGCTCAGATAGGCGCAGAGTTCCAGAGCCTTATGGATAAACCATGTCCTCAGGAAATCTTCATGGCATGGAGCACTATAACTTGATGCACAGAGTCTATTTTAAGGGGCTCTGGTAGGCGCGGTGGCCCAGGGCCTCTTAGACAGGTTCTCTTACTTATCCTCTCCGATTTTTAACTCTAAACACTTCAATCTTTCTTGGATATTTCGGTAAACACTTAGGATCAGTAATAATCTCAATATCCAATAGTTTAGACCTGTAAAACAATCCGGAAACATGAATTAAATAATACAAGTATGCTATGCTATACTCGACTAACAAAGATTCAATCATATATACAAAAAGAACTTCCATGTTCATAAACCAATCTACGCTAATCTTTCTGATTTGAATCAACTTGACTGTGGGTGTAAGAACCTAACACCGAAAGATATCACATACCTCGATAGGGATCACCCTCGACAAATTCGACACAACGATCTTGGTGTTTCTTGGGTAATTCTTGATCTTCCTTTTCCTTTCTCTTTTCTCCCAAGCCCTAAGAGGTCTATGTTTTTCTAAAATTTATTTGGGACTTGGATTTACCCTTAATATAACCTTTTAACGAATAAGTAAATACTAGGGTGAAACAAAAACTTTACCGTTACTAAAATCCGGAGTGGATTTTCCTCAGCACAATAACCCATCGTCCGAAAGGCATATCTCCCTCACATGACATCGGATTTTTGCAAGCTTGCGTGTGTTGGAAAGATACTCCCAAGGTATTTACAGCCATAAAAATAAATCATCCTAACTCCTCCTCAGATTGATGTTACGGGTGTTTGAAAATGACTAACACTCACTTATAAAATTTAGAATTTTCTAGATATCCCTATTTATTTCCAAAAATTAATTATTCTTGGTTTCATAGCGTTTTCTTAGTTATATCAAGTTATAAGATGTTATAATATTTATCACTTGGGGAATATTCGTCTTCGAATGAGAAATCTTTTAACACGCTAAGGGTAGTAGCATTATTTCAGCACTCAAAAAATCAAAGCAACTAAAAACCAGCTATACATATCCTTATTTTCATATCCTCTCAGATTTCCAACTCGGTTCTTCAAAAAATTGGTTCCCCCAACAGAACCTTGACTGAAGAAACTTCCTTCCTCAACTTGCGAACATGATAATCTAAAATCTGAACCAGAACTTCTTGATAGGATAAGTTATCCTTAATCCTATAATTATCAGTTGGTATGATAAACGATGGATCACATAAGCACTTCTTCAACATACAAATATGGAATAAGGGATGAACCATTTCTAACTCTTGGGGTAGATCAAACTCATAAGCCACATTGACCACTCTCTTGGATATTCTTTAAGGTCCAATATATCGGGGTCTAAGTCTCCCTTTCTTACCAAACCACAAAACTCCTTTCATGGGTGAAACATTAAGACATACCCAATCATCTACCTCAAACTGTGATGTCCTTCTCCTAACATCGGTATAGGACTTTTACAACTTTCTACTGTCTTCATTATTTCTTGTATCACTTTCACCTTGTCCATAGCTTGGTGAACTATATCTGGTCTCTAAACTTTGCTTCGCCAACTTTGAACCACTTTATAGGAGATCTACAACTTCCTCCATAAAAAGGTTCATAAGGAGACATTTGGATGCTCGAGTGATAATTGTTATATGATCATCCCAATTTCCTTTGAAGTCGATCACACAAGATCTTAAAATATCTTCTAAGGTCTTAATAGTTCTCTCTACTTGTCCATCTTCAGGTGTATTTGGCAACTCTTCTTCCTCGACTATCCTCCTAGCTAGAAAACATGTGACTACTCTTCATGGAGGCATGATTCTCTAAAAACACGCACATGCACGTATTAGAAGGATACATTTTAGAGATAAACTCTAACACACGAAAGGAATATGAAAGAAGTGAGGAATTCCTAAATGTTGTAGCCTCATAATCATAGATGTGGCCCGCTTCACACTAATGACTAAGACTCTACAGACACAACTCATAGACTCCCTAAGACTTTTGAAATCTCTACTCTGATACCAAGTTTGTCACACCCCGAGCTTACACCGTGGACGTGACTGGTACTCGAAGACCATTGATGGCCCAAAATAAACTATTTGTCTGGCTTTCATAACTCATTGAAAGACTTAAACACTAAAGAGACAAATAAAAGAGTATAACATTAAAATAATACTCAATAAAAATGGCAACTCAAGTCTTTCATTTACAAAAGAAATAAAAGGACTAAATAAAAAAACTCTATTTGTCTATAAAGCCTCTAAAATAGGGAGGGATGTTGGGACAGGACCCCTAATCATCCTAACAAGTGTAAACTAAATGTAATAACTTTAATTATAAAGATGTCCTTCGGAATGAAAAGAGGCTCACCAACTGACTCTGAGCTACTCACCGGATCAACAGTGCGTCAAATGCCGATCCTAATTGCCTGTGTCTGCATCATAATACAATGCAAGACAACTGGCGTCAGTACATTGAATGTACGAGCATGCAAATTGGAATGCTAAACACTAACTTATTCTTGAAAAGGATTAAAAGGAACACTTACCTAAGCTTTGCTCTACTCATTAATAATTAACTCATTAAAACTAACTCATTCATTATATAATAGTTTAAAGACATGATCAAGATATTGAAAATTTGTTTAAAACATGGTTTTAGACTCTGTGTATGCAAAAATACACATGACTTTTAGGGATTACTTACCTTATGTCTTTTTAGAAATGCACTCACTCTTTGCTCTTTTCTTTACTTGAAACTTAACTCTAAGGGAATACTTAGTTCCCTTATAACTTTTAATATTTAAACTCAACTCATTACTCTTTTCTCAACTTTTAGACTGAGTCTTAAAACAAAGTTAATAATTTTTGTTAACTTTTGAAAACTTTAAAAACTTACTTTGACTTGCTTCTTACCTTTTAGACTTGACTCTTAACTTCTTTTTCATTGATCATAAACTTTCCTTGGGTTATATTACATATTTAAGGTTCATGATCTCCTATTTATTGATAATTTCATGATGTTTAGAGGCCATGTTGGGGCGCCCTGGCTGGTGCGCCCCCTATCCGCTACGAAAAGACATTGTTTTGTGGGGCTATGGGAGGTGCAGATCCCCAAGGTACGACTGGCGAACCTTTCAACTTTTCTTCTCCGTTTTTCATCTCTAAAACTTCCAATCTTCCTTGGATATTTCCCCCAAACACTTATAATTAATAATTTTCACAATACACAATAGTTTAGAATTATAAAATAGCTGAATTCAATAAACTAGAACATGCTACAACCCATTCAATCAAGAATTTGATAATTGTTCATAATAATATCAATGTTAATCATTCAATCCACTCTAACTTATTGGAAGAACGCGACCCAAAAAGATCTAACATACATTGATAGGGATCACCCCCGACAATTTCCACAAGTTGAACTTCAACGATCTTGAATGTTCTTGCTTCCACTTCTCTTTTCTCAGCTTTTCTCCTCTTCTTTCTCTTCTCTCAAAACCCTTATTTGTTTTCTAACAGCGCGAACTGAATGGGATCAGTTCAGAACCCTATTTATTACTTAAAAACTATATGAAATAATTGGGTAAGTAAAAGACATATTTGCCCTTCACAAAGCCGGATTGGACTATTGAAGATAACTTTACCTTCCCCAAAGACGGATTGGACTATCTTTATTCCAACATACCAACTACTGAAGGAATATTTCACTCGAACAATATTGAAATTTTGCACACGTGGCGGTGCTGGAAATATCATTCGAAGGGCTTTCAAACATATTAAAAACTGTCCCTAACTCTTCTTGAGCTAGAAGTAATGACTGTTTGAAAATTGCCAAAAACTCACTTTTTCAACTTACTCAATTTTCCAGATTTTTCTTGTTCTTTCCAAAAATAAATATTTCCAGATTGTAACCTCTTTTCTAGTCGTTTCTAGTTGAGAGATGTTACAAGTAGCATGAAAGAGCTTTACTTTACTTGAGTATGTCTATATACCCAAAAAAATCATTTTTATCATTTATTTTCCTCCTTTAAGATGCATTTATATGTATATATACCTAATAAAGTCATTTATACTCTTTGTTTACTCAAATTATAGCCAATTAAAAACAATTCACTTTTTCCTTTTTTGACGATTTTGTCATTCAAATTCATAATTATGTTATTATTTTAGGATTCAGATAGTTGAGGATGCCGACCATTCATTCCAATCTGGCAAGTAAAATGGTGTTCACTAATTCGGGTACTCAAATTTAATAAACTTCAACAAGTTTCATAGCCATAACATTCATATATTTAACTCAAATATTTTTTTGACCGAATCTAATAACTTTAATATAAATTCTTAAATTTTCATAACAAATTTATTAAATATTTAAAAAAATATTAATGTTTAATTGAGAAACATTAAATGTTGACCAAAATTCCTAATATTTTCATACTTAGGCTTCAAATCTTAAATCAATATAAATAAATTCCTCCCCCTTTCACTCCCCACACACAAAATGCCCAAAGCTATTTTCTTTAGAACTTCAATACTAGCAAGAAAGAGCTTTAGTCAACTTAAGTATGTAGATATACCTAACAAAGTCATTTTCTTTCATTTATTTTCCTCTTTTTACATGCATTTATATGTCTATATACCTAACAAAATCATTAAAACTGCTTCTTGACTTCAAATAAATTCAATTAACTAAAAACAATACACTTTTTCATTTTGTTGACGATTTTATCGTTCACTTCTTAATTTTGTTATTATTTTAAGATTCAGAGATTTGAGGATGCCGGTCATACATTAACATCTGGCAAGTAAAAGTGTATTCAATAATTTGGGTACTCCTATTTCAAAAATTCAAACTCCGAGAAGTGTCTTAGCCGTAATTTTCACATAATTAATTTGAATTTTTTGTTTGAGTGAATGTAATAACTTAAGTCTAAATTCTTTATTTTTCTTAACGCAATCATAATATATTTTAAGAAAATATTATGGTTTAATTGAGCAACCTAAAAAGTTGACCCAAATTCTTAAAATTTGTGATACTTACCCTTCAAATCCTGAATCACTATAAAGAAAGTCATCCCCCATTCACTCTCCACACATTAAATATCAAAAACTCTTTGTTTTTAGAGCTTCAATAATAGCAAGAAGGAGCTTTACTATAACATCTCATAACTTGATCTAACTATGATTAATATAAGATACCAAGAATAATCAATTTTCTTGATATAAATAGTGAAATCTGGAAAATTTCCTGATTTAAAAGTGAGTTTTGGTCATTTTTAAATAGTTGGAACTTCCATCTCAGGAGGATTTAGTATGAGTTCTTAATATGGATAGAAAGCCCTTGGGAAGATCTTTCAAACGCCGCCAATTTGCAAAAATCGGATGTTGTATGAGGGAGATATACCTTTTGGAAGTTGGGCTATTGAGCTGAGGAAAATTCAATCAGGATTTTAGTAAGGGTAAAGTTATCTTTTCACCCTAGTATTTCCTAATTCGTTTTATGTTTATATAGAGGGTAAAACAAAGTCCCAAATCAGTGTAGGAAAAACATAGAAAACTTAGGGCTTGGGAGAAAAGAGAAAATAAGAGGAAGATAATGAATTGTCCAAGAAATGCAAAAAGCATTGCGTGGATTTCATCGGGGGTGATCCCTTTCGAAATATGTGAGATCTTTGGTGTTGGGTTCATCCATCCACTTAATGTGAATAGGGGTGGGGGACTTCAATCATGAATTACACGACTAGACGTTGAGAGAAAGCATGATATGTTTTCTTTATTGTTAAGAATATGAGTTTACATCAGATTATTTTGTATTTATACATACATATAAGAGTTAATTGTAGTTTTGCACACACGGAGTTTCAAAACATGTTTTAAACAACTTTTCTTTAAATTGCTCATGTCTTTAAACTGTTATATAATTAAATGAGTTAGTTTAAATGAGTTAGTTATTCTTAAGTTTAGCAAAGTCAAGGTATGTGTTCCTTCAAAATCCTTTTCAAGTTTATGTTGTTGTTAGCATTCCTACTCGCATACTTGTACAATCAATGTACTGATGCCAGTTGCACTTCTTTTTATTATGATGCAGACGCAATTAATTAGAATTAGCATTTAGTGCACAATTGATCCAGTGAGAAGATCAGAGTCACTTGGTGAGCCTCCTTTTATTTCAGAGGACATCTTTATCATTCAAGTTGGTATTTTTAGTTGTCATTTATTAGGATAATTGAGGGTCATGTCCTAACATCTGTCCTTATATTATAGACTTCATAGACAGATAGAGTTAGTTTATTTAGGATTTTCATTTATTTTGTAAGCGATAAGACTTGAATTGTCATTTTTGCTATGTATTATTATAAAGTTATTCTCTTTGAGTTTTGTCTTTATTGTTTAAGAGTATCACTAACTTAAGAAATTCAGGCAAACGGTTCACTTGGGGCCAAAATTGTGTAACGACCTGTTTAGTCGTTTTGAGCAGTAGAGCTAATTCTGGTAATAGCTGTCTGGGTCGACGGATCCCACGACGGAATGTCATGGGCACGACGGACCGTCGAGGGGGTCTCGTTCCAAAACACTTAGACCCTGGAAAAATTGGGTACAGGGAACAATTCTCTGAACTTCGCGACGGAAGAGCAGGATGGACCATCGCAGGCATGACGGGCCGTCACAGACCTCTTAAATAAAATTGAGTCTCTGAACTCTGTGACGACTCAGCAGGATGGACCATCGAAGGCACGACGGACCATCGCAGGCACGACGGACAGTCACAGGCTGCGTAACCCTGACTGGGTCAGATTTCTGTTAAATGTTTTAAGGGGTGTTTTGGACTATTCCTGCTTATAATTATAAAGTTAGTGGTTAAATGTTAATAATTGAATTACTTGGGGGTTAAAGGAGATAACCTTGAAATAAATAGTGGGTTACTTTTGTCATCTTTTATACTTAATTATATGGTAATTAGGGTAAAAGAAAAAGAGTTGAAGAAGGAAAAATAGAAAGAACAGAGAGAAGAGGGGAGAAACGAAGAGGAAAGCAAAGTATTGGAGAAGTAGATTTCTTGATCACGATTCTTCGGTGGAGGTAGGTTACGGTTTATGCTATTCCATAGTAAACTCTTAATATCGATCGATATGTATTGGGTAATTTTGTAAAGTCTTATATATGTTTAATTGTGTGCTTGCATGATGTGATTATATAATTGTGATGAATAAGCATGATGAGGCTATTGAATCTTAAACCATAAAACCTCTTTGTTAATGATGATGCCTTCGTATAAAAGAAGGCTTCATGAACTGAAAGAATGAGATTAGGGGATCGGGTGTCACGTTCCGACACCAGGATAGTAAAGGATCGGGTGTCACGTTCCGACACCAGGATAGAAGAGGATCGGGTGTACATTCCGACACCAGGATAGTAGAGGATCGGAGTGTCACGTTCCGACACCAGGATAGAAAAGAGAATGAATCTTGAAGTATGCTAATATACTCCAGTTTGAAGAAACTAATTCCTAAATGAGTATGGTGTGGAGGCTTGAGTCCTCATAGATGTGCTTGGGTTGTGGCAAATGGTTATGGTAATTGTTGTTGTCACCTGTTAAGCGTTATGGTTGATTTTATGTTATTATCTGATATATGTTGCTTTCTATTTTGAGTTGGCCGATGATACCTACTCAGTACTTGTGCCTTCTACTGACCCCTACTTGTATGTTTTCTCTTTGTTATTTGTGAAGTGCAGCAAACGTATCGTCGACTTCAACTCAACCGCAACTCTAGACAAACCTCAGTATAATCAGATTTTAGGGTGAGCTATTGTTTCTAGCTTGGATTGGATCTTCTTCTTCACCTCTTGATGCCTTGAAGTTCTGGCATGGACTAGCTGTTTAGTTATTTTAGCTTCTTAGATACTCTTAGATTTAGTAATTTGAGGATAGATGTTCTTGTGGTGATGAATTCAAGATTTTGGGAATAATAAGTATTGAGTTTTAGAAGTTATTTATTGGTTATGTTAATGACTTTTAAGTCTTCCGCATTATTTTTCTGTTTATTATGGTTTAAATGTTGGGGTTTAGATTGGTTGGTTCGCTCACATAGGAGGGTAAGTGTGGGTGCCACTCGCGGCTCGTTTTGGATCGTGACAAACTTGGTATCAGAGCATTAGGTTCGTTGGTCTCATCACACAAGAACGAATCTAGTAGAGTCTTGAGGAACGGTAGGGGGACACCATTACTTTTCTTTGAGAGGCTATAAAACTTTAGGAAAATTCCATCCTTTCTTTCTTTCGTGTTATTACTTGGATCCAATTGGTATCTTGGTGATACAAATTGGTATCTGACCATCTTCACTCTATTTCGCAGATGGTTAGAACTAGAGCAACAACAGCGCCAACACCTACAACGACAAGACAAGATGCGTCTGAGCCAACCACTGGGGCTGTAGCTCAAAGAGGAGCAGTGGCAAGAGGCCGTTGTAGAGGTCAAGGGCGGACGTCCTCTACAAGAAGAGGACAAGCACCTGGCCCATCTAGTACTAGGGCGGTGACTACTCCACCGACTGAGGAAGTACTAAGAGAGGGTGAGGAAGGGGAGAATGAACAAGTGCAGAATGAGGAATTACCACCCCAACCTACCCTAGAGATGATTAATCAGGTTCTTGCTTATCTTAGCCGGTTATCTGATCAAGGCCAGACACCTCAAGTGTTTTCTGCACCAGCACCTCAGGTTCCGGGAGTACAACATGCAGCTGTTGTGGCTCCCCGCATGGATGCCTCATTGAAAATAGGCACGTTTCCTTGATTGACTACAGGGCCTATAATGACAAGTGATCAGCACGAACTTTTTAGTAAGTTCTTGAAATTGAAACCTCCAGTCTTCAAGGGTGTTGAATTTGAGGATGCTTATGACTTTTTGGTTGATTGTCATGAGTTGCTACATAAGATGGGCATAGTAGAATGATTCGGTGTTGAGTTTGTAACCTATCAGTTTCAGGGAAATGCCAAAATGTGGTGGCGATCGTATGTTGAGTGTCAACCAGCACAGGCACCACCTATGATTTGGGCATCTTTCTCTAGCTTGTTTATGGAGAAGTATATACCCCGGACTTTGAGGGATAGGAAGAGAGATGAGTTCCTGAGCCTAGATCCAGGCAGTATGTCGGTTACTGCTTAATAGGGTAAGTTTCGTGCATTATCCAGGTATGCCACCCCACTTTCCTTCAGTCCACAAGAGCGGATTCGCCATTTTGTGAAGGGGTTGAGGTCAGATTTGCAGATTTCAGCCTTACAGGTAGCTGCTGCGGCAAAATCCTTTCAGGAAGTGGTAGATTTTGTAATAGAGGTAGAGGGGTTAAGCCAGACGACTTCATCATGGCATCGACACCTATGAAGTTCTGCAAGGGAGGCGAGTTTAATGGTTCTTACTCCAGAGGGCAGGGTTCAGGAGGTTACCCAACCTGACCTATTAAGTCTTCACTGCAGGCTGTAGCTGGGGGTCCACCGCAGACTGGTCAACATTTCTCTGAGTTTGGAGGTTACACCCAGACTTCATCATTCTCACAGAGACCTATGCTTGAATCAAGAGAGTGTTACGGATGTGGGGAGACTGGACATATTAGGATGTATTGTCCAAAACATAGTTACAGACCCCCAATAGTCAGAGGTAGAGGTTGTCATGGAAGAGGCCATCATTCTGGGGGACGTGGTGGCCGAGGTAATGGTGGTCACCAAAACGGGCGGGGTGGCGGGCAAACTTGAACTACTGTAGCGCAACATGGTAGGGGCAACAGGCAGACAGGTGATAGGGCCCATTGTTATGCTTTACCTGGGAGGTCCGAAGCGGAGACATCTGATGCTGTTATCACAGGTAATATTTTGGTTTGTGATTGCATGGCTTCTATATTATTTGACCTGGATCCACATTTTCTTATGTATCTTCCTCATTTGCTACTGGTTTGATTTACATTGTGATTTTCTTGACAGGCCTATTCGTGTTTCTACTCCGGTGGGTGAGTCTGTGATAGTTGAAAAGGTGTATAGGTCTTGTCTTGTAACTTTTGTGGGAAGCAATACTCATGTAGACTTGGTTATCTTAGAAATGGTTGACTTCGATGTATTTCTGGGTATGACTTGGCTTTCTCCAAATTTTGCAACCTTAGATTGCAATGCTTAAACTGTAACTTTGGCCAAGCCTGGGACAGATCCGTTAGTGTGGGAGGGTGACTACATTTCCACTCCAGTTCGTATCATCTCCTTTCTTCGTGCCAAGAGAATGGTTAGTAAAGGGTGTTTAGCTTTCTTGGCGCACTTCAGGGATGATACTGCCCAAGTACCTTCAATATAGTCGGTTTCGATAGTCCGTGAGTTTCTGGATGTGTTTCCTGCATACCTTCCTGGTAAGCCACCGGATAGGGATATTGACTTTTGCATTGATTTGGAGCCGGGTACTCGCCCCATTTCCATACCCCCTTATAGAATGGCCCCCGCTGAGTTAAGAGAGTTAAAGGCCCAACTTCAAGAGTTTTTAAGCAAAGTCTTCATTAGACCAAGTGCATCCCCTTGGGGTGCTCCTATTTTGTTTGTAAAGAAGAAGGATGGGAGATTCGGATGTGCATAGACTACAGGCAACTGAATAAGGTAACCATTAAGAACAAGTATCATGTTCCTCGCATCGATTATTTGTTCGATCAGTTACAAGGTGCTTGTACCTTCCCAAAAATTGATTTGAGATCTGGTTATCATCAATTGAAAATACGGGCAACGGATGTGCCAAAGACTACTTTTCGGACCAGGTATGGATATTATGAGTTCTTAGTAATGTCTTTTGGGCTTACTAGTGCCCCTGCTGCTTTCATGAGCTTGATGAACGGGATTTTTAATCTTTATCTAGATCTTTTTGTCATTGTATTCGTTGATCATATACTGGTATACTCGAAGAGCAGGAAAGAACATGAGGAGCACTTGAGAATTGTATTGGAAATGTTGAGGGAGAAAAAGCTTTATGTTAAATTCTCCAAGTGTGAGTTTTAGCTAGATTTAGTGTCCTTCTTGGGGCATGTGGTTTCTAAGGATGGAGTGATGGTGGATCCTTCTACGATCGAAGCAGTGAAGAGTTGGGTAAGACCGACTAATGTTACAGAGGTAAGAAGATTTGTTGGTTTAGCTAGCTACTACCGTCGATTTGTCAAGGGATTTTCTTCCGTTGCTTCCCAATTGACAAACTTGACTAAGCAGAGTGTTCCATTTGTATGGTCGGACGAGTGTGAAGAAAGCTTTTAGAAGCTCAAGACTTTGTTGACTACTGCACCAATTCTTACCCTGCCAGTGGAAGGTAAGAATTTCATTGTTTACTATGATGCATCCTATTCTGGTTTGGGTGCAGTGCTAACGAAAGAGAAGAATGTTTTTGCTTTTGCTTCGCGGAAATTAAAGGTGCACGAACGTAATTATCCGACCCATGATTTGGAGTTAGCAGCGGTAGTGTGTGCATTAAAGCAATGGAGGCATTATCTATATGGGGTTAAGTGTGAAGTCTATACGGATCATCGTAGTTTACAATATGTCTTTACTCAGAAAGATTTGAATTGGAGATAGAGGAGGTGGATGGAACTACTGCCGGACTATGATATCACTATCTTGTATCATCCAGGAAAATCTAATGTTGTGGTAGATGCTTTAAGTAGAAAGGCAGGAAGCATGGTAAGTCTAGCTCACTTGCAGGTTTCCGGACGCCCATTGGCTAGAGAGGTTCAGACTCTGGCTAATGGCCTTATGAGGCTAGAAGTAAATGAGAAGGGAGGATTTTTGGCCTGTGTGGAGGCAAGATCATCCTTTCTTGACAAGATTAAGGGAAAGCAGTTTAGTGATGAGAAACTGAACCGGATTCGAGATAAGATATTGCGAGGAGAGGATAAAGAAGCAAAAATCGATGAGGAAGGCGTTTTGAGGATTAAGGAAAGGGTATGTGTACCCCGCGGCGATGATTTGATTCACACTATTTTTTACAGAGGCTCATAGTTCAAGGTATTCTATACATCCTGGTGCAACCAAGATGTATCGTGACTTAAAGCAACATTTTTGGTGGAGTAGGATGAAGCGTTACATTGTTGATTTTGTTGCTCAATGCCCGAATTGTCAGCAGGTAAAGTATGAACACCAGAGGCCTGGATGGACACTTCAAAGAATGCCCATTCCTGAATGGAAGTGGGAGAGAATTGCAATGGACTTCGTGGTTGGTCTTCCAAAGACAATGGGTAAGTATTACTCTATTTGGGTGATTGTTGACATATTAACTAAGTCTTGTCACTTCATTTTGGTTAAGGTGACTTACAATGTAGAGAAGTTAGCCAGGCTCTATATCTCAGAAGTCGTTAGGTTTCATGGAGTTCCACTTTCCATCATATCAGATAAAGGTACACAGTTTACTTCTATGTTTTGGAAAACGTTGCATGCCGAATTAGGTACTAGGTTGGATCTTAGTACTGCATTTCACCCTCAGACCGATGGTCAGTCTGAGCGAACGATTCAGGTTTTGGAGGATATGCTCCGTGCATGTGTGATAGAGTTTGGTGGTCATTGGAATAACTTCTTACCCTTAGCAGATTTCTCATAAAACAATAGCTATAACTCAAGTATTGATATCGCCCCATTTGAGGCACTGTATAGGAGAAGATGTAGGTCTCCCATTGGGTGGTTTTATGTATTCGAGGTTAGACCTTGGGCTACTGAATTTCTGAGGGAATCGTTAGATAAAGTGAAATGAATTCAAGAAAATCTTTTAGCGGCTCAAAGTAGGAAGAAAGAATATGTAGATCGAAAGGTTAGAGACTTGGTGTTTATGGAGGGTAAGCAAGTTTTGCTGAAGGTTTTGCCCATGAAAGGGGTGATGCAGTTTGGTAAGCAAGGTAAGCTTAGTCCGAGGTATATTTGTCCATTTGAAGTTCTGAAGCGCGTGGGGGAGGTAGCTTATGAATTAGCCTTACCTCCAGGACTGTTAGGAGTGCACCCGGTATTTCATGTGTCTATGTTGAAAAGGTACCATGGGGATGGAAACTACATCATTCGTTGGGATTCAGTTCTCCTTGATGAAAATTTGTCTTATGAGGAGGAGCCTGTTGCTATTTTAGATAGAGAAGTCCTCAAGTTGAGATCAATGGAAGAATCAACCAGCTGAACAGTGCACTTGGGAGAAGGAGGTTGATATGCAAGAAAGATACCCACACGTGTTTACAGATTCAGGTACTCCTTTTCGTCCTTGTTTTTCTTCTTGTGATCGTTCGGAGACGAACGATGGGTAAATTGGTATCTATTGTAACAACCTGTTTAGTCGTTTTGAGTAGTAGAGCTAATTCTGGTAATAGCTGTCAGGGTCGACCGAACCCACGACGGACAGTCATGGGCATGACGGAAAGTCGAGGGGGTCTCGTTCCAAAACACTTAGACTCTGGAAATTTGGGCACGACGGACCGTCACAAATCTTTCCACAGAATTAACTCTCTGAACTTTGTGACGGACCTGCAGTACGGACCGTCACAGTCATGACAGACCGTCACAAGTTGCGTAACCCTGACTTGGTCGGATTTCTGTTAAAAGTATTAAGGGGTGTTTTGGACTATTCCTGCTTATAATTATAAAGTTAGTGGTTGAATGTTAATAATTCAATTACTTGGGGGTTAAAGGAGATAACCTTGAAATAAATAGTGAACCTGGTTTTGTCATCTTTTATACTTAATTATATGGTAATTAGGGTAAAAGAAAAAGTGTCGATGAAGGAAAAATAGAAAGAACAGAGAGAAGAGGGGGGAACGAACGAGAAGAGGGGAGAAACAAAAAGGAAAGCAAAGCATTGGAGAAGTAGATTTCTTGATCACGATCTTCGGTGAAGGTAGGTTATGGTTTATGCTATTCCATAGTAAACTCTAAATAGTGATCGATATATATGGGTAATTTTGTAAAGTCTTCTATATGCTTAATTGTGTGCTTGCATGATGTGATTATATAATTGTGATGAACTAGCATGATGAGGCTGTTGAATCTTAAACCTTAAAACCTCTTTGTTAATGATGATGCCTTGGTATAAAAGAAGGCTTGATGAACTGAAAGAATGAGATTAGGGGATCGGGTGTCACGAACCGACATGTAGAATTAGGGGATCGGAGTGTCACGTTCCGACACCAAGATAGTAGAGGATCGGGTGTCAGGTTCCGACACCAGGATAGTAGAGGATCGGCTGTCACGTTCCGACACCAGGATAGTAGAGGATCGGGTGTCACGTTCCGACACCAGGATAGTAGAAGATCAGAGTGTCACGTTTCGACACCAGGATAGTAAAGAGAATGAATCTTGAAGTATGCTAATATACTCCGGTTTGAAGAAACTAATTCCTAAATGAGTATGGTGTGGAGGCTTTAGTCCTCATAGATGTGCTTAGGTTGTAGCAAATAGTTATGGTACTTGTTGTTGTCAACAGTTAAGTGTTATGGTTGATTTTACGTTATTATCTGATATATATTGCTTCCTATTTTGAGTTGGCTGATGATACCTACTCAGTACTTGTGCCTTGTACTGACTCCTACTTGTATGTTTTCTCTTTGTTATTTGTGGAGTGCAGCAAACGTACCGTCGAGTTCAACTCAACCGCAACTCTAGCCAGACCTCAGTATAATCAGATTTGAGGGTGAGCTATTATTTCTAGCTTGGACTGGATCTTCTTCTTCACGTCTTGATGCCTTGATGTTCTGGCATGGACTAGCTGTTTAGTTATTTTAGCTTCTTAGATACTCTTAGATATAGTAATTTGCGGATAGATGTTCTTGTGGTGATGACTTCCAGATTTTGGGAATAATGAGTATTGAGTTTTAGAAGTTATTTATTGGTTATATTAATGAGTTTTAAGTATTCCGCATTATTTTTCTATTTATTATGGTTGAAATTATGGGGTTTAGATTGGTTGGTTCGCTCACAGAGGAGGGTAATTGTGGGTGCCACTTGCGGCTCGTTTTGGGACGTGACAAATGGTGTTCGAGTTCCGGCCACATTCAAGGTTTAGACTCAGAGTGCGACAGTACTATTGAAGCTCTCAAAAGAAAGAGCTTTTTAGATAGTATGTAAGTAGAGTGAAAGGGGGACAACTTTATTTATAGTGACTAAGGATATGACGCGTAAGTATGAAAAAATTAGGAATTTTGGGCAACTTTTTATGTTGCTCAATTCAGCAATAATATTTTTGCACATATATAATGATTGAATTCATAAAACTAAAGAATTTAGACTAAAGTTATTAGATTTGGTCAAACAAATTATTCGAATTAATTATGTGAAAATTACGGTTAAGAAATTTCAAGAAGTTTGATCTTTTTAAATCCGAGTGCCCCAATTAGTGAATACACTTTTACTAGACGCATGTGAATGTATGACCGGCATTCTCAAATCTCCTAATCCTAAAATAAAAACATAATTATGAAAGTGAACGATAACATCGTCAACAAAATAAAAAATGTATTGTTGTTAATTGAATGTATTTCGAGTGAACAAGCAATTTAAGTGATTTTGTTGAGTAGATATACATATAAATGTATCTAACAGGAGGAAACGAAATGAAAGAAGTCACCTTGTTGGGTATATAAACATACTCAAGTAAAGTAAAGCTCTTTCTCGCTAATATAGAAGATCTTAAAAGAAAGAGATTTTGAGATTTTGTGTGCGGAAGAATGAAAGTGGGAGGAATTTATTTATAGTGATTCAGGATTATAAGCGTAAGTATGAAAAAATTAAGAATTTGCGTCTACATTTTGTATTGCTCTATTCAACGTTAATATTTTTTAAATATATATTGAATGTGTTAAGATCATTACTTAATTTAGACTAAAGTTTTTAGATTCTGTAAGACAAAATATTAAAATTAATTATGTGAAAATTACGGCTATGACTTCTCATGAAGTTTGATGTTTTTAAATTAGAGTACCCGAATTTGTTAATACACTTTTACTTGCAAGATGGGAATGTATGGCCGAAATCCTGAAATCTCGAAATCCTAAAATAAAAACATTATTAAGGAAGTGAATGATAAAATCGTCGAAAACATGAAAAAGTGTATTATTTTTAATTGAATGTATTTCGAGTCAACAAACAGTTTTAATGACATTGTTAGGTATATAGACATATAAATGCATCTAACTGGACGAAAAGAAATGAAAAAAACTTATCTTGTTGGCTATATAAATATACTCAAGTTAAGTAAAGCTCTTTCTTGCTTCTATTGAAGCTCTCAAAAGAAAGAGCTTTTGAGATTTTGTGTGTTGGAAGATCTTATTTATAGTAATTTAGGATTTGAAGCGTAGGTATGAAGAAATTAAAATTTTGGGTCAACATATATGTTGCTTAATTGAACATTAATAATTTTTAAAATATTTCATTAATGCATTAAGAAAATTAAATAACTTAGACGTAAGTTATTAATTTCGATCAAAAAAATATTTAAATTAATTATATGAAAGTTATGGCTATGAAATTTCTCGATGTTTGAATTTTTTAAATTGGAGTTTCTTAGTTAGTGTATTCCCTTTTACTTGTTCGATGGGAATGAATGGCCGACATCATCAACTCTCCGAATCCTAGAATAATAACATAATTATTAAAGATAACGACAAAAGCTTTAAAAAATGAAAAATTGTATTGTTTTTACTTGACTGTAATTCGAGTCAGCAAGAAGTATAAATGACTTTGTTGGGTATATAGACATTTAAATGCATCTTAGAGGAGGAAAAGAAATGAATGAAATGACTTTGTTGGGTATATGGACATACTCAAGTGAAGTAAAATTCTTTCTTGCAACTGTTGAGGTTGTCAAAAGAAAAAGCTTTTGAAATTTTATGTGTGGAGAGTGAAAGGTGGACGACTTTATTTATAGTGATTAAGGATTTGAAGTGTAAGTACGACAAAATTAAGAATTTGGGTGGACTTTTTTGTATTTTCTATTTAAAATTAATATTTTTTTAAAAATACATAATGAATGTGTTAAGTAAATTAAAGAATTAATTCTAATGTTATTAGATTCAGTTAAACAAAATATTCTAATTAATTATGTAAAAATAACTGCTAAGTCACTTCTCGAAGTTCAAATTTTGTAAAAATCAGAGTACTTGAATTAATGAATAAACTTTTACTTGTTGGATGGGAATGTTTGGCCGGCATCTTCAAATATCCAAATCCTAAAATAATAAAATAATTAAGAAGGTTAACGATAAAATCGACAACAAAGTGAAAAATTCTATTTTTTATTGAATGTATTTTTCGTCAACAAGCAGTTATAATGAATTTGTTAGGTATATAGAAATATAAATGCATCTAAAAGGAGGAAATAAATGAAAGAAATGACTTTGTTGGGTATATAGACATAATCAAGTGCAGTAAATCTCTTTCTTGCTACTATTGCATCTCTCAAAAGATAGAGCTTCTCATATTTTTGTGTGTGGAGAGTGAAAGGGGGCCGACTTTATTCATAGTGATTCAGTATTTGAAGCGTATGGATGAGAAAATTAAGAATTTGGTTAAACTTCTTATGTTGCTCAATTCAACATTTATATTTCTAAAAATATATAATGAATTCGTCAATAAAATTAAAGAATTTAAGCTAAATTTATAAGATTCAGTCAAACAAAATATGCAAATTAATAATGTGAAAATTACAGCTAAGATAGTTCTCGAAGATTGAATTTTTTAAATCAGAGTACTCGAATTAATGAATACAGTTTTTCTAATCGGATGGGAATGAATATCCGACATCCTCAAATCTCCGTATCCTAAAATAATAACATAATTAAGAAAGTGAATGATAAAAATGCCATCAAAATGAAACAATGTATTTTTTTTAATTTAATGTATTTCAAGTAAACAAGAAGTTTTAATGATTTTGTTTGGTATATAGACATATAAATGCATCCAAAACGAGTAAAAGAAATGAATGGAATCATCTTGTTTGGTATATAGACATAGTCAAATGAAGTAAAGCTCTTTCTTGCTATTATTGAAGCTCTCAAATGAAAAACCTTTCGAAATTTTTTGTGTGAAGAGTGAAGGGGGGAGGGGGGTGAATTTATTTATAGTGATTCAGGATTTGAAGCGCAATTATGAAAAAATTTAGAATTTAGGTCAACATTTTATGTTGCTCAGTTAAACATTATGTAACGACCTGTTTAGTCGTTTTGAGCAACAAACTTCAATTCTGGAAAAACTGGCAGAAGCGACGGACCCCACGACGGACCGTCAAGGGCACGACGGACCGTCGCAGGGTCTTGTTTCAAAACACTTAGAAAATCTGAAATTGGGTATTGAAAATCGACTCTCTGAACTTCGTAACGGAGTGGCAGGACGGACCGTCACAGGTGTGACGGACCGTCACAGGCCATTCACCCAAAATCCAGTTTCTGAACTATGCGACAGACAGCAGGACGGACCATCGCAGGTGCGACGGCCCGTCACAGCTTGCGAAATCCCAGTTGGAGTCGGATTTCTGGTTAAGTTTTAAGGGACGTTTTTGACTATTCTTGCCTTAATTATAAATTTCATGGGTTTATATTAATAACTCAAATTCTTGGGGGTTAAAAGAGGTAACCCTAAGTTAATTAGTGGGGTATTATTGCCATCTTTTATTCTTAATTATATACTAATTAGGGTAAAAGAAAGAGGGTTTGAATAAGAATATAGAAAGAACAAGAAGGGAGAGAGAGAAACGATCGAGAAGAGGAGGAAAACACCAAGCTTTGAGGATTAACTTGCTTGATTTCAATTCTTCGGTGGAGGTAGGTTATGGTTTCATTCTTTCCTAAGTAAACTCTTAATAGTGAATGATATGTATTGGTAGTATTGTAAACCCTACTATATGCTTAATGGTATGTTTGCATGAATATGATTATGTGATCGTGATAAGATAAGCATGATGAAAGTATTGAATCCCAAATCTTAAAAAGAAACTCTAATATACATTATTAATGATGATGCCTTGGTATAGAAGAAGGCTTGATGAATTAAAGTAATGGGATTGATGATGCCTTGGTATAGAGAAGGCTTGATGATTTACGGAATGATATTAGTGGATCGGAGTGTCACGTTCCGACACATAGTATTAGTGGATCGGAGTGTCACGTTCCGACACATAGTATTAGTGGGACGGGTGTCACGAACCGACACGTAGAATTAGGGGATCGGAGTGTCATGTACCGACACATATAGGGGATCGGAGTGTCACGTACCGACACACATAGGGGATCGGGTGTCACGAACCGACACGTAGAATTAGGGGATCGGAGTGTCACGTACCGACACATATAGGGGATCGGAGTGTCACGTACCGACACATACAAGGGACCGGAGTGTCACGTACCGACACATATAGGGGATCGGAGTGTCACATACCGACACACATAGGGGATCGGGTGTCACGAACCGACACGTAGAATTAGGGGATCGGAGTGTCACGTATCGACACATAGTAGTAGGGGATCGGAGTGTCACGTACCGACACAAGAGGAAGAAAGATAATAAATCTTGAAAGATGATAATATACTCAATCTAATGAACTTAATTCCCAAATGAGTATGGAATTGAGGCTTGAGCCCTCATGGATGAACTTGATGGTACTTATTGATGATTATAGTACCTGTTGTTGCTACATGTTGAGTTTTATAGTTGATTTATGATATTACTTGATATATACTGTTCTCTATTTTGAGTTGACCGATGATATCTACTCAGTACCCGTGGTTTGTACTGACCCCTACTTTTATGTTTTCTTCTTGTTATTTGTGGAGTGCAGCAAACGTTCCGTCATCTTCAACTCAGCAGTGATTCTAGCCAGTCTTCGTCATATCGGAAATTCAGGGTGAGCTAATGCTTCTAGCTTGGACTGGGTCTTCTTCTTCAAGTCTTGATGCCTTGAACTTCCGGCATGGACTAGCTTCTTATGTATTTTTAGCTTTTAGAATACTCTTAGTTTAGTCATTTGATCGTAGATGTTCTTGTGATGATGACTTCAAGATTTTGGGGAGAATAATAGTTATTGATTTTATTAATGAGTTTAAGTCTTCCGCATTACTTTTGTTGACATTATATTGAAATGTTAAGGTTTAGATTTGGTTGGTTCGCTCACATAGGAGGGTAAGTGTGGGTGCCAGTCGCGGCCCAGATTTGGGTCGTGACAAACTTGGTATCAGAGCATTAGGTTCGTTTGTCTCATCACACAAGAACAGGTCTAGTAGAGTCTTAAGGAACGGTAGGGGGACGCCTTTACTTTTCCTTGAGAGGCTATAAGACTTTAGGAAAATTTCACTCTTTCATTCTTTCTTTCGTGCTACTACTTGAGTCCAATTGGTATCTAGGCGTACGAATTGGTATCTGGCCATCTTCACTCTCTGTCGCAGATGGTTAGAACTAGAGCAACGACTACGCCAACACCAACACCGGCCAGACAAGAAACAACTAAGCCAGCCTTCTAGTCCTCTAGGGGAAGAGGACGAACACCTAGTCCATCTGATACTAGGGCAATGACTCCTCCACCGACTAAGGAGGTAATAAGAGAAGGGGAGGATGGGGAAACTGAACAAGTGCAGAATGAGGGATTGCCACCTCAACCTACCCCAGAGATGATCAATAAGGTTCTGGCTTATCTTAGCGGGTTATCTGATCAAGGTCAGGCACCTCCAGTGTTTTCTGCGCCAACACCTCCCGTTTTAGAAGTACAACATGCAGCCACTATGGCTCCTCGTATGGAGGCCTCATTGGACATAGGCACATTTCCACGTCTGACTACTGGGCCTATAATGACAAATGATCAGCATGAACTTTTCAGTAAGTTCTTGAAATTGAAACCTCCGGTCTTCAAGGGTGCTGAATCGGACGATGCTTATGATTTTCTGGTTGACTGTCACGAGCTACTACACAAGATGGGTATAGTAGAACAGTTTGGTGTGGAGTTTGTGACTTATCAGTTTCAAGGGAACGCCAAAATGTGGTGGAGGTCACATATCGAGTGTCAATTAATAGAGGCACCACCTATGACTTGGGCCTCATTCTCTAGCTTGTTTATGGAGAAGTATATCCCCCGAACTTTGAGGGATAGGAAAAGGGATGAGTTCTTGAGCCTAGAGCAAGGTAGGATGTCGGTCAATGCATATGAGGCTAAGTTTTGTGCATTATCCCGGTATGCCACCCAACTATGTTTCAGTCCACAAGAGCGAATTCGCCGGTTTGTGAAAGGGTTGAGGTCAGAATTGCGGATTTCGGCTTTACAGATAGCGGCAACGGCAAAATCCTTCCAAGAGGTGGTAGACTTTGTGATAGAAGTTGAAGGAGTGAAGCCAGACGACTTCACCACAACATCGACATCAAAAAGGTTTCGAAAGGGAGGTGAGTTTAATGGTTCTTACACTAGAGGACAGGGTTCGGGAAGTTACTCAGTCCAACCAATTCAGTCTTCACTACAGACTGTAGTTGGGGGACCACCTCAGACCGGTTAACACTTCTCCGAGGGGCCTATGCTTGACTCCAGAGAATGTTATGGATGTGGGGAGATTGGACATATTAGGAAAAATTGCCCCAGACAATGTTATAGACCCCCAATAGCTAGAGGTAGAGGTGGTCATGGTAGAGGCCGTTATTCTGGAGGACGTGGTGGTCGAGGTAATGGTGGTCACCAAAACGGCAGAGGTAATGGGCAAACTGGGGCAACTATATCACAACATGGTAGGGGCAACGGACAGACGAACGATAGGGCCCATTGTTACGCTTTCCCTAGGCGGTCTGAAGCGGAGGCATCTGATGCTGTCATCACAGGTAATCTTTTGGTTTGTGATTGCATGGCTTCTGTATTATTTGATCCCGGATCAACATTTTCTTATGTATCTTCCGCATTTGCTAATGGTCTTAATTTACATTGTGAATTGCTTGACATACCTATTCGTGTTTCTACTTCGGTGGGTGAGTCTGTGATAGTTGAAAAGGTGTATAGGTCTTGTCTTGTAACTTTTGTGGGGAGCAACACTTATGTAGATTTGGTTATCTTAGAAATGGATGATTTTGATGTAATTCTGGGTATGACTTGGCTTTCTCCGCAATTTGCGATCTTGGATTGTAATGCTAAAACGGTGACGTTAGCCAAGCCTGGGACAGATCCGTTAATGTGGGAGGGTGAATACACTTCCAATCCGGTGCGTATCATCTCCTTTCTTCGTGCTAAGAAAATGGTTAGTAAAGGGTGTTTAGCTTTCTTGGCACATCTCAAGGATGACACTACGCAAGTACCTTCAATTGAGTCGGTTTCGGTAGTCCACGAGTTTTTTGATGTGTTCCCTGCAGATCTTCCTGGTATGCCACCAGATAGGGATATTGACTTCTGTATCGATCTTGAACCGGACACACGCCCCATTTCTATACCCCCTTATAGAATGGCTCCCGCGGAGTTAAGAGAGTTAAAAGCCCAAATTCAAGAGTTGTTAAACAAAGGCTTTATTAGACCAAGTGCATCTCCTTGGGGTGCTCCGGTTTTGTTTGTAAAGAAGAAGGATGGGAGTTTTCGAATGTGTATAGACTACAGACAACTAAACAAAGTAACCATAAAGAACAAGTATCCTCTTCCTCGCATTGATGACTTGTTCAATCAGTTACAAGGTGCTTGTGTCTTCTCTAAGATTGACTTGAGATCCGGTTATCATCAATTGAAAATACGGGCAACGGATATGCCAAAGACTGCTTTTCGAACGAGGTATGGGTATTACGAATTTGTAGTGATGTCTTTTGGTCTTACGAATGCCCCTGCTGCGTTCATGAGCTTGATGAACGGGATTTTTAATCCATATTTGGACCTCTTCATGATCGTATTTATTGATGATATATTGGTATACTCAAAGAGCAAGAAGGAACATGAAGAGCATTTGAGAATGGTATTGGAAATGTTAAGGGAGAAAAAGCTTTATGCCAAGTTCTCTAAGTGTGAGTTTTGGCTAGATGCAGTGTCCTTCTTGGGGCACGTGGTTTCTAAAGAAGGAGTGATGGTGCATCCTTCTAAGATTGAGACAGTGAAGAATTGGGTCAGACCTACTAATGTGTCAGAAATAAGGAGCTTTGTTGGGTTAGCTAGCTACTACCGCCGATTCGTCAAGGGATTCTCTTCTATTGCTTCCCAACTGACGAACTTGACTAAGCAAAATGTTCCATTTGTATGGTCGGATGAGTGTGAGGAAAGCTTTCAGAAGCTCAAGACTTTGTTGACTACCGCACCTATCCTTACCTTGCCAGTAGAGGGTAAGAACTTCATTGTTTATTGTGATGCATCCTATTCTGGTTTGGGTGCAGTACTAATGCAAGACAAGAGTGTGATTGCTTATGCTTCAAGGCAATTAAAGGTGCATGAACGTAACTATCCGACCCACGATTTGGAATTGGTTGCGGTTGTGTTTGCATTAAAGCAATGGAGACACTATTTATATGGGGTTAAGCGTGAGGTCTACACGGATCATCGTAGCCTTCAGTATGTCTTTACTCAGAAAGATTTGAACTTAAGACAGAGGATATGGATGGAGTTACTAAAGGACTACGATATCACTATCTTGTATCATCCGGGGAAGGCGAATGTTGTAGCGGATGCTTTAAGTAGAAAGGTGGGAAGCATGGGAAGTCTAGCTCACTTGCAAGCTTCTAGACGCCCACTGGCTAGAGAGGTTCAGACTCTAGCTAATGACTTGATGAGATTAGAAGTAAATGAGAAGGGAGGGTTGTTGGCTTCTGTGGAGTCAAGATCTTCCTTTCTTGACAAGATTAAGGGAAGACAGTCTGATGATGAGAAACTGCACAGAATTCAAGATAAGGTATTGCGAGGAGAGGCTAAGGAAGCACAAATTGATGAGGAAGGTGTTTTGAGGATCAAGGGAAGGGTATGTGTACCCCGCGTCGATGGTTTGATCAACACTATTCTGACAGAGGCTCATAGTTCAAGGTATTCTATACATCCGGGCGCAACCAAGATGTATCGTGACCTAAAGCAACACTTTTGGTGGAGTAGAATGAAGCGTGATATTGTTGACTTTATTGCCAAGTGTCCAAACTGTCAACAAGTAAAGTATGAACACCAGAGGCCCGGAGGAACAGTTCAGAGAATGCCCATTCCTGAATGGAAGTGGGAGAGAATTGCAATGGACTTTGTGGTTGGTCTCCCCAAGACATTGGGAAAGTTTGATTCTATTTGGCTAATTGTTGATAGGTTAACTAAGTCTTCTCACTTCATTCCGGTCAAGGTGACTTACAATGCAGAGAAGTTAGCCAAACTTTACATCTCGGAAGTGGTGCGATTGCATGGGGTTCCACTATCCATCATATCAGATAGAGGTACGCAGTTTACTTCTAAGTTTTGGAAAACATTGCATGCGGAATTGGGTACAAGGTTGGACCTTAGTACTGCGTTCCATCCTCAGAACGATGGTCAGTCTGAGCGAACGATTCAAGTGTTGGAGGATATGCTTCGTGCATGTGTGATAGAGTTTGGTGGTCATTGGGATAGCTTCCTACCCTTAGCGGAATTTTCATACAATAATAGCTATCACTCAAGCATTGATATGGCTCCATTTGAAGCATTGTATGGTAGGAGATGTAGGTCTCCCATTGGTTGGTTTGATGCGTTCGAGGTTAGACCTTGGGGTACTGATCTCTTGAGGGATTCGATGGAAAAAGTGAAGTCTATTCAAGAAAAGCTTCTAGCGGCGCAAAGTAGACAAAAAGAATATGCAGATCGAAAGGTTAGAGACTTAGAGTTCATGGAGGGTGAACAAGTCTTGTTGAAAGTTTCACCAATGAAAGGGGTGATGCGGTTTGGTAAAAGGGGTAAACTAAGTCCAAGGTACATTGGACCATTTGAAGTACTTAAGCGAGTAGGGGAGGTGGCTTATGAGTTAGCCTTGCCTCCAGGGCTGCTCGGAGTACATCCGGTATTCCATGTGTCGATGTTGAAAAGATACCATGGAAATGGAAACTACATTATCCGTTGGGATTCAATTTTGTTTGATCAGAACTTGTCTTATGAGGAGGAGCCTATTGCTATTCTAGATAGAGAAGTTCGCAAGTTGTGGTCAAGAGAGATTGCATCCATCAAGGTGCAATGGAAGAATCGACCGGTTGAAGAAGCCACTTGGGAGAAGGAGGCAGATATGCGAGAAAAATACCCACTTCTATTTACAGATTCAGGTACTCCTTTTCGCCCTTGTTTTCCTTCTTTTGATCGTTCGGGGACGAATGATGGGTAAATTAATATCTATTGTAACGACCTATTTAGTCATTTTGAGCAACAAACTTCAATTCTGGAAAAACTGGCAGAAGCGACGGACCCCACGACGGACCGTCAAGGGCACGACGGACCGTCGAAGGGTCTCGTTTCAAAACACTTAGAAAATCTGAAATTGGGTACTGAAAATCAACTCTCTGAACTTCGTAACGGAGTGGCAGGACGGATCGTCACAGGTGTGACCGACCGTCACAGGCCATTCACCCAAAATCCAGTTTCTGAACTATGCGACGGACAGCAGGACGGACCGTCGCAGGTGCGACGGCCCGTCACAGCTTGCGTAATCCCAGTTGGAGTCGGATTTCTGGTTAAGTTTTAAGGGACGTTTTTGACTATTCTTGCCTTAATTATAAAGTTCGTGGGTTTATAATAATAACTTAAATTCTTGGGGGTTAAAAGAGGTAACCCTAAGTTAATTAGTGGGGTATTATTGCCATCTTTTATTCTTAATTATATACTAATTAGGGTAAAAGAAAGAAGGTTTGAATAAGAAAATAGAAAGAACAAGAAGGGAGAGAGAGAAACGATCGAGAAGAGGAGGAAAACACCAAGCTTTGAGGATTAACTTGCTTGATTTCAATTCTTCGGTGGAGGTAGGTTATGGTTTCATGCTTTCCTAAGTAAACTCTTAATAGTGAATGATATGTATTGGTAGTATTGTAAACCCTTCTATATGCTTAATGGTATGTTTGCATGAATATGATTATGTGATTGTGATAAGATAAGCATGATGAAAGTATTGAATCCCAAATCTTGAAAAGAAACTCTAATATACATTATTAATGATGATGCCTTGGTATAGAAGAAGGCTTGATGAATTAAAGTAATGGGATTGATGATGCCTTGGTATAGAGAAGGCTTGATGATTTACGGAATGATATTAGTGGATCGGAGTGTCACGTTCCGACACATAGTATTAGTGGATCGGAGTGTCACGTTCCGACACATAGTATTAGTGGGACGGGTGTCACGAACCGACACGTAGAATTAGGGGATCGGAGTGTCATGTACCGACACATATAGGGGATCGGAGTGTCACGTACCGACACACATAGGGGATCGGGTGTCACGAACCGACACGTAGAATTAGGGGATCGGAGTGTCACGTACCGACACATATAGGGGATCGGAGTGTCACGTACCGACACATACAAGGGACCGGAGTGTCACGTACCGACACATATAGGGGATCGGAGTGTCACATACCGACACACATAGGGGATCGGGTGTCACGAACCGACACGTAGAATTAGGGGATCGGAGTGTCACGTATCGACACATAGTAGTAGGGGATCGGAGTGTCACGTACCGACACAAGAGGAAGAAAGATAATAAATCTTGAAAGATGATAATATACTCAATCTAATGAACTTAATTCCCAAATGAGTATGGAATTGAGGCTTGAGCCCTCATGGATGAACTTGATGGTACTTATTGATGATTATAGTACCTGTTGTTGCTACATGTTGAGTTTTATAGTTGATTTATGATATTACTTGATATATACTGTTCTCTATTTTGAGTTGACCGATGATATCTACTCAGTACCCGTGGTTTGTACTGACCCCTACTTTTATGTTTTCTTCTTGTTATTTGTGGAGTGCAGCAAACGTTCCGTCATCTTCAACTCAGCAGTGATTCTAGCCAGTCTTCGTCATATCGGAAATTCAAGGTGAGCTAATGCTTCTAGCTTGGACTGGGTCTTCTTCTTCAAGTCTTGATGCCTTGAACTTCCGGCATGGACTAGCTTCTTATGTATTTTTAGCTTTTAGAATACTCTTAGTTTAGTCATTTGATCGTAGATGTTCTTGTGATGATGACTTCCAGATTTTGGGGAGAATAATAGTTATTGATTTTATTAATGAGTTTAAGTCTTCCGCATTACTTTTGTTGACATTATATTGAAATGTTAAGGTTTAGATTTGGTTGGTTCGCTCACATAGGAGGGTAAGTGTGGGTGCCAGTCGCGGCCCAGATTTGGGTCGTGACAAACTTGGTATCAGAGCATTAGGTTCGTTTGTCTCATCACACAAGAACAGGTCTAGTAGAGTCTTAAGGAACGGTAGAGGGACGCCTTTACTTTTCCTTGAGAGGCTATAAGACTTTAGGAAAATTTCACTCTTTCATTCTTTCTTTCGTGCTACTACTTGAGTCCAATTGGTATCTAGGCGTACGAATTGGTATCTGGCCATCTTCACTCTCTGTCGCAGATGGTTAGAACTAGAGCAACGACTACGCCAACACCAACACCGGCCAGACAAGAAACAACTAAGCCAGCCTTCTAGTCCTCTAGGGGAAGAGGACGAACACCTAGTCCATCTGATACTAGGGCAATGACTCCTCCACCGACTAAGGAGGTAATAAGAGAAGGGGAGGATGGGGAAACTGAACAAGTGCAGAATGAGGGATTGCCACCTCAACCTACCCCAGAGATGATCAATCAGGTTCTGGCTTATCTTAGCGGGTTATCTGATCAAGGTCAGGCACCTCCAGTGTTTTCTGCGCCAACACCTCCCGTTTTAGAAGTACAACATGCAGCCACTATGGCTCCTCGTATGGAGGCCTCATTGGACATAGGCACATTTCCACGTCTGACTACTGGGCCTATAATGACAAATGATCAGCATGAACTTTTCAGTAAGTTCTTGAAATTGAAACCTCCGGTCTTCAAGGGTGCTGAATCGGACGATGCTTATGATTTTCTGGTTGACTGTCACGAGCTACTACACAAGATGGGTATAGTAGAACAGTTTGGTGTGGAGTTTGTGACTTATCAGTTTCAAGGGAACGCCAAAATGTGGTGGAGGTCACATATCGAGTGTCAATTAATAGAGGCACCACCTATGACTTGGGCCTCATTCTCTAGCTTGTTTATGGAGAAGTATATCCCCCGAACTTTGAGGGATAGGAAAAGGGATGAGTTCTTGAGCCTAGAGCAAGGTAGGATGTCGGTCAATGCATATGAGGCTAAGTTTTGTGCATTATCCCGGTATGCCACCCAACTATGTTTCAGTCCACAAGAGCGAATTCGCCGGTTTGTGAAAGGGTTGAGGTCAGAATTGCGGATTTCGGCTTTACAGATAGCGGCAACGGCAAAATCCTTCCAAGAGGTGGTAGACTTTGTGATAGAAGTTGAAGGAGTGAAGCCAGACGACTTCACCACAACATCGACATCAAAAAGGTTTCGAAAGGGAGGTGAGTTTAATGGTTCTTACACTAGAGGACAGGGTTCGGGAAGTTACTCAGTCCAACCAATTCAGTCTTCACTACAGACTGTAGTTGGGGGACCACCTCAGACCGGTTAACACTTCTCCGAGGGGCCTATGCTTGACTCCAGAGAATGTTATGGATGTGGGGAGATTGGACATATTAGGAAAAATTGCCCCAGACAATGTTATAGACCCCCAATAGCTAGAGGTAGAGGTGGTCATGGTAGAGGCCGTTATTCTGGAGGACGTGGTGGTCGAGGTAATGGTGGTCACAAAAACGGCAGAGGTAATGGGCAAACTGGGGCAACTATATCACAACATGGTAGGGGCAACGGACAGACGAACGATAGGGCCCATTGTTACGCTTTCCCTAGGCGGTCTGAAGCGGAGGCATCTGATGCTGTCATCACAGGTAATCTTTTGGTTTGTGATTGCATGGCTTCTGTATTATTTGATCCCGGATCAACATTTTCTTATGTATCTTCTGCATTTGCTAATGGTCTTAATTTACATTGTGAATTGCTTGACATACCTATTCGTGTTTCTACTTCGGTGGGTGAGTCTGTGATAGTTGAAAAGGTGTATAGGTCTTGTCTTGTAACTTTTGTGGGGAGCAACACTTATGTAGATTTGGTTATCTTAGAAATGGATGATTTTGATGTAATTCTGGGTATGACTTGGCTTTCTCCGCAATTTGCGATCTTGGATTGTAATGCTAATACGGTGACGTTAGCCAAGCCTGGGACAGATCCGTTAATGTGGGAGGGTGAATACACTTCCAATCCGGTGCGTATCATCTCCTTTCTTCGTGCTAAGAAAATGGTTAGTAAAGGGTGTTTAGCTTTCTTGGCACATCTCAAGGATGACACTACGCAAGTACCTTCAATTGAGTCGGTTTCGGTAGTCCACGAGTTTTTGGATGTGTTCCCTGCAGATCTTCCTGGTATGCCACCAGATAGGGATATTGACTTCTGTATCGATCTTGAACCGGACACACGCCCCATTTCTATACCCCCTTATAGAATGGCTCCCGCGGAGTTAAGAGAGTTAAAAGCCCAAATTCAAGAGTTGTTAAACAAAGGCTTTATTAGACCAAGTGCATCTCCTTGGGGTGCTCCGGTTTTGTTTGTAAAGAAGAAGGATGGGAGTTTTCGAATGTGTATAGACTACAGACAACTAAACAAAGTAACCATAAAGAACAAGTATCCTCTTCCTCGCATTGATGACTTGTTCAATCAGTTACAAGGTGCTTGTGTCTTCTCTAAGATTGACTTGAGATCCGGTTATCATCAATTGAAAATACGGGCAACGGATATGCCAAAGACTGCTTTTCGAACGAGGTATGGGTATTACGAATTTGTAGTGATGTCTTTTGGTCTTACGAATGCCCCTGCTGCGTTCATGAGCTTGATGAACGGGATTTTTAATCCATATTTGGACCTCTTCATGATCGTATTTATTGATGATATATTGGTATACTCAAAGAGCAAGAAGGAACATGAAGAGCATTTGAGAATGGTATTGGAAATGTTAAGGGAGAAAAAGCTTTATGCCAAGTTCTCTAAGTGTGAGTTTTGGCTAGATGCAGTGTCCTTCTTGGGGCACGTGGTTTCTAAAGAAGGAGTGATGGTGCATCCTTCTAAGATTGAGACAGTGAAGAATTGGGTCAGACCTACTAATGTGTCAGAAATAAGGAGCTTTGTTGGGTTAGCTAGCTACTACCGCCGATTCGTCAAGGGATTCTCTTCTATTGCTTCCCAACTGACGAACTTGACTAAGCAAAATGTTCCATTTGTATGGTCGGATGAGTGTGAGGAAAGCTTTCAGAAGCTCAAGACTTTGTTGACTACCGCACCTATCCTTACCTTGCCAGTAGAGGGTAAGAACTTCATTGTTTATTGTGATGCATCCTATTCTGGTTTGGGTGCAGTACTAATGCAAGACAAGAGTGTGATTGCTTATGCTTCAAGGCAATTAAAGGTGCATGAACGTAACTATCCGACCCACGATTTGGAATTGGTTGCGGTTGTGTTTGCATTAAAGCAATGGAGACACTATTTATATGGGGTTAAGCGTGAGGTCTACACGGATCATCGTAGCCTTCAGTATGTCTTTACTCAGAAAGATTTGAACTTAAGACAGAGGATATGGATGGAGTTACTAAAGGACTACGATATCACTATCTTGTATCATCCGGGGAAGGCGAATGTTGTAGCGGATGCTTTAAGTAGAAAGGTGGGAAGACTGGGAAGTCTAGCTCACTTGCAAGCTTCTAGACGCCCACTGGCTAGAGAGGTTCAGACTCTAGCTAATGACTTGATGAGATTAGAAGTAAATGAGAAGGGAGGGTTGTTGGCTTCTGTGGAGTCAAGATCTTCCTTTCTTGACAAGATTAAGGGAAGACAGTCTGATGATGAGAAACTGCGCAGAATTCAAGATAAGGTATTGCGAGGAGAGGCTAAGGAAGCACAAATTGATGAGGAAGGTGTTTTGAGGATCAAGGGAAGGGTATGTGTACCCCGCGTCGATGGTTTGATCAACACTATTCTGACAGAGGCTCATAGTTCAAGGTATTCTATACATCCGGGCGCAACCAAGATGTATCGTGACCTAAAGCAACACTTTTGGTGGAGTAGAATGAAGCGTGATATTGTTGACTTTATTGCCAAGTGTCCAAACTGTCAACAAGTAAAGTATGAACACCAGAGGCCCGGAGGAACAGTTCAGAGAATGCCCATTCCTGAATGGAAGTGGGAGAGAATTGCAATGGACTTTGTGGTTGGTCTCCCCAAGACATTGGGAAAGTTTGATTCTATTTGGCTAATTGTTGATAGGTTAACTAAGTCTTCTCACTTCATTCCGGTCAAGGTGACTTACAATGCAGAGAAGTTAGCCAAACTTTACATCTCGGAAGTGGTGCGATTGCATGGGGTTCCACTATCCATCATATCAGATAGAGGTACGCAGTTTACTTCTAAGTTTTGGAAAACATTGCATGCGGAATTGGGTACTAGGTTGGACCTTAGTACTGCGTTCCATCCTCAGAACGATGGTCAGTCTGAGCGAACGATTCAAGTGTTGGAGGATATGCTTCGTGCATGTGTGATAGAGTTTGGTGGTCATTGGGATAGCTTCCTACCCTTAGCGGAATTTTCATACAATAATAGCTATCACTCAAGCATTGATATGGCTCCATTTGAAGCATTGTATGGTAGGAGATGTAGGTCTCCCATTGGTTGGTTTGATGCGTTCGAGGTTAGACCTTGGGGTACTGATCTCTTGAGGGATTCGATGGAAAAAGTGAAGTCTATTCAAGAAAAGCTTCTAGCGGCGCAAAGTAGACAAAAAGAATATGCAGATCGAAAGGTTAGAGACTTAGAGTTCATGGAGGGTGAACAAGTCTTGTTGAAAGTTTCACCAATGAAAGGGGTGATGCGGTTTGGTAAAAGGGGTAAACTAAGTCCAAGGTACATTGGACCATTTGAAGTACTTAAGCGAGTAGGGGAGGTGGCTTATGAGTTAGCCTTGCCTCCAGGGCTGCTCGGAGTACATCCGGTATTCCATGTGTCGATGTTGAAAAGATACCATGGAAATGGAAACTACATTATCCGTTGGGATTCAATTTTGTTTGATCAGAACTTGTCTTATGAGGAGGAGCCTATTTCTATTCTAGATAGAGAAGTTCGCAAGTTGTGGTCAAGAGAGATTGCATCCATCAAGGTGCAATGGAAGAATCGACCGGTTGAAGAAGCCACTTGGGAGAAGGAGGCAGATATGCGAGAAAAATACCCACATCTATTTACAGATTCAGGTACTCCTTTTCGCCCTTGTTTTCCTTCTTTTGATCGTTCGGGGACGAATGATGGGTAAATTAATATCTATTGTAACGACCTATTTAGTCGTTTTGAGCAACAAACTTCAATTCTGGAAAAACTGGCAGAAGCGACGGACCCCACGACGGACCGTCAAGGGCACGACGGACCGTCGCAGGGTCTCGTTTCAAAACACTTAGAAAATCTGAAATTGGGTACTGAAAATCAACTCTCTGAACTTCGTAACGGAGTGGCAGGACGGATCGTCACAGGTGTGACCGACCGTCACAGGCCATTCACCCAAAATCCAGTTTCTGAACTATGCGACGGACAGCAGGACGGACCGTCGCAGGTGCGACGGCCCGTCACAGCTTGCGTAATCCCAGTTGGAGTCGGATTTCTGGTTAAGTTTTAAGGGACGTTTTTGACTATTCTTGCCTTAATTATAAAGTTCGTGGGTTTATAATAATAACTTAAATTCTTGGGGGTTAAAAGAGGTAACCCTAAGTTAATTAGTGGGGTATTATTGCCATCTTTTATTCTTAATTATATACTAATTAGGGTAAAAGAAAGAAGGTTTGAATAAGAAAATAGAAAGAACAAGAAGGGAGAGAGAGAAACGATCGAGAAGAGGAGGAAAACACCAAGCTTTGAGGATTAACTTGCTTGATTTCAATTCTTCGGTGGAGGTAGGTTATGGTTTCATGCTTTCCTAAGTAAACTCTTAATAGTGAATGATATGTATTGGTAGTATTGTAAACCCTACTATATGCTTAATGGTATGTTTGCATGAATATGATTATGTGATTGTGATAAGATAAGCATGATGAAAGTATTGAATCCCAAATCTTGAAAAGAAACTCTAATATACATTATTAATGATGATGCCTTGGTATAGAAGAAGGCTTGATGAATTAAAGTAATGGGATTGATGATGCCTTGGTATAGAGAAGGCTTGATGATTTACGGAATGATATTAGTGGATCGGAGTGTCACGTTCCGACACATAGTATTAGTGGATCGGAGTGTCACGTTCCGACACATAGTATTAGTGGGACGGGTGTCACGAACCGACACGTAGAATTAGGGGATCGGAGTGTCACGTACCGACACATATAGGGGATTAGAGTGTCACGTACCGACACATATAGGGGATCAGAGTGTCACGTACCGACACATATAGGGGATCGGAGTGTCACGTACCGACACACATAGGGGATCGGGTGTCACGAACCGACACGTAGAATTAGGTGATCGGAGTGTCACGTACCGACACATATAAGGGACCGGAGTGTCACGTACCGACACATATAGGGGATCAGAGTGTCACGTACCGACACATATAGGGGATCGGAGTGTCACGTACCGACACACATAGGGGATCGGGTGTCACGAACCGACACGTAGAATTAGGGGATCGGAGTGTCACGTACCAACACATAGTAGTAGGGGATCGGAGTGTCACATACCGACACAAGAGGAAGAAAGATAATGAATCTTGAAAGATGATAATATACTCAATCTAATGAACTTAATTCCCAAATGAGTATGGCATTGAGGCTTGAGCCCTCATGGATGAACTTGATGGTACTTATTGATGATTATAGTACCTGTTGTTGCTACATGTTGAGTTTTATAGTTGATTTATGATATTACTTGATATATACTGTTCTCTATTTTGAGTTGACCGACGATATCTACTCAGTACCCGTGGTTTGTACTGACCCCTACTTTTATGTTTTCTTCTTGTTATTTGTGGAGTGCAGCAAACGTTCCGTCATCTTCAACTCAGCAGTGATTCTAGCCAGTCTTCGTCATATCGGAAATTCAGGGTGAGCTAATGCTTCTAGCTTGGACTGGGTCTTGTTCTTCAAGTCTTGATGCCTTGAACTTCCGGTGGACTAGCTTCTTATGTATTTTTAGCTTTTAGAATACTCTTAGTTTAGTCATTTGATCGTAGATGTTCTTGTGATGATGACTTCCAGATTTTGGGGAGAATAATAGTTATTGATTTTATTAATGAGTTTAAGTCTTCCGCATTACTTTTGTTGATATTATATTGAAATGTTAAGGTTTAGATTTGGTTGGTTCGCTCACATAGGAGGGTAAGTGTGGGTGCCAGTCGCGGCCCGGATTTGGGTCGTGACACATTAATATTTTCAAAAATATTTAATAAATGCATTAAGAAAATGAAAGAATATAGACTTTAGACTAAAAATATTAGATTCGGTCAAACAAAATATTTGAATTAATTATATGAAAGTATATCTAAGAAACTTCTCAAAGATTGATTTTTTTTAAATTGGACTACCTTATTAGTGAAAAGCCTTTTACTTGGCGGATAGGAATGAATGGAAGGCATCCTCAACTCTCAGAGTCCTAAATAATAACATAATTGTGAGAGTGAATAATAGAATCGTCCAAAATTAAAATGAAAAAGTGTATTGTTTTTAATTGAATATAATTCGAGTCAGCAACCAGTATAGATGACTTTGTTAAAAGAAATGACTTTGTTGGGTATATATTCATACTCAAGTGAAGTGAAGATCTTTCTTGCTACTATTGAAGCTCTCAAAAGAAAGAGCCTTTGAGATTTTATGTGTGGAGGGTGAAAGGGGGAAAACTTTATTTATAGTGATTCATGATTTGAAGAGTAAGTATGAAAAAATTAAGAATTTGGGTCACCTTTTTATGTTGGCTCAACTTTTTATGTTACTCAATTCAACATTAATATTTTATAAAATATATACTGAATGTATTAAAAAATTAATGAATTTAGAATTAAGTTACTAGATTAGGTCAACAAAATAATAGAATTAATTATGTGAAAATAATAGGTAAGACACTTCTCGAAGTTTGAATTATTTAAATTAGAGTACCCGAATTAGTGAATACCATTTTACTTGTCGGATGGGAATGAATGGCAAGCATCCTTAACATTCCGAATCCTTAACTCATATATATATATATATATATATATATATATATATATATATATATATAAATAAGATAACCTTAGGCCCGCTATGTTGCGCCACCACAAGCAAGAATTCTCTTTAAATTTATTTTATTTTCAAAACTAGCCTTCCCCTTTCATGAAAATTTATAACTTTATGAGAACATGTATATTTTTTCATGATAAATTCCAACTTTAATGAAACATTGTAACTTTTTTCATGAAAAGTTGTGACTTTTATGAAAAGTAATGACTTTTATGAAGGGTTGCAACTTTTATAAATAGTTGAGCCTTTTATGAAATGTTATTCCCTTTCCGAAGTGTTGTAATTCTTCCAAAGAGTTGTGACCTTTTTGATAAGACACAATAATTTTTTCTACAATACCCCTTTTTGTCTATAAATTGAGGACTAGATTGAGTATTCAGAAGACTCAATTTTTTTAATCTTTTTCTTTCTACTGTTGTATATCTTGGTTTTTTTTTACAATTATTAGTTTAGGTTTATTTTATTAATTGTCCTTTTTTAGTATATGCTTTAAACATTGTTATTTTTGTTTATGCATAGTTATTATTAGAAGTATTTGTTTTTACAGATTAAATAACAAATGTCAATTGAATAATCAAGCAAGTTTTCTCTACAGAAATTGTTGAAGGTACATTAATAAAGCCCTTTCAAATCTCAAATTTCTTCATCAAGAACATTATTCCTTCAGATACAAAGATGCAATTTTTTGTTGTTCAGAAAATCCTCTGAGAGTCAATGACTTTGCATGCCCATATTTTTTAATTTTGATGTTGTTATCTGTTTTTACGAAAATTTATCATTGAATTTATGAGTACTTTAAAGATTGAAACTTGATTGAAGTATTAGTCAATTTTTTTTGAGATATGTTATTTCAAAATAGAGGAAATTTTTTTGATTGAAGTGTTAGATTGATGTGTTATCATCATTGAATAACTCATAGTTTAGTCCCTATAGTGTATCTTTTTCCTCGCTGTTTTGTTGTCTCCTTACAATTGTATTGATTTTTTTGTTTGGTATGTATATAATCTAACTATTATAATGATTCTCGACCTTTTAATGTTTTCCTATTTTTTCTTTTTCATTCGGCTATTCTAAATATTTTTGTTGCAAGTTGTGATTGTTTTCGTTAAGCTTAATAAGAAAAATACCAAACAAAAACTACTCTAAATAAAAGTAACATCTTAATGTACAAAATATATGTGTATTAACATAGATTTGTTATCCTTGATGACCGAAGTCATTGTCGAGCGTTTGAATAATCTAGTTAGAATCTTTTTTATTTTTTTAATATTCTAGAATGTTTCTTTAACATGAGTCTAGAATCTAACATTTTGATCGATTTGTGCTTTCATAATGCAACAATCATACGTAAATATTCTTGAAAAATTCATAAAGTTTCATTGATGAAGCATTTGAAAAAGTCATTCCCAGTTTAATGACGAATGATCTTCTATAGTGGTCAACCATATAATTTCGTTGTTGTTCAAAATTTATTTTCTCCTTCAATAAAGTTTCGTTAGAGTAACAAATTAATATTAACAAAAAGTGGTGAACATTTGACCTCAGATAAGTAGATTGTCTCGAAAAAAAATTAGTTATGTTGTTGTAGTGTACATTTTTTAATAGTCTTAATTTATTTATAACTAATATTTTATCATCAAAATTTTGAATAAATCTATTTACAGAAGGACTTATTCTAACTATAAAATTATAAGATTCTACATTTTTTATATAAAAAAAATATATCAAAAGTGATGTTTAGTCGCTACATAAAAACATCAATCAATTTTAACGAGATAATTATACAATATAACATATAATATGAAAAATTATGTAAAAGATAGAAAAAAAGATACTAACATATTTTTAAACAATATTATATATTTACAATTCTTAAAACATGTGAGAATGTAAAATAGTTTAATTTCTTCAGAAATGTCCTAAAAATCTACAATACCTTACTTTTTTTTCCATATAAAATTGTTTATTGGGAAGGTATTCAAAAGGTTAGAGAGATAAGTTATGCCTGCGCAAAGCGCGGGTAAATTACTTAGTAATAACATAATGATGAATGTAAAATACAAAATAGCCAAGAAAAGGAAATATTGTATTTTTTTAATTTACTATAATTCGAGTCAACAAGAAGTATAAATGCTTTTAGGTATATTAACAAATAAATGCATCTTAAAGGAGAAAAATAAATGACTTATTTATGTATATAGACATACTCAAGTGAAATAAAAATCTTTGTTGCTACTATTGAAGCTGTCAAAAGAAAAAGCTTTTGAGATTTTATGTGCCAAGAGTGAAAGGGGCGCGACTTTATTTGTAGTTATTAAGGATTTGAATCCGAAGAATGAAAAAATTAAGAATTTACGTCAACTTTTTATGTTGGTCAATTCAAATTTAATATTTTTTTTAAAAAAATATAATGAATGCATTAAGAAAAATATAGAATTTAGAATAAAGTTATAATTCAAATTGTATGTGTGAAAATTTGGGCGAAGACAGTTCTCGAAGTTTGAATTGTTTAAATCGAAGTAGCTGAATTAGTGAATATACTTTTACTTGCTGGATGGGAATGTACGGTCGGCATCTTCAAATCTGTGAATCATAAAAAAATTACATAATTAATAAAGTGAATGATAAAATTATCAACAAAATGAGAAAGTGTATTGTTTTAATTGAATGCATTTCGACTCAACAAGCATTTTTAATGACTTTTTTAGGCATATAGGCATATAAATGAATCTACAAGGAGGAAAATAAATGAATAAAATGACTTTGTTGTGTATATAGACATATTCAAGTTAGGTAAATCTCTTTCTTGCTATTATTGAAGTTCTCAAAAGAAAGAACTTTGGATATTTTGTGTGGAGAGTGAAAGAGGGACGACTTTACTCATAGCGATTCAGGATTTGACGCGTAGTATGAAAAAATAAGAATTTCAATCACTTTTTGTGTTCCTCAAATCCACATTATTTTTTAAAAAATATATATAATGAATGCATTATAACTTTAAAGAATTTAGACTAAAGTTATCAGATTCGATTAAATAAAAGATTCAAATTAATTATGTGAAAATAATGGCTAAGACACTTCTCTAAGTTTAAATTTTTTTAAATTGAAGTACCCAAATTAATGAATACGGATTTTCTTTCTGGAAGGAAATGAATGGTCGGCATCATCACATATCCTAATCCTATAATAATAACATAATTACGAAAGTGAACGATAAAATTGTCAATAAAATGAAAAAGTGTATTGTTTTTAATTGAATGTATTTCGAGTAAAAATGTAGTTTTAATGACTTTGTTTGGTATATAGACAGATAAATGCATCTAAAAATAGGGGGAAAAAATGAAAGGATCACCTTTTCTAGGTATATAGATATACTCAAGTGAAGTAATGCTTTATCTTGTAATTATTGAAGCTCTCAAAACAAAGAGCATTCAAGATTTTGTGTATGGGAAGACTTTATTTAAAGTTATTTACGATTTAAAGAGTAAATACGAAGAAATTAAGAATTTGTATCAACATATTATGTTGCTCAGTTCAACATTAATTTTTTAAAAAAATATTTAATGAATGTGTTAAGAAAATTAAAGAATTTAGACTAAAGTTATTAGATTCGGCCAAACACACTATTTGAATTTATTATATGAAAGTTATAGCTAAGAAACTTCTCGAAGTTTGAATTTTTGAAATTGGAGTTTCTGAATTAGTGAATACCCTTTTACTTGATGGATGAGAATGAATGGCCGGCATCCTCAACTCTCCGAATCCTAAAATAATAACATAATTATGAAAGTGAACGACAAAATCGTCAAAAAAGAAAAAAGTGTATTTTTTTATTGAAGTTAATATGAGTCAATAAGCAATATAAATGACATTGTTAGGTATATAGACATATAGATGAATCTTAAAGAAGGAAAAGAAATGAAAGAATTTGGTCAACATTTTATGTTGCTCAACTCAACATTAATAATAATAATATATATATATATATATATATATATATATATATATATATATATATATATATATATATATATATATATATATATATATATGCATATATATATGCATATATATATGTATGTATATATATATAAAGGAAACCCTAGGACCACCTACGTGGAGCTCCCACAAACAAGAATTCCCTTGTAAATTTATCTATTTTCAAAACTAATCTTCCTCTTTCATGAAAAGTTTTTAATTTCATGAAGATTTTAAACTTTTATATAAATTTGTCACTTTTATGTTAAGTTGTGACTTTTATGAAGAGTTGCGACTTTAATGAAAAGTTGCGGCTTTCGTGAAAAGTTGTGAATTTAATGAAGAGTTGCAACTTTTATGAAAAGTTGTAACTTTTACAAATAGTTATAACCTTTACGATAATTCACAATAAACATTTGTGCAGACTAACCTTTGATTACTATAAACAGAGGGATTTTCTCTCATTTTAAAACAACAAAAATTCTAAACGTTTCTTCTTTTTCTTCTTCACAACTAAATATTTACGTACTTGGTTCCGCTTGAGTGGCTCACTGACACCATTGCTTATGTTATTGATCTTGATATTAATTTTACAGTCATTAATTTATACTTATGTTATTAAGGATAATGATAAGATAAGTTACCTTTATCAACTAAATATTTGTGTACTTGGTTCTTTTTGAGTGACTCACTGACACCATTTCTTATGTTACAGATCTTGGTATGTATTTTTAAAGTCATTAATTTATATTTTTGTTATTAAGGATAAGTTATAAAATAAGTTACCCGCATCTTTAAAAAAATGATAAAATGTAATAAGTTTCATTTTCCGTTACATTTTTAATGTTCCTTATCGTGTAATCTTGTATATAAGATAATATAGTATTTTAGTTTTAATGACCAATAGTTTTAAATTGTTATTTTATAAATTTTATGATAGAAAATTCCCGCACAAAACGCTGGTGAATTTACTATTATTTAATAAATGGGTTGAGGAAATTAGAGAATTCAGGATAAACTTATTAGATTTGGTTAAGAAAATATTTGAATTAACTATATGAAAGTTATAGTTAAGAAACTTCTCAACGTTTGAATTATATAAATTGGATTTTGTGAATTAGTGAATACCCTTTTAGTTGTTGGATGGGAATGAATGGTCATCATCCTTAACTCCCTTAATCCTAAAATAATAATAATATATATGAAAGTGAACGAAAAAATTGTCAAAAAAAGGAAAAAGTGTATTGTTTTTAATTGACTGTAATTCCAGTCAACAAGCAGTATAAATGACTTTGTAAAGTATATAGACATATATATGCATCTTAAAGGAGGAAACCAAATAAAAGAAATAACTTTGTTGGGTATATAGAAAAACTCAAGTGAAGTAAAGCTCTTTCTTGATACTATTGATGCTCTCAAAATAAAGAGCTTTTGAGATTTTTTGTGTGGAGTGTGAAAGGGGAACAACTTTATTTATAGTGATTCGGGATTTGAAGAGTAAGTATGACAAAATTAAGAATTTGGGTCAAATTTTTATTTTTCTCAATTAAACATTAATATTTTTAAAAATATATAATGAATGCATTAAGAAAATTACAGAATTAAGAAAAAAGTTATTAGATTCGATCAAACAAGGTATTCGAATTAATTATGTGAAAATTATGGCTAAGACACTTTGCGAAGTTTGATTTTTTTAAATCAGATTTATCGAATTAGTGAATAAACTTTTATCTACCGGATGGTAATGTATGGCCAGCATCTTCAAATCTCCGAATCCTAAAATAATAACATAATAAAGAAAGTGAACTATTAAATCATTAACAAAATTAAAAATTGTATTATTTTTAATTAAATGTATTTCGAGTCAACAAGTACTTTTAATGTCTTTGTTAGGTGTATAGACATATTAATGCATCTCAAAGGATGAAAATAAATGAAAGAAATGACTATGTATGGTATATAGACATATTAAAGTATAGTAAATATCTTTCTTGCTACTATTGAAGCTCTCAAAAGAAAGAGCTTATGAGATTTTGTGTGTGGAGAGTTAATGGAGGACGACTTTATTTATAGTAATTCAGTATGTGAAGTGTGAGTATGACAAAATTTAGAATTTTGGTCAACTTGTTATGTTGCTCAATTAAATATTAAGATTAACAAAATTGAAGAATTTAAACTAAAGTAATTAGATTCTGTCAAAAAAATATTCGAATTAATTATGTGAAAAACTATAGCAAAGACACTTCTTGAACTTTGAATTTTTTAAATCGGAGTACCCGAATTAATGAATACACATTTACTAGCCGTATGGGAATGAAAGGCCGGCATTCCAAAATCTCCGAATCCTAAAATAATAACATAATTAAGAAAGTGAACGATAAAATTGTCAACAAAATGAAAAAGTTTATTGTTTTTAATTGAATGTATTTCAAGTCAATAAGCAATTCTGTGACTTTGTTTTGTATATAGACATAAATGCATCTAAAAGAAGAAAAAGAAATGAAAGAAATCAACTTTTTGGTTATATAGACATACTCAACTTAAGTAAAGCTCTTTATTTCTACTATTGAAGCTCTCAATAGAAAGAGCTTCTCAGATTTTGTGTGTGGAGAGTGAAATGGGGAGGAATTTATATATAGTGATTCATGATTTGAACCGTCAGTATGATAAAATAAGATCTTGGGTCAACATTTTATCGTAAAATCTCATAGCTAGAATTAACTAAAAATAAGCTAACAAGCAAAGAATAATCCTTTTTGGAAATAGGTAAAGAATTTGTTATACACTCTAACATTGAAAAGTGAGTTTGGTCATTTTCAAATAGCCATAACTCCCAGCTCAGGAAAAGTTTGGATGAGTTCTTTATATAGATGGGAATATCGCCGGAAAATCTTTCGAACGATGCCAAGTTTTCTAAATTCAGAGGTCGTATGAGGGAGATACGACTTCCAGATGTTGGTTTGTTGGGAAGTGAAGTTCCAAATTCGGATTTTTGTAAGGGCAAAGTTGACTTCTCACCCTATTAATTTCTAATTTGTGTTAAGGATATTTATGAATAAATACTAAGTCCCAAATCAGTTACTACAATTTTTGTAACGCGTAGGGTTTGGGAGAAAAAGAGAGGAAAAGAGAAGACCAAGATTCGGCCATGAACGCCAAGAACGTTGCGTGGATTTCGTCAGGGGTGATCCCTATCAAAGTATGTGAGATTATTCGATGTTGGGTCCTTTCACCCACACTACAATTTGATTCAATACCATATGAATAAAAATCATGAAGTTGTTGAAAGAAAGTTTTGGTTTGTTGTTTATTGGAGTGTTGGCTTCCATCATTGGTTTGATTCTTATTTCTTCGAGTTATTTTTAGTGGAACTCAATAGATTTTGATAGTACTAAGTGTTCCCAGTGTTTAGTGAAAGAACTAGGAAGTTTTGGAGATAGAAAACAAGTTGAAAAGTTAATCAAATGCACCTGGGTATGGGCAGGTGCGGTGCACATGCAGTACGCCAGAAACTGGCTCAGTCAACCAGGTCTTGGCGGGGCGCGCCATCAATACACCCGGCCCAACGTTTTTCGTTTAGTTTGCATAGTTTAGCCATTTTTAGTCCTTCCAAGGTACATTAACATCCTCAAATTATTCAAATCACTTCCAATGATTTCTAAATACCTACAAAATCATCAATGAATTCAAGTCAAACCCTTGAATCCATAATACATTGAAGGGAAGTTAATACCAAAGTCAAGAGAGCTAAGAAATCATGTCTAATGTTCAGAAGTAAGTCCTAGTATAGTTTTTAATGGTTTTCAAGAGACTTATTTAAGCACTTTTAACATTGTTTTTAAGACTCAAGTTTCAAGTCAAGAAAGAGTAAATAATTCAAGTTAAATTCTCAAAAGCTATAAGGGAACTAAGTATTCCCTAAGAATTATGTTTCAAGTAAGCAAAGAGTATCAAGTTTAGTTCAGTTCTCCAGTGTTATAAAGGGACTAAGTATTTCCTCAGAGTTTAAACTAAAATGTTTTCAACATTTTGAGAAATAAAGGAAGCTAGGCTTCCATGGAGCCTATGACTAGTTTTAATAGAAAAAAGAGGAAACTATGAATTCCAAGAGAGATTTTTAAAAGGAAAGTTTTGAGCATTAATCTCAAAGCACAGAATTAGCATGTTTTAAAAACATAAGAGCAAGTATATAGATATGTTGGAGTAGTATGGATCAGCGATGTGGGGATGTGAGTTCAGATAAATTAAGTTTCCATGTAAACCATGTAGCCATCATGGGTAGAAAATGTCACACTTTTTTGATGAACCCTCTCATAATTTACTAGTGGATCCATTAGGTAGTTCAGGTCCTATACTATAGCAAGGTTAGGATGGTCGGGCAGCGTGGATCAAGTAACGTTGTATCATCACTATAGATCTTAAGTGATAGTTGTCTGTCAGAGAAACTCCCACAACAGTATTGTATTTTCATATACATCAGTTATTATATTTTCATACACAATAGTATTTTCATATACATCAATTATTGTATTTTCATACACAACATTTATGTTTTTTCATATACATCCATTAATATATTTTTGTATACATCATATATTGTATTCTCAAATAAATATGCTGTTGTATTTTATGTACATCTCAGATATTATTGTATACCTGTATATATTTAGAGTTTTCAATATTTTTTTCAGTCAGTATTTCTTTATGTCCACTTACTTTTTAAATCTTTAATTTAATAAGAGTTAGTAGATCATGAGTTTAGTAGAGTCAGGGTAACTGTTCGTTCTTACACCTTTTCAAGCTTATGTGTTGTTTAGCTTTACAACTTGCATACTCGTACATTTAATGTACTGATGGTATTTGGCCTACATCGTATCATGATGCGGAAGCAGATAACAAGGATCAACATCGAGCACGTCGTTGATCCAGTTAAGCTCTTCAGATTTATTTTGTAAGCCTTATTTGCCATCCGGAGGATATTCCTTTTATTTCTTTCTAGGTTAGTTCATTAGGATGTTGCGAGGTCTATCCCAACATCTATCTTAATCATTTTAGAGTCTTCGTAAAAAGTTTGTAGTCCAGTATTATTTACTTTTAAGTTTTATGCTAACGACTTTGTTGCCATTTTGGCCAGTTTGAATGTTTAAACCTTTGAAACATTGCAGATAATAACATTCTTTAGTCCAGTTAAGTTCTTTCATCCTTAAAAGCATGATATTTTTCTTTCGCCGAGTTAAGTAAGCAAAGCCAATTGTTCCGTCAAGACTAGCATGGTCACCGAGTGTCAGTCTCGCCCAGGGTGTAGGCTCAAGGCTTGACAAACTTGGTATCAGAGCAGAGAGTTCAAGAGTCCTATGGAGTTTATGAAGCCGTGTCTGTAGAGTCATAGTTATCGGTGTGAAGCGCGCCACATTTATGATTATGAGTCTATAACATTTAGGAACATCTCACTCCTTCACATTCTCTTTGTGCGTTACAGTTTACCTCTAAAATGTGTCTCTCTAATTCATGCTTACACATATTTTATGATGATTACGCCTCCAAGAAAAGCAGTCAGAGGTCGACCAATTAGTAGATATGTTGACGAACAGGAGATTCCAAATGCACCGGATGTCCCACCCAAAGGAGATGTTACAAAGCCGAATTCTGGGAAGCAATCCATATATTAAGTGAAGTAGAAGTCAACCAAGTCGGGAAACAGAGAGGAGCTTGACAATAAAGGGCTGACACCTCGAGGGTTCGTGAGTTTCTGAGAATGAATCCTCTAAGTTTCAGTAGATCAAGCACTACTAAAAATCTAGAAACTTCATGGAACAATTGAAGAAGGTATTTGAGGTGATGCATATGGTTGATGCTGATAGAGTCTAATTAAGTGCATATCAAGTGAAAAGTGTGTATAGAACATGGCTTGACCAATGGAAGGATGGTAGAGTTGAGGGTTCCCCACATCAAAGTTGGGCATGCTTCAAAGAGGCCTTCTTTGAGAGGTTTTTTCCTCGAGAATTGAACAAGAAAAGGTACAAGAGTTTCTTAATTTTGAAACAGGATTCCATGAGTGTTCATGAGTATGGGTTGAAGTTCACCCAAGTCTCTCGCTATGCTCCGGAGATTGTGAAGTATATCAGGAGTAAGATGAGTTTGTTTGTTGCCAGTTTAGGTCGTGCTTCCAACAAACAGGGTAGGGTTATAATGTTGATTGGCGACATGAAAATATCAAGTCTTATGGTCTTTGTGCAACAAGTTGAAGAGGAGAAGCTGAGGGACACAGATGAATATCAAAATAAGAAAGCAAAGACTTACAATTAGACTGGTCAATAGAAGAGTGTTTTAAGTCGACCACAATATCATAAATTAAAGTGGCGTGCACCACCATATGCTAGTGCACATGAGCCTATAAACCGTGGAGAGTAGTGTTGCCAGAATACACAACATTTCAAGGAGAGACCATCTCAGTTTCAAGACATGGGGTTTCATTCATAGTTCGTTAAGTGATTCTTACTTTCCTAAGATTATGTAGTACAAGATTTATGTATATTGTATATATGCCAAGATATTGATCTTGATCTAAGTATGTGGCGTTATTCTTGGATATTTTGTTCATGTTTGACTTATGTATCAATACGGAATTTTGGGCAAGGGAACCCAAGTTCGAATCTCTTGGATAACATTTGCATTTTCATTGATTTTACTTTTAATCTCCATGACATTGGGACTCTAGATTAAACCCCCACATTAATAAAATATCTTTAATTCTCTACTTGATTTTCTTATTAAATTGGCCAAAGTGTTGTGGGTTCTAACCCCCAATACCCCTTTATATTTTTCATTAACATCACTTTGCCCATTTTTCCCCAAACCAAGAGGTTGTGGGATCAAATCCCCACAACCTCTTTGATCTTTTTTCTCGCGAATTAACAGTTGCCAGGTTCGATTCCCCTTAGCCCCATTTTCTTTTTCCCTTGTCGCGAAATCAGTAGCGAAAGGGTGAGGTCAAAGGTTTCAATCCTAGTGGCCTCACCTCTTTAAAATGTGTTAATTTCTAGATTTCTACGTTAAGCTTTAGCCTAAAATAATATTGCATAGTTTCTGGAAATTTTAGTCACTCTTAAACTCATTTTCATCAACATTTTCACATGATTCAAAGGGTGCATTCATAAATCATTTTGATACATTTTAAGGCGCATCTTTCATAAGTTTATTTTGCTAAATATTGTTATTCATTCAACCATATTTCATTAAAATGAACATCATATTTTGTACCCATTTCACACATAAAATACACATAATGAACTTGTTAATTAATACGTCTAACAGTGAGCTCATTCACTACCAAAGTTCACTGCCAACGTGCACCGACACAGATCATTTTTTTCATCTTACATTGCTTGTCATTTTTGTGATTTCACGTACATAAACATATTCTAATTCAATACAATAACATCATACATGCCTAAATCTTCCAGCACAAAATACCCAACCTACGAAGTCATTTGAGAGCTAGTGACAAGGACATGCAACAGGGGAACAACCTAAGTTTCTGAGTGAATATCTTGAATCGTAAGGGGCCTCTTGGGAAAGGGACCAAGAGAGAAGAAACCCATACCTTTTGAATTTTAATCTACACACGAACTGCTGTCCAAAACCCTCTCCAATCACGTCCAACACCGAAACATTCACCAATTCTCGATGGAACACCTCTCCCTTTTTCCTAACGTTTTTGGTAACTTGCTTTCTTAGAATTTTTGTGTTTGTTTTTCAAGATGAATAACATATGTTTTTAAATAGTTCTTGAGTTTTTTTTGTTAGGTAGAGCGTGAGAGAATGAGAGTTGAGAGACATGAAATAGAGTTGAGTGACATGAAAGAGATTTATTAGGATTAGGAGTGTAGGTTTTAAATTAGTCAAAGTAAGGTTTAATTTAATTAATAATAACTGAGTTATTTAGATTAGGTGAAATGGCCATTATGACCTTACAAAAATTCAGATTTTTAACCAACAATTAAATCCTTAATTTGATGCTTCTCGTGGGGCTCGAACCCGAGTGACACCCCATTTGCGAAAATGGGTCACTTCGGGTCACCCCAACCCGAATTGCTCTTTTAAATTAATGTAATTTATTAATTTATTAATCATCAAGGTAATTACAATATTACCCTTGGCCTGGAAAAGACCATTTTACCCCTGCACCCTCAAAAGACAAAATTTCTTCTTTTAAGTGCGGTAAAGAATCTTTCGATTTAATATTCATTTTCGAGAACCTCACATGGTTGGTTCCAACCTTTCCAAGCTCAACTAACTCCCCAAGTTAGTTTTCTTTGTTGTAGCAAGGTTTTTGAGGTCTGTTTGTACGCGTATCAATTCGTGTGAATCTTTTTCCAATCGTAAGCAATCTTAACACCTTAAGTATTTATCCTATTCATTTTTAGGGTTGTTACATTATCCCCTCCTTAGGAACATTCGTCCCTGAATGACAATACCACTTCATATCGTAATGCTAGTCATATCATAGTAAAATCACTATGCACAGTCAAGTAATAGCAACAAAATACGGCGAGATAAGGAACATAGGCTTAAGAGTAGGAAGTCTAACCTCAAGAGCTTAAAAGATGAAGGTAGAGGGATGTCATGTCGGCCTCTGTCTCCCTAGTAGCACCCTCAACAAGATGATTTATCCATATACCTTCACTGTGGCAATCTCCTTGTTCCTCAGCCACTTGACCTATCTGTCTAAGATCTTAGCATGTACCTCTTCATAAGACAAGTCTTCACCAACCCCAAAACCTTCAACAGGTAGGATTGATAATGGATCACCTAGGCACTTGTTCAACATAGAGACATGAAAGACTGGATGAACAGAAGCTAGCTCCGCAGGAAATGCTAACTCATAGGCCACCTCACCCACACGCTGTAGTATCTTCTTTCGACCAACATACCTCGGACTCAGCTTCACTTTCCTACCAAATCTCATCACCCCTTTCATAGACGATATCTACAAGTAAACATGGTCACCAACATCAAACTCTAAGGGCCGTTTTCTGTTATCAGCATATGACTTCAGTCGATTGTAAGCAGTAGCCAACCTGACCCTAATCACTATAACCTTCTCTAAGGCCTCATTAATGTTCTTTGGACCCAAAAAGGATGACTCTCCAACCTCAAATTGTTCTATCCCCATGCTGGAGTGATATCTATAATTATACGAGAACTCTATCAAAGGCAGATCATCATACCAGTTACCTCTAAAGTCAATCACACACGCTCTCAACATGTCCTCCAATGTCTTAATGGTGTGTTCTGCCAACCCTTCTGTCTGAAAATGAAAGGCAGTGCAAAGATTTACCTGGGTGTCGATGCTCTTCAAGAAAGATCCCCAAAAATGTGAAGTAAACTGAGCTCCTCTATCTGAAATGATAGACAAAGGAATACCATACCATCTCACAATCTCATCAACGTACAGTCTCGCATAATCCTCGGCTCTGTAAGTAGACTTCACAAGGATAAAGTGGGCAGACTTAGTCAGTCTGTCAAGAATAACCCATGTCGAATCATGCTGCCTCGTAGACTTCAGAAGACCAACCACGAAGTCTATATTGATGGCCTTCCATTTCAAAGTCAGAACCTTAATAATCTGAGTAAGACCCCCAGGCTTAAGATGCTCTGCCTTAACATGCTGACAATTAGGAAACTTGGCCACATATTCTGCAATGTCCTTCTTTATACCATCCCACCATTAAATCTGCATAAGATCATGATACATCTTGGTGGAAGCTGGATGTATGGAATATCATGAAACAAGGGCCTCTCCGTTAATCTGGGTCAACAAATCATCCACATCTGGTACACACAGCCTGTCTTGATACCTAAGTATGCCATCACCTCCCAAAGCGAAAGACTCATTCATCTTCATCAGTACTGAGTCCTTCAGCTCCATCAACACAGGATCTAGATGTTGACCCTTCTTAACTTCAACTGCCAAGGATGATTCATATCTAGGATGAAATGAAACATCCCTACTAATAGAGTCAATCAATACCACACCCAATCTTTCCTGTTTGTGTACAGCTTTCACCAACTCCTTCTTCTCATCCTCAACGTGGGTTGTACTTCCCAAGCTCATCCTACTTAAATCATCAACTATAACATTATTCTTACATGGATACTAGTGCACATTCATGTCATAATCATTCAATAGCTCCAACCATATCCCCTGATGTAGATTCAACTTCCTCTATGTGAACACGTACTGCAGACTCTTATGGTCTATGAACACATCCACGTGCACTCCATACTGATTAATGCCTTCACAACTTTAGTGCAAACACCACAGCTGCCAACTCTAGGTCATGAGTGGAATAATTCTTCTCATGAAGCTTTAGCTGTCTGGAAGCATAGGCTATCACCTTACCAGTCTGTATAGAACAAAACCCAAACAAACCCTAGATGCATCACATTAAATCGTGTAATTCTCACCACCCTCAGGTAGAGTAAGCACCGGGGAAGAAGTGAGTTTGTATTTGAGCTCTTGGAAACTCTTCTCACAAGTCTCTGTCCATTCAAACTTGACTTTCTTTTTTTGCAGAGCTGTCAAGGGGGTAGAAATAGAAGAAAAGGCCTCCATAAACCTGCGGTAGTAACCAACCAATCCCAACAAGCTATGAATATCAATGTGAGTAAGAGGCTTTGGCCAGTTTTTCACATCCTCAGTCTTCCTGGGGTCCACCTCCACACCCTGATCGGACACAACATGACCCACAAAGGTCACTAATCTAAGACAAAATTCACGCTTACTAAATTTGGTATACAACTTGTTTTGTCTATGTACTTGCAATGTTACTCAAAAATGTTGTTGAGTAGATGAGAATGTCATGAATTAATACTATGATGAAAGAGTCAAGATATTTACAGAAAATGCTCTTCAGGATATCCATAAATGGAGCAGGTGCATTAGCGAGAAAAAACGACATGACTAGAAACTCATAGTGACCATAGCGGGTACGGAAGGTTGTCTGTGGGATATCTCCATCACTAACCCTAAGCTGATGGTACCCCTTAACGAATATCAATTTTTGAAAAGAAACTAGACCCTTGAAGTTTGTCAAACAAGTCATCTATCTTGGGAAGTGGATACTTGTTCTTGATAGTGACTTTGTTGAGCTGCCGATTATCAATACACATTCTGAAGGTCCTATATTTTGTATTTACAAACAACACTGGAGCGCCCCAAGGGGATATGCTCGGTTGAATGAAACCCTTATCAGTGAGATCTTTTAACTGCAGCTTCAACTCTTTGAGTTCTGCTGGAGTCATTCTAGAAGGAGGAATCGAGATTTGTTTAGTATCAGGGTCTAAGTCGATACCAAAGTTGATCTCTCGAAAGGGAGGGACTCCAGGAAAATCTTCAGGAAACAAATCTAGGAACTCTTTAATTACAGGCACTGAGTTAATTACAGGCACTGAGTCTATGGAAGGAATGTCATGATCTAAATCATAAACACTCACAAGATGACATAGTAACCCTTGGACATAATTTTATTGGCCTTAAGATTTAAAATCAAGGGATTAGGATGACTCGAATTGTACCCCTCCCAGACTAACTCTTCATCATTAGGGAAGCAAAATCTCACAACTCTACTACGACAGTCCAAGCAAGAATAACAAATGTGAATCAAGTCCATTCCTAGAATAACATAAAAATCATGCATGGGTAACTCAACCAAGTTTGCACACATAGTCTTACCACTTACAACTATTAGGCAATCTTTGTATACCCTTTCAGTTCTTAAATTTTTTTCTAAAGGCGTACTAACCACTATAGGATCATGCAGAACTTCAGGTAGTGTCTTAAAAGTAAGGGCAAAGAGAGGAGTCACAAAGGAAAACGTAGCCCCTGGATCCAGTAAAGCATAAACAGAAGTTTAGAATACTTCCAGCATACCTGTGACCACATTAGCATACTTCTCCTTCTCCTCCCTACCCTTTAGGGCACAGAATTTATTCCTTTTGGGAGGCTCGGCTGCTGCTGCACCCTGTGGGTTAGGCTTAGGCTGAGCATTACCTCAAGCCAGACCTCTATTCTGTGGAAAATCTTTGACCATGTGTCCACTCTTACCACAAAAGAAGCTACCATTTGTGCCCTGGCTGCACTCTCCACTATGAGATCGGCCACACTTAGCACAATTCTTCTTAGGACGCTGAATCTCACCTCCATTTCTTGGGCTCAGGTATGCCCCCTCTAGGTGCATCACCTCTATGAGGATTGGAATTCCCATAAATCTGTTTCCCCTTTTTTAACATTGGCTGCTTACGGATGCCAAAGTTATTTCTGTGGCCTTCATGGTTGGGACCTTCCTGATCTTGAGGCCTACGCATCCTAACATCATGAACACCTCTCTTTTCGTGGTTGTCCTCTACCTGCTGGACATGAACCATCAACCTGGAAAGATCCATATTATCATGGAGCATCACACATCGATATTCCTCCTCCAGGTCCCCACTGATCCCTGTGAGGAACCTGCTCATCTCATCCCAGATGTTAGACACCAGGAAAGTAGAATACCTGGATGATTTAAACAAGGCTAAATATTCTCCATATTCTTGCTATCAAATATTAGGGAAAGTAACATACCTTGAGAGCTTAACAAAGTTTAAAGTATACTCCCTGCTGTCATAGATCATTCTTTAAGGTTGATAAACTCCTCAACCTTGGCTTCCCTAATCTCTCTAGGGAAGAATATTCTCAAGAAATATTGTCTTCAACAACTCCCAAGTGACTGACACTCAACCTATGACATGACTATCTTTCCTCATCTTGTACTAAGTCCGTGCAACATCCTTTTGCAGATAGGAAGCCAACTCAGCCTTCACAATATTAGTGGCCCCATAGCCACCAGAATCTTATATACTTCATCCAAAAACTCTTGAGGATCCTCAAATGTCTTATACCCTGTGAAAATAGGAGGGTTCATCCTCGTGTAGTCTCGCAGCCTGTCAGCCATTCGGCGAACCAGTGCGTTTTCTCTTTGAAATCATGCCGATTGACTTCAAACATAATAGCCTGAGCCTGCATCATAATGGCATGTTCCATTTGAGCAAAAGATGTCCTCACCTGAGCATCAGTCAACAGAATTGGGTTAACTGGCATGGCCACTCCTTCAGCAGGAGCCTGGGGTGGATTTTGTTTACCCCTAACAGCTACTCATCCCCTACTCTGACCTTAGTCCTCCAAGTTTTCATTCTATGAAAAACAACAAGGATTGATGTTAGATACTCTCATAACAACAAGAACTCAAACATTAGAAAAATCACGATGAGATCAGAAGAAGGGAAATTTTTTCTACGCATCATACAGTCTCTAATCCAGAATAGTGGTGCACTTCACTACCATGGCTTAGAAACTACTCAATTTTGATGTGAACTCATTATTCTCGGAATTTAACCTAGTGCTCTAATATCAACCCTGTAACGAATGGAATATAGAGCCCAGGTGAGACCGACTCGTTAACCTCTTAGAGGTCACAAACAAGCGTATTTGCGTTATTCATACTTCACTTGGGTTAATTTTAGCGGAAAATTTGAAATGTTTTTTTCTTTAACATACTTGATAAACATTCTTAAAATTTCATAATTGTTCATCATTAACCGTCTAACAGTAAGAGATAAGCAACTGAAAGAAATAGTTCAATAAGTATATAGTTTATAATTGCCAAATTGGCACCAATACAAAGTCTGAATAAAAACAGGAAAGAAACGCTAGTGGAACCTTCTCCACTAGATCAACTCTTAAACTTAACTAGAATGTAAATTAGTAGCATCCTCGAAAGCATGAGGACCTACCAGGACTAGATGAATGCTGAATGTTCGAATATTTGCAACGACGATCTATAGCTTTATCGTCCACCTGTACCTGCACCTAAAATAGTAGAGTTCTATAGGGTTAGTACACACTTGTAATAAGAATTAGTACATGCAAGCACACACCAAGGACATGCATGAGAAAAAATATATATTCCCTAACAACATAATTATGGGAAGTCAAGTCAGTGGACTTGCCAAATTTGGATTATGAAAGTCACTAAACTTTCCAAATTTGGATTAGAAAAATTCCTTGAGCTTCCCAAATTTGGATTATGAAAGTTATGCCATGAGAGTAACATGCATAGTCATAAATATCATATTGCACACAGAATATAACGTATAACACATAGCTTCTTTCATATGATTCATTCATATGCCATGAGACCTTGGAATCATGCACTTGACATTAAGACTTTCCAAAATGAGGTATCAATATATGGGGCCTTAACTAGGGTGTGTTCATTAGCAAACACATAGTCTTCTTCATTTATTCATACGTACTTTATTTTTTTTCATTCATAGGCTAGAGTGGACACCAGCTATACCTAGGTTGTAGTTTAAGACTTTCTCTGGTTTTGATGTGTAATGATCAAGAATAACCTAGTGTCATTACCTGAGTCTACATCACCTCTTGATTACACTATCCTAACACCTTTTGGTATCATTCATTTCATTATGTGCTTCATTTGAGTCTGGCCTCATTCGTTCGTTGGGAAATTTAACTTTAACCGACATAAATCATGTGTGCATCATGAAATCCAGTGTCTCCCCCACAACAAAAAGAGGTGGAATCACCGGCCAGAGTGACCCAATAACATGCTAGCATACATGGGAATTTAACTGCACCATATCCCAATATTGACAGTATAAGTTCGAAGACTAGGAGATATAGGGAGACCCATACCCGGCAAGCCAGACAGTCTCATCTCATGAGAGTTACGTGAACCTCCACCCATCCCAAAAAAAGGCATCACCGCTCATAGCTTGTCTATCGGTGCTCAATATAAAGTTCCATTAGATTCATCATATATGTCCTGGAAGATGGCTTCTAGTATGAGACATCATAGCTCATAAGATGATTTCTCATCTCATCATTCGTATTGACTGTGTTAAGCTCAATACTCTCATTAGAGCTTTTATAGAGACCGGTCTCTTCATTATCTTATACTATCATAGGTGAGTACGTATTGGTAACATTTACTTAGGCTCATTTGAGATTGCTCTCATGATTTACATTAGCCTCATATCATGTTGTCACCAAATTTTATATCATTAGCACCTTTGATTTTCATAGTTACTCACGTCATATTACGTTAATGTTGATTTTATCAAATGCTAATACACTTGGTCTATTGGTCTGATTCACACCATTGTTTAACCCTTCTGGGGTTTCATTATTTTATTGTTAATTTCATCTTTTGATAGTTCATCTCATCATATGCTAATGCAATTTGCTATTTAGAGTATCTTACACCCATAATTAACCCTCTTAGGTTTCATAATTTCATTATATACATCTTAGGTTCACTTACTTTTGAACTTATGTTAGACTTGTGTGTCTATACATACAATCTATGGGGCTTCATTTATAGTTCGTTAAGTGAATCTTACTTTCCTAAGATTATGTAGTACGAGACTTATGTATCTTTTATATATGTCAAGATCTTTATTTTGATTTAAGTAGGTGGCATTATTCTTGGATATTTTGTTCACGTATGACTTATGTATCAATACGGAAGTTTGGTCAAGGGAACCCAAGTTCGAATCTCTTTGATAACATTTGCATTTTCATTAATTTTATTTTTAATCTCCGTGACATTGGGACTCTAGATTGAACCCCAACATTAATTATATATCTTTAATTATCTACTTGATTTTTCTTCTTAAATTGGCCGAAGGTCTGTGGGTTCGAACCCCCAAAACCCCTTTTTATTTTTCATTAACATCACTTTGCCCATTTTCTCCCAATCCAAGAGGTTTTGGGATCAAACCCCCACAACATCTTTAATTTTTTTTCTTTTCTCGCAAATTCACAGTTGTCAGGTTCGATTCCCCTTAGCCCCATTTTCTTTTTTCCTTCTCACGAAACGAGTAGCTAAAGGGTAAGGTCACATGTTCGAATCCTGGTGGCCTTACCCCTTTAAAATGCGTTAGTTTCCAGATTTCTTGGTTAAGGTTTAGCCTAAAATAATATTGCATAGTTGCTGGGAATTTTAGTCACTCTTCAACTCATTTTCATCAACATTTTCACATGATTCAAAGGGTGCATTCATAAATCGTTTTCATACATTTTTAGGTGCATCTTTCATAAATTTATTTGTCTAAAATATTGTTATTTAATCAACCATATTTCCTTACAATGAAAATCACATTTTATACCCATTTCACACAAAAAATACACATAATGAACTTGTTAATTCATACGTCTAACAATGAGCTCATTCACTGCTAACGTGCACCCAGACACATCATTTTTTTGATGATACATTGCTTGTCATTTTCGTGATTTCACGCAAACAAACATATTCACATTCAATACGAAAACATCATACATGCCTAAATCTACTAGCACAAATATCCAACCTACGAAGTCATATGGGATCTAGTCACAAGGACAAGCAACGGGTGAACAACCTTAGTTTTGGATTGGGAAAGGGACCAAGAGAAAAGAAAACCATACCTTTTGATGTTTAATCCACAGACGGCCTGTTGTCCAAAACCCTCTCCAATCACATCCAAGACAGAAACTTTCATCAATTCTCGATGAAACACCCCTCCTTTTTTCCTACCGTTTTTGGTTAACTTGATTTCTTTGAATTTTCGTGTTTTCTCTTCAAGAGTGAAGAACTTTTGTTGCTAAATAGTTCTTGACTTTTCTTTTTTTAGGCGGAGAATGAGAGAATTAGTGTTGAGAGACGTGAAAGAGAGTTGGTGACGTGAAAGACATTTCTTAGGATTACGAGTGTAGGTTTGAGTTTATTCAAAGTAAGGTTTAATTTAATGAAGAAAATCTGATTTATTTATCTTAGGTGAAATGATCTTTATTCCCCTACAAAAAATAGGATTTTAACCAACAATTAAATCCTTAATTTGATGCTTCTAGTGGGGCTCGAACCCGTGTGACACCCCATTTGCAAAAAAATGGGTCACTTCAGGTCGCCCCAACCGGAATTGCTCTTTTAAATTAATTAATTAATTAATTTATTAACTCCTTAGGTTAATTATAATATTACCCTTTGCCTGGAAAAGACAATTTTATCCCTGGACCCTCAAAACTTAAAATTTCCTCTTTAAAGTCCGGTAAATACTCTTTCGATTAAATCTTTGTTTTTGAGAGCCTCACATTGTTGGTTCCAACCTTTCCAAGCTCAAATAACTCCCTAAGTTAGTTGGCTTGGTCGTAGTAAAAGTTCTGAGGTTTAGTTCTACACGTAGCAATCCGTGTAAACCTTGGTCTATTCGCAAGCATTCGAGACACCTTAAGTATTTATCCTATTCATTTTTAGGGTAGCTACAGCCATGATTAATGAATACACTTTTATTTGTTGGATTTGAATATATGGCTGGCATCCTAAAATCTCCAAACCCTAAATAATAACATAATTTAGAAATTGAACGATACAATCTTCAACAAACTGAAAAAGTGTATTGATTTTAATAAAATATTTTTTGAGGCAACATAAAGGTTTAATGACTCTGTTAGGTATACAATCATATAAATGTATCTAAAGAAGTAAAGGAAATGAAAGAAGTCACCTTGTAGGGGATATAGACATACTCATGTGAAGTAAAGCTCTCTCTTGCTACTATTGAAGCTCTCAAAAGAAAGATCTTTTGAGATTTTATGTGTGGATAATCAAAATGGGGACAACTTTATTTATAGTGATTCAGGATTTGAAGTGTAATTATGATAAAATTAAGAATTTTTGTAACATCGTTTATCAAAAACATTCCAAAAACTAGCTTTATAGAAAAATTTGCAGGTGCAACTAACGGTGGCATGGATAGACCGTAGCCTGACCCACGGTCTGTCCTGCTCATTCGTCGATGGGATCAAAAACTCCCAAAAATTTAAGCCCAGAAAAAATTGGTTAAGTCTTGGATGAAGGACGGATTTATGGTCCGTAGGTTAGACAATGGTTTGTAGTCCATGACCTTCAATCAATACTCCCTTCACCCACTTTCTGAAAAGAGCTACGGATGATCAGCACGATCCATAGGTGAAAAATTTGCAGACACTTAAGGGGAAATGCAGGTGGGTAAAATTCAATGTTCATGACTCTTTGAAGAAAGTGATTTTGGTATCTCATGAGCTACAACACATATATAATTGAATTAGTTTTCCATAGGCACCGACCTTGTTAAAGTCGGACCTTCGAGTAAAAAGTTATGCCCATTTTAGTAAAGATCTGTCAAACAAGCCTAGTTGATGGACCCAGCGACAGGATGTCGATAAGATGACAGACTGTCAGACCCGGCAGTAGTTTGGTCCGACATCAAATTTCCTAGGGATCTTTTTTATCTTTCCCACTCCATTTAAACCCTAAGTTACGTCATTTTGACCCTAAATTATCAGATTTTAGTCATTTAAGCCTAAAAACATCATTAAAACATATCCAAGCAAATTCATTGAATCAAAACCTAGAAAATTAGAATCAAGAGCGGAGAAAAAGTTCAACAACTCCAAAAGCTTCAGATGTTCAAACCCCGAAAGTTAAGTATTTTTTCGTGTATTTCATCACCAAGTATGTGGGATTTCACAAGTGGGTTCCTTTCATCCATTGGGTCCCTAGTTTTTAGTCATATTCTTAATTCTCATATCATTCTTAGACCTAGGGTTTCTAGAACTTTGATAGAACTTCATGAATTGATTAAATATGTTTTCCAAATTAGATTATCTTGTTATTACTCAAATTATAACACAGATATTAGAACCCTAGCTTTGTATTTCTTTAGTTCTGGAATTACACTTGCTAGGTCAGGTATTTTCAGACACTTCAGATATACATGCCTCAGTCATAAATGCATAATTACCAGATTAATTATTGCATTCTCAGTTTGCATGTTTATTTTTGAGCTATCCAGTATTTACAGAAACTCAGACATAATCCACAAATTTGTAGAATCTATAAGAGTTGAATAATACCGAGTTGGACTAGGGTTTAGCGTACCCAATAGTCCCACAACTACTAGCAAAGTAGGTTGTAAGTCCCCACTATGGGAAATAAGTTTAGTGATCACGCCAGCATGCATTTATATCTTTCGCAGGGTATATTGGTTTCTCTCGATGGGGCGTATACATCGGACTCCACATTTAGCTCATGTGGTTTTATTATCGGTTATTAGTAGCTCCTATAGATCATGTCAGACACTTTGCATTAACTATTTATCAGTATATTTAGTATTTAGTTTTAGCATGTTATAAATTGGTCAATGCATCCAGTTAGCTCAGAATTCAGTTTATCATGTCAGATTATTATAGTTGCTTTTATGCTTGTTCAGTTATGTTCACTTTAATCTATCTTACATGCTCAGTACCTTTCAAGTACTGACGCATACATGCGCTATATCTTCTCGTGATGTAGGTTCAAGTTTTCAGCATCCGGATCACACATAGATCGATTTTTGATCTCCAATTCAGCAGATTCAGTGGTGAGTCCTCATTATTTGAGGAGAATAATTATGATTCATTTCAGTTTCCTTTTAGTCAGTTAGTTTTAGTTTTTTATAGATTTAGCTAGAGGCTTGTCCCAATATTTCTAGTCTAGTTTAGAGGCTTATTTCAGATATAGTTAGTTTCAGCTTAGTGTTGAGTTAGTAACTTCATTGTATTAAACTCATAAGTTTTCATATTATATCAGTTTTAGCATGTTGGGTATTCACCCTCTTCTCATTATAAGTTATGAGTTAGCTTCCGCAACAATTTATAATCTTTAGTATGGTCATGATTATGCCAACAGGGTTAGCTTGGGATTACTTGTGGTCCTAGGTTCCATGTCCACATCTCGCGGGTATCTTGAGGCGTGAAAATTATTTCAAATTTTAAATATATAATGAACGAGTTTAACAAATTAAAGAATTAATACTAGAGTTACTAGATTCAGTCAAAGAAAATATTTGTATTAATTATGTGAAAATTAGTGTTAAGACACTCTTTGAAGTTTGAATTTTTAAAATATGACTACCCGTATTAGTGAATCCACTTTAACTTGCCGTATGGGAACGGGTCGCCGGCATCCTCAAATATCCAATCCTAAATAATAACATAATTAAGAAAGTTAACGATTAAATCGTCAACTAAATGAAAAAGTGTATTGATTTTAATTGAATAAACTTCGAGTCAACATGCAGTATTTATGACATTGTTAGGAATATAGACATATAAATGCATCTAAAAGGAGGAAAAGAAATGAAAGAAGTAGCCTTGTAGGGGATATAGACATACTCACATGAAGTAAAGCTCTTTCTTTCTACTATTGAAGCTCTAAAAAAAAGAGCTTTTGAGATTTTATGTGTCGAGAATGAAAGGGGGACAACTTTATTTTTACTGATTCAGGACTTCAAGCGTATGTATGATAAAATTAAGAATTTTGTCAACTTTTTATGTTGCTAAATTCGACAGCAATATTTTTTAATAAATAATGGATGTGTTAACAAATTGAAGAATTAAGACTAAAGTTGTAAGATTTAGTCAAAGAAAAATTTCAAATTAATTATGTGAAAATTACTGCTAAGACACTTCTTTATGTTTGAATTTTTTAAATCAAAATACCTGAATTAGTGAATACGCATTTATCTTGCCGGATGGGAACCTATAGTCAGCATCCTCAATTCTCCAAATCATAAAATAATATGATAATTATGAAAGTGAATGAGAACATCGTCAACAAAATGAAAAAGTGTATTAATTTTAATTGTATATTTTTCGAGTCAACAAGTAGTTTTAATAACTTTGTTAGGTATATAGACATACAAATACATCTAAATGGAGGAAAATAAATAAATGAAATGAATTTGGTGGATGTATAGACATACTCAAATAAAGTTAAACTCTTTCTTTCTATTATTGAAGTTCTCAAAGAACAGTTTTTGAGATTTTGTACGACCCGCAAGTACATCGTAGAAGTTAGAGCATTCTTGTGTCTGTAGATGGCAAATGAGACAAAGAAGTCTCATCAAAACCACACGTATTGTCACGCCCTAAGACCACCACCAAGATGCGTACACCGGACCTAGGATCACAATGATCCCAAGCTAACCCTGTTGGTATGATCATGATCATACTAAAGAATATAAATTGTTGCGGAAGCTAAATCATACTAAAAATGCAAAGATGGGGAATAACCATATGCTATAACTCAGATATATGAAAACTGATGAGTTTAATAGAAAGAATATATCAACTCACTACTAAGACTCAAATAAACTCATGATTATTGTCCTCGGAGAATGAGGACTCACCACTGAATCTGCTAAAATGGAGACCGAGAAATCTATCTATGCATGATCTAGATGCTGAGAACTAAACCTGCATCACGAGAAGATGTAGCACACGTATGCGTCAGTACTTTAAAGGTACTGAACATGTAGGATAAACAAAGCTAAAATTAAACATAACTGAACAATCACAAAAGCAAGTATAATGATCTAAACATGATATACTAAACTTTTGATCTAACTGACTGCAATGACAAATTTATAACATACTTAAACTGAATGTTTGATATACTGATAAATTGTCAATGCAAGAGAGTCTGGCTTAAGTTGTTATGACCGGAGTCTAGACCCAAGAAAAGACCGGCTTTGCTGACCTCTCAGAGGTCGCAGACAAGCCTACATACGTCATTGTTTCTTCATCTAGGTTACTTTTAGTAGAATATTTGAAATTTTTGTTTCTTAACATGCATGTAAGTTATTCTAATTAAACTTATAAACGTTCACCATCAACCATCTAACATTAAGATCATCAAATGAAAGAAATACTACATTGCTGCATTAAATGTATACTTGCCAAGATGGCACCAATACAATGTCTATAGTAAAAAAGGGAAAGAAACGCTAGTGGAACATAATCCACCAGCTCAATCCTATAACTAAGCTATAATAAAATAGGAAAGTGTCCTTTAATAAAGAGGGACTACCAAGCCCGAATAAATGCTCCACGTCTGGATGGCTTCAGCGTCGACCTGTTAGTGCTATCGTCCACCTGTGCGTGCACCTAAAAATTTAGACTTGTATGGGATAAGTTAACACTTGTACCAAGAATGCTAAATGCAAGCACATACCAAGGACATCCATGAGTAAGAACAGCTCTTTCTTAAAAACATGATTTATGGAAAGTCAAGTCAGTAGACTTGCCAAATTTTGATCAGGAAAGTTAGTGGAACTGCCAAATTTTAGATTAGGAGAGTCATGCCACGATAGTAACATGCATCATCATACGTATCAATTTGCAAACAACACATAACATATTACATATATCATGTCACATAGTTAATATCATTCTTTCATATGCCATGAGACCTTGAAATCACGGACCTGACATTAGGACTTCCCAAAATAAGGCCTCTACATACGAGACCTCAACAAGGGAACCTTCTTTAGCAAACACAGATTCTGCTTCATTCATTCATACTTACTTCATTTTCATTCTTTCATATACTAGTGCAAACACAAGTCATACCTAGGATGTAGTTTAAGACTCTCATCGGGTTTGTTGTGCAATGACCATGAATAACCTAGTGTCATTACATAAGTCTAGCTCACCTTTGATTATCTAATGCTAACACATTTGGTATCGTTCATTTCATTATGTGTATTATTTGAGGTTGTCCTCATTATTTATTGGGAACTTTAACCATAACCAACATAGATCATGTGAGCAACATGAAATCCAGTATGTAATCCCCACATGGAAAAGAGGAGGAGTCACCGGCCAAAGCGAACCAAAACATGCTATAGTATATAGGGAATTGAACCCTCCTAGGTCCCTATATTGGCAGTATAGGTTCAAAGACTAGGAGATATAAGGAGACCCATACCCGACATGCCGTACAATCGCATCTCATGAGAGGTACATGAACCTCCGCCCTTCTCGAAGGAAGGCATCACCGCTCAAAGATAGTCTATCGGTGCTCAGTATGAAGTTCCATTGCTTTCTACTCATACATCGTTGAAGCTGGCTTCTATCATGAGGACATCATAGCTCGTTAGATGATTTCTCATCTCATCATTAGTATTAAGTATACATTAACTTCAACACTTTCATTAGAGTGTTCATATATTTTGGTCTCTTCATTGACTTTTCACTATCATAAGTGAGTACGTTTTGGTAACATTTACTTAGGCTCATTTGAGACTGCTCTCATCTTTCCCATTAGCTTCTTATCATATTCTCACCTCATTCATTAACTTTACCACATCTTCTTTTCATAATTACTCACCCCTTCACGTGAATGTTCATTTCATCATATGCCAATGCATTTGGCCATTTAGTGTGTTTCACACTCTTAATTATCCCTTTTAAGGTTACATCATTTTATTACATGCATCTTAGGCTCACTTACTTTTAAACATATGCTAGACTTAGTAGTCCACACATACAAGCCAAGAGGCTTCATTCATAGTTTGTCTAAGTGATTCATGCTTACCCAGAATTATGTGGTACAAGACTTATGCATCTTGTAGAGATGCCAAGGTATTGATTTTGATCTCTAGAAGCAGCATTAATTAAATATTTATTTATGTATGTATTATGTGTCAATACAGAATTGGGCAAGGGAACCCAATTTGGAATTTCTTCAACAACACTTAATCTTATTTTAAACTTGATAATTGCATTTTCAGATTTGGGAGCCACTAGTTTGATTCCCATAAACCCCATAATATTTCTTTCTTGTCCTCCTCGCCTTTTTCATTTTAAGGCAAGGAGTTGGTGGGTTCAATCCCCCACAAGATTATTATTTTTCTTTTAATTTATCTCTTAACTTTCTCACCTATCGAAGAGGTTGTGGTTCAATCCCCACTCACCATATTTATTGTTCTCCTTTATTTTTCTTCTAACTCTCTCATCTATTGAAGAGGTTGTGGGTTAAATCCCCACTCACCACATTTATTTTTCTCCTTTATTTTTCTCCTAACTCTCTTATCCATTCATCTAAGACTCTTATCATGTTGTCATTATTTTCATTAGCATCATAGTATAATGTAATTACTCACCTCATTATGTGAATGTTCAATTAATAATATTACCATTTCCACATGTTCTTACCCAATTCGGGTTACTAATAATTGACTAAGTGTTTCATGACAATCTAAGTATATGTTATGTAAGACTTATGCATTTTACACATGCAGCCAAGCGACCCAAGTTCAATCCTTAGTGGATGCATTCTATTTCATTTTAATTTGATCCACACGGCTTACAGACCCAAGATCGAGCCCCAACGCCTTTATTTTATTTTCCTTAATTTCTCTCTTCATTTTTCATTCATTTGAACTTATAGGATGTGGGATTGAACCCCTACAACCTCATTTTATTTTATTTTATTTTCTTAAATTACTCTCCTTCTTGGCCGAGATGGTGTAGGTTCGAACCCCCACAACCCCACTTTAATTTTTCTCCTAAAATTCCCTTCATTCTTCCTAGAGATCATGGGTTCGATTCCCACACGCCTCAACCTTTTATTTTTCATTTAACTTTTTGGTAAATCTCACTGAGAGGTGGTGGATTTGAATATCACTCCTCTCATTTATTTTTTTGGTACTTCAATTTCAGTCAAATTCACTTGTTCGATTCCCCCTTGCCATATTCTTTTTAATTTACATATTCTCTATGACTTATAGCTTGGTGAAGTCACGGGTTTGATCATCAATGACCTCCCTTATTTTAATTTATTATTCATAACATACTAAACCACTTAGCTTGAATGAAACTCATCAACATATATCTTGAAATTAGGTACGTTTTTCAGCATCCCTTTAATCAACATTACACGTTACTTCTTAGGGTAATTCATGGATTATGTAGTACATCTTTGGGTGCATTTTCATAGATTCATTTAGCTAATAGTTTCCACTCAAATCATCCACATTATACTTCATATATAAATAAAGGTTTATGCAAGTTTGTGCACATGAAATACAACAATAAAACAAGTCATTTTTATGCTTAAATCTGTGTTGAACTCACGGTTACACATTGCAAACACATAAACACATATTTTCACAAACGTAGGTTATAATTCGTACGATTCCAAACACAGATTCATGAACATATTCATCCCGAAAACAAATTACTTGACTAATATCTACCAGCAGACATACCAACCTACAACACTCGATAGGAACTAGTGACATGGACATGCAATGGGGAACAACCCTAATTTCCGGAATAGATTCATCTGAGTGCTAAGGGTATCCTGGGAAAGCGACCAAGAGTAAGAGAACCCATACCTTATTTTGACGTTCAAATCCTGAACATGCTACCCAAATACCTCCTCCAACTCACGTCCAAATGCAAGCTTCAACACCAAACTTCGACGGAAAAACCCTCCCTTTGCCTAACGTATTTGGATATGCTTTTATTATATTTTTATCGTCAATGTTCTTAAAGTGTGAAGAACTTTTAGTTGCTGGTCAGTTCATGTATTTTGGCAGAGAGAACGTGAAAAGAAAGAGAGGTTTTGACGTGAAAGAGCGAGAGAGAGTTAAACGTGAAAGGTGGTTTAGACTTAAGTAAAGACTTAGTCAAACAAGGACTATTTCAAACCTTAAAAAACTGATTTTTCTTTTTCTTAAATAATCTAATAATTATTAATTATTTAAATTAATTTACCAATTTAATTAAAACAATTTAAATTATTGCTTCCACCTAGGTTCGAACCCGGGTGGAGCAAGACTTCACTCAAAGGCAAATTTTAGGCCCTCTCTCCCAAAAATGCCCCACGAACTTATTAATTAAATAATTAATTACATATTTAGGGTAATTATGATACTACCCTTATAATGGAAAAAGACCATTTTATCCCTAGACCCTCCAAACTTAAGATTTCCCTTTTTTAAATCCCGTAAAGACTCATTCGTGTAAATCATCATATTGGGGAGTCGTGTAAATCATCATATTGGGGAGCCTTACATGGATGGACCCAACCTTTACTAGCTCAACTCACTCTCCAAGTTAGTTGGCTTGGCTATCACAAGGATTCAGAGGTCTTATTTTACGTGTGTAAATCCGCGTGAACCCGGTCTAATTGTAGGCATTCTAGACACATTAGGCATTACTTAGCATATCAATTTTTAGGGTTGTTACATTATCCCCCCCCCCTTAGAAACATTTGTCCCCGAATTACACTACTATGTATCTAGCATAATGCCAGTCAGATCATAACATAGTTACTATACACAATCAAGCAATATCAATAATGAATGAAGAGATAAGGAAACATAGACTTATGAGTAGGATGTCTAACCTTAACAGCTGAAAGGATGAGGGTAGCGGGATCTCATATCGGCCTCGGCCTCCCATGTAGCACCCTCAGATGATTCCTCCACAATACCTTAACTATGGCAATCTCCTTGTTCCTTAGCCGCTTGACCTATCTGTCTAAAATCTCAATAGGTACCTCTTCATAGGACAAGTTTTCATCGACCCCCAAACCTTCAAAAGGTAGAATCAATGTTGGATCACCTACGCACTTATTTAACATAAAGACATGAAAGACTCGATGAAAAGAAGCTAGCTCCGCATGCAATGCCAACTTATAAGCCACTTCACCCACACGCTATTGGATCTCATATGGCCCAGCATACCTCAGACTCAACTTCCTTTTCTTGCCAAACCTCATCACACCCTTCATAGGTGATATTTTCCAATAGACTTGATTACCAACATCAAACTCTAAGGGACGTTTTCTGTTGTCTGCATAAGACTACTGCCGATTGTAAGTAGTAGAATACATGTCCTTAATCAGTTTGAGCCTCTCTGAGTCCTCATGAATGTTCTCTGGACCAAAAATGGATGACTCTCCATCTTCGAACCACCCAACTAGAGACCTACACCTTCTACCATACAGCGCCTAAAAGAGTGCCATCCCATTACTGGAGTGAAAGCTATTATTATAAAAGAACTCAATCAAGGTCAGATGGTCGTCGTAGATACCACTGAAGTCAACCACACACGCCCTAAACATATCCTCCAATGTCTACATGGTGCGCTCCGCCTGCCCATCAGTCTGAGGATGAAAGGCAGTACTAAGCTTCATTCTGCCTTAGATCTTATGGAAAGATCTCGAAAAGTGTGAAGTGAACTAAGCTCCTCTATCTAAAATGTTATACAAAGGAATTCCATGTCATCTCAATATCTCGTCAATGTAGAGTCTCTCATAATTGTGGGCTCTTTAAGTAGACTTCACAGGGATAAAGTGGTCAGACTTAGTCATCCTATCTACAATAACCCATATGTAGTCATGTAATCTTCTAGTCTTCGGAAGACCAACCACGAAGTCTATTTAAATGGCCTTCCATTTCCAAGTCAGAACCTTAATAATCTGAGTAAGACCGCCAGGCTTAAGATGTTTAGATTTAACATGTTCAAAATTAGGACACTTGTCCATATATTCTCTAACGTCCTTCTTCATGCCATCCGACCAATAGATCTGCTTAAGATCAGGATGCATCTTTGTGCAACATGGATTCATGGAATATTTGCAACCATGGCCTCTACAATGATCCGCAAATCATCCACATTCGGTAAACACAGCCTATCCTGGTACCTATGTATGTCGTCATCTCCCTGGGGAAGAATCTCTCTAGGAAGGCTATCTTAAACAGCTCCCAAGTGACCTGTAATCCGCTCAATGCTCGGTTATCCTACCACATCTTGAACTAAGTCTGTGCAACATCCTTGAGACAATAGGAAGCCAGCTCAGCATTCTCAGTATCTGTGGGCCCTATGGCCACCAAAATCTTGTGTACCTCATCCATGAACTCATGGAGATCCTCTGAAGTCTTGGACCCGATAAAAATAAGAGGATTCATCCTCGTGAAGTCTCGTAGCCTGTCAGCTATGCTATGTACCAGAGGGTTCTCTCTCTCAACAATCTTACGGTTGACTTGGGTAGTCTTGGACTAGCATGCATAGTGATGGCTTGTGCCATTTGGGCAAGAGATGCCCGCACCTCCGCATCAGTCAACCCAGCTGGGTTAACCGGCATAGCTACTCCTTCACCTGGAGCCTAGGGTGGGACCAGATTATCCCCAACAACTGCTCCTCCTCTCCTCTGACAAAGGGTTCTCATAGTATTCATTCTTTGAAAGCAACAAGGAATGATTTTTGTAATGCTCATAACATCAAGAAATCATACATTAGGAAAATGTACGATAATATAAGAAGAAGGAAATTTTCTTACGAATCATGTAGTCTCTAATTCAGGATAGTGGTGCACTTCACTATCATGACTTAAAAACTACTCAATTTCGTTGATATGATCTTATTATCCTCGGAATTTAACCTACTTCTCTGATACCAACTTTGTCACAACCGGAGTCTCGACCCCATACAAGACCGATGTCGTTGACCGTGCAGAGGTCGCAAACAAGCCTATATACATCATCGTACTTCATCTAGGTTAATTTCAGCCAAAAATTTGAACTTTTTTTCTTAACATGCATGTAAGTCATTATACTTAAACTTATATACGTTTATCATCAACCATCTAACATTAATATCATCAAATAAAAGAAAAAGTACAATGTTAAATTAAATGTATATTTTCCGAAATGGCACCAATATAATGTCTGAAATAAAAATGGGCAAGCGTCCTCGAATGCATGAGGTCATACAAAGTCCAGATGAATGCTCCACGTCCAGATAGCTTCAGCTTCAACCTTTAATCTTTAACGTTCACCTGTGCCTGCACCTAAAAGTATAGAGTTGTACGGGATAAGTACACACTTTTACTAAGAATGGATATATGGAAGCATACACCAAGGAGATGCATGAGTCAGAATAGCCCTTTCCTAACAATATGATTTATGGAAAGTCAAGTCAATAGACTTGCTAAATTTGGATTAGAAAAGTTAGTGGACATGCCAAATTTTGATTAGGAAAGTCAGTGGACTTGCCAAATTGGATTAGGAGAGTCATGAAATGAGAGTAACATGCATCGTCATACGTATCATTTTGCAAACATCACATAACATATTACACATATCATATCACATAGTTCATATCATTCAGTCATATGCCATGAGACCTTGGAATCACGGACCTGACATTAGGACATCTAAAAATGAGGGCTCAACATATGGGACCTCAACTAGGGAGCCTTCTTTAGAAAACACATATTATGTTTCCTTTATTCAAGCATACTTCATTTTCATTCTTTCATATACTAATGCAAACACAAGTCATACCTAGGATGTAGTTTAAAACACTCATCGGGTTAGCTGTTGAATGACCAAGAATAACCTAGTGTCATAACTTAAGTGTAGCTCACCTCTTGATTATCCTATCCTAACACTTTTGGTATCATTCATTTCATTATGTGTATTCTTTGAGGCTGGCCTCATTCTTTCTTTGGGAACTTTAACCTTAACCGACATAGATCATGTGAGCATCATGAAATCTAGTCTGTAATCCCCACACCTAAAAGAGGTGGAATCACGGGCCAAAGTGCACCATATCATGCTTGCGTACATAGGGAATTGAACCCTGCTAAATCCCTATGTTGGCAGTATAGTTTAAAGACTAGGAGATATAAGGAGACCATACCCGGCATGCTGGATAGTCTCATCTCATGAGAGTTATGTGAACCTCCGCCCTTCCCGAAATAAGACATCACCGCTCATATCTTTTCTATCGGGGCTTAATGTAAAGTAAAATTACATTTAACTCATACATCATGAAAGCTTGCTTCTACCATGAGGACATCATATCTCATTAGATTATTTCTCATCTCATCAATAGTATTATGTATGCCTTAACGTCAATACTTTCATTAGAGTGATCATCGAGATTGGTCTCTTCATTAGCTTTACACTCTCATGGGTGAGTACGTTTTGGTAACATTTACTTAGACTCATTTGAGATTGCTCTCATCTTTACCATTAGACTCTTTATCATATTTTAACCTCATTCATTAACTTTAACACATTTGCTTTTCATAATTACTCATCCCTTCACGTTAATGTTCATTAAATCATATGCCAATGCACTTGGCCTTTTAGTTTGTTTCACAATCTTACCCAACCCTTTTAGTGTTACATCATTTTATCACATAAATCTGAGGCTCACTTAATTGTAAGTGTATGTTAGACTTATTAGTCCATAGATACAAGCCATTAGGCTTCATTCATAGTTTGTCAAAGTGATTCATGCTTATCCAAGATTATGTTGTACAAGAATTATGCATCTTGTATATATACAAAGGTATTTATTTCTATCATTAGAAGCAGCATTCATTAAATTTTTATTTACGTATGACTCATGTGTCAATATGGAATTTGGAAAGGGAACCCTATTTTGAATCCCTTGAACAAAATTTAATATTATTTTAAACTTGATAATTGCACTTTTCAGATTTGGGAGACCCTAGTTCGATTCCCATCAAATCAGCCACATTATACTTCGTATTAGCATCACGATTTATGAAAGTTTTTGCACGTGAAATACAACGATAAAACAAGTCATTATCATGCTATAATCCGTGTTCAAAGTCACGACTACACATTGCACACACATAAACACATATTTTCAGAAAACATAAGTTATGATTTGTTAGATTCAAAGCACACACTCACAAACATATTCATCACGAAAACACATTACATGCCTAATATCTACCAGTAGACATACCAACCTACAACCATCGATAGGATCTAGTTACACGGACATGCAACGATGAACATTACTAGTTTCCGGAATAGATTCATCTGATTCCTAAGGGTCTCTTGGGAAATGTACCAAGAGTAAGAAAACAATGCCTTATTTTGACGTTCAAACCTTGAACTTGCTGCCCAAATACCTCCTCCAACTCACGTCCAAATCCAAGCTTCAACACCAAACTTCGACAGAAAAACCTTACCTTTGCCTAACGTATTTGGACATGTTTTGATAACATTTTTAAAGTGAATGTTCTTCAAGTGTGAAAAACTTTTAGTATATGGTCAGTTCTTGTATTTTGGCAGAGAGAACGTAAAAGAAAGAGAGGTTTTGACGTGAGAGAGAGAGAGAGAGTTAAACATGAAAGGTGGTTTAGGCTTAGCTAAAGACTTAGTCAAACTAGGACTCTTTCAATGCTTTAAAAATAGCTGATTTTTCATTTTTCTTAAATAAGCTAACAATTATTAATTAATTAAATTAATTTATCAATTTAATCAAAAAAATTTAAATCATTGCTTCCACCTAGGTTCAAACCCGGGTGGAACATGACTTCACTCAAATGCGAATTTTTGGCCCTCTCACCCCAAAATTCCCCTTCACCTTATTAATTAAATAATTAATTACATATTTAGGGTAATAACTATATTATATTTATCTTGGAAAAATACCATTTTACCCTTAGACCCTCCAAACTAAAGATTTCCCTTTTTTACATCTGTTAAAGACTCATTCGGGTAAATCTTCATATTTGGATCCCTACATGGTTGTTCCCAACCTTTCCTAGCTCAACTAACTCCCCAAGTTAGTTGGATTGGATTTCACAAGTGTTCAGAGGCATGGTTGTACTCGCATCAATCTGTGTGAACCCAGTCTAATCATAGGCATTCTAGACACATTAAGCATTACTTAGCATAACTATTTTTAGGATTGTTACAGAACTATAACAGCTACAAAAAACCGATGATAAAACCACATAACCTAAACGTGGATTTCAATGTATACGCCCCATCAAGATGACCAAATATACCCTTTAGAGGTATAAAGGTATGTTGGCGTGATCACTAAATTGTTGCCCATAGAGGGGACTTATAACCTACTTGGCTAGTAGTTCTTGGACTAATTGGGTATGCTAAACCCTAGTCCAACTAGGTAGTATGCTACTCCAATTGATTTATGTAGGTAACTTATTATGTTTAAATTTATTTAAATACTCAAATAGCTCAAAACTAAACATGCAAAATGGGAATGCAACATTTGATCTGATAATGGTGCATTAAAAATGGAGGCATATATGATATAATAACTAAAATATCTGACCTAGCATGTGTAATTCAAGAACTAAAGAAATATAAAGCTAGGACTCTGAAAATCATGCGACATATTGAATAATAACTTAATAATGTGATTTCAAACATATACTTAATAATTTCATGAAGTTCTATCGATGTTCTAGAAAGCCTAGGTTTAATCATGATATGGGAATCAAGAATCAAACTGAAAACTAGTAATCCAATGGGTGAAAGGAACCCACTAGTGAAATCCCATATACCTGGTGATGAATTTCACAGAGAATTACTTAGATTTTCGGGCTAGAAGTACTCGAACCTTGCTACGTTCTTAAAATAGGGTTATTAACCTTTTTCTCCTTTCTTGCTTCTAATTTTCTATGTTTTGATTAATTATTTGACTTAGGAAAGTTTTTGTTATGTTTCTACGATTAAACTAACTAAAATCTAATTATTTAGGGTAAAAACGATGTATCTTAAGGTTTAAGCGAAGTGGGAAATGACCAAATGACCCTTGAGTTTATTGTTGTTTGACCAAAGATGACCTGAACGACCGGTCTGTCATTCCATTGGCGGTCCATCGTTTGGGCCTGTCGTTTGGGTTTGTTTGATAGTCCTTTACTGAAACGGGAATAACGTTTTACTCAAAGATCTAATTTTAGCAAGGTCGGTGGCTATGGAATAATAATTCATATACTTATATGTGGGTATGTCATGGGATACCTACTTAATTTTGTGCTAAGACTTATGACCATCTAAAGTTTACCAAATTACATTTACCTCCTAATTGTATGGCTCATCAACAGTCAGACCTACGGGCCGTAGATTGAATGACGGTCCATGATGGTCAATCGTGGTTTACATCAGAGATTGGGTAAATTGGGTATTGATCTACACATATAGAATACGGACTGTAGTTTGACCAACAGACCATAGGTCCATCTGTCGTTCTACACTTGGTCAAAGTTTCTAGACTGCTATTTCGAGGGGGGGTTTGACCCAATCGACGGATGTGCAAGACGAACTGTGGGTCAATATACAGTCTGTCGACTTCAACCATCGATGCACATTTAGATATTTATGAAATGTTTTTTTGGTCCATTTTGGTCACAAGGTGTTACATTATCTCCCCCTTGGGAACATTCATCCTCGAATGAAGACTAAACTAGCTGAAATAGAGGGAGAGATCTACAATCCCTACTAATAAGCATTGAGAACTGTCTTTGTGACTGAATTGAGTTCCAAGGACATCCAAAAATTATGAAAATGCAAGTAAAAACTGAGTGATCATAATTCTAAGATAGAATTCACGCATGAATGACTGGAAAACTTAAGAGGAACTATTACCTCATGCTTGAGCTGAATCATAAGGAAAAAGGTGAGAAACTTTGCTTTCATGGCTGCTTCTACTTCCCAAGTAGCTCCCTATATGGACTGCCTCCTTCACAAAATCTTAACTAAAGCAACTTCTTTGTTTCTCAACCTCCTAACCTGACGGTCAAGAATCTCAACTTGTACATCCTCATAGGAAAGACTATCATTCACCGCTACACTCTGTAATGGAACTTTAGAGGCTGGGTCACCCACATACTTCTTCAAGAGAAAGATGTGGAAGACCGCATGCACTACTGCTAATTATGCCGGTAACTCTAACTTATATGCAACCTTGTCAATCCTTTTCAAGATCTTGTAAGGGCCTAAAGATCTAGGGCTTAACTTACCTTTCTTGCCATATCTTATCACTCCTTTCATAGGGGAATGTTTCAGGAAAATCCAATCATCAACTTGGAACTCTAATTTCCTTCTCCTTACATTTGCATAAGATTTCTGACGACTCTAGGCTATCTTAAGTCTATCTCTAATGAGTTACACTTTCTCCATAGCATAAATGATCAAATATATCCCTATCAAAGCTTCTTCACCTACTTCAAACAAAGCAACAACATATCTACATCTACGCCCATACAAAGCGTCATAAGGGGACATCAGATTGCTTGAATAGTAGTTACTATAGTAGGTGAACACAATCAAAAGAAGGTGATTATCCCAACTACCCTTGAAATCTATCACACAAGCTCTCAACATATTATCTAAGGTTTGAATGGTACAATCTTCATGCCCAACCATTTGTGGATGAAATGTTGTACTAAGGTTAACTTGAGTACCAAGACCCTTCTCAAATGACTTCCAGAAATGAGATGTAAACTGAGGACCTCTATCTAAGATAATAGACAAAGGAACCCCATTCAACCTCACAATATCATTAATATAAAGCTTGTCATAGTCCTCTGTCGAATCTGTAGTCTTGACCGCTAAAAATCAAGAAGACTTAGTCATCCTATCAACTATCACCCAAATAAAGTCATGATGTCTGCGAGTACGAGGTAATTCTATGATAAAATCCATATTGATACACACAATAGGAATACAAAATCTACCCTGGCAGGGAAGTACACAATCGCCCCCTTGGGAAAACACGTTTACTCTCTGATTATGGAATACATTCTTAAGTTTAAGAAAAATTGGATCATTGTCTTGCTTTTCCTTATCCTCAAATACCAAAGAAGATTCTACCCATTTTGAACTATTACACAACTATCTGATATGCTCATAAGGCGAACTCCTAAGCGAGCAAGCCTGTGAACATCCTTCACTAGCTCCTTCCTTTCTTCTTTTACGTGGGCTACACTACCCATAGATGATATACTAAGATCATCTGCAACTACATTTTCCTTACTAGAATGATAATGCACACTCATATCATAATCCTTAAGGAACTCTAGCCTCCTCTCACAAAGATTCAACTCTTTCTGGGTAACACATACTGAAGGATCTTATGATCAGTGAAAACATCTAGAAAAACTCCATACAAGTAGTGTCTCCAGATCTCGAGTGAAAACACCACTACTGCATGCTCGAGGTCATGAGTTGGATAGTTATTCTCATGCACCTTTAGCTGTCTAGAAGCATAAGCTATAACCTTATCTCGCTGCATCAACACACAACCTAGGCTAACTCTGGATGCATCATAATAAATCACATAACCATCTGAACCCTCTAGAAAAGTCAATAAAGGAGATATAGTTAATCTAGTTTTCAATTCTATGAAACTTTTTTCACATCTGACCATTTAAACATGACCATGTTTTAAGTTAATCTAGTCAATGGTGAGCCTATGAATAAAAATCCTTCCACGAACCTTTAATAATTCCCCGCTAGGCCTTAGAAACTTCTGATATCTGTAGCAGAAGGAAGTTTAGGCCATTGTTTCACTACTTCTATTTTCTATGAATCCACTTGGATCCCTTTTCTACGTACAATATGACCAAGGAAAGCAATGGATTGCAACCAAAACACATATTTTCTAAACTTAGAGAATAAGTGTCGATCCTTGAGATTCTTTAAAACAAATCTCAATTGAGTCACATTTTATTCCTCATTCCGTGAGTAAATGAGGATATCATTAATAAAGAAGATAACGAACAAGTCCAAGTACTTTTTGAACACTCTATTCATCAAATCAAGGAAAGATGCAGCAGCTTTGGTTAGTCCAAATGACATAACTATAAATTCAGAATGACCATACAGAGTTCTAAAGGTTGTTTTAGGAATGTCACTATCGATGACTCTATGAAGATGATATCCTTATCTGAGGTATATCATTGAGAAATGGATAGCACCTGAAGTTTGTCAAACAAGTCATAATCCTAGAGATAGGATACTTATTCTCAATTATGACCATGTTCAACTCTCTATAGTGAATGCACATTCTAAGAGAACTATCTTTCTTCTGTACAAAAAATACTAGAACATCCCATGGTGAAATACTAGGTTTAATGAAGCCCTTATCTAGAAGGTCTTTCAACTGCTCTTTCAATTCCTTAAGCTCTGTTGGAGCCATTCTGTAAGGAGGAACAGAAATAGGTTGGTATTTGGGAAAAAAATCAATTCCAAAGTCGATTTCCCTTTCGGGAGGGACTCTGGGAAGCTTTCCTGGAAATACTTTTGGACACTCATTGACTACTGGAACTGACTCAAGATTTGGGGTTTTAGAGCAAGAATCCTTAATCCAAACTAAATGATAGAGATAACCCTTAGAGATCATCTTTCTTGCCATAAGGTAAGAAATGAATCAACCCACAGGCGCTAAGCTACTACCCTTCCATTTTAAGATTGTTTCGTCTGAAAACTAAAAACGAACAATTCTAGTTCTGTAATCGTCTGAGGCATAACAGGAATGTAGCCAATCCATGCCTAGAATGACGTCGAAGTCTACCATTTGTAACTCTAGAAGATCTGCTAAGGTGACTTTCTGATATACTGTGACAGGGAAATTTATGTATACCCGTCTAGCTATAATTGGGTCTCCAACTGGAGTAGAGATTGAGAAAAGTTCTGAGAGAGTTTATGGACTAACACTGAATTGGACTACTATGTAAGGAGTTACAAAGGAAAGAGTAGCCCCAAGATCTAACAATGCATAAATATCAAGGTCAAGACATGTAACATACCAGTAAGTACAGCAGGAGAATATTCCTGATCCGAGCGAACGTGAAGAGCATATAACCTGTTCTGATGCTGACCGCCACGTGTACCAGTGAGTTACCCTGCTGATTCGGGTGACTGAACCTGGTGCTCTACCCTTCTGGTCATACATGTTCTTGGAGGATGGAAAACTAGTTGACGAAGGGACTAAAGTTTAAAACTTTTGCTTACTCTACGAGTGATTTTCACTACCCAAATTCTGCTGGGAATAGTCATAGTTCCCAGTACTAGACTTCTTACTGTCCTTACTGTTTTCCCTAACATTATCACCCTAAACTTGGTGAGCATGAGTCATAAGACTATAGATGTTCATATAACCAAGTAATATAGCATTTTTGCACTCAATTTTTACCAAATTTGACACTCCATAAAAGAAATTATTTATCTGAGCTTTAGAGTTAACAACCATGTGAGGAGCATACCTGGAGAGTTTGTTAAACTTCAGCCCATACTATTGGACTATCATGTTACCCTACCATAAGTTCATAAATTCCTAAGCCTTTGCCTCTCTCGATTCTTTTGGGAAAACCTGTCGAGATAAGTATCACTAAAGGAATACCAAGTGATAGGAGCCGCATTTGAATTCCTATTATCCTTCCACTGAGTCTACCAAATATGAGCAACATCCTTCAACTGGTATAATGCCAACTAAACCTGATCATTCCTAGTGACTTGCATTACCTAAAAGATTTATATGGTCAAATCCAAGAAATTATGAGGATCCTCATTAGTTTGTGATCCTAAGAACTCACGCAGATTCATCCTAAAAAAGTCATAGACCCTTGCTGCTACTAATCCACCATTATCATGGACATGAGCATGAACCCGATTGGTCTAGTTAGTCATACTCTAAGCCAACATATGTATGGCATTTCCTAACTCAACATTTGAGGCCTCTTGATCCGGGAATGGAGGAGTTGCATTTGCATTCCTAGCGTTCACATTCCAAGCTTTAGATTTACAAGGAGGCATGATCTTAAACGTAGAACATCAAGTTAGAATGGAATAAGATCATACCTTACGAACGATAAAGGTAACAAGAAAGGGAAGTTTTTTCCTAAAAAACTTTATAACCTCTCTATCATTAGATGTGGTGCACTTCACACCCATGAAAAGGACTCCACTTAGTTCGACTTTTTAGACATCCTAGGACTGTTAAACCTACTACTCCAATACCAAGATTTTCACGCGACAAGGCCAGCCCCGAGATGCGGACACGAGACATAGGACCACAAGTGATCCCAATCTAACCCTACAGGTATTATCATGAGCATACTAACGAATATAAACTGTTGCGGAAGCTAAATCATATTTAAAATGAAAACATAGGGAATACTCATATGTTAAAACTCAGATATATGAAAATTGATGAGTTTAATACAAAGAAAAGATTAACTCACTACTAATTTGAAACTAACTGTGTATGAAAATAGCCTCTAAACTAGACTAGAAATATTGGGACAAACCCCAGCTAAATCTAGAAATAACATAAACTAAATGAGTGAAAGAAACTCATGACTATTGTCCTCAGAGAACAAGGATTCATCATTGAATCTACTGAACTAGAGATCGGGAAATCGAATGATGTGTGATTTGGATGGATGCTGATAACATGAACCTAAATAACGAGAAGGTTTAGCGCACCTATGCATCAGTACTTGAAAGGTATTGACATAAGACACAATAAAGCTAAAACAATATAACTGAGCAAGCACAAAATGAAGTATAATAATCTAAACATTATATACTAAATTTTTGAGCTAATTGAATGCAATGACCAATTTATAACATGGTTAAACTGAATGTTGGATATACTAATAAATGGTCAATGGAAGAGATTCTAACTAAACTGTGGGAGTTACTGATAACCGATAATAAAACAACATAAGCTAAATATGGAGTCCAATGTATACGCCCTATCGAGAGGACCCAATATACCTTGCCAGAGGTATAAAGACATATTGGCGTGATCACTAAACTAATGCCCACAGTGGGGACTTACAACCTAGTTTGCTAGTATTTCTGGGACTAATTAAGTACGCTATACCCAAGTACAACTCGGTATTAAGCTACTCCCATTGATTTATGTAGAAAACTGATTATTTATGAATTTCTATAAATGTTGGATAACTTTAAACTAAACATGCAAACTCAGAATGCAACATTTAATCTGATAATGATGCATTAAAAATTGAGGCATGTATAATTGAATAACTAAAATATCTTACTTAGCATGTGTAATTAAAGAACTAAAGAAATACAAGGCTAGGGTTCTGATTCATGTGATGAACTATGTAATAACTTAATAATCTGATCTGGAATATATATTTTAAAATTTCATGAAGTTCTATCAAATATCTAGAATCCCTATGTTTAATCATTATATGAGAATCAAGAATCTAACTTAAAAATAGGGATCTAATAGGTGGATGGAACCCACTATTGAAATCCCATATACCTGGTGATAAAATTCACGGATAAATATTCAGATTTCGGGGATGGAACTGCTCTAACCTTGCTGCATTCTTGAACTAGTGTTCTTGACCTTTTTTCCTTTCTTGCTTCTAATTTTCTAAGTTTTGATTAATGATTTGACTTAAGTAAGTTTTTGTTATATTTCTACGCTTAAATTGACTAGAATCTAATGATTTAGGGTCAAAATAACGTATCATAAGTTTTAAACAAAGTGGGGAAAAAACAAAAGACCCCTGAGTTAATTGTTTTCGGACCAAATGACGACCAGGGCAGTCGGTTCGTCGTTTGGGTCCATTAGTTGGGTTTGTTCGATAGGCCATTACTAAAATGGGCATAACTTTTACTCGAAGTTCTAATTTTAGAAATGTTGGTGTCTATGGAAAGATAATTCAATTATCTATTTGTGGGTATGTCATGGGACACCTAATTTATTTTGTGCAAAGAGTTATGACCATCTGAAGTTGACCCAACTACATTTTCCCCCTAACTATATGCTATTTCTAACCTATGTTCAGACCTACGGTTTCGTAGATTAAACGACAGTCCATGCTGGTAAATCGTGGTTCATATCAAAGAGTGTGTAAATGGGGTGTTGATCGATGGATACATACTATGGACCGTAATATGACCTACGGTCTGTAGGTCCGTCCGTCGCTCAACACTTAGTCAAATTTTTTGGGCTGCGTTTTTCTTTTTTTTTCTTTGGGGGTGGGGGGGGGGGTTGACCCAATAAAAATATGTGCAGGATAGATTTTGGGTTAGGATACAGTCCATCGATTGCAACCATCCATGCACCTGGAGATTTTTCTAAAAAACTTGTTTTTGGATTGTTTTGGATACGGGGTGTTACGCGTATCATTCATTTCATAATAAACATTCTAAAATGAGAAAGAATTTAAAATTTTCTTCACACACGAATAACTCTTTCCATAATCAATATCCAAGCGAAAGACTTTCATTTAAAATGTTAAACCTTTATAACATTTCATGGAACCACCAAAACATTGAAGTATACAACAATTGGGACTAAGCCCATGCAAGACCTAAAATAAAGACTAAGACATAAAGGAACATGTGGATATTGTCCTGGAATTGATGAGGACTCAAGAACAATTCATCTTCAACCCTTATAAACCTATCCATCCTCCATGGGATATCAAGTCTTCCTATTCCCTATACTTTAGTCAAAAAGGAAAAAGAAGGGGTTAGCACATTAGATGCACTAAGTATGGAAACAATGCAAAAACCATGAAAAAAGGGACATTTTGTAAATAATATGCTTTTCATGAATCTGGATTAAAAAATTATACTATAAGCATAAGAACGACATTGAACATCTTAGAAACATATAATAAATTATTTAAGCAATTATTCACATTTTTAGGAAAACTTTACGGTGAGTTATATAACTGTTCCATTAAAGTTCCTTCACTGTATAGTGAAGTCGTTTAACTTCATCTTGGACACTTCCTAGCATATAATTCCCTCACTAAAAGTTATCCTAAGACTCACTTATGTCAGTTAAATAGAGATCGCTCATATACCCTATCTAAGCACACCTAAATGATCCTTAGGACCACCTATAATGAGATACACACCAAGAACATAAACATGCGATCGTCCTACCAAAGGTGATTCCAAGGTTCACTTGAGTGAGTTGTGAAGCGACCACCCATACAATCCCTTACACATACACTTAAGAGATCCTATAGACTACCTAATATGGAATTACTCTCACTTAACACATCAACATATAGATAACCTTAATAACATCATTTAAGGTCTCACCTATCATTCATTCCTAGATAAAAGGGTGCACTATGCCTACCTAGTCAAGACATCTCGTATTCACATATCTTCCATACATATATCAAATAATGGACACAAGTCTACCAAAATAAGACACAACATTCTTTACTTTATTACATATACCATATCCTTCTTTGAAACACTTAGGAATGACCCTTATCATATTTATACCATCTGATACATTACTATAATATCATCAATATAACCATCATATAATTATATAGAGAATTAGGAATAATCATGTATCGAATCTAATACTACATCATAAGACATTGTTATAGTCTAACATGATCACCTAACATCAATAGAACACATACTTTCACTTAGTCACATGTATATAGATATGCTCATACTTCACATAACTCAACTAAACAAATCATCATAATAATTCAAGTAGTTCCATCAAGGTCATGATCATCATATTACATAAAGTAACGCTGACAAGGACATATCATTTGCAAGTAAATCACATAGCACCGCCACTGTAAATGTACCATACCAATCATCATTGTAATACAAAAGATATACATAATATTAAGAGAGTTAGGGAATCATACAACCCATGCAATGTCACCACTTCAATCCAAAGCTAAATCATCCAATTCAATACCAATAGGACCTTACCCATGGCTATGAACATCAAATCAATACATAAACTATAATGCTCTTTGAATCTTGGTCAATTCAATATAGATTTATCAATTTAAGACCTATTAGACATCAATTAAATACAATTCTTATATAATTCAATAGCCCATAGAAAACAACATCAGATTTCCTAAGCATTAGGTCAATATCAATTCAATAAGCTTAATATTCAATGGATGTAAGAATATACAATACTCAGTTGATTAAATTTAAACTAACTATAAACCATACAATCATAATCGATACATAAATCAAAAGCCCATAACAATCTACACATGAATTCATTAATATAAAAGCATGATCACATAACCCATATTTTAGTCAAATTTAGAGATTTGAGAAGATCGAGGGTTAACGTAGAATTTCATTGGAAAGCATCAATTATACATTAATAATATCATATCTTAATGTTTGGAATCATCTCATGCAAAAAGCCAAAACTTAGAGTTGAATTAGACTTTTTCATCTTTTTCAAATCTTTGAAAATCATCTTAAAATTGAATCTAAGATTATATCAAGCCTTACATAAAGAACTACCATACCTTATTAGAATAATCCAGTGATAATTGAAGAAGAAACTCCATAGAAGATCCATCTTCAATCTCTATCTTCACCTTGAGCTCTCATGGAAGTTTTTTAAGAAACTTTGGGAGGGAATGTGTTTTGATTTAGGTGATACGGTTTAAATGAGAGTTTTATGACTTATATACTTTTAAAATACCCATAAAAACTGACATAACCGTCCTCCAATTTTATAAGACTTTGGGTGAATTTTCCAAAACCCCCCATGTCTAAACCAAAAAGCAGGCAGATTGTAGCACCATCGATGGTCCGTGGGTGTGACCACGCCCCGTACATGGGATTCGTTGATTGCTTATGTAGATCCTCCACCTGAAGGATACCTGGATCCATCGACACCACCCATTGAGGGGCTATCATCTGGTCAACTGGCCGTCGTTTGGGGCAGTTAATTGCTACTGTCTTGCACTGTTGAGCTCCAAGCTAGGAACCTCATTTAAGGACCCCTTATGGGTCCTACTTGGAGCCGTACCCAGACGTTAAGTCAATGATCAAAAACTTCTAGGTATTAGGAACATCTACAAACAATTTCAACATCAAACAATCCAGGCAACATGCTAAAACACATCAAACCCCACAAGGACGTCTAAAGGCTATATTTCGAACGTCACCGGTTCTTGATATTTTGACCTCTAAACCTTACAAAACTCAACATGCTCACTATAAACACTATTATCAATCATATAAGGACCTCATAAACTCAATAGTTACTCATAATATATGAAAACACATAAGGAACATAGGTAACTATTAGTCAAATGTCTTAGTAATCCCTTGACGTTTGACATCAAACTTAACCCAAATCTTGAGACACTGCCTCAAACATATTTTAAACAATCTTATGAATTCAAGACTTCATATGTCACACGGTAGGACCTAGTTCCACCTATGTCATTTTTGGAGGTTTTATATTGTCCCCACTTGAACAACATTCATCCTCGAAAGACACTTTCCACTCTCCGAACACTTATAGGAGTAGAAACTCATCTTAAAAGCTCATAACAATACCATACAACACATTATACAACACACAATCAATAGAAACATCAATTTATCATAAGCAAGAGAATCACAACACAACAAAAAGTACAATAAATTCTACAACTCATTATGCCATAAGACTCACATCCTTCATTCAAATTAGAAAAAAACACATTTTATATTCATTATTATTCTCATATACTTCAATTCTAAAAACATTTGAAAAAATTTCCATCCAAGAACAAATTAGTCAATTTTTACAAAACCTTACAGTAAACAGAAATCCCTGGCGGCTTTACAGTGTGCATGCTTCACAATCTAACAATGCAACATTTAAGAAATTCCTGATAAATGCTAAAAAATTCAATCTCATATAATCATTTAGACATGTCACTATTCTTCTTCATGAAACAACTAGCAGCCTACACTAGATGCACATGAACCATAAGGAACATGCCATGCATGAAAACTCATTTTCTATTTCAACAAAATTTCAACCAAAATATGTATATCATAAGGATAATGTTTGGAATACACTTTTCACAAAAGACTCCTGCATAAATCAAGTTCCTAAGAACTCTTTTTTTAGGCTTGAATAAAAACATAAAGAAAGGTTAAGGGTACCTCACTTTCAACAACCATATTCTTCACCATACTCCCCCTCATAGGAAAAACACATTATAAGGTCTACGTAACATCATACAATAATGAATTCCCTCAAAGAACCTTAAACAAGTCTATCTCATGAAAAATAAAGACTCTCAAAGGTCAAACCATCTAACCACTACGTACCCCTTACTAGGAGAAACTCACATTTACTCTTTCAAATCTCATAACCTTCATTTCGATGGTTGGGTCTTAAACAACTTCAAACCATCTCAAAAACGATTTCTTGACATTATTAATAATATACCTTACCATTCTTTCCCACTACACTACCCTTCAAAAGGTAATTTAACCAATACAGGGTCATCAACGCCATTTTTCACACCCCATCTAACAAGTCAAATCTCATCTTTTCTCTCACTCAACCCAATCTTCATAAAGTCAACCTTAAAGGACCAACACATAAGGGAAACAAGGGAAAGTTACCATATACAAAGATCTTAGTGTAACACTCTAGAAAAGACCAAAAATAAGGTTTTCAGAAATCTGCAGGTTCAATCGACAGACCGTAGTCAGATCCACGGCCCACACTGCACATCGGTCATTTGAATAAGTGTCGAATGAAGGACGAACCTATAGTCTGTAGGTCGGACTATGGTCCATAGTTTGTATTCGTCAACCAAGACCCCATTTAAACATACTCTGACAAGAACCACGATTGAGCGACACGATTTTTAGATGGACCGTAGGTATGACTGTAAAGGGAAATTAGCAGACAGTTAGGGGGGAAAGGCAGTTGGGTCAACTTTAATTGATCATAACTCTTTGAGTAGGAATTAGGTGTCTCATGACCTATTAAATCATAGATAATTTAATTAGCTTTCCGTGGCCATAAAGTTTGCTAAAATCAGACCTCCGAGTATAAAGTTATGTTTGGTTAAGTAAAGGTCTGTCAAATAGACCCAACCTACAGACCCAAACGATGGACCGTCAATTGAACGGCAACCTATCAGTCCAGGTCATCGTTTTTTCCAACAACAATTAATTTAATGGTTTTTTTGCCTTTTTTCACTTCGTTTAAATCCTAAGATACGTTTTTTGACCATAAATCATTATATTTTAGTCATGTTTAATCCTAGAAACAAAATCAAAATTTACCTACGTCAAATCATAAATTTAAAACTAAGAAAATTAGAAGCAAGAAAGGAGAAAAATATCAAGAACCCTAGTTCAAGAACGCAGCAAGGTTCCAGCAGTTCAAACCCTGAAATCTGAACATTTCTCCATAAATTTCATCACCAGTTATGTCGGATTTCACTAATGGGTTCCTTTCATCCATTAAATCCCTGGTTTCCAATCAGACTGTTGATTCCATATCATGATTAGACCTAGGGATTCTAGAACGTCAACAGAACATCATGAATTAATTAGTTATGTGTTCCAAATTATATTTCCATGTTATTATTCAGTTAATCATATGAATTTCTGAACCCTAACTATGTATTTCTTCAATTCTTCAATTACACCCGCTAAGTCAGCTTTTTTAGTTACTTCAGATATAAATATCTTAATTATAAATGCATATTTACCAAATTAATTGTTGCATTCGCAGTTTGTATGTTCAATTTTTATCTATCAAGTATTTATAGAAAGTTAGTCATAATACATTAATTGCATAATTATTAGAAGTAGAATAAATAACGAGTTGGACAAGGGTTTAGCGTACCCAAATTAGTCTGAGAACTACTAACCAAGTAGGTTGTAAGTGACCTCTGTGGTCAATCAGTTTGGTGATCACGCCAGCATGCCTTTTTACCTCTATTAGGGTTTATTGGGTCCTCTCGATGGGGTGTATACATCGGACTTTATTTATAGCTCATGTTATTTTATTACTAGTTATTAGTAGCTCCCACAGATCAGTAAGACTTTAATGCATTGACCATATTTATAGTTAAGTTATTATTCTGTCTCAACATCTTATAAATTTGGTGCATCTAGTTAGCTCAGAATTAAGTATATCACGTTCAGATTATTATACTTGTTTTTTTGCTTATTCAGTTATGTATTTTTTAGCTTTAATCTATCCTACATGCTCAGTAACTGCATGTACTGACGCATACATGCGCTACATCTTCTCATGATGTAGGTTGAGGTTTTCAGTATCCAGATCACGCATAGATTGATTCCCGATCTCAATTTCATCAGATTCTGGTAAGTGCTCATTCTCCTAGAATAATAATTATGAGTTCATTTTAGCTGGGGCTTATCCCAGAATATCTAGTCACTGTAGAGGTTAATTTCAGACATAGTTAGTTTTATCTTAGTATTGAGTTAATAACTTATTTGTTTTAAACTCATTGTTTACAAATATCTCATTTATAGAATATGGGTATCCCCCATCCTATCAGAATAAAATATTATCTAGCTTCCGCATTAAGTTTATTATCTTTAGTATGCTCATCATCATACCGGTAGAGTTAGCTTAGGATCAGTTGTGGTCCTAGGTTCCGTGTCCGTGTCTCGGGGTAAGGTTAGGACGTGACAAAACTTCATATCATAGCACTAGGTTTAAGTATCCTAGGATTTCTAAAAAGCCGCACTAAGTAGAGTCCTTGTCATGGGTGTGAACTGCACCACATCTAATGAGAGGGAGGCTACAAAGTTTTTAGGAAAACATCACTTTTCTGTTACTATTATTATGCGTAAGGTAATATCTAATTCAATTCTAACTTGAAATTCTACATTTTGGATCACGTGTCCTCGTAGAGCTAACACAATGAATGTGAATGCCAGGAACGCAAACGCAGCTCCTCCGGTCCCAGATCAGGGTGTATCCAATGCCGAGTTCAGAAATGCTACACAGATGTTGGCTCAGAGTATGACCAACCAAAAAATTCGAGTTCATACTCCTATGAATGCAAATGGTAGATCAACAGCAACATGAGTCCTTGACTTTTTTAGGATGAATCCGACTGAGTTCTTAGGATCACAAAGTAATGTGGATCCTCAAAATTTCTTGGATGATATTAAAAAGATTTTTTAGGTAATGCAAGTCACCGGGAATCATCGGGTTGAGTTGACATCATACCAGTTGAAGCATCTTTCTCATATCTCGTACACTCAGTGGAAGGAAAATTGGGGTACAGATGCATCTCCTATTACTTGGGATTTCATTAGTGAGACCTTTCTGGATAGGTTTTTTCCAATAAAATTGAGAGAAGCAAAGGCTCCGGAATTCATGAACTTAGGGAAGGGAAACATGACAGTCCAAGAGTATAGGATAAAGTCCAACTCTCCAGGCATGCTCCTCACGTGGTTGTTGACTCCGGGACTCAAATGAATAATTTCTTGTATAGAGTGACAAATTATGTGAAAAGTGAGTGCAGATATGCTATGTTACTTGGAGATATGAAAATCTCTAGGCTTATGACTAATGCTCATCAAATTGAGGGTGATAAACCTAGGTAACATGATAAGTAGAATAATAAGTCTAGGATTAGGAACTATGAATATTTTCAGTAGAAATTGAGTGGTGGAAATCTCTCGCAGAGACAGCAAAAGTTTTCAACTCCATCCCCTTCGTCAGCTTGTGTTCCATCCTCCAAGAACAGAAATGACCAGAAGGTTAAAGCACCAGGATCTATGTTTCAGGGAAGTTTTTCACGCACCAAGACTTACCCCACTTTCCCTAAGTGTGGTAGGATGCATCCTGGCGAGTGTCTCGCATGAAAGTAAGGATTTTTTGGGTGCGGTCAGTCTGGTCATAGGTTGAGGGATTATCCTCCTAGACAAGGTCAAGAAAGTGGTAATGGTAGAACTCAGTCAACAAATTTATCAGCACCAGCAAGTCACCCAACTCAGTAAGGTAACTTATCTAGTACAGGTGGCGGTCAGTGCAAGAACAAGTTGTATGCTCTTTAGGCTTGCCAGGATGAGGAAGGTTCTCCTGAGCTAGTCACTTGTATGTTACTAGTCTTTGACCTTAATGTTTATGCATTGTTAGTTCCAGGGGATACTCTTTCCTTTGTAACTCCTTACATAACAGTCCAATTCAGTGTTAGTCCAGAAACTCTCTCAGAACCTTTCTCAGTCTCTACCCCAGTCGGTGACCCAATTATAGCTAGACGGGTAAACATAAATTGCCCTGTCACAATTTCTTAGAAAGTCACCTCAGCAGATCTTGTAGAGTTAGAAATGGTAGACTTTGATGTCATTCTAGGCATGGATTGGTTAATTTCATATTATACCTCAGTAGATTGTAGAACTTGGATTGTTCGTTTTCAGTTTCCAGACAAACAATCTTAGAATGGAAAGGTGGTACCTTAGTGCCTATGGGTTTATTGATTCATACCTTAAGAGAAAAAATGATATATAAGGGTTATCTCTATCATCTAGTTCGTGTTAAGGATTGTTTTTCTAAAACCCCGACTCTTAAGTAAGTTCTAGTATTTTGTGAGTTTTAAGAAGTATTTCCAGAAGATCTTCCCGTAGTCCCTCCTAAAAAGGAAAAAAAACATTGGAATTGATCTTCTTCCAGATACCAGGCTTATTTCTATTCCTTCTTGCATAATGGCTCCAAAAGAGCTTATGGAATTGAAAGACAGGTTGAAAGACCTTCTAGATAAGGGCTTTACAAACCTAGTATTTCACCATGGGGTGTACCAATGTTTTTTGTAAGAAGAAATATGGTTATCTAAGAATTTTCATTGACTATAGATAGTTGAACAAGGTCACAATCAAGAATAAGTATCCCATCCCCAAGATTGAAGACTTGATTGGCCAACTTCAGGGTACTAGTCACTTCTCAAAGATAGACCTCAGATCGGGTTATCATCAGCTTAAAGTTAGAGATAGTGATATTTTGAAAATAGTCATCAAATTCGGTATGGTTATTATGAATTTTTAGTTATGTTGTTTTGACTAACAAATTCTCCTACAAATTTCATGGATTTGATGAATAGATTGTTCAAATAGTACTTGAACTAGTTCATTATCGTCTTTATTTATGATATCCTCATTTAATCTAGGAATAAATAATAACATGTGAGTTATTTGAGATTTGTTCAACAGACTCTCAAGGATCGATAATTATTCGCTAAGTTTAGAAAATATGAGTTTTGGTTGCAAACTTTTTCCATCCTTGGTCACATTGTATCTAGCAAAGGGATCCGAGTGGATTCACAGAATATAGAAGCAGTGAAACAATGGCCCAGACCTACCTCTGCTAAAGATATCAGAATTTTCTTAGGTTTAGCGGTTTATTACAGAAGGTTTGAGGAAGGATTTTCATCCATAGTCTCACCATTGACTAGGTTGACTCAGAATATGGTCAAGTTACAATAGTCAGATGATTGTGAGAAAAACATTGCAGAATTAAAAACCATATTGACTATAGCTCCAGTCTTGACTCTACCAGAGGGTTCAGATGGTTATGTGATATATGTGATGCATCCACAGTTGGCCTAGGTTGTGTGTTGATACAGTGATGTAAGGGGATAACTTATGCCACTAGATAAATTAAGGTTAATGTGAAGAACTATCCAACTCATGACCTCGAGCTTGCAGGAGTGGTGTTTCCACTCAAGATCTTGAGACACCACTTTTATGGTGTTCACATAGACGTGTTCACTGAACATAAGAGCCTTCAATATGTGTTCACTCAAAAAGAGTTGAATCTTTGCCAGAGGAGGCCTGAGTTCCTTATGGATTTTTATATGAGTGTGCATTATTATCCTGGCAAGGCAAATGTAGTAGCAGATTCTCTAAGAAAATTATCTATGGGTAGTGTAGCCCAGTTTGAGAAAGAAAGGAAGGCTCTAGTAAAGGATGTTCACAAGCTTGATCGCTTAAGAGTTCGCCCTACGAGAATATCAGACAATGGTGTAACAGTTCAGAATGGAGCAGAATCTTCTTTGCTAGTGGAAGTTATGGAAAAGCAAGACAATGATCCAATCTTGCTTGAACTTAAGGGTGCAGTCAACAATGAGATAGTGAAGGTTTTCTCCCAAGGGGAAGATGGTGTATTTAGCTATCAGGGTAGATTGTGTGTTCCTGATGTGGGTGAGTTGCAAAAGCATATCCTCACAGAAGCCCATAAATCTTGATATTCTATTCACCATGGTGCCACTAATATGTATCGTGATGTGGAAGAAGTCTACTGGTTGAATGGCATGAAAAGGGATTTAGCAGATATTGTGAGTAAGTGTCCCAATTTCAAACAAGTCAGGGTAGAACATAAGAAACAAGGAGGTATGACTCAAGAGATCGATAGTACTACTTTCAAGTGGGAAGTGATCAATATGGATATCATCACAGGGTTACCTCGTACTCGTACACAACATAACTCAATTTGGATGATGTTGTTAGAATGACTAAGTCTTCTCGCTTTTTAGCGGTCAAGACTACAGATTCGGCAAAGGATTATTTCAAGCTTTACATTAGTGAAATTGTGAGGTTGCATGGGGTTCCTTTGTCTATCATCTCTTATAGAGATCCTCAGTTTACCACTCAATTATGGAAGTCATTTCAGAAGGGACATAATACTCAAGTTAACCTTAACACAACATTTCATTCACGTACGGATGGACGAGCAGAGTGTACCACTGATATCTTAGAGGATATGCTTAGAGCTTGTGTGATCGATTTCAAGGGTAGTTGATATGATCAAATTCCACTTATTGAGTTTGCCTACAACAACAACTACTATTCCAGCATTCAGATGGCCTCTTATGAAGATTTGTATGGGCGTAGATGTAGATCTCCTGTTGGTTTGTTTGAAGTAGGTGAAGCAGCTTTCACAGGGACAGATTCAGTCCGTTATGCTATGTATAAAGTGAAAATCAATAGATATAGACTTAAGATAGCCCAAAGTCATCAGAAATCGTTTGTAGATGTGAAAAGAAGGGAACTGGAGCTCCAAGTTAATGATTGGGTTTTCTTGAAAATGTCCTTATGAAAGGGGTGATGAGATTTGGCAAGAAACGGAAGCTCAGTCCTAGATATGTATGCCCTTACAAGATCTTGAAAAGGGTTGGCAAGGTGGAATATAAGTTAGAGTTTCCAGTAGAATTAGCAATAGTGTAACCGGTCTTCCATATCTCACTCTTAAAGAATTGTATGGGTGATCTAGCCTCAGTAGTGCCATTAGAGAGTGTGGAGGTGAAAGATATTTTTTCATTTGAGGATGTACTAGTTTACATTGTTGACCGTCATTTTTAGAAGCTTAAGAAATAAAGAAGTCACTTCAGTCAAGGTTTTATGGGGGTGCCAGTCTGTAGAGGAGCTACTTGGGAAGTAGAACCAGCGATGAAAGCCAACTATCCTCACCTCTTTCCTTCTAATTGCACTCCAACTTGAGGTAATTGTTTCTCTTTAGTGTTTCAGTCATTCATGCGTGAATTCAGTCTTAGAATCATGTTCCCTCAATTTGTACATGCATTTCAGAACATTTGCATGTTCTCGAAACTCAATTCAGTCAGAAACTCAGTTATGAGTGTTTATTAGTAGGGATTGTATCTCTCTCCCTCTATAACACCCCTATGTATAACAGACCAGATATCAAAATTTTAGAAATCAGCACGTGCAATGGACGGTTAACATCGATGGACCGTAGCCTGACGCACGGACCATATTGGACATCCATCGTTTTTGACTGAAACTCTCCCAAAACGCAGCCCAGAAAATTTGAATATGAGTCAAACGAAGGACACACCTACAGTCCGTAGGTTAGACTACGGTCCATAGTCTGTGTCTCTCAATCAATAACACATTTAACCACTCTCTAACAAGAACCAAGATTGACCAACATGGTCCGTAGATGGATCTACGGACCGTAGATATGACCATAGCTAGAAATTAGCAAACACTTAGGGGAAAAATGCAGTTGGGTCAACTTTTGTTGATCATAACTCTTAGCAAAAAATAAATTAAATGTCCTAGTAGCTATGAAATTATATATAATTGAATTAGTTTTCTATATCCACCAAGTTTTATAAAATCAGACCTCCGAGTAAAAAAATTATGCCCGTTTTAGTAAAGGTTTGTCAAACAGACCCAACCTACGGACACAAATGATGGACCGTGGATTGAACGACAGACTGTTGATTGAACGATGGACAGTTGATTGAACGACGGCCCATCAATCCAGGTCGTTGTATGGTCCAACATAAATTAACTCAAGGGTCATTTGATATTTTCCCACTTCGTTTAAACCCTAAGATACGTCGATTTGACCCTAAATCATCATATTTTAGTCAGTTTAAGCCTACAAAAATAACAAAAACTTAACAAAGTCAAATCATAAATCAAAACTTAGAACATGAGAAGCAAGAAAGGAGAAAAAAATTAAAAACCCTAGTTCAAGAATGCGACAAGGTTCCAACAGTTCCAGCCCTATAATCTAAATATTTCTCCGTTAATTTCTTCACCGGGTATATGGGACTTCAGTAATGGGTTACTTTCACCCATTAGATCCCTAATTTTCAATCAGAATCTTTATTCCATATCATTATTAGACTTAGGGACTCTAGAACTTCATGAATTAATAAGTTATATGTTCCAAATTAGATTTCCATGTTATTATTCCATTTAATGCATGAGTATCAGAACCCTAATTATGAGTTTCTTCAGTTCTTGATATACATGCCTTAGTTATAAATGCATAATTACCATATTAATAGTTGCATTCTTAGTTTGTATGTTTAGTTTTGAGCTATCCAGTATTTACAGAAAGTCAGTCATAATCCGTTATAATTCATTGAGAGTAGAATTAATACCGAGTTGGACAAGGGTTCAGCGTACCAAAATTAGTCCCAGAACTATGAGCCAAGTAGGTTGTAAGTCCCCTCTGTGGGCAATCAGTTTAGTGATCATGCCAGCATGCCTTTATACCTCAAGCAGGGTATATTGGGTCCTCTCGATAGGGCGTACACATCGTACATCACATTTAGCTTATGTGGTTTTATTATCAATTATTAGTAGCTCCCACAGATTAGTCAGACTCCAATGCATTAACCATATTTACGGTTAAGTTATTATTCATTCTTGGCATGTTATATATTATATCGTTGTATCTAGTTAGCTCAAAATTCAGTATATCACGTTTAAATTACTATAGTTGTTTTTGTGCTTGTTTAATTATGTCTTGTTTCAGCTTTACTCTATCCTGCATGCTCGGTACCTTCAAGTACTGACGCATACATGCTCTGCATCTCCTCGTTATATAGGTTCAGGTTCTCAGAATCTAGATCACACATAGATCGATTCCTGATCTCTAGTTCAACAGATTTAGTGGTGAATCCTCATTCTAAGAGGACAATTTTCATGAGTTCATTTCAGTCCTTTAGTAATTTAGTTTCATATTTTTCTAGACGTAGCTGGGGCATGTCTAAGCATTTCTAGTCAATTTTGAGTCTATTTTTAGACATAGTTTTTACTTAGTATTGAGTTAATAACTTCTTTGTATTAAGCTCATTGTTTTCAAATATATCAGTTATAAAATATGGGTATTCCCCATCTTTTCAAAATAAATTATGCTTTAGTTTCCGCATTCAGTTTATTAGCTTTAGTATGCTCATGATCATGTTAGGAGGGATATCTTGGGATAACTTGTGGTGCTAGGTTTTGTGTCCACGTCTCGGGCGTAGCTCAGGGCATGACACTTAGGCATGATTAGATGAATTAAGAAGTGAAACGTTTCGTAGCACCTAATAGCCTCATATTCATGATGTGGTGTGCTTCACTTTATGATCAAGACTCTACTAGATGTGGTTCATGAGACAACTAAGACACTCCCAAACCTTATGCTCTGATACAAACTTTTATAACGACCCGAAAGTACTCACTAGAAGTTAGAGCGTCATTGTGTCGCCACATGACAAAGGAGACTTCAAGAAGTCTCATCAAAGACACTGTATTATTCATTCCATACTAAACATTCTAAAATGAGTAAAAATTTAAAACTTTCTTCAAACACAAAAAACTATTTCCATTATCAATACGCAAGCATAAGACTTTCATTTAAAACGTTAAACCTTTACAAAATATCAAGGAACCATCTAAACTTTGGAGTATACAACACTTAGGACTAAGCCCATAAAAGACATAAAATAAAGACTAATACATAAATGAATATGTGGATATTGTTCTCGAATCGATAAGGATTCACTAGTATTTCATCTTCAACCCTTAGAAACCTATCCATACTCCATGGCATATCAACACTTCCGATTCCCTATAGTTTAGTCAAAAAGGTAATAGAAGGGGTTAGCACATTAGATGCACTAAGTATGAAAGTCATGCAAGAACCATGAAAAAGGGACATTTAGTAAATAACATGTTTTCATGAATTTTGATTAAAACATAATACTATACGCATAAGAACAACATTTAACATCTTAGGAACACATAAGAAATTATTTAAGCAATTATTCACATTTTTAGGAAAATGTTACAATGAGTTGTACTGTACAGTGAAGTCCTTGAACTTCATCTTGGATACTTCCTAGAATGTGATTCCCTTACTAAAAGCTATCCCAAGACTCACTTAAGTAAAACAAAGAGTGACCGTCCATACACCCTCTCTAGTCACACATAAATGATCCTTAATACCACCTATAATGAGATACACACCGAGAACATAAACATGAGATCCTCCTACCAAAGGTGATTTTAAGGTTCATTTGGGTGAGTTGCGAAGCGACCGCCCATACAATCCCTTACACAAACACTTAAGAGATCCTATAGACTACCTAAGATAGAATCATTCTCACTTAATACATCAACACATAGATAATATGGAATTCTCCTTCCAAAGGCTATCAAAAGACTTACTTAAGTAATCTTGAAGATAACCTCCATGATTGACCTTGATTACTTAAATAACCCTTAAGAACACCTAAAGCGCAGATCATGTCTACATAATCAACCATCTTCCCTAACTAGAGTCATTGTTAAGACTTATCTTGGTAAGGTACGAACCATTCCCATGCCCCCTTCACACCTCAACTAGACAACCCTTAACTACTCTAGATAAGTACTTATTCATTTAACATGATTTCTTAACTTAAGTCATTACATTCATTAATTCATCTAAGAATCCTTTATCGCAAAAGGAAATTCAAGTAATGCTCTTGGATAACACCTAGGGACTCTCACTAACACCTTCCAAGACTATCGTGCAATGTCTAGATAGTGTCTCATACAACCACCTAAACTTCATAGAATTTATCTAATTCTAGTAGGTATCCCATATGATGAGAATAGGCAATAACCGACATAGACCATTATATCTTAACATGGAATCTGATGTTCTAACCTACTTCGATGAGGGTGTTCTACTTTTCATGGGTAGAACTAGGACATATCCCATGTAAGCACATGGTTAAGGAATATGAAGTGCTTTTATGCACTCTAGTCTCATTCTCAAGTAAGATACATTGTACTCTAGTCTCCTTCTCAAGTAGAGCTACTTCTCATGACATAATCACTCGGTGCTAGCCTTTGTTCTTATAAAGTAATTGACATTAAAGCTGAATTAAAATAGGTTCCTATATAGTGCATGACGCAATCACATTGACACTACCAAAGAGGTCTACTATGGATACCTTACAATGGCGACATATATATCTCAATATGACTTTCCTAAGGATGATATAAGGTCGTTCCAGCCAAGCAACCCTAAATCCATCATCCTTTACATGAAGGATACCACTACGGCTCCCGACTTCAAGTTCATTATTTAACCTTACCACTAGGTTTAAGGTTCCACGTACATGACCTTATTGACATGATTTAAGGTCACAGATATCATTCATTTATAGATAACAAGGGTTCACTATGCCTACCTAGTCAAGACATCTCGTATTCACATAGAATCCATACATGTATCATGTAATGGACAAAAGTCTACCCACAAGTCTACCAAAACAAGACACAACATTCTTTAGTTTACTCCATATACCATATCATTCTTTGAATCACTTAGGAATGACCTGCATCATCTTCATGTCATCCTATACATTACTATAACATCATCAATATAACCATTATAGACTCATATAGTCAATCAGAAAGCATCCATCAAATCTACGACTACACAGATAAGACATAGTCGGAGTCTAACACGATAAACTAACATCAATAGAACACATACTTTAACTTAATAACATATTCATATATATTCTCATACTTCGCATAACTTAATAACATATTCATATATATTCTCATACTTCGCATAAGTCAACTATATAAAACATTATAATACTTCAAATAGTGCCGAAAAGGCCATGAACATCATATTACATAAAGTAACACTGACAAGACCACATCATTTACAAGTAAAGTACATAGAACCTCCACCATAAGTGGACCATACCAATCATCATTGTAATACAAAAGCTATACATAATATTAAGAGAGTTAGGGAAGAAAACCACCCATTAGATCTCACCACTTCAATCCAAAGCTAAATCATCCAATTCAATACCAATAGGCCAATAAACTAAATTCTCAATCAATCTTTGTAAATTATATATAGATTTATCAATGTAGAACAATTTATATATTATTTGAATACAATTCTTACATTATTCAATAGCCCATATAAAACTACACTAGAATTCCTAAAGATTAAGTTAATATCAATTCAAGAAGCTTAATATTCAATGGATCTAGTAATATAAAATAATCAATTGATCGAATTGAAACAGACTATGAACCATACAATCATAATCGATACATAAACCAAAAGCCCATACAAATCTACACATGAATTCATTAATATCAAAGCATGCTCACAAAACCCATATTTTAGTCAAATTGAGTGATTTGAGAAAATCAATTGTTAATGGAGAATTTTATTGGAAACAACAATTATACATCAATAATATCATATCTTAATTCTTGAAAACGTTTCATGCAAGAACCCAAGACTTAGAGTAGAACTTGGACTTTTTTCATCTTTTTTAAATCTTTGAAAATCATCTTTGAAATTGACTATAAGGTGATAGAAAGACTTAGAGGAATAACTCTCATACCTTATTAGAATAATGCACTGATAATTGAAGAAGAAACTCTATTGAATATCCATCTTTAAGCTCTATCTTCACCTTGAGCTCTCATGGAGGTTTCTTAAGAATCTTTGGGAGGGAATGGGTTTTGATTTATGTGCTAGGGTTAAAATGAGAGTTTTATGACTTATATACTCTTAAAATACCCATAAACACCTAAAATAACCTTCCTAAAATTTTATAAGACTTGGGGTGAATTTCCCAAAAAACCCCAAGTCTTAATAGAAAATTTGGCAAATTGCAGCACCATCAACGATCACCAGGTTAGACCACGCCCCATCAATGGTGTTCATTTGTTGCTTATGTAGCTCCTCCAAATGAATAATACATGTCTACACCGACTCCACCCATCGATGGGCCATCGTCTTGTCGACTTGCCATCGTTTAGGGCAGTCGATTGCCACTGCCTTGCAGGGTGGAGCTCCAAGTTGGGCTCCTCCTTGTAGGGACCCTTGTGGATCCTACATGAAGTCGTACCCAGACATTAAACCTATGAACATGCACTAACCTATGAACATGCACTTATAGGTATTATAAACATCAAAAAATAATCTCAACATCTAACAAGCCACGCAACATGCTAAAACATATCAAAACTCACAAGGATGTCTAAAGACTATCTTTCGAACGTCACCAGACGTTCTTGGATGTTTGACCTCCAAACCTTACCAAACTCAACATTATGACTCTAAGAACTATTATAAATCATATAAGGACCTCATAAAATCGTTACGCACTCATAAGCACATGAAAACTGTCACCCCCAAGCTATCCCCAACACGCAGACACGGAATTTAGAACCACAACTGATCCAAAGCTAACCTTGCTGGCATGATCATGAACATACTAAAGATAATAAACTGATGCGGAAGCTAAATCATAATTAAGTCTGAAAAGATGGGGAATACCCATATTATATAACTGAGATATTTGAAAATAATGAGTTTTATACAAAGGAAATATTAACTCAATACTAAGATGAATCTTACTACGTCTAAAATAAGCCTCTAAACTGGACTAGAAATACTCGGACAAGACCCTAGCTAAATATAGCAAAAACTGAAACTAAATGACTAAAGACTAAAATGACACTCATGAATGTTATCCTCGGAGAATGAGGACTCACCATTCAATCTTCTGAACTGGAGATTGGAAATTGATCTATGCTTGATCTAATGCTGAGAACCTTAGCCTGCATCACGAGAAGATATAGCGCACGTATGCGTTAGTACTTAAAAGGTACTGAAAATGTAGGATAGAGCAAAACTGAAATAAAACATAATTGAACAATCATAATAGCAAGTATAATAATTAGACATGATGAACTGAATTCTTAGCTAACTAGATGCAATGACCAATTTATAACATGTTGAAACTAAATACTGAATATACAGATAAATGGTCAATGCAGAGAGTCTAACTGATATGTGGGAGCTACTAATAACTGATAATAAAACTACATTAGCTAAATGTGGAGTCCAATGTATACGCCCCATCAGAGGACCCAATATAGCCTGCCAGAGGTATAAAGGCATGCTGGTTTGATCACTAAATTGATTGCCCACAAAGGGGAATTACAACCTATTTGTCTAGTAGTACTGGGACTTTTGGGTACGCTAAATCCTAGTCCAATTCGGTATCATGCTACTCCCAATAAATTTTATAATGTTACTCATTATGGCTAAGTTTCTGTATATAATGGATGGCTCGAAACTGAACATGCAAATTGAAAATGCAACAATTAATCTGGTAATTATTCATTTATAACTGAGGCATGTATATTTGAAGTTTCTAAAATATCTAATCTAGCATGTGTAATTCAAGAACTAAAGAAATACAAAGCTAGGGTTCTGAAATTCATGTAATAAACTTAATAATAAAATTATAATCTAATTTGGAACATATAACTAATATTTTCATGAACTTCTCTTGAAAATCTACAAACCCTAGATCTAATCATGATATGGGAATCTAGAATCTGACTGAAAACTTGGGACCCAATGGGTGAAAGGAACCCACTAGTAAAATCACACATACATGGTGATGAAATCCACAGAAAAATACTTAAATTTTGGGGCTGGAACTTCTGGAGCTTGTGGCGTTCTTAAACTAAGATTCTTGTGCTTTTTCTCCTCTCTTGCTTCTAATTCTAGGTTATGATTTAATGATTTGACCTGAATATGTTTCAATTATGTTTCTAGGCTTAAACTTACTAAAATTTGATGATCTAGGGTCAAAACGACGTAAGTTAGGGTTTAAATAGAGTGGGTAAGGTTAAAACAACCCCTGGTAAAGTTGATGTAGGACCAAACTACAACAAGGACTGACTGTCCGTCTTGTGACATATGCCTCATCGTTGGGTCCATCGACTTGGCCTGTTCGACAGGTCTTTACTAAAATTGGCATAACTTTTAGGTCTTATTTTATGCAAGGTTTGTGGCTATGGAAAGCTCATTCAATTTTATATTTTTGGGTAAGTCATAGGACACCTAATTCATTTTGTGCTAGGAGTTATAACCATTTGAAGTTGACCCAACTGCATTTTCACTTAAATGTCTACAAATTTTCCACCTACGGACCAATCTGGTCATCCGTAGCTCTTCTCACAGAGTAGTTGAATAGAGTATTGATTGACGGTGACGGACTATAAACCCTCGTCTGACTACGGACCATGAGTTCGTCCGTCACCCACGACTTAACCAATTTTTCTAGGCTGAAATTTTTGAGAGTTTCTGATCCCATCAACGATTGTGCAAGATGGACCGTGGGTCAGGCTACGGTCCGTCGATGTCATCGTTGGTTGCACCTGTAGATTTTTTTATAAAGCTTGTTTATGGTCTATTTTTTTTTGTAAAGCTTGTTTATGGTCTATTTTTGCTATGGGGTGTTACATTATCTCCCCCTTGGAACATTCCTCCTTGAATAAAGACTAAACTAGGTTAAATAAAGGGAGAGATCTTCAAAACCTATTACTAACCACTGAGAACCGAGTTTCTGACTTAATTTAGTTCCGATAACATGCAAATACGCTGAAAATGCAAGTACAAATTGAGGTAACATGATTCTATGACTGAATTCACGCATGAATAACTGGAAAACTGAAGCAATCGGAAGGAAAGAGGTGAGGATACATGGATTTCATGGCTGCTTCTACTTCCCAAGTATCTTCCTCTACGGACTGACTCCTCCACAAAACCTTAACTAAAGCGACTTCTTTGTTTCTCAACCTTCTGATCGGATAGTCAAGAATCTCAATTGGTACATCCTCATAAGAAAGACTATCTTTCACCGCCACACTCTCTAATGGCACTAGAGAGTCTAGATAACCCAGACACTTATTCAAGAGTGAGATGTTGAAGACCGGATGCACTGCTGCTAATTTTGCTGGTAACTCTAACTCATATGTCACCTTGCCAACCCTTTTCAAGATTTTGTAAGGTCCTACATATCTAGGACTGGGCTTTCCTTTCTTTCCAAATCTTATCACCCCTCTCATAGCTGAGACCTTAAGAAAAACTCAATCATGAACTTGGAAATCTAGTTCCCTTTTCATATGTCATAAGATTTCTAACGACTTTGGGTTGTCTTAAGTCTATCTCTAATTACTTGCACTTTCTCCATAGCATAAAGGATTGAATTTGTCCCTATCAAAGCTGCTTCACCTACTTCAAACCAACCAACATCAGATTTACATCTACAACCATATAAAGCCTCATAAGGGGCCATCTGAATGCAAGAATGGTATCTATTATTGTAGGAAAACTCAATAAGAAGAAGGTGATCATGCCAACTACCTTTGAGATCGATCACACAGGGTCTCAAAATATCCTGTAAGGTCTGAATGGTACACTTTGCCTGCCCATCCATCTGTGGATGAAATGTTGTACTAAGGTTAACTTGAATACCAAGACCTTTCTGAAATGACTTCCAGAAATGAGAGGTAAAATGAGGACCTTTATTTTAAATGATAGACAAAGGAACCTCATGCAACCTCACAATTTCATTAACGTAGAGCTTGGCATAGTCCTCTGCCAAATTTGTAGTCTTGATCGCCAAAAAGCGAGAAGACTTAGTAATTTTATCAACTATCATCCAAATTGAGTCATGTTGTCTATGAGTACAAGGTAACCATGTGATGAAATCCATATTTATCACATCCCACTTCCAAGTAGGAATATTAATCTCTATATATCCCTCTTCATGACATTCCACCAATAGACTTCCCGCAGATCGCGGTACATTTTAGTGGCACCTGGATGAATAGAATATCTAGAGTTATGTGCTTCTGCAAGAATATGTTGTCTCAACTCGCCCACATCAGGAACACACAATCTACCATGGCAGAAAAGTACACCATCTCCCCCTTGGGAGAAAACCTCCATTCTCTGATTATGGAATGCGCCCTTAAGTTCTAGAAAGATTGGATCACTGTCTTGCTTTTCCTTAACCTCCACTACCAACACGATTCTGCACTATTCTAAACTGTTACACCATTGTCTGATATGCTCATAAGGCAGAGCTCCTAAGCAAGCAAGACTGTGAACATCCTTCACTAGATCCTTCCTTTCTTTCTCGACATGGGCTACACTACCCATAGATAATATACTAAGAGCATCTGCTAGTATATTCTCCTTACCAAGATGGTAATGCACACTCATATCATAATCCTTAAGGAACACAAGCCATCTCCTCTAGAGAAGATCTAACTTTTTTCTTGGTGAACACATACTGAAGGCTCTTATGGTTAGTGAACACATCTACGTGAACACCATAAAAGTAGTTTCTCCAGATCTTGAGTGCAAAAACCACTGCTGCAAGCTCGAGGTCATGAGTTGGATATTTCTTCACATGAACCTTAATTTATTTAGAGGCATAAGTTATCACCTTACCTCGCTGCATCAACACACAACCTAGGCAAACTATGGATGCATCACGTAGATCACATAACAATCTGAGCCCTTTGGTAGAGTCAACAGAGGAGTTGTAGTCAATGTAGTTTTCAATTCTGCAAAGTTTTTCTCACAATCATCTGACCATTGGGACTTGACCATCTTCTGAGTTAACCTTGTCAATGGTGAGGCTATGGATTAAAATACTTCCAAAAACCTTCTGTAATAACCTGCTAAACCTAAGAAACTTCTAATATCTGTAGTAGAGGTATGTTTGGTCCATTGTTTCACTACTTCTATCTTCTGTGAATCCATATGGATCACTTCGCTAGATACAATGTGATCAAGGAAAGCAAAGGATTGCAACCAGAACTCCCATTTACTAAACTTAGCGAATAATTGGCGATCCTTGAGAATCTGCAGAACGACTCTCAAATGACTTGTATGTTCTTCCTCACTCCTAGAGTAAATGAGGATATAATCAATAAAGACAATAACGAATAAGTCCAACTACTGTTTGAAAACTCTGTTCCTCAAATCCATGAAAGTTGCAGGATCATTAGTTAGTCCAAACGACAAAACTACAAATACATAATGACCATACCGAGTTCTAAATTTTGTTTCTCTGACTCTAAGTTGATGATAACCTGATCTGAGGTCTATCATTGAGAAATAGCTAGCACCCTGAAGTTGGTCAAACAAGTCAATAATCCTAGGGATGGGATTACTATTCTTGATTGTGACCTTGTTTTATTGTGCATAGTCAATGCACATTCTGGGAGAACCACCTTTCTGGCCTTCAGGTAATAAATAAATTGACCCATAGGCGCTAAGCTACTACCTTTCAATTCTACAATTAGTTCGTCTATAAATTGAAACCGAACAATCCTAGTTCTACAATCAACGAAGTCATAATATGAGTGTAACCAAACCATGCCTAGAATTACATCGAAGTCTACCATTTCTAACTATACTAGATCTGCTAAGGTGAATTTCTGAGATACTGCGACAGGATAATTTATGTATACCTGTCTAGCTATAATTGGGTACCGAGTGGAGTAGAGACTGAGAAAGGTTCTGAGAGAGTTTCTGGACTAACACTGAATTGGACTACTAAACTGAGTTACAAAAGACAAAGTAATGTTTTTTGTCTTTCCACTAAGTGAACCATATGTGAGTCACATCCTTGGGTTTGTAGGATGCCAATCTCACCTATCACTACGAGTTAATGACATCACACCAAATATTTTCTTGAACTTATTAATGAACTTTTGTGTGTCCTTACCAACTTGCACCCTAAAAACTTAGGCGGATTCATCCTAACAAAATCACAAAAATTGCATTGTTCTGGTTGGTCATACTCTGAGCCAAAAGCTGAATTGGCGTTCTGAAACTCTACATTTAAACTTCCTTATCTGGTACTAGAGGAATTGTGTTAGCATTACGTGCATTCGCATTCCATGCCTAAGCTCTACGAGAAGGCATGAACTTAAGCACTCAACATCGAGTTATAATGGAATTAGATAATACCTTACGCATGATAAGAGTAATAAGAAGGTGATGTTTTTCCTACAATACTTCATAGCCTCCCGCTCATTACATGTGGTGCACTTCACACCCATGAAAAGGACTTTATTTAGTGCGGCCTTTCAGACAACCTAGTTCTCTTAAACCTAGTGCTTTTACACTATGTTTTGTCACGCCTTAAGATACCCCCGAGACACGGACACGAAATTTAGAACCAAAAGTGTCCCAAGCCAACCCTGCTGGCATGCTCATGAGCATACTAAAAATAATAAACTGATGAGGAAGCTAAATTATAATTAAATATAAAAATATGAGAATTTCCCATATTCGATAACTGAGATATATTAAAACAATGAGTTTAATACAAAGGAAATATTAACTCAATACTAAGTTTAAGCTAACTATGTTTGAAATAATCCTCTAAACTAGACTAGAAATACTGGGACAAGCTGCTAACTAAATCTACAAAAAATAGAAACTAAATGATTAAAGACTGAAATAACACTCATGAATGTTGTCCTCGGAAAATGAGGACTTAACACTTTATCTATTGAACTAGAGATCGGATCTATACGTGATCTGGATGCTATGAACCTGAATCAACATCATGAGAAGATGTGGCGCACGTATGCGTCAATATTGAAAGGTATTGAGCATGTAGGATAGAGTACAGCTGAAATAAAACATAACTTAACAAGCATAATAGCAAGTATAATAATCTGACATGATAAAGTTATTTCTTGCTACTATTGAATCAATGAAAATAAAGAGCTTTTGAGATTTTATGAGTGGAGAGTGAAAGGGGGACGACTTTATTTATAGAGATTCAGGATTTTAAGAGTATGTATGACAAAGTTATGAATTTGGATCAACTTTCTATATTGTTCAATTAAACATTAATATTTTTAAAATTATATAATGCATGCCTTAATAAAATTAGAGAATATAGACTAAATTTATTTGATTCGGGCAAATGAAATAATCGAATTAATTATGTGAAAAATACAGCTAAGACACTTCTTAAAAATGTTAATTTTAATTCGAAGTACCCAAATTAATGAATACACTTTTACTTGTCAGATGAGAATGAATGGAAGACATCCTCATATCTCCAAATCCTAAATGATAACATAATGAAAAAAGTTAACCATAACATCGTCAACAAAATGAAAAAATGTATTGTTTTAAATTGAAGGTATTTGAGTCAACAAGCAGTTTTAATGACTTTGTTTGGTATACATACATATAAATGCATCTAAAAGGAGGAAAATAATTTAAAGAAATGGCTCTGTTAGATATATAGACATATTCAAGTGAAGTAAAGCTCTTTCTTGTGATTATTGAATCTCTCAAAAGAAAGAGCTCTTGAGATTTTGTGCGTGGAGAGTTAGGGGAGGGGGAATTATTTATATTGATTATGGATTTGAAACGTAAGTGTGAAAAATTAGGAATTTGGGTCAACATTTTATCTTTCTCAATTCAACATTAATAATTATTTAAATATTTAATAAGTTCGTTAAGAAAAATAAAGAATTTAGAATAAAATTATAAGATTCGGTCAAACAAAATATTTGAATTAATTATATGTAAGTTATGGCTAAGAAACTTCTTAAAGTTTAAATTTTTTAAATTGGAGTGCCCGAATTATTGAATACCATTTTATTTTCCAAATGGGAATGAATGAACGACATCTTGAACTTTCTGATTCCTAAAATATTAGCATAATTATTGAAGTGAACGACAAAATTGTCAAAAGAAGGAAAAAGTGTATTGTTTTTAATTGACTGTAGTTCAAGTCAACAAGCAGTATAAATGACTTTGTTAGGTATGAAAACATATAAATTAACCTTAAAGGAGGAGAAGAAGATTTTGTAGGGTATATGGACATACTCAAGTGAAGTAAAAGTTATTTCTAGCTACTATTGAAGCTATGAAAAGGAAGAGCTTTTGAAATTTTATGTTTGGAGAGTGAAAGGGGGATCACTTTATTGATAGTGATTCAGGATTTGAAGCGTAAATATGACAAAAATTAAAAATTTAGTTCAACTTTTTATTTTGAACACAATATTTTTTTAAATATGTAATGAATAGTTTAGAAAATAAAAGAATTTAGACTAAACTAATAATTTCTGTCTAAAAAATATTCAAATTAATTTTATGAAAATTACAGATAAGACACTTCTCGAAGTTTGAATTTTTTAAATCGGAGTCCACAATTTTTTAATACACTTTTACTTGCTGGATTTGAATATATGGTCGGCATCCTCAAATCTCCGAATCGTAAAATAATAACATAATTAAGAAAGTGAACGATAACATCATCAATAAAATGAAAAGTTTTATTTATTTTTATTGAATATATTTCGATTCAACAAGCAATTTTTATGAATTTGTTAGGTATATAGACTTACAAATGCATCTTAAAGGAGGAAAATAAATGAAAGAAGTCACATTGTTGGGTATATTGACATACTCAAGGGAAGTAAAGCTCTTTCTTGCTACTATTGAAGCTCTCAAAAGAAAGAGCATTTGAGATTTTGTGTTTGGAGAGCGAAAGGGGGGGCGGTGATTTGTTGATAGGTACTTTTGATTTAAAGCGTAAGTATGACAAAAGTAAAAATTTGTCTCTACATGTTATGCGTCTCAATTCAACATTAATATTTTTTTTAAAATGTTTAACAAGTGCATTAACAAAATTAAAGAATTCAGACTAAAGTTACTATATTCGGTCAAACAATATATTAGAATTAATTATATGAATGTTATGGCTAAGAAACTTCTCAAAGTTTTTATTTTTTGATAGGAGTACCTGAATTGATGAATAACCTTTTACTTGCCGGATGGGAATGAATGGTCGGCATCCTCAACTCTCTGAATCATAAAATAATAACATAACAATGAAAGTGAATGATAAAATCATCAAAAAAAGGAAAAGGTGTATTTTGTTTAATTAAGTGTATTTCGAGTCATCAAGTAGTATAAATGACTTTTTTATGTATATAGACTTATTAATGCATCTAAACAGAGGAAAAGAAATGAAAGAATTGACTTTGTTGGGTGTATTGACAAACTTAAGTGAAGTAAAGCCTTTTTTTATTCTACTACTGAAGCACTCAAAAGAACGAGCTTTTAAGATTTTGTTTGTGGAGAACGAAAGGGAGACAACTTTATTTATATTGATTCTGGATTTGAAGCGTATGTATGACAAATTTATGAATTTGATCAACTTTTTATGTTGCAAACATCAACATTAATATTTTATTAAAATATATAATGAATATGTTTCGAAAATAAAATAACTTAGACTAAAGTTATAAGATTCAGTCAAATAGAATATTTGAATTAATTATATGAAAGTAATGGCTAAGAAACTTCTTGAAGTTTGAATTTTTTAAATTGGAGTACCTGAATTAGTGAATACCTTTTTACTTTCCGGATGGTAATGAATGGCTGGCATCCTCAACTTTCGGATTCCTAACATATTAACATAATTGTGAAAGTGAATGACAAAATCGTTAAAAGAAAGAAAAGTGTTTTTATTTTTAATTAACTATAGTTCATGTTAACAAGCAGTATAAATGACCTTTTTATGTATGAAGATATATAAATGCATCTTAAGGGAGGAAAAGAAATCATTTTGTTGGGTATATAGACATACTTAATAGAAGTAAAACTCTTTCTTGATACTATTGAAGCGATGAAAAGAAGGATTTTTGAGATTTTATGTGTGGAGAGTGAAAGGGGAAAGACTTTATTTATAGTGATTTAGGATATGAAGCGTATGTATGATAAAATTAAGAACTTAGGTCAACTTTTTATGTTGCTCAATTAAACATTAATATTTATAATAATATATAATGTATGCCTTAAGAAAATTAATGAATTTAGACTTAAGTCTTTAAATTCTGTCAAAACCAAATATTCAATTTGATTTTGTAAAAATTGCAGCTAAGACACTTCTCGAAGTTTGAATTTTGTATATCAGAGCACCCGAATTGATGAATACACTTTTATTTGCCGGGTGAGAAAGAATGGTAGGAATCCTCAAATCTCTGAGTCCTAAAATAATAACATAATTAAAAAGTGAATCATAAAATCGTCAACAAAATGCATTTTTGATGACTTTATTAGGTATACATATATATATATATAAATGCATCTAAAAGGAGGAAAATAAATGAAATAAATGGATTTGTTTGATATATTGACATATTTAAGTGAAGTAAAGCTCTTTCTTGCTACTATTGAAGCTTTGAAAAAAAAGAGTTCTTGAGATTTTGTGCGTGGAGAATGAAAGGGGTGGGGTGGGGATCTATTTATATTTATTATGGATTTGAAATGTAAGTATGAAAAATTAGGAATTTGGTTCATTATTTTGTGTTTATAAATTCAACATTAATAATTATTTTAATATTTAATAAGTTCGTTAAGAAAAATAAGAATTTAGACTAAAATTATTCGATTCAGTCAAACAAAATATATGAATTAATTATATCTAAGTTATGGCTAAGAAACTTCTTGAAGTTTGAATTTTTTAAATTGGTGTACCCCAATTAGTCAATACCCTTTTACTTTCCGGATGGAAATAAATAGCCCGCATCCTAAACTTTCTGATTCATAAAATATTAAAATAATTATGAAAGTAAACGACAAAATCGTCAAAAGAAGGAAAAGTGTATTGTTTTTAATTGACAGTAGTTCAAGTAACCAAGTAGTATAAATAACTTTGCTAGGTATAAAGACATGTAAATGCATCTTAAAGGAGGAAATGGAATGATTTTGTTGGGTATATAGACATAATCAAGTAAAGTAAAGTAATTTCTTGCTACTATTGAAGCTATGAAAATAAAAAACTTTTGAGATTTTATGTGTGAAGAGTGAAAGGGGGACGACTTTATTTATAGTGATTCAGGATTTTAAGAGTATGCATAAAAAAGTTATGAATTTGGATCAACTTTATATGTTGCTCAATTCAACATTAATATTTTTAACAATATACAATACATGCCTTAATAAAATTAGAGAATTAAGAGTAAAGTTATTAGATTCGGTCAAACAAAAAAATCAAATTAATTATGTGAAAATTACAGCTAAGACACTTCTCGAAGTTTGAATTTTTTAATGCGAAGTACCCAAATTAATGAATACACTTTTACTTGTCATATTAGAATTAATTGAAGGCATCCTCAAATATCCAAATCCTAAAATAATAACATAATTAAGAAAGTGAACCATAAAATCGTCAACAAAATGAAAAAATGTACTATTTTAAATTGAAGGTATTTGAGTTAACAAGCAGTTTTAATGACTTTGTTGGGTATACATACATATAAATGAATGTAAAAGGAGGAAAATAAATTAAATAAATGTCTTTGTTGGATATATAGACATATTCAAGAGAAGTAAAGCTCTTTCTTGTGATTATTGAATCTCTCAAAAGAAAGAGCTCTTGAGATTTTGTGCGTGGAGAGTTGGGGGGAGGGGGAGGGGGATTTATTTATATTGATTATGGATTTGAAACGGAAGTATGAAAAATTAGGAATTTGGGTCAACATTTAATGTTTCTCAATTCAACATTAATAAGTATTTAAATATTTAATAAGTTCGTTAAGAAAAACAAACAATTTAGACTAAAATTATTCGATTCAGTCAAACAAAATATTTGAATTAATTATATAAAAGTTATGGCTAAGAAACTTCTTGAAGTTTGAACTTTTTAAATTGGAGTACCCGAATTAGTGAATACCCTTTTACTTTTTGGATGGGAATGAATGGCCGGCATCCTCAAGTTTCCGATTCCTAAAATATTAGCATAATTATGAAAGTGAACGACAAAATCATCAAAAGAAGGAAAAAGTGTATTGTTTTTAATTGACTGTAGTTCAAGTCAACAAGTAGTATAAATGACTATGTGAGGTATGAAGACATATAAATGCATCTTAAAGGAAGAAAAGAATGATTTTGTTAGGTATATAGACATAATCAAGTGAAGTAAAGTTATTTCTAGCCACTATTGAAGCTATAAAAAGAAAGAGATTTTGAAATCTGTGTGGAGAGTGACACGGGATGACTTTATTTATAGTGATTCTTAATATAAAGCGTAAGTATGATAAAAATTAAGAATTTGGGTCAACTTTTTTATTTTGAACGATTCAACATTAATATTTTTTAAAAATATATAATGAATATGTTTAGTCAATTAAAGAATTAAGACTAAAGTTATTTGATTCGGTCTAAAAATGTATTTTCGAATTATTTTTGTGAAAATTACGGCTAAGACACTTCTCGAAGTTTAAATGTTGTAAATCGGAGTATCACAATATGTGAATACACTTTTACATGTTGGATTTGAATGTCGGCATCCTCAAATCTCTGAATCCCAAAATAATGACATAATTAAGAAAGTGAACGATAAAATCGTTAACAAAATGAAAAGGTGTATTTATTTTAATTGAATATATTTCGATTCAACAAGCAGTTTTAATGAATTTGTTAGCTATATAGACATATCAATGCATCTAAAGGAGGAAAATAAATTAAAGAAGTCACATTGTTGGGTATATAGACATACTCAAGGGAAGTAAAGCTCTTTCTAGCTACTATTGAAGCTTTCAAAAGAAAGAGCTTTTGCGATGTTGTGTTTGGAGAGTGAAGGGGGGGGGGATTTATAGGTATTCTGGATTTGAAGTGTAAGTATGAAAAAATTAAGAATTTGTCTCTACATGTTATGTGGCTCAATTTAACATTAATTTTTTTTTAATATTGAACAAGTGCATTAACAAAATTAAAGAATTTAGACTAAAGTTATTGTATTCGGTCAAATAAAATATTATAATTAATTATATGAATGTTATAGCTAAGAAACTTCTCGAAGTCTTAATTTTTTAAATAAAAGTACCCGAATTACTGAATAGCCTTTTACTTCCCGGATCGGAATGAATGGTCGGCATGCTAAACTCTCCGAATCATAAAATAATAACATAACTATGAAAGTGAATGATAAAATCGTCAAAAAAAAAGGAAAAAGTGTATTGTGTTTAATTGAGTGTAGTTCGAGCCATTAAGCAGTATAAATGACTTTTTTAGGTATATGGACTTATAAATGCATCTAAACGGAGGAAAAGAAATGAAAGAATTGACTTTCTTGGATGTATTGACAAACTTAACTGAAGTAAAGCTATTTTTTTATTCTACTACTGAAGCACCCAAAAGAACGAGCTTTTGTGATTTTGTGTGTTGAGAATGAAAGGGGAACAACTTTATTTATTGTGATTCAGAATTCGAAGAGTATGTATGAAAAATTTATGAATTTGATCAACTTTTTATATTGCAAACTTTGACATTAATATTTTTTTAAATATATAATGAATATCTTTATAAAAATAAAAGAATTTAGACTAAAGTTATAAGATTCAGTTAAAAAAATATTTGAATTTACTATATGAAAGTTATGGCTAAGAAACTTCTTGAAGTTTGAATTTTTTAAATTGGAGTACCTGAATTACTGAATACCCTTTTACTTTCTGGATGGTAATGAATGGCCGACATCCTCAACTTTCTTATTCCTAAAGTATTAGCATAATTATGAAAAGAAATAACTTTGTTGGGTATATAGACATACTCAAGTGAAGTAAAACTCTTTCTTGCTACTATTAAAGCGATGAAAAGAAGGAGTTTTGATATTTTATGTGTGGAGAGTTAAAGGGGGACAACTTTATTAACAGTGATTCTGGATTTTAAGCGTAAGTATGACAAAATTAAGAATTTCGGTCATCTTTTTATGTTGCACAATTCAACATTAATATTTATAAAAATATATAATGTATGTCTTAAGAAAATTAAAGAATTTAGATAAAAGTAATTAGATTCGGTCAAAACCAAATATTCAAATTGATTATGTGAAAATTGCGGCTAAGACACTTCTTGAAGTTTGAATTTTATAAAAAATATTACCCGAAATAATGAATACACTTTTACTTACCGGATGAGAAAGAATGGAAGACATCCTCAAATCTCTCAATCCTAAAATAATAACATAATTAAGAAAATGAACCATTAAATTGTCAACAAAATTTTAAAAAAAATGTATTGTTTGAAATCGAAGGTATATCGAGACAACAAGCAGTTTTAATGACTTTATTAGGTATGGATACATATAAATTCATCTAAAAGGAGGAAAATAAATTAAAGAAATGGCTTTGTTGGATATATAGACATATTCAAGTAAAGTAAAGTTTTTTCCTGTTATTATTGAATCTCTCAAAAGAAAGAGCTCTTGAGATTTTGTGCATGGAGAGTTAAGAGGGGGGGGGGGTTTATTTATATTGATTATGGATTTGAGACGTAAGTGTGAAAATTAGGAATTTGGGTCAACAATTTATGTTTCTAAATTCAAAATTAAAAAATATTTAAATATTTAATAAGTTCTTTAAGAAAAATAAAGAATTTAGACTAAAATTATTACATTCGGTAAAATAAAATATTTGAATTTATTATAAGTAAGTTATGGCTAAGAAACTTCTTGAAGTTTGAATTTTTTAAATTGGAGTGCCCGAACTAGTGAATACCCTTTTACTTTACGGATGTGAATGAATGGCCGGCATCCTCAACTTTCCGATTCCTAAAATATTAGCATAATTATGAAAGTGAGCGACAAAATCATCAAAAGAAAGAAAAAGTGTATTGTTTTTAATTGACTATAGTTCAAGTCAACAAGTAGTATAAATGCATCTTAAAGGATGAAAAGAAGTGATTTTGTTGGGTATATAGACATACTCAAGTGAACTAAAGTTATTTTAAGCTACTATTGAACCTATGAAAAGAATGAGCTTTTGAAATTTTATTTGTGGAGAGTGAAAGGGGGACGACTATATTTATAGTGATTTTGCATTTGAAGCATAAGTATGACAAAATTAAGAATTTGGGTCAACATTTTATTTTGACAAATTCAACATTAATATTTTTTTTAAATATATAATGAATATGTTTAGAAAATAAAAGAATTTAGATTGAAGTTATTAGATTCGGTCTAATAAAATATTTAAATTAATTTTGTGAAAATTACGGCTAAGACACTTCAAGAAGTTTGAATTATGTGAATCGGAGTACCACAATTTGTGAATACACTTTTACTTGCTGGATTTGAATACATGGCCGGCATCCTCAAATCTCCGAATCCTAAAATAATAACATAATTATGAAAGTGAACGATAAAATAACCTGTAAAATGAAAAGGTTTATTTGTTGTAATTGAATATATTTTGAGTCAAGAAGTTTTTATGAATTTGTTAGGTATGTAGACATACAAATGCATCTAAAATGAGGAAAAGAAATTAAAGAAGTCACATTGTTGGGTATATTGACATACTGAAGGAAGTAAAGCTCTTTCTTGCTACTATTGAAGCTCTCAAAAGAAAGAGCTTTTGAGATTTTGTGTTTGGGGAGTGAAAGGGGGGGGGGGGGAATCTGTTGATAGGTATTTTGGATTTTAAGCATAAGTATGACAAAATTAAGAATTTGTCTCTACATGTTATATGGCTCAATTAAACATTAATATTTTTTCAAATATTTAACAAATGCATTAACAAAATTAAAGAATTCAGACTAAAGTTATTATATTTGGTCAAAAAAAAATATTAGAATTAATTATATGAATGTCATAGTTAAGAACTTCTCGAAGTTTAAATTTTTTAGATAGGTATACCTGAATTAGTGAATAGCCTTTTACTTGCCGGATGTGAATGTAATGGTCGGCATGCTCCACTCTCCGAATCATAAAATAATAACATAACTATGAAAGTGAATGATAAAATCATCAAAACAAAAAAAGGGAAAAAGTGTATTGTGTTTAATTGAGTGTAATTCGAGTCATCAAGCAGTATAAATGATTTTGTTAGGGATGTAGACTTATTGATGCACTTAAACGGATGAAAAGAAATGAAAGAATTGACTTTGTTGGGTGTATTGACAAACTTAACTAAAGCAAAACTATTTTGTTATTCTATTACTGAAGCTCTCAAAAGAAAGAGTTTTTGAGATTTTGTGTGTGGAGAGTGAAAGGGGGACAACTTTATTTATAGTGATTCAGGATTTTAAACGTATGTATGACAAAGTTAAAAATTTGATCAACTTTTTATGTTACACACTTCAACATTAATATTTTTTTAAATATATAATGAATATGTTTAGAAAATTAAAATATTTATACTAAAGTTATAAGATTCGGTCAAACAAAATATTTTAATTAATTATATGATAGTTATGGCAAAGAAACTTCTTGAAGATTAAATTTTTTAAATTGGAGTGCCTGAATCAGTGAATAACCTTTTACTTTCCGGATGGTAATGAATGGCGGACATCCTCAACTTTCCGATTCCTAAAATATTAACATAATTATGAAAGTGAACGACAAATACGTCAAAAGAATGAAAAATTGTATTGTTTTTAATTAACTGTAGTTCATGTCAACATGCACTATAAATGACTTTGTTATGTATGGAGATATATAAGTGCATCTTAAAGGAGGAAAAGAAATAATTTTGTTTGGTATATAGACATACTCAAGTGAAGTAAAAATCTTTCTTGCTACTATTGAAGCGATGAAAAATAGGAGTATTGAGATTTTATGTGTGGAGAGCGAAAGGGGGACGACTTTATTTACATTGATTCTAGATTTGAAGCGTAAGTATGACAAAATTAAGAATTTAGGTCATCTTTTTATGTCGCACAATTAAACTTAAATTTTTTGTAAATATATACTGAATGTGTTTAAAAAATAAAAGAATTTAGACAAAAGTTATTAGATTCGGTCAAAATGAAATATTCAAATTGATTTTGTTAAAATTGCGGCTAGGACACTACTCAAACTTTGAATTTTGTAAATCAGAGTACTAGAATAAGTGAATACACTATTAGTTGTTGGATTTGAATGTATGGCCGTCTTCCTCAAATCTCCGAATCCTAAAACAATAACAGATTAAGAAAGTGAATGATAAAATTATCAACAAAGTGAAAAAGTGAATTGATTTTTATTGAATATATTTAAAGTCAACAAGTTGTTTTAATGACTTTGTTAGGTATATAGACTTATAAATGCATCTAAAAGGAGGAAAAGAAATGAAAGAAGTCACCTTGTTAGTTATATAGATATAATCAAGGGAAGTAAACCTCTTTCTTGCTACTATTGAAGCTGTCAAAAGAAAGAGCTTTTCAGATTTTGTGTGTGGAGAGTGAAAGTTGGAGGAATTTATTGATAGTGATTCAAGATTTGAAGCGTAAATATTAAAAAATTAAGAATTTGTCTCAACATTTATATTGCTCAATTCAACATCAATATTTTTAAATATTTAATAAATGCGTTAACAAAATTAAAGAATTTAGACTAAAGTTATTAGATTTTATCAAACAAAATATTAAATTAATTACATGAATGTTATAGATAAGAAACTTCTCGAAGTTTGAATTTTTTAGATTGGAGTACCCGAATTAGTGAATAGCCTTTTACTTGCCGGATGGGAATAAATGCACGGCATGCTCAACTCTCCGAATCCTAATATAATAACATAATTATTAAAGTTAATGATAAATTTGTCAAAAAAAAAAAGAGGAGAAAGTGTATTTTTTTTAATTGAATGTAATTCTAGTCATCAAGCAATATAAACGACTTTAATAGGTACATAGACATATAAATGCTTCTAAAAGGACGAAAAGAAATTAAAGAAATAACTTTGTTGGGTGTATAGACATACTCAAGTGAAGTAAATCTCGTTATTTCACTATTGAAGCTCTCCAAAGAAAGAGATTTTGTGATTTTGTGTATGCAGAATGAAAGGGCGACTACTTTATTCATAATGATTCAGGATTTGATGCGTATGTATTACAAAGTTGTGAATTTAGGTCAACTTTTTATTTTGCTTCTATTAAACATTAATATTTTAAAAAATATTTAATGTATTCCGTAAGAAAATTAAAGAATATAGACTAAAGTTATTAGATTGGGTCAAACAAATATTCGAATTAATTATGTGAAAATTAAAGTTAAGACACTTCTCGAAGTTTGAATTTTTTAATTTGGAGTACCCGAAATAATGAATTCACTTTCTCTTGCCGGATGATAATGAATGGCCGGCATACTCAAATCTCCAAATCCCAAAGTAGTAACATAATTAAGAAAGTGAACCATAAAATAGTCAACAAAAGGAAAAAATGTATTGTTTTTAATTGAATGTATTTCAAGTCAACAAGAATTATTAATGATTTTCTCAGGTATACAAACATATAAATGCATCTAAAAGGAGGAAAATAAATTAATGTAATGCCTTTATTGGGTATATAAATATATTCAAGTGAAGTAAAACTCTTTCTTACTACTATTGAACATCTCAAAAGAAAGAGCTCTTGAGATTTTTTGTGTGGGGAGCGAGGGGGGGGGGATTTATTTATATTGATTATGGATTTGAAACGTAAGTGTGAAAAATAAGGAATTTGGGTCAACATTTAATGTTTCTCGATTCAAGATTAATAAGTATTTAAATATTTAATTAGTTCATTAAGAATAACAATGAATTTAGACTAAAATTATTAGATTCAGTCAAACAAAATATTTGAATTAATTATATGTAAGTTATGGCTAAGAAACTTCTTAAAGTTTGAATTTCTTAAATTGGAGTACCCGGAATATTGAATACCCTTTTACTTTCAGGATGGGAATGAACCTCAACTTTCTGATTCCTAAAACTTATTATAATTATGAAAGTGAACGACAAAATTGTCAAAAAAAAGGAAAAAATCTATAGGTTTTGATTGATCCTAGTTCAAGTCAACAAGCATTATAAATTACTTTATTAGGTATGAAGACATATAAATGTATCTTAAAGGAGGAAAAGAAATGATTTTGTTGGGTATATTGAAATACTCAAGTGAAGTAAAGCTATTTCTTACTATTTTGAGGCTATGAAAAGAAAGAGCTTTTTAGATTTATGTGTGGACAGTGAAAGGGGGACGTCATTATTTATAGTGATTCTTGATTCGAAGCGTAAATATGACAAAATTAAGAATTTAGGTCAACTTTTTATGTTGCACAATTCAACATTAATATTTTTTAAAAATATATAATGAATATGTTTAGAAAATAAAAGAATTTAGACTAAAGATATTAGATTCGGTCTAAAACCATATTCGAAATAATTTTGTGAAAATTACGGCTAAGACACTTCTCGAAGTTTGAATTTTGTAAATCGGAGTACAAGAATTAGTGAATTCACTTTTACTTGCAGGAATTGAATATATGGTCGGCATCCTCAAATCTCTGAATACTAAGATAATAAAATAATTATGAAAGTGAACGATAGAATCGCCAACAAAATGAAATAGCGTATTGATTTTATTTGAATATATTTCGAGTCAACAAGAAGTTTTAATGACTTTGTTAGGTATATAGACATATAAATTCATTAAAATGAGGAAAAGAAATGAAAGAATTTACCTTGTTGGGTATATAGACATACTCAAGTGAAGTAAAGCGCTTTCTTGCTACTATTTAAGATCTCAAAAGAAAGAGCTTTTGAGATTTTGTGTGTGGAGAGTGAAAGGAGGGGGGGGGGCGCAGAAAATTTATTGATAGGTATTCTGGATTTGAAGCGTAAGTATGAAAAAATTAAGAATTTGGAACAACATTTTATATGGCATAATTCATCATTAATATTTTTTACAATATTATATAAATGCGTTAATAAAATTAAAAATTTAGACTAAAGTTATTAGGTTCGGTCAAACAAAATATTAGAATTAATGTTATAGCTAATAAACTTCTCGAAGTTTAGTTTTTTAGATTGGAGTGACCAATAAGTGAATAGCCTTTTACTTGCCGGATGGGAATGAAAAGTCAGCATGATCAACTCCTCGAATCCTAAAATAATAACATAAATATTAAAGTGAATGATAAAATTGTCAAGAAAAGGAAAAAGTGTGTTGTTTTTAATTGAATGTAATTTCAGTCATCAAGCAGTATAAATGACTTTGTTAGGTATATAGACTTATAAATGCATCTAAAAGTAGGAAAAGAAATGAACGAATTGACTTTGTTGGGTGTATATACATACTCAAGTTAAGTAAAACTCTTTCTTTCTACTATTGAAACTCTCAAAAGAAAGAGCTTTTGAAATTTTGTTTGTGGTGAAAGCAAGGGCGACAACTTTATTTATAGTGATTCAGGATTTGAAGCGTATGTATGAAAAAGTTATGAATTTGGGTCAACTTTTTATGTTGTTCAATTCAGCAATAATATTTTTAAAAGTATATTATGTATTTCTTAAGAAAATTAAAGAATTTAGACTAAAGTTATTAGATTCGGTCAAACAAAATAATTTAATTAATTATGTGAAATTAAGGGATAAGACACTTCTCAAAGTTTGAATTTTTGATTCCAAATATCCGAATTAATGAATACACTTTTACTTGACGGATGAGAATGACTGGCATGCATCCACAAATCTCCGAATCCTAAAATAATAACATAATTAAGAAAGTGAATCATTAAATTCTCAATAAAATGAAAAAATGTATTATTTTAAATTGAATGTATGTCGAGTGAACAAGCAGTTTTAATGACTTTTTTAGGTATACATACATATAAATGCATCTAAAAGGAGGAAAATAAATTAAAGAAATGGTTTTGTTAGATATATAGACATATTCAGGTGAAGTAAAGCTATTTCTTGCTACTAATGAAGCTCTCAAAAGAAAGGGCTCTTGAGATTTTGTGCGTGGACGGTGAAAGTTGGGGGATTTATTTTTCTTTATTATGGATTCGAAACGTTACTATGAAAAAATTGAAATTTTAGTCAACATTTTGTGTTTCTCAATTCAAAATTAATAATTTTTTACATATTTAATAAATTCGTTAACAAAAATAAGGAATTTAGACTAAAATTATTAGTTTCGGTCAATTAAAATATTTGAATTAATTATATGTAATTATAGCTATGAAACTTCTTGAAGTTTGAGTTTATTAAATTGGAATACCCAAAGTAGTGAATACCCTTTTACTTTCCAGATGGAAATGAATGGCCGGCATCCTCAACTTTCCGATTCCTAAGTATTAACATAATTATGAAAGTGAACGACAAAATCATCAAAAGAAGGAAAAAGTGTATTGTTTTTAAGTGACTGTAGTTCAAATCAACAGGCAGTATAAATGACTTTGTTAGGTATGAAGACATATAAATGCATCTTAAAGAAGGAAAAAAATGATTTTTTTTGTTATATAGACATACTCAAGTTAAGTAAAGTTATTTCTTGCTACTATTGGAGTTATGAAAATAAAGAGCTTTGGAGATTTGATGTGTTGAGAGTGAAAGGGGACTAATTTATGTTGGCTATTAAGCATTTTAATATTATATTGTATTAAAATAGCACTTCTATTTGTGACTTGATGCTACCTATTAATTTATGACTTAACAGTGCCTAATTACCATTTCTTATTGGTCATATTAGTGCCAATTATTTTTTGGCTTTATTGGCCGACAACATAAGCCATATAAAGTTACAATGAACGTTGTGGTTCTTTTGCACGTTGTGGCATTAGTTGCCCTTCACTTTATCTTCTTCTTAATTCCTCCATTATACCTTGTAACATATGTAACTTCTAAGATCATTATCTTCACTATTTACTACACCGTTATCTTCCTATCCATTGCTACGAAGACTTCTTGTAGTATAAATAGTGATAGTATTCATTTGGTTAGTAACACACAAATACAAGAATATATAGAGTGCATAAAGTGTTAGTACTAAAAAAATTTCTTATTAGTTAAAAGGAGATGTTATTTTTTGTGGAGCTTTGAACTAAACTCTTATCAAGAGTTATTGATTTATATTTTGTGAAGGCTGTTGTATCTTGGAGGGGAAAAGTCAAAGAAAACTACTACTGGACCGGTGAAAACATTTGTTGTAGTGGGCTTGAATCTCCTTATGGAGAACGAGATATCCGCGCCTCAGCCTGAAGAGATTTTATTTCTTTATTTTATTTTCAGTTGTTATTTTTTTTACTATCTTGTAAGTTTTTTACTAACAATTTTAAGGAGAATCAAACATGGCTACAATTGAAAAAAAAAAACAGTGGATGTCAAGATGGGAGACCTTAACAAGTCAATTCGGTTCAATGATTGAAAAAAATATTGTGATAGAATCTGGTGATGCTATATTTCAAGAAAATAAGTTTCCTTTTGATACTAAAAATAGTGAGGGTTAAAGGATTGAACAAAATATTTTGTCACTACCTAATTCTTCTACTTCAATTTTGAAAAATAAAGAAGTTAATGATTTTGAAGTAAGAATAAGTAAAAGAGCTAGAGTAGAAAAAGATTTTGGTCATGATTTTTATGTGTTTAATGTTGAAAATGACCGTCTAACTTTGAAAGAAGCATTATCTTAACATGATTCTATTTTTTGGAAAGAGACTGTAAATGATGAAATGAAATCCCTAATTTCTTATAAAACTTGAAAGTTAGTTGATTTACCACCGGGTTGTAAAACAATTGATTGTAAATGGGTCTTAAGGAAAAAATTGAAATCGGATGGTTCTATCAATAAATACAACGCTAGGCTAGTTGCAAAAGGTTTTAAACAACTAGAAGACCTAGAAGTTTTTTATACTTTTTCTCCAGTAACAAGAATGAAATCCATTAGACTTTTAGTTGCTATGACTGCAATTTTTGATTTGCAAATTCATCAAATGGATGTAAAAACTGCTTTTTTAAAAGGAGACCTAAATGAAGAAACTTATATTGGTCAACCCGAGTGTCTTATTGAAGCAGGCCAAGAGAGCATAATATGTAAACTTACTAAATCTTCATATGACATGAAACATTCACCAAAGCAATGGCATGAAAAGTTCCATTCCTTCTTGATTGAAAATGATTTTAAAATAAATGAGTGTGATAAATGTATATATTATAAGTCTTGGTATAATTCACATGTTATTATTTGTCTATATGTTGATGATTTGTTGATCTTTGGCTCTAACATGAATGTTATTGATGAAGCTAAAAATATTCTTAGACGGCATTTTCATATGAAAAATCATGGCATGGAAAAATTTATTCTTGGAATAAAAATAACAGGAACATGTGAGGCAATTTTCCTTGACCAGTCACATTATGTTGCGAAAATTTTGAAAAATATAACTTTCATGATTTCAAGCATGCTGCTACTCCTTTTGATTCAAGTGTTCACTTATTACCTGTTGAAAGTGAAAATGATGTAATAAATGAAAAGGAATATGCTAGTATAATCGAAAGTTTGAGATATGTGAATGATTGCACCAGGCCTGATATTGCATGTGCAGTAGGAGTACTTGGCAGGTTTACAAGCAAGCCAAGTAATGAACATTGGCATGCTAAAACAAGAGTTATGAGATATTCAATTGGAACAAAAAATTGTGGTGTGTTCCATAAAAAAATATCCTACTGTACTTGAAGGCTTTTGTGATGTATATTGGAACACTTTGTCAGGTGATTCCTGTTCTACCACTAGTTATTTCTTTACTTTAGGTGGTGGTGCTGTTTGTTATAGATCAAAAAAGCAAACTATTATTGCTAACTCTACCATGGAGGCTGAACTAATTTCTTTAGCTTCACCTAGTGAGGAAGCAAATTGGTTAAGAGATTAATTGTTTCAAAATTCTAATTTGTAAAAAACAATTCCTCTGATATTAATTCATTGTGATAGCACTGCTGCAATTGGTAGAGTTCAAAACTGTTATTACAGCGGTAAATACAGACCTATAAGGAGGAAACACAGTAATGTAAGATCGTATTGACAAATGGTAATATTATTATTGATTATGTCAAGTCTTGTGATAATATTGTTCCTCTTACAAAGGCCTTAACAAGAGAAAAGGTCTGGAGCACATCGTGGGAGATTGGATTGAAGCCTAAAAATCTTCGAGTCATACATGAAGAAACCCAATCTGGGGACTAGAGATCCTATAACCAGATTCAAAGGGAAAATCTAATCATATGATGACTTGTTATGAAAAATTCTCTCCCTATAATGTGAGTGCATTGTTTCCTATAGTTTGTGAAGGTTGAGTTTAAAACTCTTAATGAATATTAGTGGCATGTATGGGTGGAGTGTTAATCTTACAGGATCACACTTGATAGATTTCGCCTATGTGAGGTGTGGAAGTAGGTCGCTTCCAATGAGAATGAGGCTTATTCTCAAATACACTCATGAAATCAGTATAGCACATGATCATAACGTGATAACTTTAAATCTCAAGTCAACACCTTGATTATAATGTGTGAACCGTGATATTTTATTTCCCTTAAGCAGTCATAGTTCAAGTTTGAGATCACTAAAAACTCTAGAGTAAAAATCATTGTTTCACTAAGTGGAGGTTCAATGAAGAGCACACCTCATTATGTAGGATAGTCTTCATTCAGTTGATGACTCTCTTAATAAATATTAAAATTAGTGGGGGTTTGTTGGTTAATAAGCATTTTAATATTATATTTTATTAAAATAGATCTTCTATTTGTGACTTGATGCTACCTATTCATTTTTGACTTAATACTGCTAATTACCATTTCTTATTGGTCATGTTAATGCCAATTATTTTTTGGCTTTATTGGAAAAAAACATAAGCCATGTAAAATTCCAATGAACGTTGTGGTTCTTTTGCACGTTGTGGAATATATGCCCTTCCCTTTATTTTCTTCTTAATAACTCTATTATTCCTTATAACATATGTAATTCCTAAGGCCATTCTTTTCACCATTATATTACATCATTATCTTCATATTCATTGCTAGGAAGACTTCTTGTAGTATAAATAATGATGGTCTTCATTTGGTTAGTAACACACAAATACAAGAAAATATAGAATGCATAAAGTGTTAGTACAAAAAGAGAGTTCTTATTAGTTGAAGGGAGGTGATTTTTTGTGGAGTTTTGAACTCAACTCTTGTCCAGAGTAGTTGAGTTATATTTTGTGAAGGTTTTTGTATCCTGCAGGGCACAAGTCAAAGAGAACTACTGCTGGACCGGTGAAAATATTTGCTGTAGTGGGCTTGAATCTCCTTAAAGAGAGCGAGATATCCGCACCTCAACCTCAAGAGATTTTTTATTTCTTCATTTCGTTTTCAGTTGTAACGTTGTATTTTTTTTATTATCTTGTAAGTTTTTCACTGATACTTTATTCATAATGATTCTAGATATAAAACGTAAGTATGACAAAATTAAGAATTTAGGTCAAATTTTTATGTTGCACAATTCAACATTAATATTTTTTTAAAAATATATAATGAATATGTATAGAAAATAAAATAATTTAGACTAATGTTACTGGATTCAGTATAACAAAATATGGGAATTAATTTTGTGAAAATTTTTGCTAAAACACATCTCGAAGTTTGAGTTTTGTAAATCGGAGTACAAGAATTAATGAATACACTTTTACTTGCTAGATTTGAATATATGGCCGTGATCCTCAAATCTCCGAATTCTAAAAAAATAAAATAATTAAGAAAGTGATACAATTGTCAACAAATGAAAAAGTGTTTTCATTTTAATTGAATATATTTCGAGTCAAGAAGAAGTTTTAATGACTTTGTTAGGTATATAGACATATAAATTCATCTAAAAGGATGAAAAAAATAAATAAAAGAAGTCACCTTGTTGGGTATATAGACATACTCAACGGAAGTAAAGCTCTTTGTTGCTACTGTTGAAGCTCTCAAAATAAAGAGTTTCTGAGATTTTTTGTGTGGAGAGTGAAGGGGGGGGGGGGGATTCATTGATAGGTATTTTTTATTTATGAATTTGGCTCAACATGATATGTGGCTCAATTCAACATTAATATTTTTTTAAAATATTTAATAAATGTGTTAACAGAATTAAAGAATTTAATCTAAAGTTATTAGATTTGGTCAAACAAAATAATAAAATTAATTATATGAATGTTATATCTAAGAATATTTTCGAAGTTTGAATATTTTAGATTGGAGTGCCCGAATTAGTAAATAGCCTTTTACTTGCCGGATGGGAATGAACGGTCGACATGCTTAACTCTCCAAATCCTAAAATAATAACATACTTATGAAACTGAATGATAAAATAATTTTAAAAAAAAGGAAAAAGTTTATTATTATTAATTGAATGTAATTCAAGTCATCAAGCAGTATAAATGACTTTGTTAGGATATAAACATATAAATGCATCTCAAAGGAGGATTGGAAATGAAAGAATTGACTTTGTTGGGTGTATAGACAAACTCAAGTGAACTAACGTTCTTTTTTTCTACTATTGAAGCTCTCCAAAGAAAGAGCTTCTCAGATTTTGTGTCTGGAGAATGTAAGGGGGAACAACTTTATTTATAGTGTTCACGATTTGAATCGCATGTATGACAAAATTATGAAATTGGGTCAACTTTTTATGTTACTCAATTCAATATTAATAATTTTTAAAAATATATAATGAATGCCTTAACAAATTTAAAGAATTTCGTCTAAAATTATTAGATTCGGTCAAACAAAATATTCGAATTAATTATGTAAATATTACGGCTAAGACACTTCTCGAGGTTTGAATATTTTAAATCAGATTACCCGAATTATTGAATCCCTTTTACTTGTGGGATGGGAATGAATGACCGGCATCCTCAAATCTCCAAGTCCTAAATTAATAAAATCATTAGGAAAGTGAATGTATTTTGAGTCAACAAACAGTTTTAATGACTTTGTTAGGCATATAAATGCATCTAAGGAGGAAAAGAAATGACTTTATTAGGTATATGGAAATATTCAAGTGAAGTAAAGCTCTTTATTTCTGCTATTGAAGCTCTCAAAAGAAAGAACTTTTGAGATTTTGTGTTTGGAGAGTGAAAGGGGAAGGGGGAATTTATTTATATTGATTATGGATTTGAAACGTAAGAATGAAAAAATTACGAATTTGGGTCAACATTTTATGTTTCTGAATTCAACATTAATAATTTTTTAAAATATTTAATAAATTTGTTCATAAAAATAAAGAATGTAGACTAAAGTTATTAGATTCGGTCAAACAAAATATTTGAATTAATTATATGAAAGTTATGGCTAAGAAACATCTTGAAGTTTGAATTTTTTAAATTGGAGTACCCAAATTAGTTAATATTCGTTTACTTTATGGATGGGAATGAATGGCCGACATCCTCAACTTTTCGATTCCTAAAATATTAACATAATTATGAAAGTGAACGACAAAATCGTTAAAAGAAGGAAAAAGTTATTATTTTTAATTGATTGTGGATCGAGTCAACAAGCAATATATATGACTTTGTTAGGTATGAAGGCTTATAAATGCATCTTAAAGGACGAAAAGAAATGACTTTGTTAGGTATATAGACATACTCAAGTGAACTTATGATATTTCTTGCTACAAAATAAAGAACTTTTGAAATTTTATGTGTGGAGAGTGAAAGGGGTTTGACTTTATTTATAGTGATTCTGGATTTAAAGCTTAAGTATGACAACATTAAGAATTTGGGTCAACTTTTTATGTTGCACAATTAAAGATTAATATTTTAGTTAAATATATAATTAATATGTTTAGAAAATAAAAGAATTTAAACTAAAGTTACTAGATTTGGTCTAACAAAATATTTGAATTAATTTTTTGAAAATTATAGCTAAGACACTTCTCGAGTTGAATTTTGTAAATCGGAGTATCGTAATTAGTGAATACACTTTTACTTGACGGATGAGAATGAATGGAAGGCATCCTCAAATCTCCGAATCTTAAAATAATAACATAATTAAGAAAGTGAACCATAAAATCGTCAACAAAATGAAAAAAATTATTGTTTCAAATTGAATGTATGTCGAGTCAACAAGAAGTTTTAATGACTTTTTTAGGTATACATACATATAAATGCATCTAAAAGGAGGAAAATAAATTAAACATATGGCTTTGTTAGATATATAGACATATTCAGGTGAAATAAAGCTCTTTCTTGCTACTATTGAAGCTCTCAAAAGAAAAGCTCTTGAGATTTTGTGCGTGGACAGTTAAAGTTGGGGGTGATTTATTTTTATTTATCATGGATTTGAAACGTTAATATGAAAAAATTGAAATTTCGGTCAACATTTTATGTTTCTCAATTCAACATTAATAATTTTTTACATATATAATAAATTCATTAACAAAAATAAGGAATTTAGACTAAAATTATTAGTTTCGGTCAATTAAAATATTTAAATTTATTATATGTAATTATGGCTATGAAACTTCTTGAAGTTTGAGTTTATTAAATTGGAGTACCCAAAGTAGTGAATACCCTTTTACTTTCCAGATGGAAATAAATTGCCGGCATCCTCAACTTTCAGATTCCTAAATATTAACATAATTATGAAAGTGAACGACAAAATTGTCAAAAGAAGGAAAAAGTGTATTGTTTTTAAGTGAGTGTAGTTCAAGTCAACAAGCAGTATAAATGACTTTGTTAGGTATGAAGACATATAAATGCATCTTAAAGAAGGAAAAGAAATGATTTTTTGGTTATATAGACATAATCAAGTTAAGTAAAGTTATTTCTTGCTACTATTGGAGTTATGAAAAGAAAGAGCTTTTGAGATTTGATGTGTTTAGAGTGAAAGGGGAACGAATTTATGTTGGCTATTAAGCATTTTAATATTATATTTTATTAAAATAGCTCTTCTATTTGTGACTTGATGCTACCTATTGATTTGTGACTTAACAGTGCCTAATTACCATTTCTTATTGGTCATATTAATGCCAATTATTTTTTGGCTTTATTGGCGGACAACATAAGCCATATAAAGTTACAATGAACGTTGTGGTTCTTTTGCGCGTTGTGGCATTAGTTGCCATTCACTTTATCTTCTTCTTAATTCCTGCATCATACCTTGTAACATATGTAACTTCTAAGACCATTATCTTCACTATTTACTACACCGTTATCTTCATATCCATTGCTACGAAGACTTCTTGTAGTATACATAGTGATAGTCTTCATTTGGTTAGTAACACACAAATACAAGAATATATAGTGTGCATAAAGTGTTAGTACAAAAAAAATTCTTATTAGTTAAAGGGAGATGTTCTTTTTTGTGGAGCTGTGAACTAAACTCTTATCCAAAATTATTGAGTTATATTTTGTGAAGGTTGTTGTATCCTAGAGGGAAAACGTCAAAGAGAATTGCTGCTGGACCAGTGAAAACATTTGCTGCAGTGGGCTTGAATCTCCTTATGGAGAACGAGATATCCGCACCTCAGCCTGAAGAGATTTTATTTCTTCATTTTATTTTCAGTTGTAATTTTTTATTATCTTGTAAATTTTTACTAACAATTTTAAGGAGAATCAAACATGGTTATAATTGAAAAAAAAAACAGTGGATGTCAAGATGGGAGACCTTAACAAGCCAAGTCGGTTCAATGATTGAAAATAATATTGTGATAGAATCTGGTGATGCAATATTTCAAGAAAATAAGTTTCCTTTTGATACTAACAATAGTGAGGGTTAAAGGATTGAACAAAATATTTTGTCACTTCCTAATTCTTCTACATTAATTTTGAAAAATAAAGAAGTTAATGATTTTGAAGTGAGAATAAGTAAAAGATCTAGAGTAGAAAAAGATTTTGGTCATGAGTTTTATGTGTTTAATGTTGAAAATGACCCTCTAACTTTGAAAGAAACATTATCTTCACATGATTCTATTTTTTTGAAAGAGGATGTAAATGATGAAATGAAATCTCTAATTTCTGATAAAACTTGAAAGTTAGTTGATTTACCACCGGGTTGTAAAACAATTGGTTGCAAATGGGTCTTAAGGAAAAAATTGAAACCAGATGGTTCTATTGATAAATACAAGGCTAGGCTAGTTGCAAAAGGTTTTAAACAACTAGAAGACCTAGAAGTTTTTTATACTTTTTCTACTGTAACAAGAATTACATCCATTAGACTTTTATTTGCTATGGCTGTAATTTTTGATTTGCAAATTCATCAAATGGATGTAAAAACTGCTTTTTTAAATGGAGACCTAAATGAAGAAATTTTTATGGATCAACTCGAGTGTCTTATTGAAGCAGGCCAAGAAAGCAAAGTATGTAAACTTACTAAATCTCTATATAACATGAAATAGGCGCCAAAGCAATGGCATGAAAATTTTAATTCCTTCATGATTGAAAATGGTTTTAAAACAAATGAGTGTGATAAATGTATATATTATAAGTCTTGGAATAATTCACAAGTTATTATTTGCCTATATGTTGATGATTTGTTGATCTTTGGCTCTAACATGAATGTTATTGATGAAACTAAAAATGTTCTTAGACGGCATTTTCATATGAAAAATCTTGGCATGGAAAATTTTATTCTTGGAATAAAAATAACAGGAACATGTGAGGTAACTTTCCTTGACCAGTCACATTATCTTGAGAAAATTTTCAAAAAAAATATAACTTTCATGATGTCAAGCATCCTACTACTCCTTTTGATTCAAGTGTTCACTTATTACTTGTTGAAAGTGAAAATAATGTAATAAATCAAAAGGAACATGCTAGTATAATCGGAAGTTTGAGATATGTGATTGATAACACTAGGCATGATATTGCATCTGTAGTAGGAGTACTTGGTAGGTTTACAAGCAAACCAGGTAATGAACATTGTCATGCTACAACAAGAGTTATGAGATATTCAATTGGAAAAAAAAATTGTGGTTTGTTCTATAAAAAATTATCCTGCTGTAGTTGAAGGATTTTGTGATGCATATTGAAAAACTTTGTGAGGTGATTCTTGTTCTACCACTAGTTATGTCTTTACTTTAGGTAGTGGTGCTGTTTGTTGGAGATCGAAAAAGCAATCTATAATTTTTAAATCTACCATGGAGGCTGAAATAATTTCTGTAGCTTCAGCTAGGGAGGAAGCGAATTGGTTAAGAGATTTATTGTTTCAAATTTCTAATTTTGAAAAACCAATTCGTCCTTTATTAATTCATTGTGATAGCACCACTGCAATTGGTAGAGTTCAAAACTGTTATTACAACGGTAAATCCAGACCTATAAGGAGGAAACACAGTTATGTATGATCTTATTGACAAATGGTAAGATTAATATTGATTATGTCAAATCTTGTGATAATATTGTTCATCTTACAAAGGACTTAACAAGAGAAAAGGTTTGAAGAACATCGTGGGGGATGGGATTGAATCCTAAAAATCTTTGAGTCATACATGAGGAAACCCAACCTGGGGACTAGAGATCCTATAACCAGATTCAAAGGGAAAATCTAATCATATGATGTCTTGTGGTGAATAATTCCCTCCCTATGATGTGAGTGCATTTTTTCCTGTAGTTTGTGAAGGTTGAGTATGAAACTCTTAATGAATATTTGTAGCCCGTATGGGTGGAGTGTTAATCTTACAGAAGCACACTCAATAGATATCACCTATGTGATGTGTGGAAGTAGGTCACTTCCTATGAGAATAGGGCTTATTCTCAAATACACTCATGAAATCAGTATAGCACATGACCATAACATGCTGTCTTTAAAGCTCATGTCAACACCTTGATTATTACGTATAAACAGTGATATTTTATTTCCCTTAAGCAGTCATATCAAGTCTGAGACCACTAAAACTCTAGAGTAAAAATCATGGTCTCACTAAGTGGAGGTTCAATGCAGAGCACACCTTCATTATGGAGGGTAGTCTTCATTAATTAATAAATATTAAAATTAGTGGGGAATTGTTTATTAATAAGCATTTTAATATTATGTTTTATTAAAATAGATCTTCTATTTTGTGACTTAATACTGCTAATTACCATTTCTGATTGGTCATGTTAATGCCAATTATTTTTTGGCTTTATTGGAAGACAACATAAGCCATATAAAATTCCAATGAGCGTTGTGGTTCTTTTGCACGTTGTGGCATTAGTTGCCCTTCCGTTTATTTTCTTCTTAATAACTCCATTATTCCTAATAACATATGTAATTCCTAAGGACATTCTCTTCACCATTATATTACATCATTATATTCCTATTCATTGCTAGAAAGACTTCTTGTAGTATAAATAGTGATGGTCTTCATTTGGTTAGTAACACACAAATACAAGAAAATATAGAGTGCATAAAGTGTTAGTACAAAAAGAGAGTTCTTATTAGTTGAGGGGAGGAGTGTTTTTTTGTAGAGCTTTGAACTCAACTCTTGTCCAGAGTTGTTGAGTTATATTTTGTGACGGCTGTTGTATCCTGGAGGGAACAAGTCAAAGAGAACTACTGCTGGACCGGTGAAAACATTTGCTGCAGTGGGTTTGAATCTACATAAAGAGAGCGAGATATCCGCACCTCAACCTCAAGAGATTTTATTTATTCATTTCATTTTCAGTTGTAATCTTGTACTTTTTTTATTATCTTGTAAGTTTTTCACTGACACTTTATTTATAATGATTTTGGATATGAAGCGTAAGTATGAAAAAATTAAGAATTTAGGTAAACTTTTTATTTTGCACAATTCAATATTAATATTTTTTTAATATATAATGAATATGTCTAGAAAATAAAATAATTTAGACTAATGATACTAGATTCAGTCTAACAAAATATTCGAATTAATTTTGTGAAAATTACGGCTAAGACACTTCTCGAAGTTTGAGTTTTGTCAATCGGAGTACAAGAATTAGTGAATACACTTTTACTTGCCGGATGAGAATGAATGACCCGTATCCTCAAATCTCCAAGTCCTAAATTAATAACTTCATTAGGAAAGTGAACCTTAAAATCGTCAACAAAATGAAAAATATGTATTGTTTTGAATTGAATGTATTTTGAGTCAACAAGCAGTTTTAATGACTTTGTTAGACATATAAATGCATCTAAGGAGGAAAATAAATGAAACAAATGACTTTATTGGGTATATAGAAATATTCAAGTGAAGTAAAGCTCTTTATTTCTACTATTGAAGCTCTCAAAAGAACGAACTTTTGAGATTTTGTGTCTGGAGAGTGAAAGGGGAAGGGGGGAATTTATTTATATTGATTATGGATTTGAAACATAAGAATGAAAAAATTACGAATTTGGGTCAACATTTTATGTTTCTGAATTCAACATTAATAATTTTTTAAATATTTAATAAATTCATTAATAAAAATAAAGAATGTAGAATAAAGTTATTAGATTCGGTCAAACAAAATATTTGAATTAATAATATGAAAGTTATGGCTAAGAAACATCTTGACGTTTGAATTTTTTAAATTGGAGTACCCAAATTAGTTAATACTCGTTTACTATCTTGATGGGAATGAATGACCGACATCCTCAATTTTTCGATTCCAAAAGTATTAATATAATTATGAAAGTGAATGACAAAATCGTTAAAAGAAGGAAAAATATTTTTTAATTTTAATTGATTGTGGCTCGAGTCAACAAGCAAAATATATGAATTTTTTTAGGTATGAAGGCTTATAAATGCATCTTAAAGGACGAAAAGAAATGAGTTTGTTGGGTATATGGACATACGCAAGTGAACTTGTGATATTTCTTGCTACAAAATAAAGAACTTTTGAGATTTTATGTATGGAGAGTGAAAGGGGGTTGACTTTATTTATAGTGATTCTTGATATAAGCTTAAGTATGAAAACATTAAGAATTTGGGTCAACTTTTTATGTTGCACAATTCAATATTAAAATTTTAGTTAAATATATAATTAATATGTTTAGAAAATAGAAGAATTTAGACTGAAGTTATTAGATTTGGTCTAACAAAATATTTGAATTAATATTTTGAAAATTACAGCTAAGACACTTCTCGAGTTGAATTTTTTAAAACAGAGTACCATAATTAGTGAATACACATTTACTTGACGGATGAGAATGAATGGCAGACATCCTCAATTCTCCGAATCCTAAAATGTGTGTGTGTGTGTGTGTGATAAATGCAATAAAAAAATTAAAGAACTTAAACTAAAGTTTTTAGATTCGGTCAAATAAAATATTAGAATTAATTATATGAATTTTATAGCTAAGAAACTTATCGAAGTTGGAATTTTTTAGATTGGACTACCCAAATTAGTGAATAGCCTTTTACTTACAAGATGGGAATGAATAGCCTTTCTTTCAAACAAAATATTTGAATTAGTGAAGTAAGACTCTTTCTTTCAACTGCTGAAGCTCTCAAAAGAAACAGGTTTTGAGTTTTTTTGTGTGGTGAATGAAAGGGGGATGACTTTATTTATAGTCATTCAGGATTTGAAACGTAAGCAATAAAAACAAATTAAGAATTTGGGTCAATTTTTATTTTGCTATATTCAACATTTATATTTTTTAAATATATAATGAATCCTCTAAGAAAATTAATGAATTTCGACTAGAGTTATTAGATTTGATCAAACAAAATATTTGAATTAATTATATGAAAATTATGGCTAAGATACTTCCCGAAGTTTGATTTTTTTGATTCGGAATACCTGACTTAGTAAATTTACTTTTTTTGTTGGTTGGGAATGTATGCCTGCATCCTTAACTCTCCGAATGCTTAAATAATAACATAATTAAAAAAGTGAACGATAAAATAGTTAAAAGAATGAAAAGGTGTACTGTTTGTAATTTAATAATTCGAGTCAGCAAGCAGTTCAAATGACTTTGTTTGGTATATAGACATATAAATACTTATAAAAGGAGGAAAAAAAATGAAAGAAATTACGGTGTTGGGCATATGGGCATACTCAAGTAATGTAAAGCTCTTTCTTGCTTCTATTGACCCTCTCAAAAGAAAGAACTTGTGAGATTGTCTTTGTGGAGAGTGAAAGGGGGAGAACTTTAGTTATAGTAATTTAGGATTTTGATTGTAAGTATGACAAAACTTAAGAATTTGGGTCAAAGTTTTATGTTGCTGAATTCAGTATTAATATTTTTAAAATACTTAGTGAATGTGGTAAGAAAATTTAAGAATTTAGACTAATGTTATAAAATTCAGTCAAACAAAATATTTGAATTAATTAAGTGAAAATTCCAGCTATGAAATTTCACGAAGTTTTAATTTTTAAATTGGAGTACCCGAATTTGTTAATACCCTTTTACTTTCCGGATGAGAATAAATGGCCTCAACTCTCTGAATTCTAAAATAATAACATAATTAAGAAAGTGAATGAGAAAATGGTCAAAAAAAAATTTATTGTTTTCAATTGGATGTAATTCGAGTCAACAAGTAGTTTAACTGACTTTTTTTTAGGTATATTGACATATAAATGCATCTAAAAGGAGGAAAAGAAATGATAGAATTGACTTTGGTTATATAGACATACTCAAGTAAAGCAAAACTCTTTATTTCTACTATTGAAGTTCTCAAAAGAAAAAGCTTTTAAGATTTTGTGTGTGGAGAGTGAAAGGGGGACAACTTTATTTATAGTGAAATAAGTCATGATTTGGATATAAACTAAATTTTACCATACATGAGAAAGGATAACTTAAGGATAAAGAGTAGAGGGCTTCCCTCATGTGGAAATAAGAGGAATTTCGAGAAGCTGAGAAGAAAGCTATGAAGAAGAGAAAAATAATAATTGAGGGAAGGAGGAGTAATTGCAAGGAGTAAAGTAGAAATGGTGAAGTTGCATTAAATGTAATAATTGAGTTATTATTGCAATCCGTGAAGAGAAGGTGCTGGTGGGGGTGGATGGGTGGTGGTTGGGTTGGGTTAAAGAATGAGTAAGAAGCGTGTATGTTTATGTGAGTAGGTATTACGGTAGATTCAGGATTTTAAGCGTAAGTATGAAAAAATTAAGAATTTGGATCAACTTTTTATGTTGCTCAATTATACATTAACATATTTTTTAAAAAATATTTAATCAATGCGTAAAGAAAATTAAAGAATTTATAATTAACTTATTAGATTTGGTAAAAGAACTTTTTTTGAATTCATTAAGTTAAAATTACGGGTAAGAAACTTCTTAAAGTTTGAATCTTTTAAACTGGAATACCCGAATAAATATTAAATATGTTTTTATCATTGAACATATAAAGATTAAAATGTTTCATGCATGATGGACTGTTAGTCTAGAGTTTAAAACTTAATTTGGTGTTTATATCATTATTCAGGGACAAATTTTACCAAGGGGGAGATAATGTAACACCTCGGAAATCTAATGACCTAAGATAGAGCCAATCATGTAGTATAGTATCCTAATGAGGTTAAAACGTAACATAAAAACCCTAAACAAGCTTTTCTAACCTTGTACTAGGGTTCTAGTACCTAAACGTTATGTGACTACCCCCTAGGACCCCCCCCCAAGGGTCATTAAGGAGGACCCAAGGGAATATCCAAAAAACTAAGATACAGCATGACCGAAGACTTGGGCACCCACGAGCCTTGGTTGAATGCATGCTCCGTGGTTCGGAAGTATGGATCGAGACTAAGTATCCCGAAGATTTTCCCCTAAATTACCCTATCTGAGCCACGCCAATGCAGTGTCACGCCCCGAGCCTATACCCTAGAGGGATAGACACTTGAAAACAATTGGTGGTCCTAAACGAACCCTTGGCGCGACATACTTACTCCGGAAGACATAAAGCATTACGAAAAGAATTCAAATGCTAACTAAATAAAATTTTTGCAACTGAAATCAAAATGCTTCGTAAACAAACATTTAACTTTTACAAAATGGAAATGCAAATGTAAACATAAGTCAATAACAAAATAATGAAGAGTGAACTAACATTCGACTAACTAACTGTAAAACCTCTAATAAGTGAGATGGATGTTGGGACAGAGCCCATAACTTTCAAATGTACTAAATAATACTGAAAGCAATAAAAATGGTTCTCCGAAAAACAAGAAGGTTCACCAACATACTGTGTACTTCTCACTAGATCAACAATGCGCTGGATGCCGATACTACTTACTTGCATCTGCATTATAATACAATGCATAACAACTGATATCAGTACATTGAATGTATGCGTATGAGAGTTGGAATGCTAAAACAACATAGGCTTGGAAGAGATTCATAAAGAAACAGTAACCTTGACTGGTATCATTTCATGAATGCTTAACTAACTCATTTCAATATACGACAATTTAAAGGCATGTGCATTATAAAGAAAAACTATTTAAAAAAAAGGTTCTAGTATGAAAAGATACAAATAAATCTTCGATGTATGAAAATGTACAAAATAAATTGATGTCAATTCATAATCATAATAAAATACATACCATGCTTCCTCTCAAAGTCTACTTGTGCAATGCATGAATGAAATCACATACACCCAGTCATACTAAGCAGAGCCCCTTGACGAACCATTCAACTACTACTATAGGGGTTTCTTTAACCGACAATCATCACTTAAGAGCTATAGTAATGATATGACAATCTAACTCACGTTGCAAACATGTTTTATACACGGCCACAGGCATAAGACCTGAACTACCTAATGGATACACTAGTATATTGTGAAAAAGGTTTAGTAAAAAAGTATGACCCATTTCTGCATGATATACCATGGTTTCACGGTATTTTTAATGCTTTTTCCTTAAGTTTAGTGTGTTTCCAAAATCCTCTTTGTATTAATTTTTTGTAAGTTTCTCTTTATTTGCAAAAAATATGTCTAAAGATGAACGCGGATGTTTTTGAGCAAGAAATGAAGAAAAGTTACAACCTACGGAGCTTGTGACGGTCCTCGTGCCTGTGACAGTCCGTAGGTGGCATCATAGTGAAACTGCAGAAGAAAGATGGGGAAGTCTAACCAAGTGTGGGGTTACGAAGTGCATGACGGACCGTCGTATCCACGATGGTCCATCCTGCGGGTTCGTCGTGATGATCAGAGAAGTAGTCCCACGAACCCAAATTCCAAGAGTTTAAGTGTTATGAAACGGAGACCCTCGATGGGTCATCGTGCTTGGAACGGTCCATCGTACCTGCCGTCGAGGGTAACGAAGAGAAAAGCAAAATAATTTGCAAATTATGGGACGACGGAGTCCATGACGGCCTGTCTTAACCACGACTTTCCGTCACTAGGTCTGTCGACCCAGCCACGTTTTTAAAGATTTTCAGCAATTAGGGTCCTTCTTATATTAGGTTTTTTTTATAAATAGTTGTAAAAACCTCGTTTTTGGTGTTAGATTCTCATATAGTGAGACTTTTGGTTTTTAGACACTTTTATGTTAGATTTTTTGTTAGTAGATTATTTTGATTATTATACTTTTGATTGTGACACTTTTCTTTGGAGTTGATTGTTGGTGATTTTGTCGATTAATCAAGTATATTTCTGGATTTTATTATTTCTAATTGAAGTAAGTGCATGAATTCTTATATTATATATATGAATATTGTGATTATGATTATGGGTAACTAAACTCCATAACTAGGGTTGTGGGACCCATGGGTGAATAATAAGATAAAATCTAACTAAACTAACAATTCTAGAACAGTGTCTTGCATGTATTGATAATTCTTTTGCTTAGAAGTCTTTTTAACGGATGGCAAATGTTAGAACTCGCCATAATGCTACTTGGAGGACCAAGGAGGTAGATAATAGGAAAAGAGTTATCAACATTGATTTATTGTATACTATCTAGTAGGCTAGTATTGATTGGTACGAGGTAATAACTTAGTCAAATATAGAATACAATGCTTAATATGAGGTAAAGGCAAGGGTTAGTATAGCAACACATGTAGCCAGACCAACGTGCAGACTGAAATTTTCTAGATGCCGGACCAAGGATTTAGAAATATATAACATATCACTTTGCAAGCAAGATACCAGGAAAGAATTGTTATAGTTAGAATTATCAAATTAGGAACATGTGGGGGAACACGTAAACCCTAGTTACTTTTATTAATTGATGAAACTCAACATTTGAATTTGTTAGTTGTCTACTTTAATTTAGCTAGTTATTTTCATTAACTTAGAAATACACCCCCCTTTTATTGTCTTTATTTTCTAAGGAAATAATTGACTAAATAATAGTAATAATAGATAAAAGTTAAGTCTGAACTATTTTCCTCGTGGGAACGATCCAAACCTCATTAGTTGGGTGCTTTACTTGATACGACCGCTTTACTTCTTATTCGAGAGGTAAGTTTTAGCGTACCAAATTTTGGCGCCGCTGTCGGGGAAAGTACCTTTTAGATTAAGTTAAACTTATTACTATAGTTTAGTCATTACTTTCTTAATTTTACTTTATTTATTGTTTTTGATTCTTGAAGAACTATCTTGCTTGTATGCCAAATACACGGAGAGGAAGAGAACCCTTGTTTCTCTACGATCACGAATTAGAGCGTACACTACGCAACAAGAATGGGAACTTGGGTATTAATGATGATGATCCAAACCAGAACATCCCAGCTCCTGTTGATGCTTATGGTCAATTATAACCGATGCTCCGGGTGAAAACCAACATAGGGGACAATATCCCGCTCCATGTCCTCAAGAATACTACAGAGGCTATGACAATATACCACACTCCAATGGTGCACTTGTCTTGCCCCCTCTACCACCAGGCCACACCTTTGTGGTAACTAGTAGCCTGATGCAAATGCTCACTGCCAGAGGTTTGTTTTAAGGACTACCTTCTGAGAATTCACATGCCCATATAACTAAGGTAAGGGCAGTATATAAAAGTTGTGTAGGGAGGCCTGACTTGGATTTGGATGTAATAGGGCTAAGAGAGTTTCCTCTCTCACTGACAGGAGAGGCTGCTATTTGGTTCACTGAGCTTGTTTATAACTCAATTTTTACTTGGAACCAACTAAGGGACGTTTTCTTAGCACGTTACTACCCGGTCTCCAATAAACTAAACAACAAAGATAGAGTGAACAACTTTGTGGCACTACCAGGAGAGTTAGTTAGTAGTTCTTGGGATAGATTCACCTCCATTTTTATAAGCATCCCAATCACCACATAGATGATGAGTCAGTGAAGGTTTACTTCTATCGGGGACAGGATGATAATAATAAAGCAGTGTTGGATACTATAGCGGGTGGTTCTTATCGGGAGTGACCTTATGCTGAGATTGCCGAAAAGTTAGAGAAAATCTCCTTGAACAATAAAGCTTGGAGTACTAGGAGGTCAGATACTAGGAGGTCACATATCTTTTTTTGGTATTAAAACATATCTTTGGGGGTGTAGAAAAGATAAATGCAATTATCTACTTATCTAAACCACCACCACCAAATGATAAATGCTATTATATGGAGGATTCCTATGCGGTAAATGAGCTGACGGGGGGTTTCCGACCGAGTGTCCAAGGCTCAAATTAGGAGAATTAGTGTCAAGGTCAAGGAAAGCAAGCTCGGATTTATGGTAACTATAACCGTGAGGGTCATTAAGTCCGAGATTGAAACTACAACCGCAACAACAACTTCAACAGGTGTAACTATGGTAGAAGAAATGATAGGAATGGGCCCTATGTCCGTCCTCAAAATCATGAAGTTACTCCTAGGGATGGTGGAGGTAGTATGGCATGAGTTGAGGATATGTTTCATAAAATGATGAGGAGGTTCAATGCTAGTGATGAGGACATTAAAAATTTAAGGAGTGATTTAGAGGGTATTGGGTAGAAAGTCGATACACATGCAATATCGATAAAGAAGATTGAGTTGCAAATGACCCAATTATCTGCGACTGTGAACACATGGAAATGGGGCACTCTTCCTAGAAACACTATCCAAAATCTGAAAAATGATGGACATTGTATGACAATCACTACTTGGGATGGTAAGTAGACCATTGACGCACCTATGCCGTCTAAGGAGGAAAAGGTGATAAAAAATAATGATAAGGTGGTAGAGGGTAGTGGTGAAGTAGAAGATAACACAGGAGAAGATGCTGAAGTGCCTATAAAGGTAGTTCCCATGCCTACACCCCCCATTTCCTCAGAGATTAGTGAAAAAGACCGAGGGTGGTAAATATCGGCGTTTTATAACAATATTGAAGCAGCTTTCTATCAATGTCCCTTTGGTAGAAGCTCTAAAACAAATGCCCAGTTATGCCAAGTTTATGAAAGATCTGGTTACAAAGAAAAGATCGGTAACTTTCGAGAAGGATGATAGAATGCAGCATTGTAGTGCTATTACTACAAGATGTCTTGTACAAAAGAAAGAAGATCCGGGTACGTTCTTTATTCCTTGTACAGTCGGGTCATTACATTTTGTGAAATCATTATGTGATTTGGGGGAAAGAATAAATCTCATGCCCCTCTCAATTTCGAAGAAGTTGGGTTTGGGTGACCCAAAGCCCACTGCCATGCGGCTACTGATGGCCGATCGAACAGTGAAAAGGCCTATAAGGTCACTCCACGATGTGCTAGTAAAAGTTGAGTCATTCATATTTCCGACAGATTTTGTTATTCTTGATTGTGAAGTCGATTTTGATGTGTCTATTATTCTTGGGAGGCCATTCCTTGCTACGGGTAGAGCCTTAGTTTATATGGAAAAAGGGCATATGAAATTTCGGTTGAACAATGAAGAAGCAACCTTCAACATTTGTAGATCCATGAGGCAGAGTGGTGAGCTCCAATCGGTATCTGTTATATCCTGCAAAGAAATATGAAGAAGGACCATAACCTAAAAAGTGAAAACGAGAGTTTATGGTTTAGTATTTGGTGCTTTTAGACAATTCTAGGTTGCGTTGGCTTCCGGGTCCAAATGAACTGGCCCTTACTTGATTACCCAACTATTCCCTCATGGAGCATTTGAGTTATAGACCAAGGAGGGTGTGTGGTTTAAGGTAAATGGACAACGAATAAAACTATATTTTGGGCATGCTGAATAGGTGAATGAAGTGATCGAGGCATACCATCTTGATGAAGGCTGAGTAATCAAGTGTTCGCAGTCGTGCCGCGACGTTAAATCAGGAACTGGTTGGGTGGAACCCAATACTTATAGTTTTTCTTTTTTGTAATGGTAGCATTTTATACTAATGCGTTTTAAATTTATAGGAACATCACCAGGAAATTTTGCAGAAAATCACTGTGCAACAGTCACTGATGGACACATTGACGGACCGTCACGCACGCAACGGACCATCGTATGAATCCTTCATGCCAGGTATGTCTTCCAATTATTTTCAAAACTAGGGCACACGTGACGGAACCAATGACGGACCGTCACACCTATGATGGACCGTCGTCGGGGTCTCGTTGCATCATTAATGAGATGCCCAACCCGACTTGGTTGGGGTAATTTGAAAAAATGACAACTTTTAAAAACCCAAGCCCTTCATTTCACCCATTTCCTTCCCTCTTTCTCCCATTTCCCTTCCTTTTCAACTTCCAACTTCATACCCCCTTCTCTATCAACCGATTGTTTCCCCAAATTCCCTCATTTCGGATATATCCTTTCTACTGGTCGGAGTCTGCTGCCATTATTCTGTTCTTGATCACCAAGTACCTTCCTCACTCATTTTTCTCAAATTATCAGGTATGTGTCTCTCATTTCTAACCATTTCCATTGCATTTTTATTTTTTTAATTCGTATTAACCTAGTTCTTTTTTGTGGGTCTTCATGATTTGATCAAATTTTGTCTGACCTAGGTTAAGAATCCTTAAATTGCATTGTTAAAACCCTAGAAAAAGGTGCTTTAGCATTGCTAGTTTGTTAGGTATTTAGGTTAGAGACATGTAGGTTAACACTAAAGATTCCATTTGAGTCATGGGGGATGATTGTGGCATCCCCAGTTCTGTCACTACATGAAAGAACGTGACCCCGATGACGGACGGTCATACCTATGACGGACCGTCATAGGGTCCGTTCCAACACCCCAACACCTCTCTGTCAAATTTTCTCCAAGTGTCCATCAACGGAAACATGCGATGCACCATCGTTACCACGACAATCCGTCCTGCACAACCGTACTGGTTGTCGGAGACCCTATTCCTAAGGGTCTCACACTTTTTCTAAGTGTCCTCTTACGGACATCTACGACGGACCGTCATACCCTCGATGGTCCGTCCTGCACAACCGTCATGAAGGTCAGAGACCCATCTCCTGAGGGTCTCTATACTTTTTCTAAGTTTCCTCTGACGGACATCATCGACGGACCGTCATACCCTCGATGGTCCGTCCAGCATAACCATTGCGACGGTCAGAGACCCCTCTCTTAAGGGTCTCCATACTCTTTTCTAAGTACCCCACGACGAACATCGATAATGGACCGTCATTGTCGCGATGGTCTGTCCTGCTTATCCTTTATACTTGTAGAAGACTTTCCTTCAGGGGTCTTCACATCAACACAGTTGAAATCAAACATGACGGACCCCATGACGGTTCGTCTTACTCACAACGAGCCTTCACCTGGTTCATCGTGTTTCACTGTTACTGTAGAAAAGTCATTAAAGCTTAGCTCTTATATTTATTGTGTCATTTTTTCTCATCTTGTTTGCTTCTTCTCGTACTTATATTGATTCTTTACAGGTACTATCTCTAATGACACCAAAACATTATCGAGTTTACGCACGTGGGTTTTTAAAGTCTGTTGCCCCGTTTGCCCGCCTGGCCATTGGCTCTTATGATGAGCGTGACCCCGAGTACGTGACCCCAGGCACTAGCACTCCATCACGAGTTGCACGTGCTACTAGAGTTACGCCTAAAAAGGCGGCGTCCGGCCTAGTCTGATGAAGAGCGCACACTGACCGACACACCTTCTAGGTCAGCTACTCATGACGAAGGAGCATCTGGCTCCTTAGAAGTTTCGTGGTCGGAGGAAGACTTCGGGTCTGCTAAAGTCCATGCACCGACTAGAGTGAACAGCGCATTCTTTGGGCCGTTATAGTGAAGAGTTGGTTCGAGAATTTTATGCCTCTTACGTGGATACTCTCATATCACAGATTGATAGGCGGGCTACCCCGCCAAATAGGACCCACTTGATAATGTCCAAGTGCGTGGCATTCAGGTCGATATCTCCCTGCCTGCCATCCATCGGTATCTATACGGTGAGGATGTTCATGCCAATCGGACCCCTCTCAACGCCGAGTTCAACTACCGGTGGCAAATTGTCAAAAATGGCCAATTCTTGCATGAGCCATTGCTGAGAGATACCACCAAGAGGTGGATGGCCCTGCACTTGTCTGTTGATGGGGAGAGTGTCGACTGGGTAACAGAGTCGAAGGGAGCCATCAACAAGGCTAACTTGACCTTCACGGCTAAGTTTTTATGGTTGATTATCCGCCACTGCCTTTCCCCCACGGCCGCTGATAATATAGTATCATGGGATCGTGAAGGTCTGATGGCGGTAATGATAGCCAGGTTTGAGGTGGACTTCGTTTGGCTTCTAGAGGCGGTCATCCACGAGTGGGCTTTCTAGGTCACAACTACTTACCCTTTTTCGTGCATGATATTATCCCTATGCAGGTCCGCAGTTGTGCCCATCTAGCACATTGATCATCTCAAGACACCGTTGGGCACTATTGATATTGGCCTCATCAGGGATGAGGTCAATGAGTTGGATCCACGCAGAGGGTCACGTCCAGATTTTCCTCCACTTGGTGAAAATCTGGCTGATACGGTAGCATAGGCTCGCACGGCTACAAAGGCTGCTTCTGAAACCACTTACACTACCCCAGTTGAGTCTATCCCAGGTAGTAGCACTGCCCCGAGATCCTCTTGCTCAGCCCCTTTCCCCGCTCTGGTCCTGCTTGCTAGGGTCCAGAAACTACATGCACAGATGGCTACACTTCTGCATCACATCCAACCTTGGATGTAGAGGTCTATTTCTGAGGCAGAAGAGCGCTTCAAGAGGAAAATGGTCCAGCACACAGAGCGCAAGATCGCTGAGGTTCATCAGCGCTTGGACTCTTTTGAGTTGCGGGTGCTAGCCCGGTCATCCCCTCAGGTGGACGTGTTGACCGTTCATGCTGAGGTTGAGAGTCTTTGAGTGGACATTGATATGATCCTAGAGGCTAGGGTGCCTGAGTTTGAGGCCCCTTCTGTAAAGCCTGCTGAGGACAAAGTGATGGCGTCCTTATTCACCACTTCTGAGATTCCACCACCTCCCCCTTGAGAGCATGACAAGAGGTGCAAGGTTCAACAGGAGTATGAGGCTAGATCACGGAAGAAGGAGCACCATGAGATGGAGGCTGCGAGGAGAGCCTCGCTTGCTGATTCGGAGGCGGGTCGGATTAAGGTTGTAGAGTCAGCTGCTGGGGCATGTAGCTCTAGAGATGTGGCGATTGTGGGATGCACTACTGATAGTGTTGTTGCTGATAAGGACACTATTGAGGGTGTCTAGAATACAGAGGTAGTGGGTTTCGGGGAAGTGACCCACCAGCTTGCTGATCGTCGGCACTTTGCACCCTAAGTTGTCTTCACCTACCACTCTCGTATTTCAATTTTTTATGCATTGGGGACAATTGCATGTCTTTTTGTTGGGGGTGGGGTAAATGGAAAGTGAGTTCTAGTGTGAAGTATGAGTAGCCCAATTGACTATCCTCTTGTGGGGTTTTCTTGCCTGTGTTATTTTCCCCCAAAAGACTAATTATTTTTATTGTTAAACCGGCATGTCTATATCTTGTGTACATAGTTTAACTCTGAAGCATGATGGCTAAAATGGTATCCTGATGAAATGAAAATGATGCATGACTAGGCATAGTAATTAATAAATGTGTCGCTCTAGGCATGACATAGAGATATACCATTGCATGACCCTAAGTCTAAATTCGAACTAGGTGTCTGATAGTCTGGTAGAGTAATGAGATGTCAAGTGAGTGTGAGGAAGATTTGAATAGTCCACTATTTGTACTGAGATAGAACCTGCCTGGTTAGTCTTGCTAAAAGTAAGCTGTAATAGACAATTAGGAAAGAATCATAGGCCCTTGTTCAACATAGCGAAGTTTTAGCCTAAATAAAAAAACCCGAATGATATTAATCCCTCTTTGATCAAATGATTTGAGCTTAAAATAGACCTTTCTTTTTCACCCCAACTGATCTTTTCTGGGAATAATGTGTTGGCCCTGGTCCCTCCCTGAACATGTGCACCTTAGCTTATGCCAAAAGCATAATTTGAGGCTGGCTAATGCAGTAAACAAATTTTTATGGTCCTGACCGAACTTTGGGTATTGTGTACTTTGACTCATGGCAAAGCCATGAGTTGAGGGTGGCTATTATGAGGAATGCTCTGGAAAGTAGGGTTGAAAGAACAAAGAGAGAGAAGAAACAAAAGTAAAGTGACTCAAGAACCAGTTGAAAGAAAAGTGAAATTAAAAAAAATACAATAAATACCAGCTAGAAAAGAAAAGAGTCACTTACTTAAATGAAGAAAGAAGGGAAAATAGCAAGATGAAAGAATATGAGAAATTGGGCGAAATAAAATAATAAAAAGTGGTATGTTTAGAGGATATGTAAATGAGGTCAAAAAGTCACTAAAGTATACCTAAATATACCCTACCTGACCCTGATCCTATGTTACAAGCGAAGAAAGTCCTATCGTGATCCTAAGAGTTGTATAGCGAACTTAAAGCAGTGAAAATAGGCGCAAACTTATGGCAATATGTATAAATGAGTTGTGAATTTGTTCTGAGAGTGAGTGTTGAAAAGTAATCCTTATACTCAAACTTAAATCATTGTGTGAAACATGAGGATGTTGTTTTGAAGTAAGGACACTAGTTGCAATACCAAAAATATTAGCACCTCGGTGAAAAATTGAAGAGGATAGGTGTCAGTGCATGATGAGTCTGTGTAATGTTCTGATCCCACATAATTCAAGTCCAATAGTAATAACATAAACATGATGAGACTGATTGGGATTAATACCCAAATGATTGCGAAAGCTAAAACATGGATATTATTGTACAAAGATTTTGTAGTGAGTCAGAGTGCGTCACTTGAGGACAAATAACGAATTTAAGTTGAGGGTGTTGATATACCGTGGTTTCACGGTATTTTTAATGCTTTTTCATAATTTTTAGTGTATCTCCAAAAGCCATTTTGTATTAATTTTTATGTAAGTTTCTCTTTATTTGAAGAAAATCTGTCTAAAGATGAACGCAGCAGTTTTTGAGCAAGAAATGAAGAAAAGTTACAACCCACAGAGCTTGTGACGGTTCGTCATGCCTGTAATGGTCCGTAGCATCATAGTGAATCTTCTGAAGAAAGATGGGGAAGTCTTATCAAGTGTGGGGTTACGAAGTGCATGACGAACCGTCTTAGCCCTGACAGTCCTTCCTGCTGGTTCGTCGTGACGACAGAGAAGTAGTCCAGTACCCAAATTCCAAGAGTTTAAGTGTTATGAAACGGAGACCCTCGATGGACCGTCGTGCTTGGAATGGTCTGTCATACCTGCGTTCGAGGGTAATTAAGATATCAGAAGAAGAATTTAAAAAGTATGGGACGACGGAGTACATGACGGCCCGTCATAACCGCGACGATCCGTCACTAGGTCTGTCGACCCAGCCGCGTTTTGATAGATTTTCAGCAATTAGAGCCCTTCTTTTATTAGGTTTTTGTTTTTTATAAATAGTTGTAAAAACCTCGTTTTTGGGGTTAGACGCTCATATAGTGAGACTCTAGGTTATTAGACACTTCTATGTTAGATTCTTTGTTACGTGATTATTTTGATTATTACACTTTGGATTGTTACACTTTTCTCTTGATTTGATTATTGGTGATTTTGTCAATTAATCAAGTAAATTTATGGATTTTATTCTTTCTCATTGAAGTAAGTGCATGAATTCTTATTATATATATATATATATATATATATATATATGAATATTGTGATTATGACTACGGGTAACTAAACTCCATAACTAGGGTTGTGGGAACCATGGGTGAATAATAAGATAAAATCTAACTAAAATAACAATTCTATAATAGTGTCTTGTATGTATTGATAATTCTTTCGCTTAGAAGTCTTTCTAACGGATGGCCAATGTTAGAACTCGCCCTAATGCTTCTTGCCGGACAAAGGATGTAGATAATAGAAAAAGATTTATCAATATAGATTTAGTGTATACTATCTAATAGGCTAGTATTGATTGGTACGAGGTAATAACTTAGTCAACTATCGAATACAATGCGTAATTTGAGGTAAAGGTAAGGGTTAGTATAGCAACACACGTAGCCGGACCAAGGTGCGGAGTGAAATTTTCTAGATGCCGGGCCAAGGATTTAGAAATATATAGCTTATCACTTTGCATGCAAGATACTAGTAAAGAATTTATATAGTAAGAATTATCAAATTAGGAACCTGTGGGGAACATGTAAACCCTAGTTACTTTTATTAATTGATCAAACTCCAACATTTGAATTTGTTAGTTGTCTACTTTAATTTAGCTTGTTATTTTTATTCATTTATAAATAAAAAAAAACCCTTTTATTGCCTTTGTTTTCTAAGGAAATAATTGACTAAATAATACTAATAATAGATTAAAGTTAAGTCTGAACTATTTTCCTCGTGGGAACGATCCCAACCTCATTAGTTGGGTTCTTTACTTGATACGACCGCTTTACGTCTTATTTGAGAGGTAAGTTTGAGTGTATCACTGCACACAACGGTTACATAGTTTATGCGGCCCGTGGGTTCTCTGAACGCTCCCCCATATCGGTTCTCAATACTAATCCAAAATATTATACTGTCTTTTTATATTTTAAAAACATACTTCTTTTTGTGATTTGAGATTAATGGTCAAAAACATAGCTCAAAGGCTATATTGGAAATCTCAATTTCCTCTCTTGCTTTAATTAAAAAGTGATTACTCTTTTATGAAAAGTACCCCAAAGGCTCTTTGGAAATCTCTGTTTCCGTTCTTATTTAAATTTGAAAACATTTTAAATCTCTTTGTGAATACATAGTCCCCATATACTTCTATGAAGAAAGGAATTTCAAATCCAAACTCATTGCTTAAATTTGAAATGTCAATTTTCTGCTGAATGTCTCTCAAAGTGAGAGTCTTTCCATTATATAGAAAGAATAAATATTACACATCCCTAAAGATCCATCGTTTCTATCCCTAAAAATCAGCTATTCTATCTTTACAAATCTTCTATTCAATCCCTCAAATCCGCTATTCTATCACAACATTTATTCCTTTGATTCTACAACAAATCTATATGGTCATGCTAATTTATATCACTATATAATTACATTAATATATACAATTATTTAGATTTCCATCATGCTAACATCACCCCTCAAATTGATGTCGGTGGATCAAGAAGCATCAATTTGCCTACTAGAAACTAATGACATTGTCATGCCATAGATTTTGTAAACGCATCAGCTATTTAAAGATCATTGGATACATGTGGAAGAGTAATAACTCCTTTATATACAACTTCTTGTATATAATGACAATCTACTTAGATGTGTTTGGTCCTCTTATGAAAAACATGATTAGTAGCAATTTAAATAGCACTTGTATGATCACCATGGAGAGGAGTAAGATGAGATGGAGGAAATCCAATCTCAGCAAGTAATCCACAAAGCCATAAATCCTTAGCGCAAGCAGTAGACATGGATCGATATTCAGCCTCTGTCGAAGATTTTGACGCACGATCTTGCTTTTTAATCTTCCAATATATCAATGACTCTCCAAGAAACATGCACCAACCAGTGACTGAACGATGAGTATCAGAACGTCCCGCTCAGCCAGAATCTCTAAAAGCATTAAGACGAATAGAGAACCAATTTGAAAGAACAATCCACGAGTATGTTACTAGAAGATACCGAATTATGCGACGAATAGCCACCAAGTGAAGGTGAAGGGGAGATTGCAGAAACTGACTAACTTGTTGAACTGCAAAAAAAACATCAGGCCGAGTAATAGTAATGTAGTTTACACTCCGAACTAATTGTCGAAACATAGTTGGATCAGGAAGAATATCTCCTTCCTCACGACAATACTTCTCATTCAATTCCAATGGAGTATCTACAGAGGAGGAATCCCCAAGACCAGCCAAAGAAATCAAATTCTGGGCATATTTGTGTTGGATTAGAAACACATCTGAAGAAACATTATGAACTCCCAAACCCAAAAAATATGTCAGAGTACCAAGATCTTTTATATGAAAAGAATCTTTAAGTTGTTGTTGGAGACTAGTGATTAGTGAAGAATTGGTCCTGTGCTAATAATGTCATCTACACACACAAAAAAAAAAGAACACAACCTGGAAATGTTTTTCAAAGAAACAAAGATGAGTAATATTTTCTCTACTCCAAAGAAAACTCTAGCAAAGTAGATTACAACTTATCAAACCAAGCTCTTGGAGCTTGTTTGAATCCATACAAAGACCGTTTCAACTTGCATATATCTGATGTAGGGGATGATAACAAACCAGGTGGAGGTTTCATATAAATATATTCTTTGATATCACCATGGAGAAAAGAAATTTTGACATCTATTTGATAAAGAGACCAGCTTTGTGAAGCAGCAATGGCAATAATAGTTCGCACCTTAGTTATTTTTGCTACGGGTGCAATAGTGTCTATAATCTTGTCTGTTACGAAGAACAACCAATCGAGCTTTGTATCGATCAAGAGTTCCATCAGAATGGAGTTTGATAGAATAAACACATTTACATACAATAGGGAGGAAATTTGAAGGACATGAAACAATGTCCATGTGTCAATTTTTTAAGAGCCAAAAATTCTTCCTCCGTTGCTTTTTGCCAACAATCATGCTTGGAAGCTTGTGAGTAACAAGTTGGAGCATAAATGCTATATAAAGTAGAGGAAAATCCATAACGATTGGGAGTACGCGATACTCTGGTGGAGCATCAAGTAGGCTCAAGATGACCAGATCTTGAAGAATTCTCAGATTCTAGTTGTGATACAGTTTCAGGAGGCGGATCAGTGTCGGGATAGGATAAAGTTGGCTGACGTCGTTCATACAAAAATCCAGGTTTGAACCTCTTAAAAGAAGATGATAAATCTTCAAAAGTAGGAAGCAGAGGAGAAGCTAAAGATGAATTGACAATCATAGGAAAGAAATACTGATTCTCAAAGAAAACAACATTTCTATAAATACGAAATTTGTGAGAACATGGATCATAGCTAATAAAAGCTTTTTGTGAAGTAAAATAACCCATAAAAGCACATTTAGTAGATTCTAAAGAAAGTTTATTGCTCTGCGAAGGAGGCAAATTCACAAAACATACACAACCAAATGTATGAAATTCACTATAATTAGGATTTTGGTGATAAAAACGAAAATATGGAGACTCAATAATTAACACTTTAGATGACAATCTATTAATTAAATAGACAGCAGAAAAAAAAAACTTCCACCCAATAATTAGATTGTACAGAGGAGTCAATCAACAAAGCACGATTGACATCTAAAAGATGGAAATTTTTACGTTCAACAACTCCATTTTGTTGTGGTGTATATGGACAAGAGCATTGTGAGACAATTCCTAATTATCTATGACTGTCACAAACTATATGAAATGACCATGATAAATAATTAGTGGGATGCCCCAAACATCACTATGAATGACATCAAAACACTTTGTAGCACGACTACCAAAATTAGGAAATGGAAGAGTTTTACTTTTGTATAATTTACAAGTAAAACAATCAACGGAAGCAACTGAAAACTAATTTTTATTTCCCAATAAACAAGAATTTCATAAATGAGACAATACAACAAAATTTGGATGCCCTGGACTCTTATGCCAAATCTGTGTCTTGCTAGTAGTAGAAGTACAAGCAAAAAATAGAGCAGGAGAAAATAGATAAGTGTATAGGTTTACAATCATCCAACTTTAGTCCCCTTCACGATTATCATCCCCGACACTTGATCCTGCACAAGACAACCATTACGAGAAAAATTTACATCACAATTGTTATCTACCAAATGTTCAACTGAAATAAGACTAGTTGAGAGCTTTGGTGAAACAAAAACATTGTTGAAAGTTGGAGTAATATCCCCAACCTTGGTAATGGGTAAATTATTACCATTGGCAATCTGTATTTCGGATAGACCTCGATACTTACGAACATTTTTTAGGATGCTCGTTGAGTTGGTCATATGATTGGAAGCACCTGAATCAACAATCCAAAAATTAGATGTAACATCATTACCTTGTAATCCCAATGCTGAAAAAGCTGACATGATCTGTTGCTGAACCATTTCAGGAGTAAGATCTTGTCCTGAAGATGAGTTATAAATAGTGGAACCATTTATCCCAGCCTGAAAATCATATGCCTACGATTTTGAGGGTCCGTGGGAAATTCTTTGATAATGTGTCTTTTTTGTTCACAATAATTACGGAACTTCTTGCTACAACTGCTAGCAATATGCACATATTCCTTGCAACTGTAGCATTGAGTTCGACTCATATCACTGCCCTTTCCTTTACCTTGAGTAGCAAATATAACAATGACGTCATTTTCCTTATTGAAAGTATTTTGTGTGACAAAACATTGTTTTTCATGAAGTAATTCCCTGCAGCAAACATACAAAGAGTGACATGGGTCATGATTCATCAAGTTAGAGCGAACATTCTCAAAGTTAGAGCGTATTTTAATCAAACTATGGTCTCGCTTGCTTTGCTAATGAACTCCCTGAATCACTGATAGAGATTCAGTAGTATTTTGGCATAAATAATATCCGTAAATTCAGCCTGTAAGTTTGGAAATCCGGAAAAATAATCCTGAACAGAAAGACCTTCTTTAGAGTAAGTAGCAATTTCATACTCTAATTGAAAGCGTCTTGCGCTAGGTTGTAAACCTTTTTTAAGTAATCTCACATGACCTTAGCTGTCTTCTATGGCTTGAGATTTAGAACAATAAGAGGGTAAATTGACCCTACAATCATTGTCATCACCCGAGCATCTTTAATCTTACATTCACGTAGCTTTATTGTCTCAAAAGGAGAAGGATCACTTCCATCTATATGTCCCCACAGTTCTTTGGCGATAAAAAATAACTCAAACAGAAACTCCCAAGAAGAATAATTTTTCCAGTGAAACGAACACTGAAGGATTCAAAGTTATGTGAATTCATGCTTTTGAGTTGCTATGAAAACTAGAAAGACTCACGAAAGCAACTAGAATGGCCAAGAGCAAAAGTCCTAGGTGGTAGGACTGATTTTTGACAAACAGTCAACAAAAAACCAGGATGTTCAAAAAAAGTTAGAAGGAAGCACAGAGGCTCTACGAAACAAAACAGTCAAGAGAAGGCTGTAATAGCATGTCAATTTTCTACTGAATGTCTCTCAAAGTGAAAGTCTTTCCACTATATATTGAGAAAAAAGATTACACATCCCTAAAGATCTGTCATTTCTATCCCTACAGATCAACTATTCTATCCCTCCAAATCTGTTATTCAATCCCTCCAGATCTTCTATTCTATCACAATATTTATTCCTGGGATTCTACAACAAGTCTATATAATCATGCTAATTTATATCACTATCTAATTACATTAATATATACAATTATTTAGATTTCCATCATGCTACCTGAAACTCACTAATATGAAATCTGAATCGCGCAAACATGGCAACATTGGAAAGATCATTCAATGAGTTTTCCAACCATATCTGGAAGTGCCTCTAACTAAACCTGAGCTAGTAGTTATGGTTGTTTAAAATTGAACAAAATCTCACTTTTCCTAACTTAAGAAAATTTCCCGATTTTTCATCGTACCCAAAAATGAATGTTTCCAATTATAAGCTGTTCCATGTTATTTAAATTGCGACCTTACAATATCTCCCCCTTAGGGTCATTCATCCTAGAATGAGATTACTCTTACTAGGCTAAGGGTGCAAAATTTTGTTTAAACACCTGGCAAGAAAATTCAAACAACCAACATGCTCACTCATAATTTAAGGGGTGCTAAGAAGAAAAATTAGTACATTGGTTAGAAAATTTTCTCCATATTCAAATAGATGTGGATATTTGTTCTTAGTACCATCTTTAACTTTTCAAGTAGATTCTCTACAAACAGATTTCTCCACATAACTTTGACTTAATGGTACTTCATTTATTCTAAACTTGTGAACTTGGCAATCAAGATTCTGAACCTGAATCTCCTCATAAGGAAAATTATTCTTGATCTTAATATCCTCGGTTGGTATGATAAGTGAGGCATCTTTCATGCACTTTCCCAACATGGAGATGTGCAACACCGGATGGATTTCTTGTAACTCTGGTGGTACCTCTATATCATGAGATATATTTTAATCCTCTTCGATATTCTATAAGGACCAACCTACTGGAGACTGAGCTTCCCTTCCTTACAAAATCTCATAACATGTAAAACTTCGAAGTACTCAATCATCTACCTCAAACACTAACTCTATTTTCCTGACTCCGCATTGTACCCAATCTCTCTTGAATAACTTTCATTTTATCCATAGCTTGATAACCTAACCCGGTCCTGTCAAGCATACTTTACCAACATCCAGCCATCAAAAAGTACATTCGCATTTCTCCCCTAAAGAGCTTCACAAGGAGCCATTTTGATGCTAGAATGGTAACTATTATTTTAAGCAACTCAATGTGATATAGGTGATCATCCCAATCACACAACCCATCTTGATACCTCGGAATACTATCTCCCGCTTATTCAAAAGCTAATTTTTTTGCTTATAAACACTTGCCTTTAATTCAAGAAAAAGAGATTTTGGTCTTGCTTTCCTTTTACTTCTGACTCTAATTATGATTCAACCCCATTCATCCAAACTATAACTCATTTTGTGGGACCCATTATTCGAACTCCTAATTGTTTCAGTCTATGCACCTCTTATGCTAAATCTTTCTTACCTTCCTCGAAACGGGTGGTACTTTTTCATACTACTCAAGGCATCAACAACCACATTGGTCTTAGCTAAATGGTAAAGAATACTCATGTCATATTCTTTGAGTAACTCTAAGCACTCTCTCTGTCTAAGATTAAACTCTTTTAAATACAAACAAAATGAAGACTTTTATGATCAGTGAACACATCTAACATGAACACCATAAAGATAATGACATCACATTTTTAAAAAGAATACTACAACAGTCAACTGTAAGTTATGAATTGGGTAATCCTTCTCATGAACTTTCACTTGCCTAGAAGCATAAGCTATAACTTTTCCATTCTGTATTAACACACAACCCAAACAAATATTTTAAATCTCTTTTGAAATACATAGTCCCAATATACTTCTTTGAAGAAAAGACCTTCAAATCATAACTGTTTGCGTAACTTTGAAACTGAAGTCTTAAAACAAGTTAAAATGTTTGTGAAAGACTTTTGAAAAACTTTAAGAACTTATCTTGACTTAACTCTTGATTTCTCTTTGACTTTGATCTTAAATTCTCTCGACTTGACTCTTAACTTATCCTTAAATTTATTTATGGATTCAAGGATTATGATTTTTGTTTGAAATGACCTCATGAAGTTAGTAATGATTCAAGATAGCTAAACATGAGAAAATACTGAAAATCTAGATTTTGAGGTGGTTCCGAAAACATCTTCTGAGTCAAAACTCCTCGTGTAAGCTCCATTACGCAAAGCAGAAATTTTCAGAATTTTTGACCAGGCGTCCGTTGTGGATGAAATGTCATGTTTTAATTGATGAAATTTCATATTATTTTTCGAGCCCCGATTCAATCAAACTTAGTTCTTTTATTTAGATCACTTTTAGATACAATTATGCAGCAAATTTACCTAAGAACATTACTTGAAACGACCCTATCACTCGACGTAATGGATTCAAAACTTCTCAACTCAGGTAATTCAAGAATAACATATGAAATCAAGAAAGGGTATCAAGTACATCAATATGCAAATACTTTTAGGGCAAATTCAAACTGAAATAACATGCTTGGAACGTTGGATAACGATCCCAATGATATGAGAGACTTGCATACCTGATCAAAGAAGATTTATAGCGAAAACACAAGCGTTCTTGATTGATCTTGATGAATTTGCCCCGTTTCCTTCTTTTTTTATCTTCTCCTTTCTTCTTAGCCCTAGCGTGAAAATTGTGATCTTCTAAAAATGAATAATTTCAATCTATACCAATATTAAATTGATAAAAATGGAATAAAATAATAGGATTGTGTAAAAGACTAAAATACCCTTTAAAATCCCGGATTTGGACATTCACTTAATCCAACGACACAACTTTCAAAGGGCATAACTCACTCATACGAACTACAAATTGTACAAACTTAGTGGCATTGGAAAGATTGTTCCAAGAGATTTCCAACCATATCTGGAAGTACCTCTAAATCATCCTGAGCTAAAAGTTATGGTTGTTTAAAATTGATAAAAATTTCACTTTTTCTAACTTAGATATTTTCCAACTTTTTCATTCTTTCCAAAAATAAAATATTTTCAATTATAACATCTTCCTAGTTTTTTCAAATTGCTAGATATTACATCCAAGATGGAATGTGTTCATGGATGAGGTCCATGGATCACCCCCTACAAAAGTTGGTTTGGTTCGGCCATGAGAGGGGTGTTTTCGTAAATTAAATTTTTAATAATTAAAGGGTGGGGATGGTTTTATTTTAGTTATTTTAGATATATTAAAGTAATTTTAACTATTTACCAACCTTTAAACCCCTCACAACTGACAAACTCAAAACTCAATCAATTGTTCTCTCCCAAATTATTTCTCTCTCTCGACTCCATTGAAGACTAATCAACAAGGTGAAGATTAGGGTTAAAGATCCATCATTTTCACTCAAATTTCATAAGGTAAACATCAATCAAGGTATGGGATCCTTGATCCATGGAACACTTTTCGTCATAGAGCCCTTCAAATCTTTACTTTGAATTTATAGATTCTACAAGAAGTAAGGTGTTTAATTAAGCCATGGGTTCTTCCTATAATTGATTTCAATGGTTAAATTGTCTTATATTATGGTTTATTTATTGTTTAATGATTATTTTTATAGTAAAATTCCCAATGAACCCATGTACTCCCCCATGACCCCAATTTCATGAATTATGATGGGTGTATTCATGCAAGATGTGTACTATGAATTGTGTCGGATAATTTAGTGAATTAATCTTGTTTTATTCATGCCTAGTGTAATAATTATAGGTTTAATTGTAAGACATGATTCATGACCCATGAGAGGTTTATTGACTAGGATTTTATATGTTGATGAAGATTGTGTATGAATCAATGATTCAGCTGGATCGTGTTGATCCTATGACTTTGTATAAATTATGGTATTGTTTAAATATTTGACTCCCCTGTACCCTCACACTTGACTATGCATGAGAGGTCATAATTATGTTAATTTTGATGTGTTGATTGAACGTCTATTCTCATGAAAAACCATGAACATGATGTGAAAGGTTACTCACAAACTGATAATCTTAATGTGGAAAAGACATTCCCACCTAATGAATCTATGAAATACAATGACACCATGATGGTTTGAGTGCTATGTATTTCTTCCATGATCATGAATATAAAGTAAAGGAAAGACTTAACATGAATACTAAAGGAAATTAAGCTTTTCATAAACAAAGTTATGATTCGCAAAGACTGCAATCATGACTACTTGAATGAAAATTTCATTAAAAGTTTACCAACACTATTTGCTAAAGAGGTTAGATCAAAATTAAAAGATGGATTTGAAAGAAAAACTCATTATAATTAATTAATCTATAGTAACCTCATAAGTTATATAAATATTGATGGATTAGAATTATTTACAGATATGAAACTTAAAAATCAATTAAAAAGGGGATAGTAAAATATCACAAAAGGAACTAGGAAATTTTTGTAAATACTTCGGTTATATTAAACTACCGGCACACAACAATAGAGGCCTCTAAAAGAAGTCATAAGAATTACCATAAATTAGAAAAATATCGTTAGTTGAAAAAAAGGATTTTAAAAGTTCTTACCATGAATCTAGTAAAATTAAATTAAAACCAAACAACACATACATGTATTGGGGTTGTGGGAAAACGGGACATCAAGCTAAAGAAAGATAAAATTAATATGTTAGAATTAGAAGAATAAGTTAAAGATAAGTAGTATTCTATCCTAGATTAAAATAAAAATACCTCCTCCGATAAAAATCTTAGTTATGGTGATCAACTAAATATAGCCTATGATTTTGATGATAGTAAACTGTCAACCCATGTGAATGCGGCAGTACAATTTTCACATGTATGAATCATACAAATGGAGGGGTCGGACTGTGTTCCATGACGGAATCCTAAGGAAAATTGGGCAGTGTAACAGAAGGGAGCAAGAACAAGCAGAGCTTAAAACAAAACATTTAAGAAAACTTAAACAAAAGAGAATAACAAGAAAGGAGTAAACAAACATAAACTTCGAATTTAAAACATGCAATAAAATTAAGTAGAAAAAAATATATACTTAAAATTATCTTTTTATTCATCTAGTTGAAATAGAGAACATAGCTGGGAAATTGAAATGGAAAATATGGGGTAAATGGAAAGAATTATAGAGAGGTTCTCAAAGTCGGTAAAATTTTGAATGTCCAATACTTATACAAATTGAAAGCTTTAAATAGACCTCAAAAGTTATAATTAATCTAAATTATTATGCTATCTAGTTTACATGTGTTCATACACTAATACACTCTATTATTTTTTACATGTATCTATTAACTATTACACATATTTAATAATACTTTTTTGTGGCAGTGAATATATGTCACCTAACTGCAGACGTACCTTTGCTGCATTATATCTTCTCGGGTTGATTGCTGAAAAATCTTGATATCAAGTCCTTTGTCACTTGGTCGCATGGACTTTTGTTCCTACGGGGTCAATGTTCTTGTTGAATTTTTAACATTGTTAATGTTAACATCTGTTTGCATTGTCATATGCTGATTTTTATCCTAATGGTCTTGAAACTTGTTATATTTTTATCATTAAATTGTATGACACATCTTTGGATGTGGGTTCCACTCTTTGATATTTCTCTTATTTATCATCAAAGTTTGCTGGCACTTTCGTTTAATTAAGAAGGTATGCTTTTGCTATACCTTGTAGATGTAACATATCTTGATTTCTAAGCTCGTCATGTGAGGCAGCAGTATATATAACTCAAAATTTGATTTTGTATCAGTGTTGAAGTTTAGTAAGGCTTACTTGAGCCGTCTTTTAAATTTTCTTTGGAGTTTTCATAATCCCTTGGAGGTGATGATCTTGAATTTATCTTATCATTGCGGACAGCTGACGCCCATCCTTTAATTTTAATGATCTTGCTTATATCTTTGATAATCTCAAATTCACAAATATCGGAGGACAAACTAATAATATAAGAGATCGTTTTGTCAATAAAGAACTTGCATAATTTAACATTTTCTAACAAGGCAGATATATTTCTTTCTACCTAAAATTTCTCAAACTGTATTTGATGTTGAATTGATAATACTTGTGTATTTGTTCCGAACTAACTCCTCCATTCGTAAATTCATTCGGGAATTATTACATTCCTCATTTATTCTGAATATTTGATAAACCAAGTGTGGGTATTTGTTCTGACAAAAATAAAGTTATACAAGCTACTTTATAATCATACCAATGATATGTCTTGGGTCAATGAGGTTTTGTTAAGTGAATAGGAGTCTGTAGATGATCTATAAATCATTCAAATGGACTCCAAATTATTTTGATCATGAAATTTGAATATTGTATACTATCTAGATTACTTTCTTCAAATGTATGATCAAATTCTACCGAATCGATATCTGTCAAAATAAAGTCATAATACGTCCGGGTCTTCATGGGTTCTTCTGTCTCCACATAATTTTTGTTAGTGCAACACGGCTTTATTATGTCTTAGATTTCATAATTCTCACATTTTTTATCAAATGCAGTAATTGGCAGTACATGTAATAGTGTTAACTCAAATTGTGTTTTTATTTGGAGTAACCTTATACTTTTCCTTTTGGCAAGTGACCGCGAAATCCACTTGTTGGTATATCGCTGCGGTTTTCAACTTGTAACTATCCTTTCTTTTGATTGAAATATTTTTATTGATTGAGGACAAATTAGTTTTCTCGAAAAACTGAATGAAGTGGTTGTAGCTTGGTTGAGCTAGTTATAGTTTCTTTTAATGGTGAGAGTGTAGTATATTTTTATAGGAGGGAATACATATATATATCGTCTAATTTTTTGTATATTCTTCATAAAATAGTTTTTTCATTTATTTCTTTGGGTTTGAAAGTTGGTAAAGGTCTTATTCTTGACCTCATTATTTTCCTGAAAGATTCTTTTAATAAAAATTTTTGGAGATTTCCTCCATCTATTTGAAAAATAAAGTTGTATAATACTCCCTCCGTCACATTATATGTGACACTTTTGGCATTTTGAGATTCAAACAAGTCTATCTTTGACCCTAACACTATGTTTAGATCATTGTTACCCATTGTACTGTACTGCATTGTTACCATACGTACGATGTTTGTTTGATTGTTACTTATAATGTATTGTATTGAATTGTTAAATTTCTTTGTTACGTAACAATGAAAGTCACCATTATATGAAACAACCAATTCGGTGTGTTCCCATTGTTACTTGATTTCTTTTTTCTAATTATATCCTAACTTAATATTTCATAATACTATTTTACTCATTACCCTATATTATTTAATCTCAGTCAAATCTCCTACCCAACAACTACTACGCTGTTTTGTTCCTACTAGGTTTGATGGTCTTTCTTCTTTTATCTTCTCTTTTTTTGAATCACGTTCTTCCTCTTTCTTCTTCTTTTTTTTAATCACACATTCTTCGTTTGTTTATTCTTTTATCTCTTTTAACATATTATTTTATATTTTTTTTTTGCAGATTTTTACATTATACAAATACAAAAGTTTCAGGTACTTAATTTTTGTTCATAATTTTTTTACGTTGATTTATATTGGGCAAAAGTGGTGAGTGAATAATTCTTTAGAATAATAATAGGGAATCTATTTTCACATTCGATAAAGTTCACAAAAAGACAAGTAGTTTGACACCTATTTATAAATGTAGCGTGGTTTGTCAGCTTTGAAAATTAAAGCATTGTTTGATCCACAAATTAAAGGATAATATAGCAAAGCATGCATAGTCAGAAAAATAAACAAGTAGACATGTTAATTTGAAATAAGGAATTACATAATTGCTACTCTATTTTATATGTACTATAAGATTGTACTGTTTCTGTCTTAGTGATAAGGTGTACCATAAATACATAATTTTATAGATTATAGTGTTTTATCTAAGCTTTGATATAGAGGATCTTGTTGTAGTGTCATTGGAAGTAGAGATTTTATCACTAATCCTATTATAAAAAAGTGAGCAATTTGTCTTTGATTTTTGTTCTAAATGAGTGTAAGCCTATTTTGGGCTACTCCTGTTATAAGAACAATGTGCAACGATACACTAGTTGTCTTCCATAAGGGTCAGATATACCCAGTTTTTTAAAATTTTAAAAAAAGTTGAAAACATAGCAAAAAGATAAAAGAAAAAACTTCAGTACTCCTACATCTCTACCATCTTTATACATGCATAATAGATTATTTTTATAAACGATTTTAAAGCTCATATATATCTCATCAAAATTTATTTATAATTTACTTATGAAAGAAAAAATGTCCAATGTGAGAACATTAATCTTTTTGATTCTATGTATATGATTTTGAGCAATAACCGATTCAAACCGCTCTGTGAACAACCCTAATAATAGTAATACTAAAGTGAGATAAAGGTAGAAGATTGGCCATAAAAAAGCTAACATTGAGATTAACAAGGCAAACAAAAGCAAGGTCCATGAATACTTTAATGGGTTAATCCATAATTTATATATCTTGTGTAATTTTTATGTAAATTAATTTTTGTATATATAATTTAATTGGTTGACATATTCTCCTTAATTTTATTATAGATGGCTGATCATAATAATCGACATAGTAGTCAAACATTGGGACAATTGAGCTCTTTAGCTTCATATGTTGCTCTCTTAGTAGTAATTTTGTTTTAGACTTATGCATGTGAAATCGAAAAAGATCAGTGTATGATCACACACGATATAAGGCTTGATAGTCAGAGCAAGTTAGAAATGAATTACTAAGTCATCTATTTTTAACTGAACTTTGTCGTAGTATTTTGAGAATGACCCCTTCAGCTTTTACTGGTCTGTGTGAGATGTTAATTAGAGAAGGAGGTATTAGACAACCACTTCGAGCTACAATTGAGGAGCAAGTTACAAAACAGTTTACTTGCTAGCACATAATGTGACAAATCGTGAGTTTTCTTTCATCTTTCGACGATCTGGAGAGTCAATCTGTCATCATTTTTATGTTTTCCTACGGGCTATCTTGGGATTATATGAAAAATTTATTCAACAACCTGATGGCTCTCAAGTTCCTTTTGAAATCGCTAGCAACCAAAGATTCTACCCATATTTTAAGGTGAACATAATTAATTATTTAGCTTATCCCAAAATTGTTTGTGTTTTAATTGATGATTAATATATAAGCATTGTATTGGTGCAATTGATGGAACACACATACGTATTAAAGTTTCACAAAGTGAAGCACCAAAATATCGTGGGAGAAAAGATTATCCAACACAAAATATGCTAGCTCCATGCACATTTGATTTAAAATTCACATATATATTAGCTATATGTAATGAACAATAATTAAATAATTATTTAATTATGTTTAGGAAAATTCTACTTTGTTGATGCTAGACTCGTGTTGAAAAGTGGACTTATTACGCCTTATAGAAAAGAGCGATATCACTTGAAAGAGTATTGAAGAAATCCACCTCGAAATTCTCGTGAATTATTTAATTTGTGACACGCTTCTTTGCCTAACGCTATTGCACGAGCATTTGTAGTTCTTAAAAAGAGATGTCCTGTAATTTCTAGCTCAACAGAGTCATCATATGATATTGAAACTCAAAAGCTTATCATATTTACATGTTGTATTTTACAGAACTATTTAAGAGGAGTAATCCAAATGATGATTTACTTGCTCAAGTTGATGCGGAACTTATGAATTATAATAATGCACATGAAGATGATCCAAATCCTAGAGAGAGAAATGAAGAATTTAGAAGAGGAGAGTTAATTCGAGATGGCATAGCAGCTGCCATGTGGAATAATTATCAAGACTAATTTTCTAGGACAAACATTCAAATAAATTTTTGTATCACATTTATTTATTTGATGTGATTTTGTGAACTATTATTTTAATTATAAAGATAATGTGTAGTTCATTTGACTTTATACTAAAACTCTTCAATATTGTTGATGATTTTTTTATTTAATTCTTATGAATATTTATTTTAATTTTGTAGTTATCAAGATGGCGAAAAAATTAAAGTCGTTTACTTCAACTGATACAAAAGTTTTAGATAATTCTCTTTGTATTTGATCACATACTATGGACAATGCACTAATTGATGCATATTGTCATGAGCAAGAACTTGGCAATATTTACAACTAAAATTCTTAATAAGGTGAGAATTCACAATCGGATGAAAAATATTTAAAAATAATTTATCAAATATTATGATACATTTCAAATGGGAATGAGCGGATTTACATGGGATCCAATTACAAATACGAGGAATGCAGAGCCTGAAGCATGGGATCAATTAATTCAGGCATATTCATGTTATTAATTTTGATCTTATTTTTATATTTCAATATTCATCTTATTTTCTTCAATAATGTGTTGTACTTTTCATATGTAGGCTAAGCCCGAAGATGTTGATTTGAGGACCAAGTCTATCAGAAATTATGATAAACTAATCATGTTATATGGAAAGGATAGAGCTAGTGGAAAGCATGCCGAGAAAGGACCAGATATGTTAAAAAGAGGTACTAATATAAATTTGAAAAGATCAAATACTAGTTCTTTTACTATTGAAGAGGTTGATGAAATGATTTCTATGAATGATTCTTCATTGGAAACTGAAGGAGAGAAACAGGACGAGCAAGTCAACTAATTAATGATGCACCTAAATCACATGTCTCTTCAAAGATACCAACTCATCAAAGAATTTAAAATCTAAACATAATCATTTTGAAGGCATAGCTGATATTTTGAGAGGTGGTATGGATAATCTGGCTCATGCCATTAATCGACTTTCAACTATGCCACCTATTTCTGAAAGCGAGATGTGGCAAATGATAAAAGATATGAATTTGGAATGTCATATGAACTCAAAAGCTTATATATTTATTTGTCAAGATGCAAATATGTGTCTCATATTGATGGGATGTCAACAAGAAGAACGCAAGTTTGGGGTTTACACCTAGACTTCCTAAAATTTCTTGACGGTTTCTTAAACTTATTTTAGGTGTTTTAATTAACTTTATAAGCCTAGAACCCCTATTAAAGTCATAATTCAAAATCAAAACCTGAATACCCCTAAAGAACTCTATAGAGCACCATTGAAGCTAGAAAGGAATTGCAGCTTTAAGATTAGTTGCTCCATCAAATCTTCTCAATTTTTCCTTATTTAACATCAATCATGGTATTATGTTCATCCTTGAATCTCTTTTAATTAATGATCAATCTTCAAAGTGATTTTCTTAAGCTTTCTCAAAAGATGAACTTCTAACTTGTGATCTAGCCATCAGTTCTTGCATAAAATGTTTTGAATCATTGTATTATGATTTAATTGATGTTATTTTGATGATTTTAACCTAAAATCTTCATGAACCCATGAAAATTATGAACTACTAGTTTTTACTATATTTAGGGTAATGTCTCTATACTGTTTAATTCTTGTGTGTTTAATTTGGGTTATTGAATTATGACATATTTATATTAGAATCATGTGTACGCTATCATAAATTGGTGAATTCATATTGAATTAGTTTAAATTCATTGTATCTTATGATTATTGGATTGAATTAGTGATCAAGGCTATGTGTAAGAGCCTTTGAGTATTATGTTGGTTAATTTGGCTATGGATTGAAGTTGTGAGATTGGATTAGTGATATGATGCCCTAACTCTCACTATATTATGTAATATAGGACTTGAATTATGATTATTATTTGCATGGTCCACTTATGGTGGCGGTGCTTATGTGTTATTTTTTTTGAAATATGTGGCCTCATCGGCATTACCTTATGATTTGTAAACAATGTGGCCTCATCGTCATTAGTTTATGTATTATGGTATTATCATGTTATAACTTGATTTTGTGAGTATTATGAATGTGTGTGATGTCTTATGTGTATATGTTAAGTCAAAGCATGAGTCCTTCTAATTGAAGGTAGGTGGTCATGACAGGCTATAGTGACGTCTTGTGTGTATACTTGATGTTGAAGAGTGAATCTTCGTAGTTGAATTTATGATCATTAGGATGAGATATATTGATGATTCTCTAGGATTGTGTAGTATGACATCCAAGTATACTAGTTGTCCCTATGTGCTTCTTCAATAATATGCTATATGTGATAATGGAAAGTATATGTGTCTTGGTTTGGTAGACTTGTGTCCCTTACTTGATACATGTCGAATGTGAATATGGAATCTTGACGTAGTATGCTAAAGCTCCTTAATCATGTATATGTGATTGACATGTGACCTTTAACATAGTTAAGAAGGTCATTTATGTGGAGCGTTTTAAAAAGAAGATTATAATATCCTTGAAGTTTAAAGTGTTAATGGTATCCTTCTTGTATAAATGGTGGACCTAGGGTTGATTGTCTGAAACGGAATGAAATCATCCTTAGGAAACTCATTGAGATATCCTTTTAACCATCGTAAGGAAACCCTAGCAGACCTCTTTGGTAAGGTGTGTTATGATTTGGTTGTTAACTACATAAGGAACCTCTTCATATACTCTTTTATTGGATTACTCTATCAAAACAAAGGGTAGCACTGACTGAGTATGTTTTGGGAGTGACTTTAGTTGAGGATGAGGATAGAGTTCAAAGAAACCCTTCATAATCCTTAGCCATATATATAAATTGGATGTGTCCTAGTTCTACCATTGGCAAGTTGAACACCCTTTATAGGTGTAGGGTTGACTCTGGATTTCATGCTTAGCTACCATGGTTTATGTTAGTTATTTCCTATTCTAATCATATGGAATACCTACTGGTGTTGGAAAATTCCTACGAAGTTTATGTAGTGGTATGGGACGCTATCTAAACATTGCATGATTAGGCTTTGAAGATGTTGGTGTGTGAGTCCCTAGGTCTTCTCCAAGACAATTATATGAATGTTTTAAGTGTTGAATGTCTTCTAAATGACTTAATGAATGTAATGACTTATGTAAAGGTGTGTTAATAAAAAGGCAAGTATCTAGAATAGCTTTGAAGATTGCTTAGGTGGGCTTGGAGAGGATGTATGGGTGTTTTCTTCATGTCTTACTTAGGTGAGTCTTAGAGTTCTAGGTAGTGGGTCTAAATGATGAAATTGACATAATCTAAACTTAGATTGTCTTAAGGATTATTTAGGTAAGCTTGAAGAGGGTGTATGGACGATCTGTTCTTGATTTACTTAAGTAAGTCTTAGGATAACCTTTGGGAGGAGAATGTCATATTATATGTTATTATATAATGCTATCTTGTGGTGTGTGATTTGTATGTGATGTTTGTGTTAATATGATTTCTTATATTTGTGACATAAAGGTTTAATGTAAAGAGCATATTTTGATATAAATGTCTGTTTCTCATGATTTTATGCATTATTCCATACTTAATACATGCACTGTACTAATTCTATACATTTTGTCAATATCTAAAATTGTAGGTGAAAGGTTAGAGGCATCGTGAAGCAAATCTTGGAAACTAGGACTTTTCAAAGCAAAGTTGGGGTATGTCCTCAATTGATTCAAGGACATTACTATCTTTAAACTTCTTTTGATAAAAAGTATTGCAATAGACAATGTTTCTATATTTGGATTGTATATATGGGACGTAACCCAAGTATTCATGAGTCTAAGATTGGCGTATGTTGAGACTTAGCTATATTCTTTATGTTTTCTATGAAAGATATTTGAAGTATTGTTTTGTGTGAAATGTTTAATTCACACTACTTCCCATTCATGTATGCAACGAATGATATCAAAGGGCTTGTACAAGACCTCTGAGAGGTCAAGTACGTCGAGTCATCCGAGAGTTGTCCTATCATCTAGGGTATGCTTTCGGGGTGTGACACTATGCACCCGCATAGGACTTACCTCACCATGGTCTATGTCCGTTAAGGCTATATCTATCAAAGACAAGAATAAGATTCATGACAAGACAAGAACAAGAGTATGAGTTATGTGCTATTATTACTTGATGGGTGTTACTTAGTGTGAGTGAGGGTATATGACTTCACTTATGTATTGCACAAATAATCTTTGAGGGTTATTTTGGTATGTGCTATAATTACATGATTGATATCAGTTAATGCATGTTTTAAATCAATATGTACTGTAAATGTTAACCATGACTGTGAACTATGAATATGAACATGAACATGAATATCAACTATATCTATGACTTCTTAATGAGCTTCGCTTACTGTTAGTGGAGGTATGAGATCTCACTTGCACATTTCACTAGCGGAGGGGTTGTGATGTGGTCTTTTCATGGGATGAATATATATGAATCCATGTATGCATGATGTGAATTATTATCATGAATGATATAACTCATGAATATGAAAGTATCTATTCTTATGATATAGGCCGACTATATATTCTGTAAATATGCATGATGTCTTTTAATCATGAAAAACATGATTTCGACTAAATTACCATTTACTAAAAATCATATCTCAACGATTTTATGCATGCTTCCATACTTAGCACTTTATGTGCAAACCCATTTGTTCAACATTTACTATGAGTATAGGTTTCAATCATGGAGACACATTAATTCGTTCTGGAGAATATTGGGTTGAATGTTCCCTACACTTGGTGATTCCTCAAGCCCGAGGAAAAGATGTTACCTTTCTAGTTTCTATTGTACTTTCTATTTTGATACTTTATTGATTTAAAGGTCTTACGACCCTATTTGTACTCTCTATGGTATTATATGGTGAATAACAGATGTCTAGATTCGTCTATCTGTTTATGAAAAGAAATTAACTTTGATTATTAAACATTTAATTTTTTCGCATTATTCTATGTCTTATGTGATTATGATTATGCTAAGAGCTTGTACGAGAACCCTTCAAGGTTAAGTAAGCCATATTACTTCTAAGGGGTAACCACGGGTCGTGACAATTCTTATTACTCAATTTAAGATAGTTCTAACACCTAAGATTTGAAAAAGGCTTGGAAGGGGTCTAAGGGGATTTTCAACAACCCAAATTGGATGATAGGACCCTCCATAGAGACTAGATTGGAAGTTAACGAGACCAAGACTCGTTATTTTCACCTACCCAACCTACACCCTAAACGTGTTCGAAACCCAACGTCCATTGTTGGCCTTGAGTGAACCTTGTCTTGGCTTACTAAACTCAACAAAAAACATAAATACAAGAGATAACTTAAGAATTAAATTCAAAAGTTAACACTTAGCCACAACGGCAACTCAAGTCTTATAGTTTAAAATAGAAATGGAAAGACCAAAAAAACTAACACTATCGTTCTATGAAGACTCTAAAATACTAAGATAAATGTTGGGACAAACCTCACAAAGTTCTATCAATTAAATACAAGAAACAATGAAGTAGTCCTCTGGATGCAAGGAGTGTCACCAGTGACTCTCACTGCTCAAACTGGATCAATTAGGCGCTGGATGTTGATCATGATTACATGCATCTTCATCATAAGACGATGCAGGCCAAGTAGCATTAGTACATTAAATGTACGAGTATGCGAGTTGGAATGCTAACAAGAACAGCTTGAAAAGAGTAAGAAGAAACTTACCTTGGTTCTGCTAAACTCATGCATTACTCAACCTAATATAAAGCAATAAAACACATGCAGTATGTATAAATCTTTGTAAAATAGTAAAACAACTTAGTTCTTTAAAAACAATTCAATAACAAACTCAACTTGACATACATACGAAGGAAATGTGGGATATTTTCAAATCGACAACCATCACATGTGACTAAGCGATGATACAACATCTTACCTAACATAGCAAGAGGAGCTTCCTATACTTTGCTGTGATTATAAAACCTGAACTACTAAGTGGATCCACTAGCTATGCTAAAAAGTACTAACAAATCATCTAAAAAGTATGACCCTTCTTATGTCCATGTTGGCTACATGGTTTATGCGGCTTGAGTTAATATGAACTCGCCTCGTCCTGTCAATGTTCAATACTACTCCCAAAAGACAGCGCATATGTTTAGAAACAAATTCTTCTCTGGTTCAAGGTAATTGCTCAAACTTAGCTTTAAAATCTCTCATGGAAATTATAGTTTGCTTTGTACTAAAACTAGCCAAAGGCTCTGTTGGAAGTCTAGCTTTCTTTTCTTGCTCAAAATGTGAAAACATTTGTAACTCTTGAGAATACTTAGTTCCTTTATACTTTTTATAAGTGAACAAAACTTTTTACTATTTACTTAACTTAAAACTTAACTCTTAGGGAATATTTTTAGTTCCCTTGTAACTTCTGAGAATTTAAGTCAACTCTTCACTCTTTGCCTACCGTGTAGCTTAAGTCTTAAAGCAAAGTTAAAATGTTCGTTAAGGATTCGTGGAAACTTTAAGAGCTCACTTTGACTTGCTTCTTAACTTTTAGACTTGAATCTTAACTTTTTTGACCTTTCTCTAAACTTTCCTTGCATGGGATTATGGATTCAATGTTATGATTTTAGTTCTTTAATGATTTGTAGGTGTTTAGAAATCATTTGAAGTAATTAGAATCATTGGAAGGTGTTAATGTACCTTGGAAAAACTTAAAAAGGCTAAACTACGAATATATGGAAAAAAAAGCCATTCCAGGCGCACAGGTGGTGGCCCGTGCCAGACTTAGTTGATTGAGGCTTGGTTGTGGCAAACTGGTGGCATGCCGCGGCAGGACCAAGCGATTCAAACCAGGTCGACGCGCCTGGCTTGTCCAGGTGAGTCTAACAATTTTTTCTCTTTGTTTTTCAATCTCAAAACCTTCCAAATCCCCCTTATTCTTTCACCAAACACTTGGGACTATTGACACCCTCAATACCTACTGAATTAAACTAAAAAAGGGGATAAACAAGAATCAACCAACAAGGTAGCCAACAAATTGAACAACAAGAATTCAAATTTTTTCTTCAAGAACTTCAACTTTTAACATGTACTCAACTCATAAATTAATAAATTGAAAAAATTTTGTATGTGGGTGTATTAACCCAAAAAGAAAGATCCCATACTTTACTAGGGATTACCTGTACGAATTCCCTTAGAATTTCCTTTGCGTTTTTGGCGAAATCTTAAATCATTCTCCCTTCTCCTTCTTCTCTTTTCTTTTCTCCCAAGCCTTAACCGTGAAATACTTTTTCTAATTTGAACTAAAAATTATTTTTTTACCCCAATTAATTCCTTAAAAGGAATTAGGAAAAATATAGTAAAAAGACTAGTTTTCCCTTAAATTTGGAATTGGATATTCTTTACTTCAAAAGCCCGATTTTTGAAAGGCATACCTCCCTCATACGATATCGAAATAATGCAAACTCGACGCCATTGGAAAGATACTTCCAAGTACTTTATAACCATTTAAAGAACAAACTCTAACTCATCCAGAGCTATATATGTTATGGGTATTTGAAAATGACCAAAAACTAAATTTCTTAACTCTAGAAATTTATTTTCCAGATTTCCCCTTTTCTTTGCGAATGTGAATTTTTTTTAGTTTCTTAGCTTATTCTTGGCTATTACGAGTTACAAGATGTTATAATATCCCCACCTTGGCAACTTTTGTCCTCAAATGAGATTTCTTTCACTAAGCTATGAATAGTAATCTCAAGATTAACACTCAACGATCAAGAGCAAGTAACAACATGCTTACTCATAGTTTGTAAATTAATGAAAAGAGAATTAGCACCTTGATATATGTTCTTTGCGGATTCAAAGAGATGAGGATATCTCTTCTTAATATCCTCTTCAGTTTCCCAAGTTGCTTCTTCAAAAAATTTGTTCCTCCAAAGGACCTTGATTGACGCAACCTTCTTTGTTCTCAACTTGCAAACTTGGCGATATAAAATCTGAACCAAAATTTCTTCATAGGATAATCTATCCTCAATCCCAACATTTTCAGTTGGTAAAAAAATTAATGAACGATCACCCATGCACTTTTTTAACATAAAAATGTAAAACACTTGATGAATTACTGCTAACTCTTGGGGTAGCTCCAACTCAATGGATAAAATTGAATTATCTTGGAGGTTTTATAGGGAACAATATATTGTCGACTAACTTTCCCCTTCCTACCAAACCTCATAACACCCTTCATAGGTGAAATGCTTATACCCAATTATCCACCTCAAACTCTTACAACCTTCCCCAAACATCTGTGTAGGACTTTAGACGACTATGTGTCAATTTCAATCATTCTTGAATCACATTCACCTTCTCCATATCTTGGTGAACTAGATCTAGTCCTATCAACCCTGCTTCACCAAATTCAAACCACCCAATGGAAATCTGCATATTTTCCCATAAAGAGTTCCATATGGAGCCATTTGGATGCTCGAATTGTAGTTATTGTTATAATCGAACTCAATGAGAGGTAGGTTATCATCCCAATTCCCCTTGAAATAAATCACACAAGCTCCCAACATGTCTTCTAAGGTTTTGATAGTACGCTGCTTTCCCATCCTTCTGAGTTCACCTTTGAACCCGAACCTTTTTGAAAGACTTTCAAACTGTGTTGCAAATTATGCACCTCTATCTGAAATGACTGAAACTGAGACCCTGTGAAACTTTTCCACCTCTTGAATGTATAATTTTGCATAATCCTTTGCCGAAGAGTGGTCTTTACCAGCAAAAAAAGGGCTGAATTTTTCATTCTATCGATAATACCCTAATTGATTAATGATGCATGTGAGACATTGGTAAGCCTGTGATGAAGTCCATATTAATGATCACTCACTTCAGTTCCCGAATTTCTACTTTCTGAGTCAAACCTCTAGGCCTTTGGTGTTCTATGTTCACTTGTTAGTCACTTAGACATTTGGCAACAAACTCAGCAATCCGTTCTTCACGCCTTCCCAATAATATACCTTTCTTAAATAGCAATACATCTTTGTGGAACCGGGATTAATGGAATATCTGGAGCTATGATATACCTCCATGATCCTCTCTTGGAGTCCATCAACTTTAGGTACACACAACTTACGTTGACATTTCAGTACACCATCGCCCCCTTGTTCAAAAGTCAATACTCTTTGCTTATGAATATTTTCCTTAAAATAAAGAAAAATAGGGTCTTGTTCTTGATTCTCTTTAACTTTTGATGCTAACAATGACTCAGCACCATTAGTCACCACTATCCCTCCCTTAATGGAATCCATAAGTCTGAATTCCAAGCTTACAAGCTTGTGTATGCTTTTGATAGTTCCCTTTTTTTCTTCCTCAAAATCGGCGGTACACCTCATTGATAACCTTCTTAAGGCATCTACAACCACAATAACCTTAACTGGGTGGTAGAGAATACTCATGTCATAATCTTCGAGTAATCCTCTGCCTAACATTACACTCTTTCTAGGTGAACACATATTGTAAGCTCATGTGTGATCAATGTATATGTCAACGTGAACACCATACAATTAGTGACAGAATATCTTCAAGGAGGAAACCATAACAAACTCTAAGACATGGATCGGATGATTCTTCTCATGAATCTTCAACTGTGTGGAGGCATAATCTATAACCTTCTCATTCTACATTAACACACAACCCAAACAATCTCTTGATGCATCATAGTACACCACAAAACCTTGAGTACCCTCTGTATGGTAAAAACTGGAGTAGTGGTCAAACTCCTTTTCAATTCCTAAAAGATTTTCTCACAAGCTTTAGACCATTGAAACTTGAGTGTCTTCTGATCTAGCTTTGTCAAGGGAGATGAGATAGATGAAAATCCCTCAAAAAATCTTCTATAGTAGCCATTCAAACCCACGAAACTCCTTATATATGTTAGAGATGTGGGTCTAGGCCAACTCTTAACTGCTTCTATGTTTTGGGTATCAACGCTATCCTATTAACAGAAACTATGGGCACAAGAATGCCATAGACTTAAGCCAAAACTCACACTTGGAGAACTTGGCATATAACTCCTTAGCTTTCAAAGTCTGATGAACAATCCTGAGGTACTAGTATGATATTCTTCATTCCTTGAATAGATTAGTATGTTATCAATGAAGATGATAACAAACAAATCTGTATAAGGTTTGATAACTCTATTCATAAGATCCATGAATGTTGCAGGCGCTTTGGTAAAAAAAAAGGACATGAACGAAACCTCATAACACCTATATCTTGTTCTGAAAGTTGTCTTTGAAATATCACATTCCCTAACTTTAAAATGATGGCACTCCAACCTGTGATCAATTTTCGAGAAGTAGGAAGCACCATGTAGCAAGCTGAGAAGATCATCTATCCTTTGAAGATGATACTTATTATTGATGATAACCTTATTTAATTGACGGTAGCCTATACACATCCTAAGGGAACCATCTTTCTTTCTTACAAAATATATCGGAGAGCCCCAAGGTGAGACACTTGGTCGAATCAAGACCTTATCCAACACCTCGCAAACTCTTTTAACTCTGTTGGTGCCCTATATGGTGGAATATAGATAGGACAAGCATCTGCAATGATTTCTATGCTAAAGTATATTTCTTAAATAGGAGGGACTCCGGGTGATCATCAGGAAAAACTTATCGGAACTCTTTTACTATAGGAACTGACTGAAGAGAACGTACGTCAGCACTTGAATCATTAACCCGCACTAAGTTATGAATACACCTCTTTAAAACTAATTTTTTTGTCTTAAGGTACGAAATAAAATGACCCTTAACCATTGATGAACTACTACTCAACTCTATAACTGGATCATTAGGAATCTGAAACTTGAGAACTCGAGTTCTGCAGCCTATTGAAGCATAATAAGGATGAAGCTAGTCTAAACCTATAATCACATCAAAATCTACCATGTCTAACTATACTATATCAGCCATGGTATTCTTCTAATTGATAGAAATAGGACAATCACAATAGACTCTTTCTCTCTAGAATAGACTCTCCAACAGGTGTAGAAACATAGGAGGGTTCATAAAGTTATTCAAGAATAATCTGAAACTAATTTGAAAAATAAAGAGTTAAATATAAACTTGCTCCTTGGTCTAAAAATGCATAAACATCAAAAGAAAGACTGATCATACCCGTGAAAACATATGGAGTGTTCTCTTGCTCTTGGCGGCTTATGATTGAATAGAGGTGGTTTTCCTCTCTGCAAGAACCCGAAACGGCTTCTCTAGATGCAGACTGTCAGATGGAGCAATGATGAATATTAGGCTCTGTTGCCCGGATTTTCATCACCCTACTTATTCTTACGACACTCTTTCATTAAGTCACCCTCTTGAACGCACTTGAAACAACCTGACTGGCCATCATAACACTTACCGGCATGGTTCCTATTAAACCTACAACAGGAAGGAGCCCAACTACTTCCTTGTGCCACACTACATTTTGACTGGTCTTGTCTATCTTGAAGTTCGGCAAATTGTGGCCATTATACTCAACTCTATTTCTGGGTGCAAGTGAACAAGCATATGATAGTGCATGCCCCTTTTGTTTTCGAATTTGTGGCTGAGTATCGAACCCTTTTTGTTTACCCATACTCATTCTGGGTCTTTGCTTTCTTATTCCAGTACTTCTCTTTGTTCCTCCGCTTCTCCTCTTCAACTGCGACACATAACCATCAATCGGGATATGTCCATGTCATCAGTAAGCATTCAGCTATGCCCTCTTCGCTTGATGCACGACCCAAGCCAGTGACAACCAATATCATTCTACTCCTAATATTGTCACATCTTAGGATCAAACTATATATGTGACCGTCATCGTCGTCCTTGTCATGACTCGGATTCTTGAATCCGGATCGCAACCGGCGTCGTTGACCTTTCAGAGGTAGTAGACAAGCCTCATATTGCATTCATCTAGTTAAATTTGTGGAAAATTTGAACTTTTTATATGTATGAAGTATACATAGACTTCATATAATTAGTAACTAGATACATCATAAACTAAGCTCAACATAATAGAACAACCATCTAACATAAAGAATCAAATCGAAACTGAAGATGAATATATCATAAATAGATTGTCAAACATGGCCTTATTACAAGGCTTCAAAATAAAGGTGCGAAAGAAACGCTAGGGACGACATCCACTAGATTTGTCTAAAACTAAAGCTAGACTAAATATGTAGCATCCTCAAAACCATGAGGACCTATCCAATTTTTTGGAGAAACGCTGAAGTCCAAACTGCTGAAAGTGTCGTCAACCTGTCCTCTAACCTGCAGCAAAAAAAATAGTAAATAGTAGCGTTAGTACACCACTTGTAATAAGTATGGGTGTATGCACACATACACATAAGGCTAACCATGATCAAAGAAAGCTCTTCTTAAACAACATGCTATTTCTTGAAAGCCTAGTGACTAGACTTTCCTAAATCATTAGATGTGAATTATGGTATGAATATGATGTATTTTAAAGCATTCAAAGAACAAAACTCATTTTATATATGATTACAAAACATTAATATCATCCACATAATTTTAGAACAACTCGGGCAAAGATTTGAGATTTTAAACTTCTTAGGACCAGAGCTCCTCTTTGTACACTTCGATTATTTTTATGTATTTTTTTTTCTTGTTGTTGTATAGTTCAATAACTCCTTTGGTCCTATGTTTTACTTAAAAGTACAATGATTCATTGTAGTCTCATACCCATAATGAATTGATGTAAGTAATCCAAGGGCTAAGGAATGCTTTTCCTGCCTTATAGTGAGTCATTCTTTACGCTATATATTCATTACCTTTCATAAGCAATTCTCTATTGATCATGACATTGATTTCACTACTTTATTGTTTTATATATTATGCATTTCATATACATGAGACCTTGGAATCGTTCATGTAGCATAACAAATCTCAAGTAAGGGCCCAACATATAGGACCTCAACCCGAGGGCCTTCTTTAGCAAACACATAGTATGCTTCATTCGTTCATTCATACTTCACATTATTCATTTCATTCATTCGTAGGTTGATATAAACACCAGCTATACCTAGGATGAAGTTAAAGACTCTCATCGGGATCATGAGGGTGCAAGGACCAAGAATGACCTAATGTCATTACTTGAATCTGATTTCACCTCCTGATTATCTTGCACAAACCCCTTGTATATCGTTCATTTCATTTTTTTATACATAAAGAAACTCCAACCTTAACCGACATAGATCATGTGAGCATGATGAAATCCAGTGTCTACCCCATACTGAAAAGAGGTGGAATCACCGGCCAAAGTGACCCAAAATATGCTAGCGTACATGGGAATTGAACCTCGCCAGATCTCTATTTGTGAACTATATGTTTGAATACTAAGAGATATAAGGAGATCCATACCCAGCATGTTGGAGAGTCTTATCTCATGAGAGTTACGTGAACCTCCGCCCTTCCTGAAAGAATGCTTCAATGCTAATATCTAGCCTATCGGGTCTCAGTATAAAGTTCCATTTCATTCAACTCATACATCATGGAAGATGGCTTCTACTATGAGGATATCATAGCTCAATAGACGATTTATCATCTCATCATTTGTATTAAGTATACATCAGTCTCAATACTTTCATTAGAGTGTACATAGATACTGGTTTCTTCATTAACTTTACACTCTCATAGGTGAGTATGTTTTGGTAAGATTTACTTACACTATTGATGAATTGTCATCCTTTCCTTTACAATGATGAAATGTGAATTGTTCTTACATAACATCTTTGGTGTGAGTGAGAATTGTCTCACACATTCTAACACCTTCATTCGTGATTATTTTTAGCATAGTAGCTTAGGTGTAAGTGAGGCTTGTCTCGCTTCTTTTAACACCTCATTCTGGTCACTTTATTAACTTAGACATCTTTATTTATGTTATTAATCACGTTACTTGGTTAATTTTGTTTGATAGCTTCATATCATCGTTTATGGACGATGACAACTTCCCTTAATGAATTACATATGTTCATAGTTCATTTGGTAAGGGCATGTTGGTACTTGTCCCAATGATTTGCATGCCTTTGGATATGGATTCATTGAATTACCTTAGAGTTTCATATATTGTCATTTCAATACTTTATCTACATATGATTTGCACAAAATTAGTATTGGCCTAGAAAATTTGAAAACTGACTTCATAGCCAATTTATTGGCACAAGCCAAAGTTACAATTATTCATGTTTAGTTTGGTATACCTTATTCATTAGTTAATCTTTTAATTATTTAAAGATAACATTATAGACAATTTCATTCATCACTCTTAGACGATGTATTGTTAGCCATTCTATTCGCATAAGGCAGGCAATTCATTCAAGTATAATTTCATGGAATCATTAGCCAATTCTATTACATATTTTGAAAATAATGTTGTAGACAAATTTATTGGCATAAGCCAAACTTTCACTACACTTGAACTTTAATCTTTGATTAACTTACAAGAACAATTCAATTCTTGGTTTGTCCAAGCTATGAAGTTATTTTGGCATTATAGATTTATGAACAAGTTTCGATTCTTTATGAAAGTTATAACTACTTATTCAATGCTATTACGTACACAAGTTCTTGTGGATAGGGTATGTTGGACTTGTCCCATTGATTGTCCTACGCTATGTTATGAGTTCATTGATTTAGAGATTTATATCACTTTGTTATTTGAACTTCACACATTTTGGGAGATAATATTTTGGACATAGTTTTGCTAGCCAATTTTTTGGCATAAACAAAACTTTCTCATATGGTTGTGATTTAAACTTCATTTGTCATAAGACAACCTTTTTACATTCAATTAACTTATAAGTATCATTCAATAAACAGCCTATAATAGTAGACTCAACTTCATAAACAACTCATAACAACTTCATCTTTCTCAAACACAAAACTAAGCATTCTATCATTCCTTAATCTGTGTAACTAATCACTAAATCATCTGAATCCAATCTACAGACCTCATTACTCATTAATAAATCAAGAACTTATAAAATCAGTCAGAAACACATACCAACACCATGTTCAAGATTACATTTATATACTTAAAGAATAGAAACAAGGATAACTAAGGAGATGGACGTTCAACAATACCATTAGGAAACAACCCTAGTTTCGAAATTCATGAGTTTGAAACATTTTAAAATCCTCTTGGACAAATAATTCCATGATATAAAACTCATAACATAAGTAGAACTTAATCTACGAATACCACCTTGAAGAACCTTGAAAATTAGCTAAGAAATTTTTTGTTTTTTTCTTGCGTTTTATTCACTGTTTTTCTCACACTTGCTTTATGGTTTTAGTAGTGCATTTAATTGAGTTTGAACATGGTTTTTAGGTTTAGGAACTGACTTGACTAATTAAACTTAGGTATTAATAAGTTAATTAAATAAATTAATTAACTTATTACTAAAAAGAACCTCCTAAGTTGACTAAACATAGAAGAATGTTGACTCGACCGAAAATCTGAAATTTTGGTGTTGACTATGATTTAGGTAAAAAATTTTACTTTATATTAATTAATTAAATCCTTAATTGAAATAATTTACGGACCTATGGTAAGTACTAAGGTACCCCTAAGTCATTTGAACCATAATCAACCTTTTAGGACCATCCTAGGTTAAGTACTAGGATGTTTCTTACATTATACTAGGTTAGCATAAGAATTTCGGTTTGGACCCTTTAATTTGATTAATTAAATGTATAATTTACTTAATTAAGTAACCTAGGGTAATTAATAAAGTATCCTTAAGTCGTTATAACCATTACTTATCCTTTGGACCATCCTAGGTGAAATACTAGGTTGTCTTTTTTTTTGTCTCAACTGAAATCTTGAAAATTCATTCTGATTTCGGTTTTGACCCTTTCAATTAATTAATTAAGCTGATAAATTAATTAAGTATCCAAGTTTACTTAATAAAGTATCCCTAAGTTGTTAGGACCTTAACTAACTCTTTGTACCATGCTAGGTTAGGTACTAGGTTGTCCCTTTCTTGTCTTAACAAAATTCTAAAAATTTCCTTTGTAGTTTTGGTTTTAGACATTTTAAATTAATTAGTTAATTTGATAAATTAATTAATTAGGTAACCTATGGGAGTTAATAAAGTACGCCTTAGTTTATAGGTCCATGACTAACCTTTTGGACCGTCCTAGATTAGGTATTAGGTTGTCTCTTTAACTAGTACTAGGTTAGTGTCAACCCGGTTTTGAACCTAGGTTTTCGGGTGCACTAATGGGTCCAATTTGGTTAGTCCTAGGTTATTTAGTTATTTAGGCGAGTAGGTTAGAGTCTAGAATTTGTAGGGAGGTTAGGCCCCACATGGAGTGGTCCCTTGTGCATGTTTTCCCCCCTAACTACACCAACCGAATTTGGTTAGGGTGGTCCCCTCCTTTTGCAGCTTATTCATATGTATTGCACATTTTCTTACATGGGTTGGTTGCACTTTCCTAACTAACTATTATTTATGGTTCATTTGGAAATGTTAACTATTGTCCCAAGGACACTCACTATGTCCTTGGGCACTGCTTAATTTACATGATCATTTTAAATTGTTATGTGGAATGGTACTAGGTTTTACACTTGGATATCTAGTACTTTGTGTGAAACTATTCATAACGAATTTAAATTTTAGCTTAGGGTCTTCATTGCAGGTAACTTTATTTAACAACAATCTTGTATTAGGGTATGACAACCCAAAAAGTATATTTCTTATTCGTATATAGAAAAAATTTGCCAATATCCCTTAGCCAATTTTTCTATACTATGCCCAATAATTCTCAATATTGGGCATTGGGGTGCCTATGTACCCCTAATAGGCTATCCTAAGGGCATACTGGCTCTTCATTAGACATATGATTTTTTGGAATGTTACAGTCCTCTTTGAGGAGTAAGACCAGCCTATTAGCTTACATCATTACATTCATAGGTTTTAATGTGGAAATTTTAAAAAGTTTTCATTACTTGGACACTGAGGTTTACACATACCTCTACATACACATAATATATATATCGAGTATGCATAGACCCTTCGTGTAGGAATATTACATAGTCTTTTACTTTTATTACATATATATATGTATATATATATAAAACATAGTCTCAAATGGACGACTCATCTCATAACCATCTAATAATAGTATAATAATTTGGGCCTAGCCCATACATCAATATAATGAGACCACATATAGTTCATACAATGTTTAGTACTCAAAAGAAAAGGAAAGAACATAAGAGTCTTAAAACTAGAACAACTTTGTTCGCTTTATAGTGGCATTTCCTTTGAAAAGTGAGGACATACAAAACTTGGATGGATGAGAATTCCAAGTTTTCCTTCAAAGTCGCCTCAAAAGCACTTCAACGACCGGAACCTAAAATGCTGGGGGAAAAGGGAGAAAATGGGGTTTGTACACTACTTGTACTTAGTATGAGACCATATGCCCACATATCACGAAATCATGCTAAAAAGGGACATTACATTAAAACATGCTATTTTATATTTAGAAAGCCTTATGCACATTCAAGAATACCATACCAATCTATAACACATATTCATTAAGTCATAGGCATGTACATCACAAGACCAATAACACTAAGTCTAGTCAAGTCAACATGCATATCACATAATTGGACACATAGTCAAGGCAACTCTATCATCAAGTTATAATAGCAACAAGAATGAGTAAGAGTTCATTACAACATGATCAAGTGAGACCATTACTAATGACCCTTTTAAGTCCACTTGTGCAATGACTAAGAAAATCCCCATAACCTTACATAATCAAGTAAACCTACCAAGAACCACAACTATTGTCTATCTTAAAATAACATAACAATAAAAATACATAATACCATATTTTTGCAATAGAGACGAAATACATGTTCATAAGAGTAATCAACATCACATTGGGTGATTAACATGTAAGATAATCATATATATATCACTTACATTTGTAATCATATACATACATAAGAACATAAGGTTTCCCTCAAGGAAAACTAGTGCAAGTCATAGGTAGAGTCTCATACCCCTACCTAGGCTAAGTCAATCCTCTCAAGTCACCCTAAATGGGTTGTACTTCATTACTTCATTTTAGTTTAGGGAAAACTTGCTTTAACCGACATAGACCACAAGAGCTAAGTGTAGAATCCAGTGTTGTAAAACGTTGCACCGATAAAAGGTGGTCTACCTACCAATAAAATAAAACATAAATGTAGCTTTCTAGGTGGATCCACTAGCTAGTCTTCATATGAGGCAACATAGTTCAAGAACTAAGAGATAGGTACAACCTCTTTACATGACACTTGGAAATTGGAGCCTCCTCTCATGGGAATCCATAATATGAGTATCCCTCAGAGGGGATTCAACACCTCATGTGGAACCATAGGGTGAATCTTCCTCTATGGAAAGTCAACCCCTACCATTGTCAAGTTTGGTGCAAAGCTAAGTCCCTTTTTCAAATGTCTTTAATGCATTTATTAATCATCATACCTTAATATAGGTCATAGGGTCTAGCCCTTGCATAATCATCATCATTATAGCTCAATAATAATTGAATGTGTATAATACTTTCATTACAATTCATACATGTGAGGTTAGCACATTTACATAGTCACATCATATTAAGGCACATTGGTAAATCATCACTATCCTTATAACATTTACATCTTATCAAACACCTCACAAACCATAGTTAATACATTTGAATTCAACATCATACCAACCTTATCAATCTTAATATAAGGTATACTTCAATAAAACATCATCACTTAGCCACAAGTAACCATAATTGAAGTAAAAAATAAGATTCACAAGACTTACCAAGTCTCCTTTATAATCCATCATAAAGGTCTTACCAACAACCCCTTATTCAATCCATTAAGGGAGTAATAATCACACAACAATAACAAACATGATAACAAGGCTAATTGAATCACTATATCACAATCCATCACTAGTTCATAGCTTAAGATAAGATACATAGGTCAAAGTCATAATCTCGATCAATTACTCAAGAACTAGCATGATAGAATTATAATTCACCCTAATATATTCATAATTGATACAATATCATCATATAGTAGTAATTCAACCAATAACAAATTCAATTGAACAAATATTACTAAATTCATATCAAGATCATAACCTAGGATTAAGGGGAATAGGTTATTTTCTACAAAATAGGCCAATACATCAAGAAATAACATAATTGAGTTAAAATACATGTTAATATATTCATAATATCCAAAAAAAATCACAAACAAATCAATTCACAAGATCAATTTTAAGATTGGAAAAGACCCAGAAGAAAACTCAACTTTTGAAATCAATTTGATGAAAACCTTTGAGGAAAGAGGTCTCCAAGGTGAAATGAATCCATACATTATTATTTGATGAAGATTTATGGAGAAACATTGGTTATTTTATCCCTATAACCCACCTTGACCTTGTCTTTTATGAGGGTTTTCAACTAGAGAAAGGAAGAAAAGAGAAGGAAGAGAGTTTTGGGTTTATGATTATGAGAGCTTAGGTTAGTCTAATTAGGTTAGGGTATTTATATAGGCTGTTAATTAACTTAATTATACCTCAACTAACCCTTAATTAAAATCCTAAATAAGCCAACTAATTAAATGAATTAAATACCAACATGCAGCAAAACACAAACCTCACAGACGAAACCCGGACCCACGCCCTGTTTTCAATCGACGGGCCAAAGACAACCCATCCATTTGGTCCATCATTGAGTTCAGAGACTAGTTCAAAATAGGCCCTTGATAATTTTTCAAAGTGTCCATCAATGGAGGCAATCGTCTCCCTGTCGATCGACACATGATTCATTGATGGCAACCGTGTATGGACATTGCTTTTTGGTAGCCTCTTGCCGAATCGCAAGGCTCCTTCTCAAGGACACTTGATTGGTCCTTGGAAAGTCGTTCCCAAAAGTTTCAACTATGAATTAACTCTAATACGTGTAAGAAACCCTTGCACAAATTTTCATCATTCTATGACTCCTAAAACCTAGTCAAATAGGCTAAGACACGCTAGCACCTCCTTAAACTAATTTTCGGACTTCATGGACGTTCTTTGACGTTTTAACTTCTAAACTTCTTAAATGACTTGTATTCATACCTTAAAATAGTGTCTAAACCTCTTGAAACTTATGTTATGCGCAAGAACACGTCTTAGATTTTCGAAGTGTTACACATATCCTTAACCATTTTAGGAGCATAGGGAGACAGTTGGTTGAACTTCAACTCATACTCATGAAAACTTGAGGAGTTCTATTTTAGATTGAGGAACTCTCATGCCTTTTCCTCTTTCAGTTCTTTGGGGTCAAAATACCCCAAGAATCCCTCTTCAAAATAATCCCAACTCGGATGTGGTGCATCCTCATCTCTTCCCTCTTTCCACTGGTCGAACCAAGTCCTAGCCATATTTTTCAGTTTGTATATAGCTAGCTCAACTCTATCAACATCAATTCCATGTATCACATCAAAAACTTTCTTCAGATCTTCACAATGTTTTCCAGATCCTAAGTAGTGCTCGAATAAGAAAACTTGGGGGATTCATCATCAAGAATTCCCAAATCCTCAAAGTGTTAGGCATTTTCAGTTGAGCTCCTCTTTGTCAACCAAACTTGTTACTTACAGCCTAACTCAGTATCCTAGTAGCCTCAGGAAACTTAGTGTTGGAATCTTCCACTTGAGGTTGCATTTCATATGCATTGGGTAACTCTGGTTCTAGAGGTTCAACATTTCTCCTAGCTGGATGACCTCTTGCTGCTATTCATGGAGGTACATTTATCTTAAGCATGTGCAAGAACGATATGAGAGAAACATATTAGAGATAAACTCTAATACACGAGAAGGAATATGACAAAAGTGATAAATTCCCAAATGTTGTATCCACCTTATCATAGATGTGGCACGCTTCACAATAATGATTAAGACTCTATAGACACGACTTCATAGAATCCTTAGGACTCTCAAACTTTGGCTCTAATACAAATTTTTTCACGCCTCGAGCCTACACCCTGGATGTGGTCGGTACCCAATGACGATTGCTGGCCTTGAGCAAACCCCTGGCCTAGCTTACTTAATTCAGGGGAAGACATAAATACAAGAGATAACTCAATAATTAACATTCAAAATTAATACTTAGCCACAATGGCAACTCAAATCTTATCATTTACAATTGAAATGGAATGTCCAAGGAAACTAACACTATTGGTCTATCATGCCTATAAAATACTAAGACGAATGATGGGACACCCCCCAAAACATTCTATAACTAAAAGATATGAAACAATAAAAGATTCCTTGGATAAAAAGAGGCTCACTGATATGCTCAAACTTATTTCTCAAATTAGAAGTTAAGCGGTCGTATCAAGTAAAGAACCCAACTAATTAGGTTGGGATCGTTCCCACGAGGAAAAAATAGTTCAGACTTAACTTTATTCTATTATTACTATTATTAAGTCAATTATTCTCCTAGAAAATAAGTGACAGTAAAGGGGGATATTTATTTCTAAATTAATGAATGTAATTAACTAGATTAAAGTAAACAACAAAAGATTCAAATATTAGAGCTTAATCAATTAATAAAAGTAACTAGGGCTTAAGTGTTCTCCACAGGTTCCTAACTTGATAATTCTTACTATAACAATTCTTTCCTAGTATCTTGTATGTAAAGTGATAAGTTATGTATCTCTAAATCTTTGGCCCGGCATCTAGAAAATATCACTCCGCACCTTGGTCCGGCTACGTGTTTTGCTATACTAACCCTTACATTTACCTCATATTAAGCATTGTATTCGATATGTGACTATGTTATTACCTTATAACAATCAACACTAGCCTATTAGATAGTATACAGTAAATCTACGTTGATAATTATTTTCATACTATCTACCTCCTTGGTCCGTCAAGTAACATTAAAGCGAGTTCTAATGTTGTCCATCCGTTAAAAAGACTTCTAAACAAAAGAATTATCAATACATGCAAGACACTATTCTAGAATTGCTATTTTAGTTAGGTTTTACCTCATTATTCACCCATGATTCCCACAACCCTAGTTATGGAGTTTAGTTACCCATAGTCATAATCACAATATTCATACATTTAATATAAGAATTCATGCACTTACTTTAATGGGAAAGAATGAAATCTAGAAATTCACTTGACTAATCAACAAAAGCACCAACAATCAATTCCAGAAAAAGTGTAACAATTACTGAAATTAATCCTTCAATACTTGAACAAGAGAACTAAAGATTATCCAAAAGTCTAATATCAAAGAGTCTACTATCAAAGAGTCTAACCCCAAAAACGAGGTTTTTTGAACTATTTATAATAAGAACAAAAACCTAATAAAACAAGGATTCTAATTACTGAAAATTTGTCAAAACGCGTCTGAGTCGACGGACCTCGTGACAGACCGTCGTAGTCACAACGGGACGTCATGGCCTTCGTCATCCCATACTTCACAAATTGTTCTGCTGCTTTCTTCATTACTCGCAACGGAAGGTTTGACGGACTGTTCCAAGCACGACGGTCCGTCAAGGATGTCCGCTCCATAATACTTAAACTTCTTGGAATTTGGGTACTAGGACTACTCTCTGATCATTGCGACGAACCAGCAGGACGGACCTTCGTGGCTATGACGGTTCGTCGTGGACTTCCGTACTCCAACACTAAGTAAGACTTACCCATCTTCTTTCAGCAGCTTCACTACGATGCCACGTATGGACCGTCATGAGCTCCGTCGGTGGTCTCTTCTACATTTCTTTGCTTAAAAACTTCCGCGTTCATCTTTAGAGAAATATCATGCAAATGAGGAGAAACTTACATAAAAATAAATACAAAAAGCCTTTTGGACACACACTAAACTTAAGGAAAAAGCAATAAAAATACCATGAAATCACGGTATATTAACACCCTCAAATTAGATTCGTTGTTTGTCCTCAAGCGACGCACTATGACTCACTACAAAATCTTTGTACAAAAGTATCCATATTTTAGCTTTCGCAATAATTTGGCTATCAATCCCGATCAGTCTCATCATGTTTCTATATCTTATCACTAGTAGGCTTTAATTATGTGGAACCATACCATGACACAGACTCACCACGCACTATCCTCTTCAATTTCTCACCGAGGCGCTAATATTTTTGGTATTACAACTAGTATCTTAACTTAAAAACAGCATCCTCACTTTTCACACAATAATTTCAGTTTGAGTATAAGTATTACTTATCAACACTCACTCTTATATCAAATTCACAACTCATTCATACATATTGCCATAAGCTTGCCCTTATTTTCACTGCTTTAAGTTTGTCATACAACACTTAGGATCACGATAGGACTTTCTTAGCTTGTAGCATAGGCTCAGGGTCAGATAGGGTATATTTAGGCGTACTTTAGTGACTTTTTGTCCTCCTTGACATATCGGCTAAGTGTACCTCTTTTTATCGTTTTGTTTGCCCAATTTCTCATATTCTTTCACTTTGCTATTTTCCCTTCTTTCTTTATTTGTGTAAGTGACTCTTTTCTTTTCTTTCTTGTATTTATTATATTTTTTTATTTCACTTTTCTTTCAACTTGTTCTTGAGTCACTTTACTTTTGTTCTTTCAACCCCACTTTCCAGAGCATTCCTCATAATAGCCATCATCAACTTATGCTTTCGGCATAAGCTGAGGTGCACATGTCCAAGGAGAGACCAGGGCCAACACATTATTCCCAGAAAAGTTCAGTTGGGGTGAAAAAGAAAGGTCTATTTTAAGCTCAAATAATTTGGATTAAAGAGGGATTAATTTCATGCAAGTTTTTTTAAATTTATTTAGGCTAAAAACTTGCTATATTGAACAAGGGCCTATGATCCTTTCCTAATTATCTATTACAACTTACTTTTAGCAGGACTAACCAGGTAAGTTCTAGCTCAGTACAAATAGTGGACTGTTCAAATTTTTCTAACACACTTGACATCTCATTATTCTTCTAGATTATCAGACACCTAGTTTGAGTCTTAGACATATGGTCATGTAGTGGTGTATCTCTATGTCATGCTTAGAGCAACACATTTATCAATTATTGTGCCTAGTCATGCATCATTTTCATCACATGAGGATATAATTTTTGTTTTTGCAATCATGCCTCACAGTTATACTATGTAAACAAGATATAGACATTCCGGTTCAACAATTAAAATAATCAGTCTCCCGGGGAAAAAGAACACAAGCAAGAAAACCCCAAAAGAGGATCGTGAATTGGGCTACATAGACTTCACCCTAGCACTCACTTTCCATTTACCCCACCCCCAACAAAAAGATATGAAACTGTCCCCAATGCATAAAAAACTGAAATACGAGATTGTTAGGTGAAACAAACATGGGGCGCAAAGCGCTGGCGATCAGCAAGCTGGACACCCTATGTAGTGTCCTATGTAGTCTAGATACCCTCAGTAGTGTCCTATGTAGTCTGGACACCCTCACTAGTGTCCTCATAAGAAACAGCACAATCAGTAGTGCCTCCTGTTGTCTTCACATCTCTGGAGCTAGATGCCCTAGCAGCTGACTCTACGACCCTAATCTGACGCGCCTACTCATCAGCAAGCAAGGCTCCCCTCGCAGCCTCCATCTAACGGCGCACCTTCTTTCTTGCTCTAGCATCCTCCTCCTCTCGACCCCTACGCCTCTTGGCATGCTCTCAAGCGGGTGGTGGTGGAATCTCAGAAGTGGCGAATAAAGCCGCCACTAGTGTGTCCTCGGCAGGCTCCACAGAAGGGTCCATAGACTCAGGCACCCTAGCCTCTAGTATCATATCAATATTAGCTCGCAGACTCTCAAATGCAGCCTGAGGGGTCGACACGTCCACCTGAGGGGCTGGCCAGACTAGTACTCGCAACTCCAAAGCATCTAAGCGCTGATTAACATTCAGTGATTTTCCGCTCTCTGTGCTGGGCCATGTTATGCTCCAAGCGCTCCTTCGCCTCAGCAATAGATCTCTGCATCCATGGATGGATGTGATGCAGAAGTGTGGCCATCTGATCCTCTAGTTTTTGGACCTTAGCAAGCGGCACCAGAGTGGGGAAAGGGGCTGAGCGAGAAGAGCTAGGGGCAGTGCTACTACCCGGGATATACTCGACCGGGGTAGTGTCAGTGGTTTCGAAAGCAGCTTGCGTAGCCATTCGAGCATGTGCTACCGTATCAGCCAGATTTTCACCAAGTGGAGGCAACTCTGGACTGGGCCCTTCTGTGTGGAGCCAACTCGTTGGCCTCATTCCTGATGAGGCCGATATCAACTGTACCTAGCGGAGTCTTAAGCTTATCAATGTGCAAGATGGGCGCACCTGCGGACCTGCATAAGGAAAATATTATGCACGGAAAAGGGTAAGTAGTGGTGACCTTGAAAACCCTCTTGTGCATGACCTCCTCTAGAAGCCAAGGGAAGTCCACCTCAAACCTGGCTATCATCGCCTCCATCAGAACTGTGCAATCCCATGTAACTATATTATCAGCAGCCATGGGGGAAAGGCAGTGGCGGACAATTAACCATAAAAACTTAGCTGTGAAGGTCAAGTTTGCATTTATGATGGCTCCCTTCGGCTCCGTTACCTAGTCGGCACCCTCTCCATCAATAGACAAGTGTAGGGCCATCCACTTCTTGGTGGTCTCTCTCACCGATGTCTGACACAAGTATTGGTCATCTTTTACAATTTGCCACTGGTAGTCGAACTCGAGTGTGAGAGGGGTACTAGTGGCATCAACATCCTCGACGTACAGATACTGGCGGATGGCGGGCAGGGAGATGTTGACCTGTATGCTGCGTAATCGGACGTGCTCAAGTGGGGCCTGTTTGGTGGGGGCAGCCCGCCTATCGATCTGTGATCAGAGAGTAGCCACACGAGAGGGGTAAAACTCTCAGACCAACTCCTTATTGTAGGGGCCCAAAGAACGAGTTATCCACTCTATCCTGCGTCTGGTGAAGAGATTGTTGATAACGGGCATAGTTTGGAAACTTCCCATAAGAACCCGCCTCTCCAGTATAAGGGTTCGTGTCATGACACCTTTACCATTTAGAAACTTGGCATCTAATACACTTGGTATTTCCCGTTGACACACCACTGGTTGGACTGATCGTCAACGGGGGTGAGAGCACGGGTTAGTGATCCTGGAGTGGAATCAGGATTGTCAGCTTCATTAGATGAGACAAACTCTGCAACTGTGGCAGGTGCAGGGACTTTTGCGGACCCGGAGGCTTCCTCCAACCATGAAACTCCTAAGGAAACAGACGCTCCTTCTTCATGTGTATCTGACCCAGAAGGTGTGCTGGTCAGTATGTACTCCACATTAGACTGGGAGGCAGTGACTACGCCGGACGCCACCTTTTTGGGCATAGCTCTAGTTGCAAGTGCAACTCCTGCTGGAGTGGAAGTGCCTGGGGTCACGTACTCGGGATAATGCTCATCATCAAAGCCTATAACTAGTCAGGAAGACGAGGAAACAGACTATGAATGCCCACGTGCGTAAACTCGATCTTGTTTCGGTGCCATTATAGAGAGTACCTGTAAAGAATCATTATTAGTACTAGAAGGAGCAAACAAGACAAAAAACAACGACACAAAATAAACATAAGAGCAAAGTTGTAATGACATCTCTGGAGTAACAGTGAAGCACGGCGGACCAGGTGATGGCTCGTCATGATTATGACAGACCGTCATGGGGTCCGTCATATCTTACTTCAACTATGTTTATCTGGAGACCCCAAAAGGAAAGTCTGTGACATTTATGAAGGATAAGCAGGACGGACCTCATGACAATGACGGACCGTCGTCGATGTCCGTCGTGGGGCACTTAGAAAAAGTATGGAGACCCTTAGGAGATGGATCTCTAACTATCATGACGGTTGTGCAGGACGGACCGTCGAGAGTATGATGGTCCATCGTAGATGTCCATTAGAGGACACTTGGAAAAAATGGAGACCCTTAGGAAAAGGGTCTCTGACAACCATGACGTTTGTGCAGGATAGACCATGGTGTTAATCACGGTCTGTCGTAGATGTGTTCACATGACACTTGGAAAAAGTTGGAGACCCTTAGGACAAGTGTCTCTTACAACCATGACAGTTGTACAGGACGCACCGTCGTGGATATGACGGTTCGTCGTAGATGTCAGTCAGAGGAAACTTGAAAAAAATGGAGACCCTTAGGACAAGGGTCTCTGACAACCATGACGGTTGTGCAGGACGGACCGTCGTGTGAACGATGGTCCGTCGCATGTGTCCGTCATAGGACACTTAGAAAATGTTGGAGACCCTTAGGAAAAGGGTCTCTGACAACCATGACGGTTGCGCAAGATGGATCATTGTGGGAACGACGGTCCGACGCATGTGTCCGTTGGTGGAAACTTAGAGAAAACGAATTGTGGGATGTTGGAACAGAATCTATGATGGTCCGTTGTGCATACAACTGTCCGTTATCGGGGTCTCGTTTTGTCATTCAGTGACAGAACTGATGATGTCACAATCATCCCCTATGACTCCAACAGAGTACGTAGTGTTAACCTACATGTTTCTAACACAAATACCTAGCAAACTAGCAATGCTAAAGCACCAATTTATTGAGTTTTAACAAGGCAAGTCGAGGATTCTCAACCTAGGTCAGAAAAAATTGGATCAAAGAATGAAGACCCACAAAAAAGAAATACGCTAATAGGAATTGAAAAACAAAAATGCAATGTAAATGGGTAGAGATCAGAGACACATACCTGAGAAAAGGATAAAAAATAAGCAAGTGAGGCACTTGGTTATCAAGAGCAGAACAACAACAGCAGACTCAGACCAGTCCCAGAATTGAGGATTTGGGGAAGTGATCAGTTGATAGAGAAGAAAGATAGAAAGTTGGAAGTTGGAAGATTGAAACGGAAGAAAATGGTTGAAATAAAAGGGTAGGGGGTTTTAAATGTTGACAACTTTTAAAATACCCCAGCCGGGTCGGGTCGGGTATGCTGGTTAATGACGCAACGAGTCTCCGACGATGGTCTATCGCAGATGCGATAGTCCATCATGGGTTCCGTCGCTTGGACCTAATTTTTAAAATAAAAGAAAAAAATACATGGCATGACGAATTCATGCAACGGTCCATCGCATGCATGACGGTCCGTCGATGTATCCGTCAGTGATAGTTGCAGAGTGATTGTTTCAAAGTGATTGTCTGCAAATTTAAAACTCATTATTATAAAATGCTACCATTACTAGAAAGAAAACTATAAGCATTGGGTTGTCTCCCAACCAGCGCTTGATTTAACATCGCGGCACGACTGAAGACACTTGATAACTCAGACTTCATCAAGATGTTATGCCTTGATTACTTCATTCACCAATTCAGCATGCTCGAAATAGATTTTTATTTGTTGTATATTCACCTTAAATTGCACACCCTCCTTGTTTTCCAACTCAACTGCTCTATGAGGGAATAGTTGGGTAACCAAGTAAGAGCCAGTCCATCTGACTTGAGCTTGCCCGGAAACAAGCGCGACCTAGAATTGTATAAAAGTACTGAATCCCCAACCATAAACTCTCGTTTTTCAATTTTTAGGTCATGGTACTTCTTCATCTTTTCTTTGTAGGATATAGCAGATAACGATTGGAGCTCACCAATCTGCCTCATGCACCTACAAATGTTAAAGGTCGCTTATTCATTGTTCAACCGAAATTTCATCTACCCCTTTTCCATATCAACTAAGGCTCTACCCATAGCAAGGAATTGTCTCCCAAGAATAATAGGTACTTCAAAATCGACTTCACAATAAAGAATAACAAAATCTTCCAGAAATATGAAAAACTCCACTTTTACTAGCACATCGTGGAGTATCCCTATAGGCCTTTTTACTGTCCGATCGGCCATCTGTAGCCGTATTGCAGTGGGCTTTTTTTGATCACCCAAACCCAACTTCTTGTGAGTCAAGAGGGGCATGAGATTTATTCTTGCCCCAGATCACATAATGCTTTCGCAAAATGTAATGACCCAACTATACAAGGAATAGTGAACACACCTGGATCTTCTTTCTTTTGTACTAGATATCGTGTAGCAATAGCACTAAAATGTTGTATTTTATCATCATCCTCAAAAGTGACAAATCTTTTCTTTGTAACCAGATCTTTCATAAACTTAGCATAACCAGGCATTTGTTCTAGAGCTTCTACCAAATGGACATTGACAGAAAGTTTCTTCAACATTGTTATAAAACGCCGATATTTACCATCCTCGGTCTTTTTCACTAATCTTTGAGGAAAGAGGGGGGGTCTAGGCATGGAAGTTTCCTTTGTAGGCACTTCAGCATCTTTTCCAGTGTTATCTTCTACTTCACCACTAACCTCTACCACTTTATCATTATCTTTTATCACATTTTCCTCATTAGACGACATAGGTGGGTCAATGGTTTGCTTACCACCCTGAGTAGTGATTGCCATACAGTGTCCATCATTTTTCGTATTTTGGACAGTGTTGCTAGGAAGAGTGCCGGGTTGCCGTGTGTTCACAGTCGCAGATAAGTGGGCCATTTTCAACTTAAGCTACTTAATCGATATTGCATGTGTATCGACTTTCTGCCCAATACCCGCTAAATCACTCCTTAACTCTTTAATATGTTCATCACTAGCATCAAACCTCCTCATCATTTTGTGCAACATATCCTCAACTCGCTCCATACTATCTCCACCATACCTAAGAGTAACTTCATGATTTTGAGGAGGGTCATAGGGCCCATTCCTATCATTTCTGTTATCGTAGTTTCTCCTGTTGAAGTTGTTTTTGCGTACGGTTATAGACCATACATCTGACATTGGTTTCTTTGACATTAGCGCCAATTCTTCTTGTGCACTCGGTCGGAAACCCCCCGTCTACTCATTTACCGCATATGAATTATCCTCAAAATAGCATTCACCATTTGGCGGTGGTGGTTTAGACAAGTAGTTAAGTGCATTTATGTTTTCTACACCCCTAGTGACATGTTTTAATACCAACCCAAGCTCAGTTCTCATCTTAGCCATCTCTTCATGAATCTCATATGTGGCTGGGTTTTGTGTGGATTGCACAGCGAAGGTATTTCTTCCAGTATCTGACTTCCTAGTACTCCAAGCTTCATTATTCCGGGTGATTTTCTCTAAATTTTTGGCAATCTCGGCATAAGTACACTCCCATAAGAACCATCCGATATAGTATCCAATACCGAGGTGGAATGTTTTGGTTTGGATAATCATCTGTAATACCCAAGTTTCGATTAATATTGCGTAGTGTACGCTCTAATTTGTGATCGTAGGGAAACAAGGTTTTTTTCCTCTCCGTGTATTTGGCATATAAACAAGATAGTTCTGCAAAACAATAGAAAAGTAAAATTAAGAAAATATTGACTAAACTTTAGTAATAATTTTAAGTTAATCTAAAAGCTACATTCCCTGGTAGCGGCGCCAAAATTTGATACGCTCAAACTTACTTCTCAAATAAGAAGTAAAGTGGTCGTGTCAAGTAAAAAATCCAACTAATTAGGTTGGGATCGTTCCCACGAGGAAAATAGTTCACACTTAACTTTATTAAATTATTACTATTATTTAGTCAATTATTCTCCTAGAAAACAAAAGACAGTAAAGGGGGATTTTTATTTCTAAATTAATGAAAGTAATTAACTAGATTAAAGTAAACAACTAACAGATTCAAATCTTAGAGCTTAATCAATTAATTAAACTAACTAGGGCTTAGGTGTTCCCCACAGGTTCCTAACTTGATAATTCTAACTATAACAATTCTTTCCTAGTATCTTGCAAGTAAAGTGATAAGTTATGTATCTCTAAATACATGGTACGAAATCTAGACAATTTCACTTTGTACCTTGGTCCGGATATGTCTGTTTCTATACTAACCCTTACCTTTACCTCATATTAAGCATTGTATTCGATATTTGACTAAGTTAATACCTCGTACCAATCGACACTAGGCTATTTGATAGTATACACTAAATCTATGTTGATAATTCTTTTCCAATTATCTACCTCCTTGGTCCAGCAAGTAGCATTAAGGCGAGTTCTAACGTTGTCCATCCGTTAAAAAGACTTCTAAACGAAAGAATTATCAATACATGCAACACACTATTCTAGAATTGCTATTCTTGTTAGGTTTTACCTCATTATTCACCCATGCTTCCACAACCCTAGTTATGGAGTTTAGTTACCCATAGTCATAATCACAATATTCATATAATTAATATAAGAATTCATGCACTTACTTAATGAGAAAGAATGAAATCCAGAAATTCAGTTGATTAATCAACAAAAGAACCAACAATCAATTCCAGAAAAAGTGTAACCATTACTTAAATTAATCCTTCAATACTTGAACAAGAGAACTAAAGATTATCCAAAAGTATAATATCAAAGAGTCTAATATCAAAGAGTCTACTATCAAAGAGTCTTACCCCAAAAATGAGGTTTTTCGAACTATTTATAATAAAAACAAAAACCTAATAAAAGAAGGAATCTAATGACTGAAATATCTGCCAAAACGCGTCCGAGTCGATGGACCTCGTGACGGACCGTCTTAGTTTCGAAGGGCCGTCATGGCCTCCTTCGTCCAGTACTTCACAAATTCTTCTGATGCTTTCTTCATTACTCTCAACGGCAGGTATGACGGACCGTTCCAAGCACAACGATCCGTCGAGGGTATCTGTTCCATAATACTTAAAATTCTTGGAATTTGGGTACTAGGACTACTCTCTGATCATTGCGACGAACAAGTAGGGTTTACGTGTTCCCCACAGGTTCATAACTTCATAATTCCAACTATAATAATTCTTTCCTAGTATCTTGCATGCAAAGTGATAAGTTATGTATTTCTAAATCCTTGGTCCAGCATCTAGAAAATCTCACTCCGCACCTTGGTCCGGCTACGTGTGTTGCTATCCTCACCCTTATCCTTACCTCAAATTAAGCATCGTATTCAATATTTGACTAAGTTATTACCTCGTACCAATCAATACTAGACTATTAGATAGTATACACTAAATCTATGTTAATAATTCTTTTCCTATTATATACCTCCTTGGTCCAGCAAGTAGCATTAAGGTGAGTTCTAACATTGGCCATCCGTTAAAAAGACTTTTAAACGAAAGAATTATTAATACATGCAAGAAACTAATCTAGAATTGTTATTTTAGTTAGGGTTTATCTCATTATTTGCCTATGGTTCCCACAACCCTAGTTATGGAGTTAAGTTACACATAGCCATAAACACAATATTCAAATATATTAAAATCGAATTCATGTACTTACTTCAATGGGAAAGAATAAAATCCAAAGTTTGCTTGATTAATATCCAAAAATCACTTGCAAGAATCTCAAAATCCAACACTAATACACAAAGTCTAAAAATCTGATGTCTAACAATACGGAGTCTAACAATACGGAGTCTAACCTCAAAAATGAGGTTTTTCGAACTATTTATAAAAAAACAAAAACCTAATTAAACAAGGATTCTAATTGCTGGAAATCTGCCAAAACGCGCTTGGGTCGACGGACCACGTGATGGATCGTCGTGGTCACGACGGACCGTCATAGACTCCGTCATCCCATACTTGTGCAATTTCTTCTGCTGCTATCTTCATTCCCCTCGACGACAAGTATGACGGACCGTCATTGGAGCAACGGTCCGTCGAGGGTCTAGTTCCAAAACACTTCAACTCTTGGAAATTGGGTACTGGGATCACTTCTCTTAACTTCGCAACAAACCTGCAGGACGGACCATCATAGCCACGACGGACCGTCACAAGCTTCGTAATCCCACACTTGGTCAGACTTACCCATCTTCCTTCACCTGCTGCACTACGCTGCCTCCCACGGACCGTCACAAGCACGATGGACCGTCATTAGCTCCGTAGGTGGTCTCTTTTGCAATTCTTCGCTATAAATCTCCGCATTCAGCTATGGACAGATTTCTTGCAAAACAAAGAGAAACTTATATAAAAATTAGCACAAAAGGGCTTTTGGACACACTAAACTTAAGGAAAAAGTATTAATAATACCGTGAAACCACAGTATATCAGTGAACTCACCCGAAACGAAAGATTAACATGGATCACCACCACAAATTCCACTAGAATTTCTTTCGTGTTCTTGGCGAAATCTTGGTCTTTATCCTTTCTCCTTCTTCTCTTATACTTTCTCCAAGCCCTAAGAGTGAATACTTTTCTAATTTGAACTAAAACTTATTTATTTCCCAATTAAACCATTAAAATGAATTAGGAAATAGTTGGGTGAATAGACTAGTTTGCCCTTACTAAAATTCAGAATTCGACTTTCCTTACTTTAACAACCCAACTTCTGAAAGGCATATCTCCCTAATGCAATATTGAAAATTGCAAACTTAGAGTCGTCAGAAAGATCGTTCCAAGTCTTTTCCAATCATATAAATTTGAGCTGTAACTCACCCTGAGTTAGAAGTTATGGTCGTTTGAAAATGATAAAAAAAACTAACTTTTAAACTTTAGGAAATTCTTTCCAAAATTTCCCTTTTCTTTCAAAAAGTGAAAAAAATTACTTTCTTTGCTATTACGAATTATGAGATGTTAGTGTTATGGTGCTCCTGACAAGAACACAGAAATTCCCTCGAGTAGGTTCCTTCCTACGGACCATTAGACGGACCATGAAGAGGAAGAAAGGTCATTAGAGTGATCGTGAAGGGGATCAGGTTTGTAAGGGTTCTCCAGTAGCTACTAGTCAAGGGCCATGGGCATCAAAACGGACCGTGAAGCCCTACACAGACCATGAAGTCATCTGTGAAGGGTTTTAATTAGACATAGAGTTTAGAGCCAATTATCATGATCATATCGTTAAGAAGAAAAATAATTAGGTTACGTATGACGTATAAATTAAAGATGTATGAGTCTTCTTTTCAAATGCACTATATTTTCTTAATTCCAAAACTGGGAGTAAGATTTTATGCCCAAAATAGTAAATCCCTGTCAGGTAGAATTTCTTCAAGACCTTGTAGAAGCAATGTGGTGATGTTGGCGACCTATTTTGGTCTTTCATAGACCCATTTCGGCATTTTCATGTTAGGGCTTTTAGGGTATTTTCCTTGTTATTTTAGCTGAATTCTTTGCCGTTTTACCTTCAATCAAAGTCCTATATAATGATTTTATAGCCCTAAATCACCACAACTCAATTAATTCTCTTTAATTCTTAATAGGAATTCAAGCTCCTATTCACAAATATTTTTCTCACTAGAAATTGAAGAAGAAAGATAGGGCTTAAATATCAAGCCTCCTAATACTCCATTGCATCAAGATTTTGGCATCGGTATGATAGTAATCACCTATGGAGTCCTTTCCTCCATTGAGTCCCCAAATTTTCCAATTTTGTAAAGCTAGATCTCCAATTGAAGTTAGGGTTCTTCCTTCATGTCGTGGGCTCCTCTTAATATTGATCCAATTAATTGTTTTATGGGTTTTTATTCTTTAATTGAAGTAATTGCATGTTTAAAGACGATTTCCCATGAACCCGTGAATAATTCATGTTTTCTAAGCTATGCTGATATAATGTGGTTCTTGATTATTTTAACAATCTTCAATATGTTTTTCGTTATTAATAATTTTCATCCTCCAAACAAGTATTTATCAGAAAATATTGATTTATCTGAAAAATTATATTTTTCCAAAAAGATACTTAAATTTCATATCATTAAAATTCATATACGCTTCACAATTTTTCTTCATTTTAATTACGTCATTCAGTACTACTCACGTGTAATATATTATTGGAAATTGCCATTTACTGCTCCCAATGATACAGTACTTGTTACAATACATTAAAATGATTGGTTGGTATAAAAGTTATAACTACACAAACAATAAATATTACTTAAACTTGCAGATGTGATCACTATCAAGAATACAATGAACTGCAAAAATTTGAAGAAAATCCATAAGAAGCTTACATGTTAGCTGATATGAGTAAAATAATAAACAATGTATCTCATAGATATTAAGCATACATCAAATATAATGTTAAGATGAGATGCAAGATGATTAATTCTACAAATAATCAATCTCATATATAATATGTATCAGTAAATCAAAAGGTTATGTAATAGAAGGATTCAAGGGTTTGATACTAAACAAAACAACAATCTCAAGTCAAGAAATTAAAGCAAGCATGTAATCCAATGATGTCCATTATTTCCAAACCAAAAAAAAAGTCATAAAAAAGAAAAATAGCTCCAAAAACATGAAATATGCCATTTCCCCTTGAGGAAATTACTTGATTAGAGTAAATTTGATCAAACTTTGTACAGTGTCCATTAGGTAGGTTAGAACGTGAAGGTCCATAATTCTAGAAGCGATAACCCATATTATTGAAATCACAATATGCATCACAATTTTTCTACTTATTTGAATTGCTTCCTTCAATATCATTTGCATATGATGCCCCAATAATGTTGTTTGGATTTGACATGTCTGCTCAACAATGTATTGTTTGAAATTTGCATTACTCCCAATTCATTAATAGTCATATTTCCAACATAAGAATCAGAAACATTGTTTGCATGGACATTCAAGTTATACTCATTATTTGTCGAATTTCCCAATATTACTTGGCAACCTGAATATGTTTCTCCATGGGTCACATTGAGATCCCAACTTTAATCACACTGATTATGATGGTCCCCGCTATTAAACTCCAGGACAAGACTATAACTATTGGTCTTAATGATTGGGTCTTATAATCCTTGTGAATTCAACATTTCTAATAATGGTCCATGTTGTTGTTGTAGTCCATCACCAACATAATTTTGGGCTGGATTAAATGAGATATTGAACCGATTATCAATGTTGAGGTAGCAAGCTTGAACCTGAAGTTGTGGACGATAAAGTTGTTTTTGATTCGAACTTTCCCCTCTAACAAAATTTTTGTTGGTATCAAGATCATGTTGTAGAATTGGTACATTTATTTGAAGAGGCATTGTTCCATATTCTTGAAAACTACTTCTTTGCATAGAATCTTTTGAGAATCCTTGACCTGTTGCATGATGAATATGTTTTCTCTCTTTTGGAGTTCTCAAATTCTTGCGACGACATTTCTGAGATGTTACTTGAGAAAAAATAAAAATAAAGATAGACCATGTGTATTTATCATTCGAATTCATTGTTATTCAGTTATTCTTGAAATAATGGAAGTCGTTTTAAAAAAATTGATGTTTGGTAATTGGTGGAGAATAAAAATCTTTTAAAGACTATAAATTTAAGATTGACGCAAATATTATTACATTGATATAAAAAATAATGGAACTTAGCAATGAAGTAATTAGCTTCTATCACTAAACATCTAACAAATGGCAAAAATGAAATAAAATTAAATTTTTATGTTGCTTTCAATGTAAAAATAAAATCACTATAGTTATAGAAAAATAACTTCTCATAAAAGTCTTAGATGAAAAAAAAGATCTTTAGAAGCAAAATATTTTCTAACAAACAATTATGACAAAAATAACTCTATACAATATCTTTTGTTGAAATAGATTTTTGTGTACCAGACACCCACTCAATGAATCGTAATTTACCACTAAATATATATTAAAGATGTACCTAAAGGTAGTTAACCATTTGCATCATTGTAAGATCAGGCACATCATGCTTCATCACTTCAAGAATCTCCCTAGGGTAACATCCTTACATATTCCATAAGAATGTAAACTTAATTTAATAACTAGTGAAAATACTCAAGTACCCCCTCGACCTATGCCCGAAATCTCAGAGACACACTTATACTATACTAAGGTCCTATTACCCCCCTGGACTTATTTTATATGTAATTTTCTACCCCTTTTTAGCCTACGTGGCGCTAGTTCAAAAAAAAAGTCAGCCATCATTGGGCCCACAAGATAGTGCCACGTAAGCTAAAAAGGGGTAAAAAATTATTAATAAAATAAGTTCAGGGGGGTAATAGGACCTTAGTATAATATAAGTGTGTCTCTGAGATTTCGGACATAGTTTGAGGGGGTACTTGGGCATTATCCCTAATAACTATAATATTCTTCAATAAAGCTGAGGTACATATAAATACAATGATTACTATGCTTAATATAAAATAAGTTGTTAACTATAAGTATAAATTCTTATTTTTCATATCATTCCATATAAATAAAATGTAAAGAAATTAAATAGTAGTGAAGTAAATTTACTTCCTTCACCGAGTTGTTGTACAACTTTCAAGAATTTGGCATGAAGATCGTTTTTCCATTCTCAGCTATCCTTTTGCCAATGAACCTTATTAATAGCATTGCTTTGAGTTTCTCTTTCCTTAGTCTCTTTTTCATTCTTTTTCTACCTCTCTTCCGCTTCAATTTGAATTTTTCAATTGATACAACATCATTTTCAACTTCATCAATATTCTTTTTTCGCTCCTCAGCATTAGCTATACTTCTCTTCCTCTCCGTGTTTTTCTTCATTTTCTCCAAAAATGTCAATGTTACCAATATCATTAACATTCATATGATATGTTTTTTCTCTGATCCTTTTGTCAGTTTCTCTCTTTGGTTCTTTTCCCTCAACACAAATTGCCAAAAGTATTTCATGATTTCCTCATTAAATGGCTTATTAAGGTAAAGAAAAGCTCTCTTATCCAAAGCCATCGTTGCTATGATCTCATTGTGTTCATCACATACAAGTACATAATTATTTTGGAAAGCTATTAGTTATAATTGAATTATATTATACATCACGTGAATAAATAGTTCAGGCATATACACTGATTTTATATCTAAATACTTATAGTGTAGTAGTTAAACTAACTGAATTTACTCATAATAAATGTAAGAAATGAAAGAATAGAATAAAATAAATACTAATCGAAATTATATCCAATGCCACAGCTTGAGCTAAGAGGTTAAAAGAAATCATGTTTGATGGATGGATATTAATAATCATCATATCAATTTTTTGTTTTCCTTTTGAGAGCATTGACATTGTTGTTGAAGTTGTATCAACCATTGTAACTACATACATTAAAGCCCTTAGAATTAGGTAAAGAAAATTGTACTCAAAATTATCGTGAAGGGTTATTCATTTCTTATATAAAAATTCAGATGTAAATTTTATTATTTCAATTTATTCAACTGACTTATTAGAAACAAAACTACATACAGATAAATATCGACTCCCATATATAATAGGATCAAAAGCTTTGAGATACTCTTGTTTCATGAATATGAAACTAATCGGTTTAGAAGATGTAGCAAAGACTAAATTAAATATCTATAAATTCTAATATTCTCATGCCTTATCTATTATCCTTGCAATAAAATTCATGTATTGACATCTATAAGATACTAATCCAATAGAATACTAAGATAATAATAAAAATTTATGTTAAATTTAATGTACTCTTGTATTAATGTTTAGATGAATTTCGAGAATCTTAGCTATGTATGATATTGAAAGAGTTTAATCCCTTGCCTATTTCATTGATATCAATTGTTTATATACAATAAATACAAGATTATATTTAAGGAAACTAAATATACACCTAGCTATAAATAGGAACTAAATATACACTTAACAAAGGTAATAAATCAGAATATATTCATCATATATTCTAACACGTGTCCTCAGTCAAAGCGGGAGGTCGCCGAATGCAAAGATTGTCCCAAAAGTCCTCAAATAATACCAAAGGATGACCCTTGGTGAATATGTCTGCAATCTGATAATACGAGGGGATATGTAACACGCTAACTTAGCTGTGAGCCACCTTTTCCTGGACAAAATGTATATCCATTTCAATGTGCTTAGTGCGTTGATGTTGAACCGGATTACCAGCAAGACATATGGCACTCACATTATCACAGTACACCAATGTAGCCTGTTGTATAGGAAAATTAAGTTCCAACAACAAATTTCGCAACCAACATGACTCAGAAACCACATTGGCTACCCCTCGATATTCTGCCTCTGCCCTAGAACGGGATAAAGTAGCCTGATATTTAGCGAACCAAAAGATCAAGTTATCACCCAAAAAGACATAGTAACCCGATGTTGAACGTCTGGGCATCCACCCCAATCAATATCAGTGTACGAAATAAGGGTTGATGTGGAGGAAGGAAATATTTGAAGACCAAAATCCACTGTATCCTGTATGTAGCGCAAAATGCACTTAAGTGCGTACATGTGTTCCTCCCTCGGGTCATGCATGAATAAGCATACCTAATGTATTGCATGCATAATATCGAGTCTTGTGAACATAAGTTACTGAAGTGCGCCGTCAAGACTCCAATAAAGAGAGGGATTCTCAAATATTTTTCTCGTACCGAGCTTCGGTTTTGTATCCACCAAAGTAGGAAATGCCTTACACGATGACATGCATGCTCATTCGATGATCTCTAAGGCATATTTTTTGTGATAAAAAAACACCGGCATGAAGAGTGACTGCAATGCCCAAAAATAGATCAAATGGCGGAGGTCCTTCATAGCGAATTCCGAGCTAAGACGAGAGATGATCGAGTGATGGAGCTTATCCGAGGAAGCAGTCAAGATTATATCATCAACATACAATAAAATGTAAGCCATAGAAGTACCTCGACGATAAATAGACAACAAATGATCTAAAGTAATTTGATAAAAAAACAAGAGTATGGACATAGTCAGCAAACCGTTATACCAAGCCCTTAGAGCCTATTTGAGACCATATAGAGATTTCTTCAGTAAACACACATGATTAGGATGATTTTGATCCCGATACCACAGAGTTTGATAAATGTAAGTTGTCTCCTTAAGTTCCCCATGTAGGAAGGCATTTTTGACGTCAAGTTGATGGATATTCCAGGCCTTAGAGAGAGACAAACTGAGAACCGTGCAAATAGTCACTGGTTTGATGATCGGACCTAACATCTCACCACAATCCACGCCAACCTATTGATTTTTACCATCACCTGCAAGACGGGATTTATGCCTCTTGAATGAACCATCAGATCTTTCATTATGAGCAAAAATCCACATACACCTAATTACACTAACATTTGAAGAACGGGGCACTAACTCCCATGTATTATTTTTAATAAGAGCATTATATTCTTTATCCATAGCCATTTTTCAATTCAGGTCATGAAGAGAAGATACAGGGGTACGAGGTAGGGGGATTTAGATTCTAATGTAAGAAGGTTAAAGGACTTCTTAAGGCTTTGAATCCCATGTTGGCTCCAAGTAACCGAACCCATGGACGTGAGGCAGAGATCAGAGTGGGGCTAGGAAGAGAGTTGGATAGGAGAGTGGAAGGAATAGATGGAATTGGTACAGTCAGCAGGGAAGAGCAGAAGTCAACTGGGGATGGTTGTGCCGGCCGTTAGGCACGTCTAAACCACTTTCTGGGATGGGTGTTGTGGATCTGGTTAGGTTAGGAATGGGTGCAACTTGTGGGTTAGGAGAGGTAGTGAAATGATGTACCACGTAAGGAGATTGTCCATCGTCTAGAAACTCATAAGAGTGAGTTTGAGGAGTACTGGTCTTTGCAAAGGGAAAGTGTGTCTCATTAAATACTACGTGATGGCTAATGATGATTTTTCTAGATGACAAATCAAAGCATCTATAACCATGTTGGTTTGACGGATACTGGATACGCTCAAACTTACTTCTCAAATGAGAAGTAAAGCGGTCGTGTCAAGTAAATAACCCAACTAGTGAGGTTGGGATCGTTCCCACGAGAAAAATAGTTTAGACTTAACCTCAATCTATTTTTCCTATTGTTCAGTCAATTACTTCCTTGGAAAGAAAAATTTATAAAAGGGGGGTTTTCTATTTCAAAATAAATGAAAATAACTAGCGAAATTGAAAGAGACACTAAACAACTTCAAATGTTGGAGTTTAATCAATTAATGAAAGTAACTAGGGTTTACGTGTTCTCCACAGGCTCCTAACTTGACAATTCTAACTATAACTATTCTTTCCTAGTATCTTGCATGCAAAAAGATAAGTTATGTATTTCTAAATCCTTGGTACGGCATCTACGAAATTTCACTCCGCACCTTGGTCCGGCTACGTGTGTTGCTATCCTAACCCTTATCTTTGCCTCATATTAAGCATCGTATTCGATATTTGACTAAGTTATTACCTCGTACCAATCAATACTAGCCTATTAAATAGTATACACTAAATCTATGTTGATAATTCTTTCCCTATTATCTACCTCCTTGGTCCGGCAAGTAGCATTAAGGCGAGTTCTAGCGTTGGTCATCCGTTAAAAAGACTTCGAAGCAAAAGAATGATCAATACATGAAGACACTATTCTAGAATTGTTATTTTAGTTAGGTTTTACCTCATTATTTGCCTATGGTTCCCCAACCCTAGTTATGGAGTTTAGTTACCCATAGTCATAATCACCGTATTCAAATATATGGTATAAGAATTCATGTACTTACTTCAATGAGAAAGAGTAAAATCCAAAAGTTCACTTGATTAATCAACAAAAATAACCAACAATCAATTACAAGAATCTCAAAATAATCAAGAATCTCACAAAAGGTCTAAAAAATAATCAAGAGTCTAACAATAATCAAGGGCCTAACCAAATAATCCAGAGTCTGGCCTCAAAAACGAGGTTTTTTGAACTATTTATAAAAAAATAAAAACCTAATTACATAAGGACTCTATTTGATGGAAATCTGTCAGAACCCGGCAAGATCGATGGACACCGCGACGGATCGTCGTTGCCACGATGGACCGTCATGGACTTCGTCGTCCCATACTTGATGCAATTTCTTCAGTTGCTCTCTTCAATACCCTCGACTGCAAGTATGATGGATTGTCACAGGCAGAACGGTCCGTCGAGGGTCTTCGTTCCAAAACACTTGAACTTTTGGAATATGGGTACTGGACTACTTCTCTTAACTTTATGACGAACCTTTAGGACGGATCGTAATGGATTCGACGGTCCGTCACGCTTTTCATAACCCCACACTTGGTCAGAATTCCCTATCTTCCTTCAGCAGCTGCACTACACTGCCATCTACGGACCGTCACGAGCATGAAGGACCGTCACAAGCTCCGTAGGTGGTTTCTTCTGCATTTCTTCGCTCAATAACTTCCGCATTCATCTTTGGACAGATTTTCTGTAAATAAGGAGAAACTTATATAAAAATTAGCACAAAAAGGCTTTTGTACACACTAAACTTAAGGAAAAAGTATTAATAATACCGTGAAACCACGGTATATCAATATCCTAAAAACACAATGAGTAAACCGGGGTTGAAGTTTTTTTATGGTTGTGGAGGGAATAAGAGGATAACATAAACATCCAAACACCCTGAGATGAGAATAAGACGAATCTTTTTGATACATAATACGAAGAGGATATTGATAATTTAAAGCTTATGAGGAAGGATATTGAGAAGAAAAGTCATCATTTGCAAAGCATGATGCCAAAAGGAAAGAGGAAGGGAAGCATGGGCCAATAATGTACTAATAATGTTGTTGATCACACAAATTTTGTCTTTCAGCTATCCCATTTTATGGGGATGTATGAGGACAGGAAATACCAAATGAGAGACCATTTACTTTACAAAAATCCCAAAAGGGTCCATTATCGAATTCCCTACCATTATCACATTGTATTTCTATGTCTCACTTAAATGGGTTTGAATAAATGTCTTGAAACTCAAAAATATGGAAAATGTTTGTGATTTGTGCGATAAAGGAAAAGTCCACAAAAATTTGGAAAAATCATCCACAAACAAGACATAATATTGATGACCCGATGAGCTTAAAACAGGCAATGTCCAAAGATCACTATGGATAATATCAAATGGCATATAAGTGCAACAACTGGATTGATAAAAAGGAAACTTAACATATTTTCCCAGAGGAAAAGAATGAATAATACGAGAGTTTTTAACTTGATTACACTCAATCAATTTATTTTTGTGAAGAGAGTTAAAAACAGGTGCTCCCGGATGACACAAACGATCATGCCAAAAGGATGGTGCCAAATCGGCAAAAGCTGATGGAGAAGTGACTAGAGAAGTGACAGGATACATCTCTCCCCGACCTTTACACCTCATTACCGATTTCTCCGTCCAAAAATCCACGCGGATCAAATTCAACAAAGGAAGAGTTATCGGTTGTAAATTTTCTAATCAACACCAAATTTTTAACAAGTTGAGGGTCATGAAGGATATTGTTTAATTGTAAGGGAGGGAACGGCGAAGACAATTTTGTGTGACCATAACCATAAATTTGAATAGATTGACCATTACCAACTATTATTCCACGTTTATTGCTCATATAAAAATAACAAGTGAGGTTACCTTGTGAGGGATGTCATGTGAGAAGTGGCAGCGGTATCCATATACTAATTCACATTTAGAGGGGTGATGCCGAGAGTATGCATTGCATCTTCAATGTCAGTTGGAGTTGGCACTGCCGTGTAGTCCTACTGCGTTCTAGGCCCAAGTATACCAGGCTGTCATTTCGGATGTTATCCATAATTTTCCTGGTCGAGTTTGATGGATATAGACAAGGATGTATAGTCCAGGGAGTCCAAGGTGCCATCAACGTCCACGACTGGTCTCCAAACCATGTAGAATTGTTTGGCGGATGCTAAACTGTTGGTTGTTTTCCGCTACTGCACCTGCTGCCGCCTCCCATCAGACCACCACCTCCAAGTCTTACCCCCACCGCTTCTACCACCTTTGTTGCTTCCACGACCACCATTGTTGCTGCGGTTATTGTTGCGATAGTGGTTCCTCTTCCCACCATTAGTATTGCGGTGTGAAGAGGAATGATCAATAATATCATGTGAGCCATTCAAATCACGAGCCACCATGGTTGATGAGGAGCTCTCTGCCGCCTTCTTAGCAAGGCCACACTCTTCAAGAGTGAGCATTGAACGGTACTGATAAAATTATAGTAGAGGATCACGTTGGCGAATGAGAGTGGCCATGCCTTTATAGGATTTGGTGAGGCCAGAGACCAGTTGAAGAACTAGTCTATTGTTGTCGACGGGAGAGCCTACATTCTTGAGTTGGTTCGACAAAGATTTAAGGTGTTGACAATACCTTAAATCTTCCATGTTCACATGTAAAATAACTGAAAAATCTTCCATGTTCACATGAGTGAAATCGTACTCAAGGGTGACGAAACGAGAGTGTTATTTATCTTGGAATATGTCACTCAATCTATTCAAAGTTTCCATAGCAGTGGTGTCTGGATCAAGGATCATATGGAGAAGATCATGAGATATAGTGGCGTAGATCCACTGTGAAACGTTCACATCAAGATTGGACCAAAACTCTTTCTCCTCATCTATTTTTGGCACTTTCTCCTTGCCCTTTGCCGGAGGAATGATATGGTCAAGAACTCGAAAGGATCGTGCGTGAATCTTAAATAGTATCACCTATGTGGAATATTGGATGTTCTCAATCTCAAGAATGATGGGAACATGGTTCTTCATGTTGGATACAGCAAGAGCATGGTGAAAGGAAGATTTTGAGTCCGACATGATGATGACAGAAGAGAGACGAAGAAGAAGAGAGGGGCAGACGATGGTGTTTGAAGAGAAAGCGAAAGTATTTTTTCCTAGAAATATGATACCATGAAAGATTTTAATCCCTTACCTATTTCATTAATATCAATGGTTTATATACAATCAATTCAAGACTATAATTAAGGAAACTAAATATACACCTAGATATAAGTAGGAACTAAAAATACACTTAACAAAGGTAATAAATAAGAATATATTCATCATATATTCTAACAGATATAATAACAATTAAAACATATCCAATGAAATTTCATAATTAGAGTCTAGAGAGGATATATAGAGTGTACACAAATCTTATCGCTACCTCCTAGAGGTAGAGAGGTTTCTGAAAGACCATTTTCTCAAACGCATCAATTTAAGGTATATAGAAAAAAGAAATAATTACAAATATAAAATTAAAAATATAAGTCGTATATAGCCTAAAAGAAAGAGTACGAGCAACAACAAAATAGGGTAATAGCTTAAACCTATTAAATAATAATTATAGATATCGAAAAATTAGAACTACAGGAATACCTTGCCTTAAATTTTATAAATGACAAAAGGACAGTAAGTTGACAAAAGAGGCATAAATCAATATAGAAAATTAAGTGTCAATACACAAAACACAGTTTCATACAAAAGGTATTACTTATTACTCCCTCTGTTTCTATTTATTTGTTTTTTTCTCTGGGCATAGAGTTTAAGAAAGTATAAAGAAAACTTTTGAATCTTTTTGTCTTTAAATTAAAAGTATGTCAAATACATTAAAATGTGCTTTAATCTTCTAGTATTAAGTGTATCATAAGTAAAGTTCAAAACAAATATTTTTCAAATAAAAAAGGAACGAAACGTTCTTTTTTAAAAGGACTAAAAATAAAAATAAGACGAAAAAATTAAATGGAAGGGGTATAATAGTTATTAATGGATAACCAAAAAGGTGTATTTTTATATGCATCGATGATAGATGCTCTAACACGACATATTCAAGAGGTGCCATATTGCTTGTTATTGTGATGATATAGTATTGATTGAAAAGAAATAAAGTGGCATTAACTTGAGGCTGGGATTTGGAGACGTACCCTGGAGTCAAAAGGTTTCATGTTGAGTAGGATAAAAATTAATTACTTGGAGCATAAATTTAGTGACGTGCCCTATGAAGCGTAGATGATACTTGACACTAAGGTTATCCTTAAAAACAAAAGTTCCAGGTACCTAGAGTTAGTAATTTAAGGTAAAAGGGATGAGAGGATGTTACATAACATATGGGATAGACTGAATGAAACTGAGTCTCTCATCTATTGTTCAATGTGATAAGAATGTGTTGTCAATAAGTTCTTTAGAGTGGTTGCAAGATCAACTATGTTATATGGGAATGAGTGTTATCTAGTTAACAACTCCCATGTCCAGAATATAGGACTACAGAAAATATAGGAAGGATGTATGGTGTGCTATGAGAGATAATATTAGGGATGAATATATGCCAGCAAAAGTAAGCATGACCCTCTTGGATGACAATATGAGAGAAGTAAAGTTGAGATGATTCATGCATGTAAAGAGAGAAGATGTGTGGATGCCCCCGGTAAGGGAAGTTGGTCATAAAGGGCTTGAGAAGGGGTAGGAAGGTATATCAAGTATTGGGGTGTGTGATGATTAGGAAGGGTATACCACAACCTTATTCCATTGAGGACATGCCCCCTGATAAAAGGGTGTGGAGGTCAAGGATTAGGATATAATTTTAATAGGTGGTTGAGTGCTTTGATTTCTCTTTCCCGTGGTACTAGTATTACTTTGGTACTATTTTCATATTCTTAGATTTCTATATTTGTACTAGTTGATTCTTTAGTCTCAACGCTTGTATATTTGTAGTTGTCATTTTAATTTGTTGATATTGTCGTCTTGCTCATCTAGTTTGTTTCGAAGATCTATGAAAAAACATCTAAGTCTTCTCCAGGTAGGGGTAAGATATGTACGTACACTATCCTCCCTTGTCTCCACCTATGAAATTACACCAAATTTTATTGTAGTAGTAGTGCCTAAAAGAATCCCGATACTAAAACTATCAGTTATATACCATTTTTTAGGGATAAATACATCAAAATAATCATCATTTTAAGGTACTTTTCACGTAGAATAACTGTAGCAAATGCTTATTTTCAAATATTTTAAGAAAATTTCTATTTTCTTCACTAATTTAAGTAGAGGATTTCATTGAATAAACCTCTAATTAAGAAAACAATAGTTTTCAAATTAAGAAAATAATTAATCAAAATTGAAATATGTTAAATTCAAGGTCGAAGCTTGGTCAAGAGGATGAAATAACACGTGTATATTAAAATATTAGTATTTTATTAAAAAAATATGAAAAAAATTATTGTTGAAATTCAAAAGGAAATATAAGTCTTTGAAATTAAGATAAAATTTTTAATGAAACAAATGAAAATAAGAATTTTTTTCTATGGAAATCAGATCTCCCGAATATATTAATACAACATCCAAGAATAAAGAAAAAATCTCGAGGTAAAAATTAATCAGAGACCAATCAGTTTTTATCTTACTGTTCTCTTGCTCTTTGTCTTTCCTCCGGCTACCTTAACATTATGCCTCCACCTCCCCAAAAAAATCATTTTTATACAATTAGAGTTAGATTGGTAAAAATCAAAGATCTGCACCTTCAAAAAATAAATTTGTTGAATTTATTTAATTTCTCCTCCAGCTCTATGTCACTCCAGACCAAAGAAACTTTTCCCCTTTTTAATTTTCACACAAAAATCAAGTCCAAAATTCAAACTTGAATTGATTTAATAATTAAAATAACCATAAAATTTGTCCCTCGAGGGACATCCAATAAAATTGTAAAAAATCAAATATCGAAATTAAAATTACCAAACTCTTTTGAAAATCATATATATATAAATGGAGAAAACTAATTGAGTATCTGACAATCGTATAACTAGAACTGCGAATAGAAAATCTAATTTGATTCTTTATAACAACACAAAACTCATTTATCAATTAGTAAAAAAATAATATACAAGCATAGAAATAGTGTAATGACAACAAAGAAAATTTAAATCTAAGAGTCACAAGATCTATAAACGACATCTAAAAATAATTGATGTTAAAATCACAAATGAAAATAACAAACTTCTTATCACTTAAATCTCATATAAATTAAAATCATAAAGAGTTCAGTTATATCAAAGAAACCATGATTTCAAGTTCTAAAAATATTTTTTCGAGATGTTACCATTGTAATCACAGGACTTAAGTATTTATAGTAATCTCCTGGTCCGAATAAACCAACAAGAAATCAATTGCCTCTATCATGCCAAAAAGGAAGTTTCCATTAAGAAAATTTCTTCAATTATATGAGAATATTTCTTTTAGTTTATAACAACAAGGAGGTACAAGAAAATATTTTTCTTACATACAAGATATGAATTTATAGAGAAACACTTACTCTTTTGGTAGGTTCCACATATAGCATCTCTATTATCTAGTGGACATGTTTTTTCACATACAAATAATATTTATTTTACCTATTTAAAAAAAGTTTTATTTCTTGAATCAAGACAAGGTATAATAAAATCATATTCTACTTGTTTAATATGAAGGGCAATGCTTTTCTGATAAAATTCTTTTTTAGTGTTTTTGTTTAAATGTATTTTCTAAGGAAACATTTAAATTAAAAGGGAAAATGGCTTTAATAACTTATGTCATCTGAGTGAGTTTTGTTTTCATTTAAAAAGTAAAATAGTTTTGTTATTACCTTATATTTATCATTTCAATCAATGGTTATATATCATTTTAACCATTGCCATTCAAAAGCATCATATAAGAGCTTCTTTAATTGATGATTATTGTCAAGGCCCCAACACTCTATTCAGTGGTACCCAGATGCCTTTATTCATACCATGTGCGGTTGCCATAGTTCACACTATATCTTTCTCCTTAATATCTCCAAAAATATTATGCCCTGTTGATACTCTCTCTAGTGGATCTCTAGAAGAGATGTTGTAACCACCCAGCTCGCTAGTGATAATATATGTTTTGGACTTAGGCCTGCATACTTTAAAATACATCACTAACTGGTAAGGCCTTGTCACTTATGTATCCAACATCTCTTGTGTGTTTTGCTGATTTGGGGCGTCACAAAAACCCCCCCTCTATGGATTCAATATCCTCACCGAGGTTTGCCTTACTGAACGAGAATTTCCTAGACTCTGCACTGAGCTTTGCCTTGCCTTATCGAGATTTGTCTAATTTCAATTGAACTCTGACCCATATAGACAAGGATAACATAAGAGTTACTTTGATACTATTTGTAATGACTTAGTACGCTAGTGATATTGTCTACTTTAGGACTAGGCCCACACAACTTTAAAATATGTCACTAGTTGGTAAGGTCTAGTTACTTATATACCCAACATCTCTAATGTGTTTTGCCAATGTGGGACTTCATATCGTAAGTTAGGCGTCACAAATGTAGTGAATTTTCAAAGTAAGATCAATGACAGTGATTGCTCACAATTCCTAAGAAACGGCCCCAAATTTATGTCTAGTATATATCAAATACATCAATCATAGTCAATTCGCCATCTATTACATATATTAATGCACATATAGTGGCCAATATTAATGGTACTGCAGGATCAGGCACAAAATTCAACACAATGAAGTCCACAGAAAAGATCAAGACCCCACTTGCACTAGAACATCCTCCACAACCCCCTCTGGTCTCGCAACATAGTGGTCTGCATGCTGTAAAATAATTGTGATCGGCTTAGGACTTCATAAACCCAACTTTTTTGTAAAAGGATGTAGTCATATGGTTTATGTTATCCCCAATACTACATTGACCCCAGGAATGAATCTTTTAACCTATGGTTATTTTCACTTTAAAGATATCGACATATTTCAGCTTGGTCGGTAATCTAGTCTTAATTCTTACCCATTTCACTCGAGGTTCCCTTACTACAATTAATTCAAAAGTGTACACAAATCCTTATATGTCTTTTCTAGGGCATGTCCCCTGTAGTAGATTGAAGAAGCATTTTTGTGTTGTGTTAAAGACCCTGAATGAAGTTTTGAACCAACACCTCATTAGCTTAATGGTGATGTGGGTATCTTATCAATAGAAATTTGAATCTATCCTGGGCATGGTATAAATCCCCCCCCCCCTTGCTTCTAGATAAATATCTCACTCCTTAATTTTGGTGTTTTCCATGATAGAAAGAATCTAATCAAGAATTTCCACTTCCATTCAAGTAATGGAATTTATTGGTTTCAACTTCAATGACCATTTTTCTCTTCCTATAAAAGAGAAGGGAAACAAAGTAAGACTCACATAATTAGGAGATACCTTATTAGTGTGTAAGTGTCACTTTTTGTAAAAAGTTCTGAAATATGCACTTGGGGTACTTCATAAGAGATCTAGAAGATTGTTTATTGGGGTGCAAGAGTTGAATCATGTTCTTCTTAAGTTCAAATCTACCCCTAGTTATCAATTTCTGCATGCTAGAAGTAACAACGAATGTGAGGGGATTTCCACATCATGCACTATCCTAGCTTCCATTTCTATAGGGTTCTCTCATTAAAAATCAAATTGAGGTACGGGGTATTACAAAGTTGCTTGACTTCTCTAATTGAATAAGAATAATCCATGATTAATCAATGGCTCTACAAGTTCTTTGTTTGTCTCTATTATTCTTATTTAAGTCACTTGTAAAAGATAACAGCTAAGATCAAGATAGAACCTAGAAAAAATTAAGTATATAGTCATTCTAAAGTCTCCAGCAACAACGCAAAAACTTGTTGCGTCCAAATTTATACGCAAGTATATGTGGTTAAACAAGTAGTATAGTGACTCTCAAGAGCAGGGAACTCTAATAAGGCTCGCACTTCAAGTAAACTTTATAAAATTAGTGGATCCATTAGAGGGAGTGGTTTCTTTCAGCGTCAAGGACGTGTTCAAGAAGCTATGCTTATATCTGAGGGCGGTTATCCATCTCGTGGGTTCTAAAGGACAGGCCATGGTTCTCACAGTTCATAATAGTGGTTTGCAAGACGAGAAGCCTATAGTGGTTCTTCTGGATCGTCAAAATAGTCCCAAGGTCAGAGATTTTTCTTCTGTTATGGAGAGCTCGTCATATAATATGATAGTCCCTTTACAAAATGGTTATACAAGACTCTATCCTAGTTCTTCAGTTTTGACTAGGTCTCTAGTTTCTCAGGCAAATGTATGAGGTAGAGCTTAAATTGTTAGTCGAAGATGTAATCCTGGTAGGGATGCTAGTGAAGGTATGACTAATCTAGGCAGAGGTAGATTACCACTTAGGTTGGGGCCAGCATAGGAAGCCAATATTATGCATTTATGAGGAGACTTAAGTCTTAGGATTCAAATGTAGTAATTACAAGTATCATCCTTGTGAAAAATGATAAAGTTGATTTTGGGAATGTGATAGATTGTTCTAGTAATGTTTCTAGAATAGGGTAGGATAACATCTAGGATAAAAAATATCTAAATATCTAGAATATAAAGTTCCACTAGAATTTTCTTTGTAAAAGTCTCTAGAAGAATTTCTAGAACCATCCATGAAAAAGCATAAAGATGGATGGTCTTGTACATTTGTAAGCAACCCAAATCAAATAGTCTTATTCTATACCAAAGTTCTTCTATCCAAAATATTCTTTCTCCCTTCTAGCTTCCTCTTCCTTAGTTGAATCTTCCGATCTTACTTAATGATCTTGGGCTAGCAGAAGGATTCCCCAATTATACTCTTCTTTTGCTATTTTTTTTTATGGTATCAGATCCATAGCCGTAAATTGGCTAGTGGGTGTTATTTCAAGATCGGGTTGGTGGTAGGTTCAACTAGTTTATCTATATGAATTTTAGTAGTCATGTTAATGGACTGGGGATGGACTTGTTGAATCATTCCAATTACAAGGTATGGAAAACATATATGGAATAATACGTTGTGGGAGAGGATTTGTGGGATGTTTTTAATAGGAATGACACAAGTCCTCCTTCTGATGGACAGAGTTCATTGTGAAGAGGACAATCTCCTACAGTTTATTTGATCACATTATGAAGTGTAAATCAGCTCATGAGATATGGACCCTCGATCTCTTGTTCAACAGGAAGAATGAAGCTCGTCTACAGATATTGGAGAATGAATTGGCTAATTCCACTCAAGGTAACTTTTCTATAGCCGAGTACTTTTTGAAGATTAAGAAACTATGTTCTGAGATATCTTTGTTGAATCGGGAAGAGGCTATTATGGAAGCACAAATGAGAAGAATAGTCATTCGTAGACTAAAACCTGAATATATTTCATTTGTGATGTTGATTCAAGGATGTCCTCAACAGCCAACCTTGGAGGAATTTGAAAATTTATTATCATCAAAGGAATTACTAGCCAAGCAATTGGCTAGTGTGTTTGTCAAAAATAGAGAAGAAGATGCTCTTGTAGATGACAAGAGAAACTTTAAAGAAAAACCAGGAGATATGCCACAATCTCGATCCTTAGGTGGTTCACACTCACCTAGAGATTGATGAGTCTTCTAACTATTATGGTAAGAAGCATCTCAGATGTTATTGTTGTGGTGAAGTAGGACATATGAAGAAATATTGTTGATCCAAGGAGAGCAATATGGCTCAAAAAGTTGCCGAAGAAGAAGAAGTGTGGGGAAAACATTTAGTAGCTGAGCCTCGAACAATAGATGCCATGATTCCCATCAATCTTGAAAGTGATAGGATCAAATATTTAGAATATAATATAGTCGATCACTTGGAGAAGTAAGAAACTGATGTTGTCGACACTAAGCAAGAAAATTTTAAGGATTTTCCAAGTGGTGATATGCTAGCTTCCATTGAAGAAATAGAAAAAAGAAGATCCCGAACAAGCAATATCTGAAACTACATGTGTCACTGGATACCTTTACAAAGAAAGCATTGATGGAGATGTACTGAAAGTGGAAGTATTTCGTCAATCATCTGCAATATCAAGGCCAACTAATGACTTAGAGCAAATTTCAGAAGCAGATGGAGAAAGTAGAGATCAACTAGAGAAAGAAGTTTATATTAAAGTCTAAGAGTCAAACAATATGCTCTTTGAAAGCTTTGAAGCTGCCAACAAATATATCATGGAGATGATAAGAGAATATGACAGTAGATCCTATGTTGGTGTTGAGACTTCACAGGAAATTGATAGTGCTTCTCTCGATAATATAATTGTTTAGAAGTTGAGAGAAAGGTGGAGTTTGAGAACTCAAAAAGGAGATAATCTAGATGGATCAACTGATGGTGAAAATTCTTTATCATTTGAAGAAGGAAGAGGAGTCCGGAAGAAAATATTGAGATTTTCACCAAGTCGTAGCTCAAAGCTTCGTTTGAGTTCTTCCACAACAAGTGTGGGGTAGTTTCCAAAAATCACTTTAAGGGGGAGTGTGAAAAATGATAAAGTTGATTTTGGGAATGTGTTAGATTGTTCTAGTAATGTTTCTAGAATAGTGTAGGATAATATCTAGGATAAAAAGTATCTAGATATCTAGAACATAAAGTTTCACTAGAATTTTCTTTGTAGAAGTCTCTAGAAGAATTTCTAGAATCATCCATGAACAAGTATAAATATGGATGGTCTTGTACATTTGTAGGCAACCCAAATCAAATAGTCTTATTATATACCAAAGTTCTTCTATCCAAAATACTCTTTCTCCCTTCTAGCTTCCTTTTACTTAGTTGAATCTTCCGATCTTAGTTAATGATCTTGGGCTTGCAGAAAGATTCCCCAATTATACTCTTCTTCTGCTATTCTTTACAGTCCCAATCTGACAGCGACTCGTATCTATATTGTTTGATCTAGTATTTATTTTATTTTATGTATTTGACCATTTCATTGTTGGGTTTTATTTGATGTGTAATTGTATTACCATGCTTATTCATGTTTATACACCCGTGCGTGATCCCTTAGTTGTGGATCAAATTTATCAATTTTGTCTTATCACTTTGGTGGGGAGTGATACCTAGGTAGACTTGATTATTCTAGGGATGGTGGACTTTGATGCCATCTTGGGTATGTAAATTCTATCCCCTGATAATGATATTCTTGATTGTAATGCTAATTGTTGCTCTCAATTGCACAAGCAAGTGTATGTGGTTGTACAAGTAATATAGTTGCTCTTAAAAGAAGGATAACCGAACACCAAGGAATTGTACTAAATTATAATAGTCTAATTATTTAATTAATAGTATAAGAAGTGTTGGATTTTTATTTGTAAATAAAAGAACGCAAGAATTAAATAATAAGAATACCTACAATGATTTAGAAAATTTCAAGGATGCAGCATGTATAGGATATCATATATCACATCTCACGCATTAATTAACTATGGTTATCAAATTAGTGATTTAAAGGATTCATTTTCTGGTCATGATCTCTTAACCTCTAATCTCCTGCTCCAATTAGTTGTCTAACTACATGTTGAGCAGATAGGCAGACCTAATTGGCGAGCATTTATATTTCGTCCAGTTTTATAGCCAAGTTAGGTGTTCGTCTAGGCATTAATCATAAATACAAATCAACTCAATTTAATGGAAGATAAAGCTTTTTGTATCTATTAGTCTATGTACCTTAGCATCTCCTGAGTTTAAGAGTAGACAAGAGTTTTATTTTTATGGTGATCAAGCACGAAATACTAAAACAAGAATATAAAAGTAATTAAGCGAAACCAATTTTAACTCAAAACAATATATGTTCAAAAATTACCCATATATATAGCCACATAATAAGGGTTTTAGCTAATGTCTAGAAGAAAAAGAAGAAGAGGAAAAAGTATTGACAACTTTATATTTGATGTCCTATGATTTTTTTTCTGCAAAAATAAATTTAATGGGCTATTTGTAGATGTGGAAACCCTAAATAAAATAATTGAGACCAAAATAAATTGAAAAACAAAAACCAAAAGGAATTGGAATTCATGTACGCTGAACCGCCTCATAATTATAGGGGCCTTGCAAGATTCTTGAAATTTCGCTATTTGTTGTACTTTTCCTCATATAGTATTAGATTGAATTTATTTCATTAAGTTTTTTGTTTGATTTCCTTTTTTAACCTTCCATATTTAAGTAGTTTTAGCTTAAAACTTCCTCAACTTTACAACAATTTACTCCTATAAATAAAATATACACCATTTAGCACAATTCATGAAATTCATGGTCAAAAAGAGAAGATATATATAATAAATGTGAGGCAAATAATTGATTAAAATATATTTTTTTGGCCTCACATCACTAACATTGTAACCATTATCTGGTGTTCTCAGGGTTGAGTGGAAGGGTAGTAGTGGTTCTTACCCTAGAAAGGTTATTGTCGTACTCTGTTCCTAGATATTAGAAGATGAGGGTGTTTGTCTTACTTAGCTTTCATACAGCACACTAATATTAATTCACCTCCCATGGAGTCCATTTTCATGGTATAAAATTTTCTGATATATTCCCTACTGATCTTCCATGAGTTTCCCCATTAGAGACAATGACTTTGATATTGATTTGAAGACATGCACTAAACCCATCTCTATTCCCCCACATCGTATGGCCCCAGGAGATTTGAAAGAGTAGTCGGAGAACATATTTAGGGTTTTATTCTCCATAATATATTGCCTTAGGGTGCACTAGTCTTGTTTGTGAAGTAGAAATATGGGTCTATGGGGATTTGTATTGACTATATGCAGTTGAACAAGGTTTTGTGAAGAACAAGTTTCATTTTCCACGTATTATGATATGGTTGATCAGCTTCATGGGGTTGCATTGTTGTTGAAGATAGCTTTAAGGTCCACTTGTCATCAGTTAAGTATTAGGGCATTGTATGACCCTAAGACAACAGTTTTTACTATGTATTGTCATTATGAGTTCTTGGTGATTTTCTTTGAGTTGAATAATGCCCATGTAGGGTTCAGAGAGTTGATGAAAAAGGTATTTTGCCCCTATTTAGATTTCTTTATTGTATCCTTTGATGAAATTTAAGTGTACTCTTGGACAAAAGAGGATCACGTTTGCCATTTGAAAATAGTATTTCAAATGTTAAGGGAGAAAAAGTTTTATGCAAAATTCTCAAAGTGTGATTTCGTGCTTGATTCAATGGCATTCTTTGAATATGTGGTGTCTAATGAGGTTATAAGGGTGGATTCAACCAATATTAAGGCAGTTAGGGTTGGATGAGGCCTACTTCTCCTATGTAGATTCATAGTTTGGTAGGGTTAGGAGGCTACTACAAATGGCTTATGAAGGGATTCTCTACTATTACAACCCCATTAACTAGGTTTACTCGATAGAGTATGGGTTTCCAGTGTGTGGATGAGTGTGAGGAAACCTTTCAAAAGATCAAGACCTTGTTGACTCTGTCTCATGTTTTGAATCTACCTATCACAACTTAGGTGTACACCCTAGATGTAACATGGCGTACTTGACCCCTAAGGGGTCTCATACAAGCCCTTAGCATATCATAACATAAGATAATACAAAAGTGCATAAATATTTAAAACATTTTTCATACAATCAAAGTCTTTCTGAAAAATAAAGCGGAAGTCTTACAAGACTTGTCTCAGACCATCTAATACAACTTTATAAATCTTGGGACACAAACCATACAATAGTCTCATAACATGAAATAAATGCATAAAGGAAAGGTTATTAAATCCTCAATGCTATGAGGACTCACCAAGTCTTCAACTCCTTGCAATTCTAGAACCCTATCTTCAAGAATGGAACTCAAAATCACCAGACCCTACATTTGATGAGAATGTAGGAAAGATTGTGTGTTTGTACAAAAGTACTAAATATGATAGCTAGCATATGTAATATCATAACAAAAGGGTTATTCAACATAAGACATAACTCAAAAGCATAAGAGAGAATAACATCATCATAAGCATAATCTCCAACATAGACATAAGATAGACATTAGTAATCATAAAGCATAGATCCTTATACATAGTTAATACTTAGACCTTTATATCATAAGATAACCACTCCATAAGTAACCTCCAAGTATACTTACTCAATGCATGAATAAGACCCCACAATCCCATTCATGCTAAGTATCCCCTTTGGCCATTATAATCATATTTACCATCTTATGGTCTCATACTTAGCTTAATTCTCATAAATAAGAGAGTCTTCACCTTTAGTCAACATATCAAGAATGAAAACTATAGCAACAATACAAGCTACGCGTACAACATATGAGAGAAACACTTTATAATTATCTTCAAGTCATACTTGTACAATGTATGTATAAGACCCTATAATCCTACCCACACTAAGTACAACTTTAGGCCATCATACATACTCAATGGCTTGGTACTAGTCCCTCTTTACTATTTGCCACTATTCATTTAAGGTACTTCTCTACTTAGTACAAGGAAATTCATTATACATGAAGGATTGGAACTTAGACCAATTAATGCATGCTATTATTCAAGCATTTTATTATGCTAGTTCAAGCTACGTTAGAGAAGCACTATGGTTCAATCCAGGATACCATGGGAACTCCTAACTTAAGTTACCAAGCATGGTCTTTTCTTACCAACTCAAGCTATTCATGAGGGGATATTATTTCTCAACTTCAAGCTATTCTAGTCTAACATGCTTGATTCATTTTAAGTGATCAAACCTTTCAACCTAGAATCATTCTATGTGAGAGAGTCTTTCATCTTCTATCATGTTCACTATGTTTTCATGGGAATTGTCATGCCCCGAGCTACCCCCGAACGCAAACATGGAACCTAGGACCACAAGTGATCCCAAGCTAACCCTGCTGGCATGTGCATGAGCATACTAAAGAATATAAATTGTTGCGGAAGCTAAATCATATATTTAAACTCAAAAGATGGGTAATACCCATATTCTATAACTGAGATAAATAAAATCAATGAGTTAAAAAAAAGAAGTTATTAACTCAATACTGAGGTGAAACTAACTATGTCTGAAATAAGCCTCTAAACTGGACTAGAAATACTGTGAAAAGCCCCCAGCTAAATCTAGAAAAAACTAAAACAAAATGACTAAAAATTGAAATGACACACATGACTGTTGTCCTCGGAGAATGAGGACTCACCACTGAATCTGCTGAACTGGAGGTCGGGAAATCGATCTATGCGTGATTTGGATGCTGATTACCTGAACCTACATCACGAGAAGATGTAACGCACGTATGCATTGGTACCTGAAGGTACTAGCATGTAGGATATAATAAAGCTGAATAAAACATAACTAAACAAGCATAAAAGAGGGTATAATAATCTGACATGATAAACTAAATTCTGAGTTAACTGGTTGTAATGAACAATTTATAACATGTTAAAATTGAATACTGAATATAATAATAAATGGTCAATGCAGAGAGGCTGACTGATCTGTGGGAGCTACTAATAACCGATAATAAAACCACATGAGCTAAATGTGTAGTCCGATGTATACGCCCCATTGAGAGGACCCAATATACCCTGTCAAATTTATAAAGGCATGTTGGCGTGATCAATAAACTGATTGCCTACGAAGGGGACTTACAACCTACTTGGCTAGTAGTTGTGGGACTATTGGGTACGCTAAACCCTAGTCCAACTTCGTATTATGCTACTACTAATGAATTCTGTAAATTTATTGATTATGTCTGAGTTTATGTAAATACTGGATAGCTCAAAACGAACATGCAAACTGAGATTGCAACAATTTATCCATTAATTATGCATTTATAACTGAGGCATGTATATCTTAAGTGTTTGAAATATCTGACCTAGCATGTGTAATTCAAGAACTAGAGAAATACAAAGCTAGAGTTCTGAAATTCATGCAATTAACTGAATAATAACATGATAATCTTATTTGGAACATGTATTTAGTAGGTTCATGAAGTTCTATCAAAGTTCTAGGATCCCTAGGTTTAATCATGACAATAGAATCAAGAATTTGACTGAAAACGAGGGACCTAATGGGTGAAAGGAACCAACTAGTGAAGTCCCACATACCTACCAATGAAATCCACAAAAAAATGCTTAAGTTTCGGGGCTGGAACTGTTGGAGCTTGTGGCATTTTTAAACCAGGGTCATTGAGATTTTTCTCCTCTCTTAATTCTAATTTTGTAGGTTTTGATTTAATTATTTGACTTTGATATGTTTTAATTATTTTTCTAGGCTTAAGCAGACTAAAATCAGATGATTTAGGGTCAAAACGACGTAACTTAGGGTTTAAACTGAGTGGGAAAGGTTAAAAAAAACCTAGGAAAGTTATTGTCGGACCAAACGGCTGTTAAGACTGACGGTCCGTCATCTGACCGACGCCCCGTCGTTGGGTTCGTTGACTGGGCCTGTTCGACAGGCCTTTACTAAAATGGGTATAACGCTTTACTCGAAGGTCCGATTTTATCAAGATTGGTGGCTATGGAAACAAAATTCAATTATCTATTTGTGGGTAGGTCACGGGACATCTAATTCATTTTGTGATAAGAGTTATGACCATTTGAAGTTGACCCAACTGCATTTCCCCTTAAGAGTGTGTTTGGTATGAAGGAAAATATTTTCCAATTTTCTCATGTTTGGTTGGGACAAAATCTTGGAAAATGTTTTCCAACTCAACTCATTTTCTTCAAAATTAAGGAAAATGACTTCCCTTCAAAAATTGAGGAAAACATTTTCCAAAATTCTCCTCCAATTTAAAATTACACTTTTTTTTGGGAAAAACATCAATTTAAAAAAAATATTTTCAATTTTAAATTATTTTTTTTCATCTGATCCCTGACCCCTCCCCCCCCCCCCCCACCACCACCGGCCAGCCCCCACAATCCCACCCTTTCCCAAATAATTAAATTTGCTTTTAAAAAATATTTTCAACTTCAATTTTTTTATTTTTAAACTCCTACCCCGCTCCCCCGGCTATCCCCCCACCCACCCCAACCCCCCACCAAAAAATTAATTTTGTTTTTTAAAAATACTATCAACTTCAAATTTTTATTTTTTCACTCCTCCCCCCTTCCCCCATCCACTACCCCCCCCCATCCCACCCCATCCCCACCACGACCTAAAAATAATAATTTTATTTTAAAAAAATATTTTAATTTCATTAATTATTTTTTACTCTAGTAAAAATAAAAGATGTCTCTCAAAAATATTTTTCATACATACATCAAACACTAAAAATCACTTCCGGATCTACTCACCAACCAAACATGAGAAAATAAGTCCTAAATCTACTTGTTTTCCAGAAAATATTTTCTAGAAAAATATTTTCCGTGGAAAATATTTTCCTCCATACCAAACACACCCTAACTGTCTACAAATTTTCCACCTGCGGACCGTACGTCCACCTACGGACCGTGCTGGTCATCCGTAGCTCTTATCAGAGAGTGGGTGAATCTACGGACCGTCGTCTAACCTACGGACTGTCGGTCCATCCTACGGACTGTCGGTCCATCCGTCGATCAAGATTTAGCCAATTTTTCTGGGTTGAAATTTTTGGGAGTTTTTTATCTCATCGACGGTTGTGCAGGACGGACCGTTGTCTGACCTACTGACCATAATTCCGTCCTTCGGTTGCAAATGAAGATTTATCTGAAAAAACTGATTTTGGTCTATTTTGGGTATGGTGTGTTACATTATCTCCTCCTTGGGAACATTCATCTAGGGAATGAAGACTAAACTAGCTAAAATAGACGGAGAGAGCTGCAAACCCCACTACTAAACAGTGAGAACTGAGTTTCTGACTGAATTTAGTTCTGAGAACATGCAAAACTGAATGACTGAAAAACTGAAGAGGTAATATTACCTCAAGCTGGAGTGGAATCAGAAGGAAAGACGTGAAGATACTTGGATTTCATGGCTGCTTCTTCTTCCTAAGTAGCTCGCTCTACGGACGGACTCCTCTACAAAACCTTAACTGAAGTGACTTCTCTATTTCTCAATCTTCTAACCTAATGTTCTAGAATTTCAATTGGTACATCCTCATAAGAAAGACTATCTTTCACTGCCATACTCTCTAATGGCACTATAGAGGCTGGGTCACCTGCACACTTTTTCAAGAGTGAGATGTGTAAGAGCGGATATACTGCTGCTAATTCTGTTGGCAACTCTAACTCATATGCCACCTTGCCAACTTTTTCAAGATCTTGTAAGGGCATATATATCTATGACTGAGCTTCCCTTTCTTTCCAAATCTCATCACCATTTTAATAGGTGAGACCTTCAGAAAAACCCAATCATCAACTTGGAACTGTAGTTCCCTTCTCCTTATATCGGCAAAAGATTTCTGACGACTTTGGGTTGTCTTAAGTCTATCTCTAATGAGTTGCACTTTATCCATAGCATAAAGGATTAAATCTGGCCCTATCAAAGCTATTTCACCTACTTCAAACAATCCAATAGGAGATCTATATCTACGCCCATATAAAGCCTCATAAGGGGTCATGTGAATGCTAGAATGGTAGCTATTATTATAGGCGAACTCAATAAGAGGAAATTGCTCATTCCAACCACCTTTGAAATTGACCGCATAAGCTATCAACATATCCTCTAAGGTATGAATAGTACGCTCTGCCTGGACATCCGTCTATGGATGAAATGTTGTACTAAGCTTAACTTGTGTACCAATACCTTTCTGAAATGACTTCCAGAAATGAGAGGTAAACTAAAGACCTCTATCTGAGATGATAGACAAAGGACCACATGCAACCTCACAATTTCATTAATGTAGATCTTGGCATAGTCCCCTGCCGAATCTGTAGTCTTGACCGCTACAAAGTGAGAAGACTTAGTCATCCTATCAACTATCACCCAAACCGAGTCATGATGTCTGCGAGTACGAGGTAACCCTGTGATGAAATCCATATTGATCACATCCCACTTCCAAGTAGGAATATCGATCTCTTGAGTCATACCTCCTGGTTTCTCATGTTCTACATTGACTTGCAGTAATTGGGGCACTTACTCATAAAGCCTTCCATATCCCTCTTCATGCCATTCCACTAATAAACTTTCCCCAGATCACGGTACATTTTAGTGGAACATGGATGAATAGAATACCTAGAGTTATGGGCTTCTGCAAGAATATGTTGTCTCAACTCGCCCACATCAGGAACACACAATCTACCCTGGTAGCGAAGTACACCATCTCCTGCTTGGGAGAAAACCTCCACTCTCTGATTATGGACTGCACCATTAAGTTCAAGAAATATTGGATGGTTGTCTTGCTTTTCCTTAACCTCCACTACCAAACACGATTCTGCCCCATTCTGAACTGTTAAACCGCTGTCTGATATGCTCATAAGGCAAACTCCCAAGGAGCAAGCTTGTGAACATCCCTCACTAGCTCCTTCTTTTCTTCCACAACATGGGCTACACTACCCATAGATAATCTACTAAGAGAATCTACTACTACATTCTCCTTACCAGGATGGTAATGCACACTCATATCATAATCCTTAAGGAACTCAAGCCATCTCCTATAGCAAAGATTTAACTTTTTCTAGGTTAAAATGTATTGAAGGATCTTCTGGTCAGTGAACACATCTACGTGAACACCATATAAACAGTGTCCCCAGATCTTGAGTGCAAACACCACTGCTGCAAGCTCGAGGTCATGAGTTGGATACTTCTTCTCATGAACCTTAAGTTGTCTAGAGGCATCAGTTTTTCACCTTACCTCGCTTCATCAACACACAACCTAGGCCAACTCTTGATGCATCACAAAAGATCACATAACCATCTAAACCCTCTAGTAGAGTCAAGACAAGAGCTATAGTCAATCTAGTTTTCAATTCTGCAAAGCTTTTCTCATAATTATTTGACTATTGGAACTTGACCATCTTCTGAGTCAACCTAGTCAATGGTGAGTCTATGGATGAAAATCCTTCCACAAACCTTTTGTAATAACCTGCTAGACCTAAGAAACTTTTTATATCTGTAGCAGAGTTAGGTCTGGGTCATTGTTTCACTGCTTTTATCATCTGTGGATCCACTCGGATCCCTTCGCTAGATATAATGTGACCAAGGAAAGCAACGGATTGCAACCAGATCTCTAATTTACTAAACTTAGCGAATAACTGGCGATCCTTGAGAGTCTGTAAAACAATTATCGAATGACTCGCATATTCTTCCTCATTCTTAAAGTAAATGAGGATATTATCAATGAAGACGATAACGAACAAGTCCAAGTACTATTTCAACACTCTGTTCATCAAATTCATGAAAGCTGCAGGAGCATTGGTTAGTCCAAACAACATAACTAAAAATTCATAATGACCATACCGAGTTCTGAAGGTTGTTTTCGAAATGTCACTATCTCTGACTCTAAGTTGATGATAACCCAATTGAGGTCCATCTTTGAGAAATGGCTAGCAATCTGAAGTTGGTCAAACAAGTCATCAATCCTGGGGAGGGGATACTTATTCTTGATTTTGACCTTGTTCAACTATCTATAGTCAATGCACTTTCTGAGGGAACCATCTTTCTTCCTTACGAAAAACACTGGTGCACCCCATGGTGAAATATTAGGTCTGTTGAAACCTTTATCTAGAAGGTCTTTCAACTACTCTTTCAATTCCTTAAGCTCTGCTGGATCCATTCTGTAAGGAGGAATAGAAATAGGCTGAGTATCTGGAAGGAGATCAATTCCAAAGTCGATTTCCCTTTCACGAGGGACTCTGGGAAGATCTTCTGGAAATACTTCTATAAATTCAAAGACTATTGGAACTGACTCAAGAGTTGGGGTTTGAAGGCTAGAATCCTAAACCCAAACTATATTATAGAGATAACCCTTATATATCATCTTTCTGGCCTTAAGGTAAGAAATAAATTGACCCATAGGCGCTAAGATACTATCCTTTCATTTTAAGATTGGTTCATCTGGAAACTGAAAATGAACAATCCTATTTCTTAAATCGATTGAGGCATAACATAAATGTTACCAATCCATGCCTAGAATGACATCAAAGTCTACTATTTTTAACTTTGCTAGATCTGCTGAGGTGACTTTTTGAGAGACTGTGACAGGGCAAATATGTATACCCGTCTAGTTATTACTGGGTCACCGACTGGAGTAGAGACTGAGAAAGGTTCTGAGGGAGTTTCTGGACTAACACTGAATTGGAATGCTAAACTGAATTACAAAAGACAAATTCATGTATGTTGTCTTTCCATTGAGTGAACCATATGTGAGTCACATCCTTGAGTTGGCAGTATGCCAGTCTCACCTATCACTACCAGTTACTGGAATCACACCAAATATATATTTGACCTCATTAATGAACTTCTGTGGGTCCATACCAACTTGCGACCCTAAAAGCATAGGCGGATTCATCCTATTAAAATCAGAAACTCTGGTTGCCACTAATCTGTCATTTCTATTAGTAGGACTTAGAACCTTCTGATTGTTCCATGTTCTCATACTTTGATCCAAAAGATGAATTGGAGTTCTGAAATTGTGCATTTGAACTTCCTTATCTGGTACTAGAGGAACTACGTAAGCATTGCGTGCATTAGCATTCCATGTCTAAGCGCTATGAGAAGGCCTGCTCTTAAGCACTCTACGTCGAGTTAGAATGGAATTAGATTATACCTTACACACGATAAGAGTAATAAGAAGGTGAATTTTTACCAAAAACACTTCATAGCCTCCCTCTCATTTGATGTGGTGCACTTCACACCCATGAAAAAGACTCTACTTAGTGTGGTCTTTCATAAATCCTAGAACTCTTAAACCTAGTGCTCTGATACCATGTTTTTTCATGCCCCGAGCTACCGCCGAGACGTAGACACGGAACCTAGGATGACAAGTGATCCCAAGCTAACCCTGCTGGCATGTGCAAGAGCATACTCAAGAATATAAACTGTTGTGAAAGATAAATAATAAATTTTAAACTCAAAATATGGGGAATACCCATATTCTATAATTTTGATAAATGAAATCAATGATTTAATACAAAGAAGTTATTAACTCAATACTAAGCTGGAACTAAGTATGTCTAAAATAAGCCTCTAAACTGGACTAAAAATACTGGGATAAGACCCCAGCTAAATCTAGAAAAAATTGAAACTAAATAACTAAAAACTGAAATGACACTCATGAATATTGTCCTCGGAGAATAAGGACTCACCACTGAATATGTTGAACTGGAGGTCGAGAAATCGATCTATGCGTGATCTGGATATTGAGAACCTGAACCTACATCACGAGAAGATGTAGCGCACGTATGCGTCAGTACTTGAAAGGTACTGAGCTTGTAGGATAGAGTAAAGTTGAAATAAAACATAGCTGAACAAGCATAAAAACAAGTATAATAATATGACATGATAAACTAAATTATGAGCTAATTGGATGCAATGACCAATTTATAACATGCTAAATTGAATATTTAATACACTAATAAATGGTCAATGCAGAGAGCCTGACTGATCTTTTGGAGCTACTAATAACCGATAATAAAACCACATAAGCTAAATGTGGAGTCTGATGTATACGCCTCTTTGAGAGGACCCAATATACCATGCCAAAGGTATAAAGGCATATTGGCGTGATTACTAAACTGATTGCCCACAGAGGGGACTTACAACCTATTTGGCTAGTAGTTCTGGGACTATTGGGTACTAAACCCTAGTCCAACTTGGTATTATGCTACTCCTAATGAATTCTGTAAATTTACATATTATGTCTGAGTTTCTGTAAATACTGGATATCTAGAAATGAACATGTAAACTGAGAATGCAACAATTAATCCGGTAATTATGCATTTATAACTGAGGCATGGGTATCTTAAGGTTTGAAATAGCTGACCTAGCATGTGTTATTCAAGAACTAGAGAAATACAAAGCTAGGTTTCTGAAATCCATGCAATAAACTGAATAATAACATGATAATCTGATTTGGAACATGTATTTAATAGGCTCATGAAGTTCTATCAAAGTTCTAGGAACCCTAGATTTAATCAATACAATAGAATCAAGATTTTGACTAAAAATAGGGATCTAGTGGGTGAAAGGAACCCTCTAGTGAAATTCCACATACCTGGTAATGAAATCCACAAAAAAATGCTTATGTTTCGGGGCTTGAACTGCAGGAGCTTGTGGCATTTTTGAACTAGGGTTATTGAGCCTTTTCTCCTCTCTTACTTCTAATTTTGTAGGTTTTGATTTAATTATTTGACTTTGATATGCCTTAATTATTTTTCTAGGCTTAAGCTGACTAAAATAAGATGATTTAGGGTCAAAACAATGTAACTTAGGGTTTAAATGGAGTGGGAAAGGTCAAAAAGACCCATGGAAAAGTTGTTGTCGATCAAAACGACGGCCAGGACTGACGGTTCGTCATCTAACCGACTCCCCATCGTTGGTTCCATCGACTGGGCCTGTTCGACGGGCCTTTAGTAAAATGGGCATAACCTTTTACTCGGAGGACTGATTTTAGCAAGGTCGGTGGTTATGGAAAGATAATTCATGGACTATAGTTCACCTACGGACTGTGTTGGTCATCCGTAGCTCTTGTCAGAGAGTGGATGAATGGGAGTCTCGATCTACGGTCATGAACTACAGACCGTCGTCTGACCTACGGATGTTGATCTGTCCGTCGATCAAGACTTAGCCAATTTTTTCCTAGGCTAAATTTTTTGGGAGTTTCTGATCCTATCGACGGTTGTGCAAGAAGAACCGTCGTCTGACCTAAGGACTGTAAGTCCGTCCGTCGATTGCACCTACAGATTTTTCTGGAAAAAACTGATTTTTGGTCTATTTTGGCTAAGGGGTGTTACAAAAATAGTCTTCGAAACAATACATCTGCATATCATGATCATAGACACTTAACTCTTAAATCTCTACGCCTTACAATCATCTTACATACCTAGATTTCAAGGAGTTCTAATCATATGCTTTATTATTAAGAGATTCTAATCATAAATCATCATAAGGGCTCAACTTCAAGATTTACTAGTCATGATTTATAACATATACTATAATCTAATAAATTCGGGTATACATGTTTTTATTCTTGAACAATTACTATTCATATCGACAATTCTAGAAGATCAACTCTAAGTCTTCAATTTCCCTCTTTAAGACACAAACCCACATTACTTCAATTTCATCAAGTAACTAGGGTTAGCCATATAAAACACATAATATCCTCATAATAAAATTATTAACTACTAAATCAATCCAAATTGATCATTATCCACTCAATTTGATCAACATACAACACTACCCACATAACTTAAAACAATGGATTCTTGACCTAACTTGATTCCTTTTTCTTCTTTTTTACTTTCTAGAGAGAGATATTTTGTTGGAGGGAATTGAGTCTCTTTTGGTGAATTGAAATAATGATTTTGGAATCACTTAGTTAAGTTATAATATATTTATAAAGGAGGTCTAATTACTAATAAAAATACGTCACTTAATAACTAATTGACTCTAGAAAGCTTCTTTAACCCCAAACATAACCAATCTAAGACTTCACTGTCCCATCCCATGAGATCACGTCCACGGGTCGTGGGTCCACCCACGGTCTGTGATTTTCACCTATGGATGAGGTTCTGCAAGTGAATTTTTGGTGTATTTACCCAAGACCCATCACCTATGGGGCATGGGTCCATATATTGGTCGTGGTCCCCCTTCGTGGGTGAACTATTTTTGGCAGTTTTTCAGGTAGTTTCTAGGGTCCTCCTCAGGGACCCTTGGATGGTCCTTGGGGAGTCATAAATTGATGTTTTGATCTCAAACTCTTCATTTTAAGTATGGGATGTTATATCTACGAATCTAATCCCCACATCAAGCTCAAGAACCCTCACATAATTCTCTAGTTTAGCCTACTGTGGGTTTTATTGTGTAATTTAATGCCACATGTAATAGCTTAGATGGTGTGTAGATATTGTAGGGGAAGGTGATTTCTTATGCTTCTAGACAGTTAAAGACCCATGAGAAGAATTACCCTATTCATGACTTAGAGTTGGCGGTTGTGGTCTTTGTGCTAAAGGGTTGGCATCACTACTTGTATGGTGTGCATTGAGAGGTATTCACCAATCATAGGAGTTTTCAATATATCTTCAATCAAAGGAATCAGAACTTGAGGCAGCATATATGGTTTGACTTGTTGAAGGATTATGTCATTATTATTCTATATCACCAGGGAAGGTCAATGTGGCAGAAGATGCATTGATTAGGAGGACTTCTAGCCTGGGGAGTCTTGCCTTGATAAGAGTTGAGGATAGACCAATGGATAGGGATAATCAAAGGTTAGACAATATTGTCCCATTGTAGATCTTAGAGGATAGTGGTGTCATTTATTGTCACGGCCCAGGGGTAGCCCCTAGACAAAACATGGCACATAATACCCCTAAAGGCACTATGTAAGCCACTTAGCATATCATAACATAAATCATTATAAAAAATAAGAGTAAAAACACATTTAAGTCCAAAAGTTTCATAAAATCAAAGTGGAAGTCTAGACTTGTCACAGTTAGCCATCTAATACAATCGAAGTCTCAAATAGGGTTAAATCCCTTACAACATAAATCTGAAAGTCTAGTACAATGAAGAAAGGGTCTAAAAAGAAAGTCAAATGACATGTCCCTTCCTCGAATCATGAGGACTCATCAAAAGTGAGGAGAATAGTTGAATCCAAGATTTATCAAAGGAAGATTACCTCAAACATCGGACCCTATACTTTGAAGATAAAATGTAGAAGAAATAAGGGATAGTACAAAACTGCACTAAGTATGATAGTCATGCATAAAATACTTGAAAAAATGCTAAAAGGGGCAGTTAGTTAAATTCATGCAATTTGTAAGTTAAAACATCATTTAGAGGATAATATTGGTAAATAAGTAATAAGCATCTGAAATACATAAATTCTCACATAATAAGAGAAACATACCATTTGTACCCTCAAAACATACTTGTGCAATGCTTGAACAAGACCCCATAATCCTACCCATGCTAAGTAAGTTTATTGAGTAACCATCATTCATCGTTCATGTTCATCCTCAATTCTTGTCATGGTGGGCATTAGCCTTAACTGACATAGACTATGTTAGATTACCATGGAATCCGGTGTCACGGCATGCCCCACACAAGAAAAGAGATATCATACTTGTCTAAGGTAGAAATAACATGCACTAGTTTTTAGGTGGATCTTCTAACTAAAAAACCTATAGGGGCATGGGATACAGAGATTACTACTAGAAACCCCAACCTTACTTGACGGGGGAGCTTCCATCTCATGATATTACCTTTAGAAACTCGACCTTACTTAACAATAGAGCTTCTATATCATATTCAATATTCACTTGGTGCTAAGCATTACTTCCCACAATTTCATGTTAAGTCTTGTATTAAATTCATATGCATGGAAGAGTGCCTTGACATTCGATCCAACACAATTTATACTGTAGCTCATAGATTGAATATGTGAGAATGACCTTGCAACCTTAGAATCATGATATTGTTATAAAACCTTTCACATCATGTTCATTATGTGTTAATGAGAATAGCCTTTCAATTAACACAATATTTAGGTTATAACCATGTTCATGAAGTATACACAAGAAGTCCACAATTTTGGCGTAATTCTCATGTATTCCTCTTGGATCAAGTATCACCTTCAACCAACCACATCTAAGGTAACTATATTAAACATAGATAATAACATGATTCAAAAAACTAAACTACTATAAACACTATTTTGTAGTATTCACCTTACTACAATTTACCCACATCACAAAGTCATAAATTAGGGATATGGGGGTTTCATGGATTCATTGGAGATTTTATCATAAAACATAATAAAAAAACAACAATTCAATCCTAATATAAGATAATCAGTCATTAAAAATATTTTTAGAAAAAATCCATGACTTGGAGTGAATACCCTATCTTTTAGGGAATATCCTACATTGAAATTGAGAGTTAAAGGACTCCTTGGATGAAAGTTATCCATGAATCAAGTACAACCATACCTTAATTTCATAAATCCAAACAATTTGTGTGAAATTTCCTCTAATTCAATCCCTAGTTTGATCTTCTTTTTCTTCTCCTTGGGTTTCTAAAGAGAAGATTTTGGGGAAAGTTTGTTTTGATTTGGGTAATTGGGATTTTTATGAAGTGAATGGGTTAGTTAATGACTTGAAAAGTATTATATAGGTTCATTAAAAAAATAAAAAAAATGACCCTACATTAAACTAACTTAATTAGGAATTACAGAAAACCCCTTACATTGGTCGAACCTTGGGCAGATTGCAGTCACGAACCACGACCTAGCACACACAGTTCGTGAGTGGGTCTATGGGAATCATGCAGGTCTGTAGGTGGTGTTCTGCATATCCCCTTTTGGATTTTGACCTACGAGCCTCCCCCACGAGGCTTGGATGGACCTACGCTGCATAGGTCCCATCCTTTGTTTTTATCTTTGGGTAGCATTGGTAGTTTTTGGGGATAGGTTTTAGGGTCCTCTTCAAGAGCCCTTGGTTGGTCCTTGGGGAGTCGTACCTTAAATTTAACCTCTAAACCCCTCATCCTAAGTAAGAGAAGACATTATACGGTTCTCCCCCACACATCAAACTCTAAAACTCTCATATAAGGATCTAGTTTAACCTACTATTTTTCCGGTTGTTACAGTGTCTCCCCTTGGGAACATTCCTCCTCGAATGAAGATCTAGACACCTTAAGGGATTAAAGACTCAACATTAGCAGTCCATCATGCATTAAACATCAAAATAATGAAAATTTTAAAACAGTAAACATCCATTCCATATCAAAACATAATCAAGGCAATACAAGGGAGTAGGAACTACTTCTAACAAAATCAAGGAAATACAAGTAGTAGGAACAACTTCTAACAACTCATTATGCATGAAACTCAATATTTTACATATTCATAGAAGGAAATACATTCTACAACCCAAATCATGCTAAACAAAATAGCATGGAGCCAATATGCAATTTCTCTCAAAAGCATACTAAAGTATGTCATCAACTCATCCTGTGAGGCTAAATAGGCAATTCATACAAAATATACAGCAACATAAGGAACATAAATCTTAAAAACTCCTTTTCTCACTAAAAATGAAGTTAATCAATAACATGCATCACATTAGGAAATCATGGAAAAGATCATACAATACATATGATTTTCGAAACCCTAAGATTCAAGAGGAACTAATTTCCTTAAGCTTGAATAGGAGAAGAAGGAGGGAGATGAGGATATCGCGACTTCATATCGACCTCAGCCTCCCAAGTAGCACTCTCAAATAGATGATTTCTCCATAAAACCTTTACAGAAGCTACTTCCTTGAATCTCAATGACTTGTTGGTCAAGGGTATCTACTGGAACCTCTTCATAGTAAATACTTTCATCAACTCGCAACCCTTCTAGAGGAATAATGGATACAGTATATCCAATACACTTTTCAAGAATTAAAACATGAAATACCAGATGATTCGGTACCAACTCATTTGGCAAGTCCAATTCATAAGCAACTTTCCTGATCGCTTCAAAACTTAATATAAGCCCATATAACGGGGAGTAAGTTTCCCTTTATTTCCAAACCTCATCACACCCTTCATGAGTGGGATTTTTAAATAGACCCAATCACTGACTTCATATTATAGTTCCCTTCTCCTTACATTGGCATAAGACTATTTCCTACTTTGAGTCATTCTCAACCTCTCCCTAATGAGCCAGACTTTCTCAATAGCTTCATAAACCAATTCGGAACTAATAAGAGCAATTTCACCTACCTCAAACCAATCAAATAGAGACCTACATCTCTTACCACACAAGGCTTCAAAAGGAGTCATACCGGTACTTGAGTGGTGATTGTTATTATAGGCAAACTCTACCAAGGGCAGTGGTCATCCCAATTACATTTGAAATATATGACACAAGCCCTCAACATATCCTCTAATGTTTGAATGGTGTGTTCTGCTTGAACATCCTTTTGAGGTTGAAAAATAGTGCTAAGATTCAGCTTGGCACCAAGCCCTTTTTGGAATGACTTTCAAAAGTGTGAAGTAAATTGAGGACCCGGATCTGAAATAATAGATAAAGGAAATCCTTGTAACTTAATTATCTCCCTTATATACAAATTAGGAGTATTCTGCTGAAAGGGAAACATTGACGGGAATAAAGTGGGCTGATTTTTTCATTATATCAACAATGACCCAAATAGAATTTATGTTGCCTCTGAGTATGAGGCAGACCCACAATAAAATCCATGTTCACATCTTTCCACTTCCAAGTAGGAATAGAAATATTTGTGATAAGCCTCTCAGTCTTTGGTGCTCAACCTTAACTTGTTGACAATTATGACATTTGGCTACAAATTCTGTAAAATCTCTCTTCATACCATTCCACCAAAAGACTTCTCATACCTCAAGGTATATCTTGGTGGCTCTCAAATGAATAGAATACCGAGAACTATGAGCCTTGTCTAAAATTTTCTCCCTTAACCCATCAACACCTGGAACACATAATCGACCTTGGTACCTAAGTACGACATCTCCCTCCCCTCCCCCGAGAGAAAGCCTCAACGGACTTGTTGAGTACCAATTCTTTCAATTTAACTAATATAGGATCAAGTTCTTGTTTATACTTCACATCCATCACAAAGAATGATTTGGAGACATTATCAACAATGACACCACCCTTGGTAGAATCCATTAGTTGAACAACCTAGACGAGCCAACCTATGCACATTGCAGACTAATTCTTTCTTTTAATCCTCTATATGAGCCACACTACCCATGGATAATCTACTAAATGCATCCGCTACAACATTAATGTCATCGGGCGTCAGTTAATCCAAATGACATCACAAGGAATTCATAATTCCCATACTTAGTTTGGAAATCTGTCTTGGGTATATCATACCCTCTCACCCTAAGTTGGTGGCAGACCGACCAGATGTCAATTTTTTTTGAAGTTACTAGCCCATTGGATTTGACCAAATAAGTTACTGATTATCAAAAAGTGATAATTATTCTTAAAGGTCACTTTTTTCAATTGGCGATAGTCAATGCACATTCTAAGAGACCCATCTTTATTTTTAACAAATAACACCGGAGCACCCAATAGAGAGATACTCAATCGGATAAAGACCTTATATAAGGAATCTTTCTATTGTTTTTTTAACTCTTTCAACTCGGCCAGAGCCTTTCTATAAGGAGAAATGGAGGTAGGTTGTGTATCCGGCAAAAGGTCAATGCCAAAATCTATTTCCCACTGGGGAGGAATGCTGGGCAAGTCATCAAGAAAGACACCAGAAATTCATTCACCACGAGGACCGACTCTAGAGAAGGGGATTCAGACTAACATCTATCCTCCTATTAGAGATCATTTTCCTATCTTTAAGATAAGAAACAAATTGACCTCTAGGGATTGAATTTCCCACTTCAACTCTAAAATAGGCTCATTTGGAAATTGGAATTTGACCACCTGAGTCCTACAATCTACAAAGGCATAATACGCATGCAACCAATCCATACCCAAAATCACATCAAATTCTAACATGTCTAACGCTACCAAATCTACCAAAGTGACTTTATATATATACACATATACACATCAATATTAAAACTTGTAACATATTGATCACTATGTTTGGGGAGCTCTCTTCATCTTCTCAAAATCGAAGAGGATAAAAGCGGTTTTGCTTTTGGGTATTCGAGTCAAAACCACTTAGAAGGGCTTGTTTGGATTCTCTCCCCTTGTGTGTAAGTGTTGGGAAATTTAAAATTGATGACCACTTTTTCCATATCCATAACACACATCAGTGTCAGCTAATCACTTGCCATTATGATTTTTTCCATATTTTGTATAAGTTGGCTTAATCTTATAAGAACTACCACTATAACCCTCCTTGAGGTTTAGGTTTAAGCACCCTATCCTTGTTTACCATTGGGTAAGCACTAGAATAACCTATCTTGGGAAGCCTGTGTTTGAACCTTTGTCGCCCTTGTCCATCTAACCTAGCATTGGAGAAGTTTGCATCACCGGTTCTAGACCTCTTTATCTCCCTATTAGTTTTCTTGATATTTTTCTTTTCAATTTGTTCTACATGGACCATAAGACTTGAAACATTCATTTTGTGATAATCATTTTCGAATAACATTCATTGAATACCAAGTCGGACACAATCATCACAAATTTATTCATTCTAGCCCTCGAGTCTGCCACCATGGTTAGAGCATACGTGGATAGTTGAGTGAACTTTAGGGTTTACTCGTTCACACTCATACCCCTTTGTCTAAGGTTTATAAACTCATGCATTTTTCATTCCCTCAACTAGAGGGGAAAGAACCTATCAAGAAACTCCAATTTAAATTATCCCAATCTTATTGGTCCCGCTCCAACGGATTTCTCACCCTTCCACTGATCATTCCAAACTTGAAACACCCTTTAATTGGTAGGCATCCGGCTCCTCCTTCTTCTTTGAAGACACCTCTATAGCATGAAGCACTTTGGAAACCTCATCGATATATCTTTGGGGATCCTCCTCCACTTTTGATCCAAGAAACTCGGGAGGATTCATTCTTGTAAAATCCCTTAATCTAGAAATCATGGATTTCCCATTAGGTTTCATATAGGGCCCAACATATCTATTAGCTTGAGTCTTCATAACTTGATCTTGAGTTGTCACGGTTTGAGATTGAGCCATCATGGCTTGATTTAACGTTTGGATAGTAGATCTAAACTCCTTAGAGTCACATTTTAGCAACGGGAACAACCAGAGCTTGATTGACTTGAGTCACATCTTCTATAATTTCAACATTCACCCTTCGTGTATTAATTTCCTGAAGGACTTCTATATAGTTAAAATCTTAGGCATGACACAAGAATAATGAAAGAGGTGACATTTCCTAAACATCTTATAGCCTCTTTCACATAAATATGGTGTGATTCACACTCATGAACAAGACTCTACTATATGTAGCTTATAAGACATTGTCTTAGAATCATTTAAACATTTTGTTCTTATTACCAAGTTTGTCGTGACCCAAGGGTACCCTTAAATGTAACATGACACATAATACCCTTAAAGAAACTATACAAGCCACTTAGCATATCATAACATAAAGCATTATAACAATAAGAGTAAAAACATATTTAAGTCCAAAAATTTCATTAAGGCAAAGATGAAGTCTAGACTTGTCTCAATAATCCATCTAATACAATCAAATTTTCAAATAGGGCCACAGCTCAAACAACATAAATTCGAACACCTAGTACTATAACAAAAGGAACTACAAAAAGAAGTCAAATGACATGTCTCATCCTTGAATCATGAGGGATGACCACAAGCAAGGAGAAAAGTCGAATCAAAGCTTCTATCAAAGGAAAATTACCTCAAACACCGGACTTCACACTTTGTAAAAAAATGTAGAAGAAATTTGGGTTAGTACAAAATGCGCTAAGTATATAGTCATGCATAAAATACTTCAAAACATGCTAAAAAGGAAAATTTATTTAAATGCATGAAATTTGTAAGTTAAAACATTATTTAGAGGATAATATAGGATCATAAGTCATAAACATGTGAATTACATAAATTCTAACATCATAAGAGAAACATACATTTTGTACCCTCAAAACATAATTGTGCAATGCTTGAACAATGCCTCATAATCCTACCCAAGCTAAGTAATTTTATTGAGTAATCATCATTTGTAATTCATGTTCATGTTCATGTTCAATTCTTGTCATGGTGGGAATCATCCTTAAACGAGATAGACCATGTGAGCTTACCATCGAAACCGGTGTCATGCTCTGCACTAAAAAGGAGGGTCCTACTTTCCTAAGGTAGAAACTAGCATGTATTAACTTTTAGGTGGATCCACTAGCTAAATAACCTATGGGGGCACATAGTAATGTGATATGGATATTGTTACTAGAAACCCCAATCTTACCTAACGGGTGATCCATCTCATGAGATTACCTTTAGAAACCCGACCTTACTTAACAATAGAGCTTCTTATCATATTCAATATCCACTCGGTGCTAAGAATTATTTCCCACAATTTCATTTTTAGTCTTGTATTATGTTCATATGCATGGAAGAGTGTCTTGACATTCCATACAACACCAATTCATATCATAGCTCATAGATTGAATAGGTGAGAATAACCTTTCAACCTTAGAATCATTATATTGTGAGAAAACCTTTCACATCAAGTCAACTATGTGTTCATGAGAATGGTCTTTCAATTGATACAATAATTAGGTTATAACCATGTTCATAAAGTATACATAAGAAATCCACAATTTTGGCATAATTCTCATGTATTACCCCTCTTGGTTTAAGGAACACATTTAACCAACCACATCTAGGGTTACTAAATTAAGCATTGATAATAACATGATTCAAATAACTAAATTAATATCATAGTATTCATCTTACTAGATTTAACCCATATCACAAAGTCATAAATTAGAGAGATGGGGTTTTCATGGATCCATAGGAGATTTTATCATAAAACAACAATACAATCATAATAAGATAATTAAATCATTAAAAATGTTTTTAGAAATAATCCATGACTTGGAGCAAAAACCTAGCTTTTAGGGAACTTTCTACTTTGAAATTGAGAGTTTGAGGACTCCATGGGTGAAAGTTATTCATGAATCAAAGACTAACATACCTTATATGAAGAAATCAAACTAATTCATCTGAAAAAGGCCTCTACTTCAATCCCTAGTTTGATCTTCTTCATCTTGCTTGGGGTTCTAGAGAGAAGATTTTGAGGAAATTTTGCTTTGATTTGGATTCTTAGGATTTTTATGAAGTGAATGGGTTAGTTAATGACTTAAAAGTCCTTATATAGTCCATTAAAACAATATTAAACGACCTACATTAAACTAACTTAATTAGGAATTTATGTAATAAACCTTACCTTGGTCGAACCTTGGGCAAATTGTAGGCACAACCCACGACCTAGGACCCACGGTCCGTGAATGGATCTATGAGGCATCCATCAGGTCCGTAGGTTGTGGTTTGCAGCTTCCCTTTTGGGTTCTTGACCCACGAGCCTCCCCCACGAGGTGTGGATGGACCTACGCCCTATAGGTCCCATCCGTGGTTCCTAACTTGGGGCAACTTTGGTAGTTTTTGTGGCTAGGATTTAGGGTCCTCCTCAAGGATTTGTGGTTGGTCCTTGGGGAGTCGTACCTTTTCACTTAACCCCTAAACCCATCTTTCTATATACATGAAGCCATTTTATGATTCTCCCCCAGACATCAAACTCTCGCATAAGGCTCTAATTTCACCTACTAGTTTTTCAGGTGTTACATTTCTTTTGTAAAGATCTTGCCTTTTTTGATTTACCGTAGTATAGAGAGGTTTGATTATGAGAGTTTTTGCATTATTTGAGACAAGGTGTATAGGGGTGAAGTTGAGGAAGATAAAACACTTGATTCAGATAAAGTTTTGAGGATTGAGTATATAGGATCTGTGTCCCCAAATTTAGTAAGTTTGTCAGATTGATCTTGGAGGAGTCTCATTTCTCCAAATACTATATTCATTTTGGAGCGGACAAAATGTACCACAATTTTCATAAGTATTTTTGGTGGTGTAGTATGAAGATGGACATTGTTGATCTTGTAGTGAGGCGCTAGACTTGCCAACATATCAGGTGTGAGCATCAGTGATTTAATGGTGTGCCTTTGAGGATGCCCACTTCTACATGGAATTGGGAGTGTATCACCATGGACTTCATAATAGGTTTGCCTACCACTATGGGTAGTTATGACTGGATTTGGGTGGTAATTGATAGTTCTAGTTACGTTACACGAGGTACCTATTTCTAGTTTTTCTGATTGAGATTCTCTCTTTACTTATAACTTTGAGAGGGCCTTACAACATGGTTTGGTTACTCAATAATACATTAGTACCAATTTTCACCCTCGAAAGATGAACACTCTAGGAATAAAATAGATATTAGAGGAAATGAATCAGTATATGTGATTGAGTTTCGAGCTCATTGGGATCAATTTTTGCCCTAAGTGGAATTTTCTTACAACAATAATTATCATTCTATCATTCAAATGTCTTTATTGGAGGTGTTGTATGGTAGGACATGTAGCTCTCTGATTAAATGGTTTAGTGTCATCGAGATAGATTTATTGGGTACAAACTTTCTTAGATATGTTATAGAGTAGGTTGTTGAAATCCATAGTTGACATAAGAGTTATGCAGATAGGTGGGTTTGAGCATTGGAATTTTGGGTGACCATGTTTATCTCAAGCTATCACCTATGAAGGATGTGATGAGGTTTGGGAAGAAGGGAAAGCTTAGACATAGATTCATTGGCCCCTTTTATGTTTTAGGATGCATAGGAGAGGTGGCCCTTAGCCTTGCCACCTAACCTGTTAGTTCCACATCGAGTTTTTCATGTTTCTGTGCTTCAAAAATAAGTACCAAATAAGTCACAGTCATTCGAGGAGGAGCCTATAAACATCTTGGATATGTTGGTTCAAAATTTAAGGATATAGAAGATAGATATAGTTGAGGTGTAGTGGAGGTACTATTCGGTAGGAGAGGTGACTAGCGAGATAAAGTCCAACATGTGTGCCAGATATCCTCAACTTTTTTAAGCTTTATGTACTTTCTTTTACTTTATGCTCGAGGATGAAACTACTTTAAGTGTTGATAATATAATGACCGTAGCGGCCATTTTTGAAAATTTTCAAAAAAAATACCATTTTACTTGTCTTGATAGTTGCCCCTAGTCATGCTTGATCAGCTTACTAAGTTTTTTATAAGTGTAATTGAAAAGTGGTGAGTTTTTTATGTTTTTGAGGTGGAGATTTAAAGATAATGAAATTGGTTTTTGGTAATAACAGAAGTTTTAAGTCTTGGAATGGGATTTTGTTGGTTTCATAAGATCTATAGTACAAAATTTGGTATACGAGTGTCGTCGTTTTTTGTATCTAAGTTGGTTAGTGGATTGAACCCTTAAGTTGAATCTATAAGGTATATTTAAACTATGAGTTGACTTTGGTCAATATTCAGACGCTTAGATCGGATTTCCAAATATTCCATTAGATTTAGGGGATGGTTATAGGCCTAGGTGAGGTCATGCTTGAATATTCAAAAGTTATGAGGGCTATTTGATATTTTTATTGTAAATGTCACGTCCGGAGACTACCCCCTTGAAGTAACATGGGACCTAGAATCATGAGTGACCCCAAGCTAACCCTGAATCTTGCGTTTCATAAACATACTAGAAAATAGCTAAGTAAAATGAACTAATGCAGAAACTAAATCAATAAATATATGATGTGGGGATAAAAACCAAATAGTTTGAATATAAAGATACTAAGAGTTTAGTGATAACTTAAACAACAACTTAATAATTCGCGCTGGATCTACTACTATGTTTGAAAGCCTTTAACTGAGTTGAGTTGTTGGGACATGCCTCCAAGATAACTCTAACAAAACTGAAAAGTAAATATAAAGGCTAGAATGAAAGCATGTATATTGTCCTCGAAATATGAGGACTCACCACTAAGGACACTACATGCGGACCAAGAATCGATAAAGCATGATTTGGATGCGAGTACCTGAACCTACATCATGAAAGGATGTAGAACAGAGCATGCATCAATACTTGGAATGTATTAAACATGTAGTTATAGATACGAAGATGCACAACATATATAAGTTTAACAAAGTATAATTGAGCAAGAATGTAAATACCGAAAAATAATATCAATCATGAAAATAACATGTTAACTGAATGTTGATGTTTATAATGAAAATTTAGTCAAATACACTGAGAGTTTGAATGTGGGAGCTACTATTAACCGACATAAAGCCACGTGAGCTAAACGTGGAGTCCGATGTATAGACCTCATCTAGAGGACTCAATATACCTTGCAAGAAGTATAAAGGCATGATTGGTGTGATCACTAAATCTGATGCCCAAAAGAGGGGACTTATAATTCTAAGAGGGCATGTAGTTCTAGGACTATGAGTGTGTGTGGAACCCTAGTGCAAGTCGGTGATAAGTTTACTCCAAATTGAATATGTATATGACTTAAACGTGATGGAAAATACTGAATAGCTCAACATACTGACATGCTAATTGAGAAGGAAACATTTATATACTGATAATGTGACATTCAAAATCTAAAGCATGACTATTTGTTTAACTGACCTTACAAGTGTTTTTTATGAACTAAGAGAATTTATACAAACTAGGGTTCTAACTTTCATATAGGAAAATAAGCAAACTTTCCAAGAAAATATATTATTTCGATCAAAGATACTATAAAAACTAAATCACAACGAAACTCCAAGATTTAAGAAACCCTAGGTCTTAAACAAGGTATCGAGAATCAAAAAACTGACTGAATTCTAGGGACCTAGTGGATGAAAGGAACCCACTAGTGAAATTTAACATATGTGATGACAAAATCTACGGAAAAATCCTTCGATTTCAGGGTTGAAACTTGAAGAAAATGTTTGCTCTTGAGGGACTGGTCAACTTTCCACTTCTTTTTTGCTCCAAATATGGATGATTTTTTGGAGAATAAGGGTTATGGGTAAGTCTGACTAAGTAATTTGGCTTAGAATAGGTAAAATGACATAGTTTAGGCATTAAACAATGTATTTTAGATTCCCAATGCATATGGGAAAAGACCCAAACAGACCTGACTTAAAAGCCGACGAGGGCCGACCAAGATCCACAAACGGACCATCAAAGGGACCACGTCCTGACAAGTGTGTCGTGGTTCATGGGTCAGTGTCTACTGGTTGTGGCACTCACATCTACAGTCAAAATCATAGATTGTGAGGGTCATCGTTGTTCTTCACTTGGGTTATGGGGTCTAGTAGCTTAGAATGATAGACCATCCACGGTCCATCATCAAGACCACTGCCCTGGATGGACTGTGGTCCGTCACGCTTGGCTGGGTGTGAACCACGATAAGGTCAATAAATCGTGGATCCTTTCACGGTCCATGAACCCTTCCTTTGTTCACCAAAATTCCTATTGTTCAGGTCTGATATGTCTAAGGTGTTACAGTAAAACTAGTTTATTGCGACTTTCATGGGTTTTGGATCAAAGAAGCCTCAAATATCCATGTTTCAATACTTATGTAGAGACCAAAATGTCGAGTCTAGTTGGTTGCATATATGGTTTCTAATTTCTATAATCATGGTTATGAAAAATCTTGGTGTCTATTTGCTTATTTTCTTAAGTCTTTTGATTTGCTGGTGTTGTGTTCTCATGCATGTTAAGTTGTTCATCGCGATCATGAGGTTGATCCTCGTGATCACGAAGCTCTTCATTTGTTGTGCATTGGGATTTCACAAATTGTTATCATGATTGAGTGGCATTATTTTTCCTAATCATCGTAATCATGTGGCTTGTTTCATGATCACAATGGTCAATTAAATGAGTTGACCAATGTTACTTATCTTGATCGCGAGGCTTTGGTTCACAATTGCAATAAGCAATTTTTTACATGAACAATGTTTATTTCCCAAAAGTCGGGTTTCAACTCTATTTGAACATTTTTGAACATTTATAGCTCAATTGAGTTGATTTCAAAGTTATTTTTTGAGATTCTTTGATTGGGTGACAATTATTAACTCTCCATCTCTATTACCCACTAATTATTTCATGATTTTATGGTTAACCATTGTTTTTTATTCTTAACTTTAAAGCTTTTTATAAGAACTTAAGGTTTATGAAAATGGTGGCATGTGATTTGTTTTAACTCATTTTTATATTATGGTTCTCACTATTGAGTTCCAAAACTTTTGGGTAACGTGAATCGATACAAATTTCTAAATTTAACCCTAATTATCATAAAAGGGTGTTTGGGCCAATTTGGCCTCGATTTTCATAATCATTGATATGGGTTTTTTTTGTTTTTGAATTCTCATTGTGATTTCATGTTTGGTTAGATTGTGTTGAATTGAAGACCTATCAGTGACAAAAGGTTCAAGTATCGGGTTGATTGTTTGTGTGATTGAGGAAAATGGACCTTTTGACTCCTTGTTAAGTGTATTGAGCTTTGTATGTCATTGCGCAATTGGAACTAATGGGAATTGGTGAAGGGTTCATATGTCTTATGTATTACCAAATGATGAACGATTCTTATGATGATATCTTGGGGTAAAAGAAGAATCTTGTTGGTTTGTGATACAAATTATACCATGGATATTTGTATGATTATTTTAATTCACTTTGTTGAAGTTCCTTGGTTAACTAAGATTTGTTTTTAATGTTGGAGTATCATCCTTACATTGAGCATTTGTACATTCCAATTTGCATTTGTTCTAAGGCACTATTATGATAAGTATTATGTGATTTTATAATATATATATATATATATATATATATATATATATATATATATATATATATATATAGGGAACTAAAGAGGATGTACCATTTTGTGGGTCGTGTTGCACGTCGTGATTAGTATTATGATTTAAGGGACATGTCCCACACCATGACCAATTCTCTTATATTGAGGGTCGTGTGGCACACCATTATGGATGCATGGATAGATATGCCCCCCATGGGTCTCAGTCTAAGTTACAATGGGTGTTCACTATTAAGAATGACATGCATAATCCTATATGACATTGCACTTCATTTGATTATTATCAGTTACAATCGATGATATGTTATTGTGGTTATGGTATTGCGAAAGTATGTGGTGATATGACTTTAAGTGTTAAGGTTTTATGTGTGATGTTTCATATGTGCTTTATTCCTAAAGAGTGAGAATTGTTAGGTTGAGCTGATTGACTCTTGCACGTTTTACTTGTTGAGGTTGGATGGTGTGGTTTGAGTAATAGTATTCAATATCGATTTACTTAGTGTTATTTAGGTTTTGTTGATGGGTACAATTATTTGTTGGTACTCATTCCCTTTCTTCTTCTCTTGTGTAGGTTACGAGCTTGGATCATCATAATTACTCCTTCTCTTATTCTAATTCTGAGCTTATCGTTGGGAGTTTCTGAGGTAGTTGTTTGTCATTCTGGTAGACACCTCTTACTCTATTATTAGGTTCTTTTTTTGTTTTAGAAACAAAGACATTCATACTTGAATTTCTTTTGAAATTTGTTGTAATATATTAGAAGTTTGTACACATGACACCAGGTTTTAGGGGTTTATTGAGTTATGTTATGTCTTTCCGCATTATCAAAGTTAAAGTATTCCTCTATTATTCGTTTGTTAGGTTTTAGGTAGACTTATTTTAGTGGGATAAGGCAGGTCCGTCACACTCATTTTTTGGGTCATTCCAATACGGACTCCACTGGTCCAAACATGTTAAGGACTGAATTTTGATCCCAGCTCTCGATACGGAGAAGAAGCGCAGTTGGGTTCCTTCTTCTCCGAGCATCCTTTAGCCTTACTTATGACTTGTATGCATAGCTATAAACTTCAGTCTCTCCTTCATTTCATTTCTTCCCATTTTAGTACTTTTTCCACGCACTTTCCATCCTACATACACATTATCATATTTGTTAGCAAAATAACATAAACAAGACCGAAACACAACAATCTTAACCAATTTTATTCTCAAATTTCTCACTTATATTAGCTTCACTTGGATTTTAAGCATATAGATATGCCCAGGATCAACAGTTTGTGGTCAGGGTGCATTTATCTTATCCACGGTTTGAGGTATAGGCACATTTATCCTAGCTACAGTTCGAGGTGAGGGTGCATTTCTAGTAGCCATAGTTTTGAATCCGGGAAAACTTCTATGAGTCAGGTTTGAGTCATGACATCTTGATTCTATTGGGTCCTTTTGGGTGTCTTCTTCAAATCCTAATCATCTAATCACAATTTTGAATCGTCCAACGACAATTTAGGCTACTCTTACATCAAATCCACTATCATTTTTCTTCGCCCAATCTAAAACTTGTGGATTTAGATTGAGGTGTGAAAGATTTAGTTATCTTTAACTTTAAAAAATCGAATTTTATTCTTAGAAATAAAGAAATTCCTCCTGATATGAAGCAATTTCTCCTTTATGAACTTTACACGTGGTGTATATAAATTAGCCAGGCTAGTGGGTTATATAAAAGAATAGTTTTAGAAAAAAAACTGCTCTCACAACAATCCAATATTTTTACATAGCAACCATATTATTCTGAAAAGACAATTAATAAAAGGAAAAAAGAAAAAGGTAAGTTAACAATAATTAGGAAATTATTTTAAGTAGAATACTTTTTCCCTAAAGCTCTAAAAGAAGATAAATGGAAAGTAGAAAATTTTACCAAACATCAAATGCACTAAGATTTGAGAATTCTTTCCCAAGTATATGAAGAAGAAAGGAAAAAATCATTTATTACAAATACTAAATTAATAATATTTCAGAGAAAATATATATATATATATATATATATATATTACTTGTAATATATTCACCAAAAATCTTGTCCTAAATGAAGAAATATATACTAAAACTGTTTTAATATTTTTGAAACACAATACATATAAATATTTTTTTTAATCAATAAATGTTAACCTCACATTTTTGTGAGCCTCTTCCAGATAGAATTGTTGCATCCTTTGTAGTTGGAAAAAATTCTAACTTCACATCCCAACATGAAATGGTCATTCTACATTTTTCTGACCAACCTTCTCCTGGAAAATATTTAACCCAACCAAGAATTTTTACATTTACAAACATTGGTAATTTTGAATTCCAACTTCTTGAAATGGCTCCATGAACATATTCATCAGTAGGTATTCCAACAGAAGCAAATGTTGCATCAACAAGTTTTGTATTATTTATTCCTTGGTAGAACCCTGGTAACGTTGTCGCGGAGATAATATTATTTTCGTATAAAATTATGATGACAGAATTCTCATAATAAAAGTCCTTTGTTAATTTCGATTTGTAGCTACGATTGTTAACCATCATGGTAATTTTCCAATTGCCATTAAATTGCATATTTGATACATTTAATAAAGAACATGGAACCTCTAACTTGTCCACCATGAAGTCATGTTCCAAGATCTGGTCATTTCTATGCATGATTGAATCAGCTATCGCGTAGACCATACATGAACCTAACATGAACACAAGGAGAGCCAACATAAATTGATCGAAACCTCTATTATTTCCTCCGACATCTTGATCCATGTTTATTGTCGTTGTTGTGTGTAGGCATGGTTTAAACTCTGTTTCAAGAGGAGTATTAATTTGATCGGTCTCTTGCGTTGCTACGCTAGTGTACCCTCCTTCTTGTTTCGAACTAGTTGTTGTATACATGATTTAATAATTTCGATTCAAACATGCATGAAAATGCAAATGAAATTAATCAAACTTTCTCAATTATAAAATGCAAATGAAATTCATCTTTCTCAATTATATATATCTAGGTTTCCCCTTGTTCAGAGAAATATGTGGACTCCAATAGAAAACATAGGGATGTGAAGGGGTGGATAAAAATTAATTAGCACAAATAAAGGTATATGTCGAATTTCTAGTCAATACACAATTCTTTTAATATATACGCACAGGGCAGCTCAACATATTTCTAGGCCTAAAGCAAAATTTTTATTAAAGGCCTAAAATCTAAATAAATACTATTTGTATTTATTTATTTTTCTAAATTTCTAGATATAAATTACTACTTAATATCTTTTATATAAATGAATTTTTTTAAATATTTTTTTAGATAATATTTTAAAGTAAGATTTTATCAATTTAATACTGAAAAACATCTTTTTATTGAGACAATTATTTTATGAATTATTAACATAATTCTATAAGTAATAAGTTAATAAACTTTAAAGATAAGAGTTAGAATCATAGAATCGAATTCAAAAAGTTGATAACTTGACATACCTACTTTAATATGAAAATTAACAATGAAATAAAAAAATTGAAATTCACTCTGTTCAATACTTTTCGACCAATAATTTATATTTTTGAGAGTGTATTACTACTCCTCTAATTATAAAAGATTTGAAGAAATAGAATGCAAAAGGAATTTAAAAGGATAAATAATGTGAGTGTTAACTATTGTAAAAATTTAAGGCCCCCATAAAATTGGGAGCCTAAGGCCAATGCCTTAGATTAGCGGGCCCTGTATATACGTACTTGTGAACATAAAATAAGTTTTCTAGAGTTATTTGAGGTCAATTAAAATAAAATTTCACACTTTTTTTTTGTAGTTAGTTCACCTTAATGGTGTCGATGGCACGATACAAACCCGTGGCTTGATACCCTTACAATCTTGTGTGGGAGATCAATACTTAACATCCTAACTCATGCAACATTTGAGAAATCTAGTCTGCAGGATAATAAGCACTACAAAATAATATTATTTCAAAAGAAATCTTATAAATAACAGAGGTCTAAACTATTACATATCGCATAATCTCAAAGCATCATACTAAATCAACTAACGAAAAAATTTCTAAGTAGCAAATGAATAAATGTAGTCTCAATGTCTCTCAAATCAGACATCAAAATAAGAAATATCAGCGGCAGCCAGGACAGAGGTAGCTCTCTCTTAGATTTGGATGTAACTCAGCTAAATGTGGGGTCTTGTAGACACCCTTATATATTCCCTCAAGAGAAAGTACAAGAGTAGCATCAGTGAATCTGAATTTGAGTCACTCATCATTTGAATAGTAAATGTGTTCTGAGTATCTACATATATCAGTATGCTAGACTCTCAAAATAAACCTTAGGATAACACAATAAGTATTAAATCATCACAAGTTCATATTTCGTAACAATAACTTAATGGAGAGTTCAACATTTTACATGCTTATTCATACAAGAAATTACTTAATCCAATCATATGCATACAATGTAACTCATATTACATATCAACTAAGCAAAGTCTAATTCCAAGTAAATCGTAACCTATCTCAATTGAAGAACTGGAAGCGAACAAGCCAAACAGTCAGAGCCTTCTTTTTTTCTCAATGCTTCCGAATGCTCAAAGTCTAAGACAATAAAATATTGTGACACTTTAATAACCTGTCTCCTATAGCAAAATCTTCAAGTGTTCAAATCACCTAATTCTATCAGTTTAGAAGGTCTAACCAATTATTTAAAGGATATTTTCAAACCATAGGTTTCTATGATCATACAAATCACATATATGGAGTTTCAACCTCATTAACTTCTTTGTAACAGTTCATATATCAAGGGAACCCATTTTTATGGGGTGCTTTGGTTCTTTAATATACATGACAATTAAAGATTAGGTTCGAACTTCTACGTTAGAAGACAAACTGAACGAACTAGGATCAAAAATCATGCATAATTAGCATATATCGCTTGTTGTTCTGTCAATTTAATAACCCTAGGTTCAACCCGTAAAGTCTCATGAAGAACGTATCTTTGATTTTGGGAAGAAATTATGGATGGAAAAGATGAAATGGAAGTACTGACCTCAAGAGAGAAAAGTCTTATTTCATGGAAAAGTCGCATCTCGATTCTTTGGTCGAGTGTTTTATGTTATGACTAAGTATTGGCGAGAACAAACTTAAAATGTGGTTCTATGGTCGCTATATTTTATGCTATAGCAAAAAATTTCTTTGTTATGGAAAATCCTTCTTTCATATAGCAATCTCGTTATAGCAAAGAAGGTCTTCGTTATAGGGGAATACTAGAAGATTTTTTAACTTCACTTTATTTTTCAATTGCTACAAACTTTTAACCTGAGAGGGCCTATTAAAAGGGTACAATGGTTCTAAATAATTGTAATGATGGGACAGGCCGTTAAATCAAATACCAATTGAATATGATTCATCCTAGAACATCATAAGGAAAGGAATGTAAGGATAGAAGGAATACCTAATTCCATAAAAAGTTGGGAATGTTTGTTATGCATTTGAGGTTTAGTCTCCCAAGTGGCCTCCTCTATGGGATGATCATCCACTAGACTTTCCCAGATGAAATCACTGTGGATCTCAACTTTCACTCGATCTTGAATAGACACAGGCTTCCACTCATAAGACAAACTCTCAACAAACAACATGAAGTTCCACTGAATGAGATATTATCCATCCTTGCAGAACTTCTTTAGCATGAACAAATGAAACAGTGGGCGAATAACTGAAAAACCTGAAGGCAAAACCAACTCATAGGCTACCTAATCCACTCATCACACAATATCCTGATATATCACATTTCAATTTCGGATACATTACACAACTTCCCAATGTATTGCGTCTCAATTCATCACAACGTTTGGATATATCGCGTCTCAATTTTGAATACATCACACAACATCTCTATATATTACGTCTCAAATTTCGAATACATCACACGATGTCATGATACATCTTGCACGCCTCGATACATCACGTAAATTAATTTATCCAACTGATATGTCCCGTAAAGTGATGTATCCAAAAATAGGCGATAGTAAAGATTTTTGTAAAATTTTCAAACAATAGGGAATTTCAAGGAATATGGTAAATAAGTTGTGTATTTAGATTATTTTTTTATAAACTAATAATATTTTTTCGATTCAGTTTATCGGTCGGTTCGATTTCTACCTACCCTTATTAACATAGCCCGAGTTTAGCCTATTTTATTTTCATTTTTCTTTTATAGAAAAGTCCATATTTAAAATGAAAATAAAAATTCGGGCTTTATCATTTTAAAGTGTTTTTGGCCAAAATCATCCTTCAACTACATCAAAAAACTTAAAGTACATCCTTAAAGTATAATTCTTAGCAGAAACATTTTTCAAGTATTTAAAAGTGAACAATTTTTATCCTTCTACTTGTATTTATCATAAAACTAAGATCCCACAAAAATCAAGTCATCTCTTCGTCATTATTATTCTTAGCTACATCAAATATACTATCGTGAACTTTTTCGATAATTGAATTTATCATTATGCAAAATCTTTCAAATTGACAGTTTTTTTTCATTTATTTTTCATGTAATTTTGATATTGAAAAAATTATAAGTCAAAATATGTTTTTTCTCAATTGAATATGCTGGAAGCAACATTTGTTGGAGGCACTCAATGCGAGACATAATCAATATACTGATCACTTCAACATCAGATGACCCGAAATTATTGATCTATATACAATTTGGATATGCAAAATGTAAAGTTAATTAAGCTTCATCTTCTTTCTGTTACTAAATGAGAAAAAGAGCAGATGATGTATCCTCACACCTTCCAAACATTTTTTTTGTTTCAGTAAACATTAGTGCGTAACATTTTTAATATTTATTTCAGAAACTTCTTATAGCATGTAATAAAATTATGCATGACAACTTTTGTTGATAATCGCGTGAACTGCTCATATTTTTGTAGGATTTATTAATTTTTTGACAATATGCAATAAAAAATGAAAATGTTCATTTTTATATATTTAAATGATATTTTATATTAAAAATGATACTTTAAAATATAACTTAAATTTGAGATATAGTTGAGTGGATGTTTTTAGCCGGAAAAGAAAAAAAAAAAAAACTCTCTTGACAAAGGATATGTGTTCTTCTTCCCTTTATTGGCGCAAAAATAAAAAGCCCTAGCTCTCATACAGCACAAGAAGATGCACGAAGCGAGAGGAAGAAGATAAACATAGCTAATCAGTTTCTGCAACTTAATAGCTCGCATCGAAGGTTTGCCCTTCTGATCTATTTCTTCATTTCTTCAAACCCTAAATTTTCAGATTTCTTGCCTTTTTCTTTAAATTTTACATTTCTTAGTTTTTATGGATTTGGTTATGGATTTGTTTCTTCAAACGATTTCTTTTTTGGGTTCCGAGAGTTTCCTAGTAGATGGGTTTGTTGGCAGTTTGAAATTGTGAATTCGATTTTATATTGGGTTCAGGTTAAATACTATGGACTTAGATGGAAAAAATACGTCTCAAGAGAATATTGATTCAAAGGGGGCTTTCCGTAAGCTCTCCAATGATGCTGTTAACAGGAAATACAGGCGTCGGACTCCTGTTGGTGGATCATCCTCGTCTGATGGTTAGTTCTTTAATTGACACAAAATACCTGCTTTTTGCGTTTGTCATTAATAATTTTACTTTGTGTATGTGTGCCTACTTTTGGAAGCTGAAAGTGGAAGTTCTAGGCTTGACTTGATATTTTAAGGCAATCTTGTAGATTTGTTAACACCCAGTTGCTTCTTTTTTCTGAATTTGTGAGATACTTGCATGTGCACGCACATTTTTTGAAGTACAAATTTACAATGGTTATAGCAAAAGCTTCCCTGTTTGCGTTTGCTGGTCTTTAACTTGAATAGAGTAGGAGGTTGCAATAGTGAAAATAAGGCATGTGACCTAGTACAATAGGTAAAGATGACATGATGGTATAAAAATTTATATATTATATCAAATATATATCCAACTGTATTGGAATGAAATGGACATGAATAGTGAGGACAATTTACCGGACCTCATCTAATTGGGATTGAGGCGTAGTTGATTATTGGATAAACGTTCTATCGAAATTAATGTTCATGATTGAATTGTCTAGGAGTATTGCAGTTCCTATATAAAAGCCAGAATGTGCACTCTAATAGCTTCTTACTTTTTCACCTTGGATCAGGATGAGTACATATTACGCTCCTTCTTTGTCCCATTTCTCTCCAACATCAAAATAATAATTCTATTTTCAAAACTCTGGAAATTCTGTATTTTTGGGTACAAAAATAATGATACACTTGTCTAACCCATTTCTCTCCAACATCAAAATAATAATTCTATTTTCAAAACTCTGGAAATTCTGTATTTTTGGGTACAAAAATAATGATACACTTGTCTAAATAATAATCTAGTAAGCCTTTATCTTCGTCTTGCAATTGCTTCATAATTAACATATTGTAAGTCCTTACTAGCCAAGAGGTGTTTTTTCCCAGTCAAGTAAACTGGACACCTTTCAGGATATGGCATTCTAAGAGCTAATAATGTAACTGAGAAGAAAAAATATTATTTGGGTTGTTTGCGTTCACTGAAGGTGACTAGGATTAGTTTAATTTTTTGGTTTCTGATTTGTGCCAATTTAGACTTCTCTATTTATTATTTACTAGTTTCTACGAATGCGAGATGTATGTTAACAATCGTACATAGATATTTAGTTGATCTACATTTCACGATGGTCAATCCTTCATATGAAGGAAGAACAATTTGAATTTAGCATAATATATTGAGGATAAACTTGTGACTTCAATTGTCATTTGGTGTTATATTTTAAATATTGAGGTGGATTTTAAGCAAAAATATAGAGAATATTAAACCCAACCCTTTTAAACCAAAAACCTCATATCTGTTCTATTGTGCCAGTGTAAAATCCACACATACTTAAATGCCCAAAAAAGTTCCAAGTTACAGCTTATACATGTACTTAACTTTTCCTTGTCGTTGCTAAGAAAAGATCAACTAGGGTCCGAAATTAGGTCACAAAACCAGCAGAGAAAATGGGCAAATGGTCCTTAATGTATGAGGGTCAAAGTATCTGGTCATTTATATATACCACTCAGGGAGAAATAGTCCATTATGTATACAAACTGTTAAGACTTATGGTCCAAATCCCCAACATTTTCACTTTAAATATCTGTTAAATCTAAACCGCAAACCATCCGTGTGACCTTTCATAAAAACCCACCATATAACACCGACTATATTGTCGGTTAAAACATTCATCTCAGACAATATCTTTTGTGGAAATATTTTATGTCATACCAGAACACCCTCGAAGTAATTTGCTTCTCCAGTTCCAAATTAATAAATTTAATCCCTGTAATAAGGCTATCTTTTAGTGCTTCATAGACACAATCTAGTTATCATTTTTGAATCTGCCTTTGTGAATTTGATTATCATCTATTAAAGTTTTCAATAGAGCTTTGTGCTGATGATAAAGATCTCGGTAAAGCTTGACATGTGATGTTTGCTTCTTAACTATCCCATCTTCGGTGAATGTAGGGAGCCCTGCCCGCAAGAGGAGCTCTAGTCCTATCCCATCAAGGAAGGATGATTGGCGACACAAGGATGATTATATAGATAGGGGTTCCAGTAGAAACCGACAAGATCGAAGTGGTGAATCTCAAAGGCAGTCTGATCGACAATCTTCTAGGAGTTCCCGCAATTACCATAAGCAAAATGATTATACCAGATATGGCAGGCATACTGATGATGATGATAAAGGATATTCAAAGCTAAGCTCTCATTCTCATCATGATTCAAGAGTGGACAATTATGGCAATAACTCCAGGCGTGATAATGATCATAGATCAAGACACTCCCCACGTGACACTGACAAACACTACCGAGATAGGTACGGGGATTCAGCACATAGAAGCAAGAATCAGGAGAGAGAAGCTTCATCGTTCAAAGATAAAGATTTATCATTTGACAGAGTAGGATCAGGTAGACGTTATAATAGCTCTAGCATTGACGATAATAGATCCAGGGAGAGTGACAGGTATAAGGAGTATAGAGACAGTCGAGATGAGAAAGGGAACCGTTCGAGCGATCACAAGAGTGATCGTTCACCTGCTTATGAGGAGTCTAGAAGCAACAGAAATGAGTCAAATTCAAGAAAAGAACCACAGGTTGATGCTATGGAGTTGGATGGTAAGAAATACACCAAAGAGGAAAGGAAGAACTATGAGGACCGAGAGAAGATATTTGCAGACAGAAATGTTGCTTCTAGTAAAGGGCGTGTGTCGTCTCCATCTAAGAAGTCAAAATTTTCAGGCATGGATGAGAGTTCTGCGCAGGGAAAAGATGGTATTAACCACCTTTTTCTTCTTCCTTGACTACTATTATTATGTTTTTAGTTGCACTGTCTTTATTTTTCATCCTTGAATCCAGCAAATGCAGCTGATGGAAAATTCTCTTCGAATTCAAAACAAGGTCAAGATCTAAACGGTGAGTTGTCTTTGGAGCAGGGCGTGAAAGACTCTGATATAGATGCTGCAAAGATTGCTGCAATGAAGGCTGCTGAATTAGGTAAATAATCTTCTTTTATTTTCTTTTTCTTTTTCCCGGAAAAAAATATTTTGTAGGAGAAGTTCTAGGAAATAAATTTGGGATTAAGTTATGTTTGGATTATAATTTGATGAAAAATTCTGGAAACATGTGTGAGTTCTTTTAGAAACCTACCTTTAGATTGTTTGGTTTTCAGGCAGCACTTTGGTGTGGTTTCTGGAAGTCAAAATTGTTCTCTGACCACAGCACTGATTTCGTTTTGGATAAGTTCTTGAAATTGTTCTCTGACCACAGCACTGATTTCGTTTTGGATAAATTCTTAAAATGTTCCTTGCATTTAATGGGACATCAGAATATTTTGTTTCTGGAAGTCAATACCTCCTATTTGACTTCTGCTCTTGTTTTATTTCCATCAACTGAAACTAGGTTATAAGCTTTTTACAGAAACCTGAAACACACTGGACCTATATTAGCTTGTTTTTTTCTCCAAACACCAATCTTTACTATATGTTCAAAATACCATCATCTCTCAAATCATAGAACTTTAAATTGTTTTACTAGTACTTCAACATGGCTTGGAGCATCAACACCCTAAGCACCTCCCCCCCTTTCCCCTCTTTAGATACTCATTTACTTTTATATTGATGGCTCTAGCTTAATTTTAAGGTTTCTAAAGAATAACAACATTGTGATGTTACTTTTTATATCTTTTGAGTTCTTTTTTGCATGGAAAAATTTGATATTATTTATTTGGGGGTGATAAATGCAATGTTTCTTAATCCAAAAGGCAATCTCTTAAGCTTATCTCCTGCCACACCGACAACAATAACATACCAAATGTGATCCCACAATGAGGTTTGTGGAGGGTAGGTTCTATGCTGACATTACTCTACCTTGTGTGTAAATAGAGAGGTGGTTTCTGATAGACCCTTGGCTAAGAAGTGTTCCAAAAATAGTTTGACTAATGCAAGAGTAAAAGTTATGGTGAAAATATTGTAGAAAAGAGAAGTAACGACAACTAAAATAGTAAAGATAACCTTGAGTAAAAGAAACAACATTAGTAGTACAATTTGAAAAATAAGAAGGCATTGATAAGTAGAAGAGGGAGAAGACCATGTGCTGTAAGCTAGAACTATGCTCTCCCGGTCGAAGGAGAGAAATTGCCTCATTACCTACTAAACCTTTACCTTAAACATCGACCTCCATGCTTTCCTATCTAGGGTGATGTCTTCCATGAGCTGAAGATGTGCTTTGACATGCCTAATCACCTCTACTTCTCCTTAGACCTATCATTGTTAGCCTCTTGCATCTTCATGTCGGGACATCTATGATCCTTCTCTCTCTATATGCCTACTTCCCACATCTTGTCCACTATAGAGGCTACTTCCACCTTAATCCGTATATCTTCATTGCTAACTTATCTCTCCCAGTGTACGCACACATCCATCTAAGCATCCTCATCTTTACTATATGCATCTTCTGAATGTGTGAATTCTTGACTAGCCAACACTCTACCTTATACAACATAGATGGTCTAACAATCACTCTATAGAACTTGCCTTTTTTAGTCTCGGTGGCACATTTTTATCACATAGTGCATCTGATGCAAGCTTCTGTTTCATCCACTTTGCTCTAATACAACATGTGACATATCTTCTTGTTACCTTAGATTATTGACCTAAGATACTTGAAGCTGTCTCAAGATGACGTGCGGATCAATACTCATTTCCTCATTCGCCTCATGAAATGTGTCACAAAAACTTGCACTCTAAGGTGTCGTTTAATTTGTAACAAGTTATGCCGGGATTAATTATCCTTGGATAAGTTATTTCACCATTTATATGAGATAACTTATTCCATCACTAAGGTATAAAAGGTGGGATAAATCCCAGATTGCCTAATAGCTCCAACCAAACATAGGATTAAATAGTGCTGCATTTTATCCCTTGGATTATTGTACCTTATACCTCACAAAAAATGACTTCTAAGTATTGTCTAAGTCTCACTCAACCCGAAACCCTTAGACTGTAGTGTCTGTCTCCAAACCTCCCATGTATCGTTCACTCTGTTGTTTGTCTCGTCAATAATACTATGTCATTTGCAAATAATATACAACATGGTACCTTGACCTCCCGTTGAATATGTCATGACAATTCATCCGTCACCAAGGCAAATGAATATAAACGGGCTAAGAGTTGATCCTTGGTGCATCCCCTATCTTGTCTTGAAAATTGTTCTAGTCTTCTCCTGCTGCTCTCACTCAAGTTTTACTTCCATTGTATATGTCCTTGATTGCTATTGCATGTCATATGTACACTTTTAGACTCCAAGCATCCTCCTAAAACCTCCCTAGGAACTTTCTTGTATGTCGTTTTAGATCAATCAACATCATATGTAAGTCTCTCTTCCTATCCCTTCACTTTATCCCTATATTGCTCCAAATCTCCTTAGAAGATGAATGGCTTCCGCGCCGGCTTGAATCTGAATTGGTTGTTTGTACCTAGACCACTTAAAAACTACCTCCGAGCACCAGATTGGTTTCAAAGAACCATGATGTGTTTGAGAATTATTTCTAAATCTTCAGCTTCAAAAAAAGATATGTTTGAGAATTAACTACCACGAGGTGAGACTCACATAAATTGCTGATGACAAGAAAGTGCTCGTATTCGAGTTTTGGGACCCAAAAGACATTAGTGTTTATTGGGTCAAGTGACACCAATAAACCCACAAGGGAATGGATAATTAACCTCGGAGTTACAAGTTCTTATGAGGGAGAGTTGAGCTAAAACATTAATGAGTGGCAAATGCTACACAAATAGGGTGTGACGCCCTATTGTTAGTCATGAAAGACACCTTATCTCCTGCTACCAGAATGTAAATAAATGAACAAGTTAGGCCTGAATCCAAAGCCAGTTTGGTCAGTTATACTAGTCTTGCAAATCGATTTTGCTTCAATAGTGCCAATTCAATTTCATTACTCCGTAATTTATCTTTTATGACAAAAGTAGGAGTCTTTATAAGTTAGGCTTAGAGTCTGGTAGCACCATGTCTGTCGTAGTATTTTGACATCTGTTACCATCTCGTCTACTGTGTTTCAGTTATCACATTATTTCGATGTTGTTAGTGGTCTTTTTGTGCATGCTCTTCATCCTTATAATTGACATGTTTTCTTCACTGCGATATTTCAATATTCATAACAACTTTGATTTGTCGCACTTGCGCCAAGGGTCTTTCCGAAATCTTCTCTCTATGTTCAAGAGGTAGGGCTTAGCTCTGTGTATACTCCACCCTCCCCACTCCCCAGACCCCACTTGTGAGATTACACTGGGTATGTTGTTGTAGTGGAAGTATATCAATAGTGTGTAAATGTTAGTTCCAATTAGCTTGTATCTCTTGTATGAATCCCGTGTCTCATGTGTTCTGTTCTTCTCTAAATGTTGATGGATTTCTAGAGATTGCAGGAGGTGATTTCTCTCCATGTGATTTACATTTACCTCTGTGTGTAATTTTTCCCCTTCTAGGTGTGTTATTTACACACTGATTGCACATTCACTTAACCTCCCCTTTTCTACGATACTCATTTTATGGATATGAACGAAAGCTAGCATTTGCTCCTACAAAATATTATTGTTTGTGCAACTGTTCTATAAAACTTGCCTTTAATTTTGGTAGGTATCTCTTCTCTATCTCAATGATCTTGTTTTTGTTCTATATGTTACATCATCATCTATCATGTCATTCCCCTAGAGTTTTCTGCATTTAGGATTGGAATCCCTGCTAATTTCTTCACTTTAAAGACTGTTTGGCCTAGTTTTTGAGATTTCGGAAGTGGTTATTTTAAAAAATGCTTATTATAGGGATCTGAATTGTTTGAACAAGTTTTTAGGTAAAAAAGCTTTTGTATCTACTGTGGGTAAAAAAGCTTTCTAACATCTAACATATATACCACTTGTTTTGTCCACTTGTTAGACTTTAGAGGCATGGATGATATATTGTTCATTACAAATATTGATGAGGGAGTATCGGTGTCCTTATATTGTTAGTCAAAGCATAAGTACGAAGAGACAGTTCTTTCGCTTATAAGATCTGTTTGCATGTGTATTATTACACGATGAGTTTCTGAGATGTCATGGAAGGGTGACCTAAGGCAAAGTTGACTTCCGTGATTATCTTCCACCAAGCAAAGCCCCCTCAATAGACTTGTTAGTGCCGTATATGGAAACTAATATCAAGATCATAATATGCAAAAGAAAGATCCAATGAGTCTCCTTTATAATTACAAGAACACCAAATATGGCACCAGGGGTAGAGCACCAGTACAGAGACTTGAATGTTGGCTGAAACTTTGACAACTATAATCACCATATATATGCTTTATAAATCTTAACTTAGAAGTCAAGACATGACATGACATGACATAAATAAGCTGGAAAAACATGATGCAACTTGGAAGCCAAATTAATCCATATTTACATGAGCTTACTTATATCATGACTCCAAGCAATTTGTTCGGCTTCATTGCAAGGCCGTGGCTCTTGGAGAGAATACACGCTTATCTTTAAAGTGAGTGTGCAGATTGCGGGAGGGTATGGATGGACCGTGCCTGCTGACTACTGTGGGTATTGTAGGCTAACAAGTGCTTGGCACAAGCTAATAATGGGGCGACATAGATACCAGCCAAGTTTTCACTTGGCACGGCCATGACCACTTGGTCGTCCAGTGCGCTAAGCGCTTGGAGGCTTGCAAGGCACCATGCGGCATAGATAGGAAGCAGCATCTGTACAATAAGATATTATGTATAGTATTTATTTATGTTTCTTTAGTGGTCTATACTGATGGTTGTTTGACTATATGTGCTTTATTCAGGAACTATTACAAAGTTCTTATGCTTGCAATTATATTTCTCAGTAATTCGTTAGGCTATTAGGCTATAAGGCTATTCATATTATCTTATTGATTTAACCTTTGCAACATAACAGTTAATAGAAACCTTATTGGAACGGGTATCATGACTACTGACCAAAAGAAGAAGCTGCTGTGGGGAAACAAGAAAACCACCACTAATTCTGAAGAGGTAATTTTGCTCTACCTATGTGTCCTCTTCTCTTTGTGTTCCTGCTGGTGTGGGAACTTATTCCCATATTATCACTCTGCATGTCAACCTGCTGCACCTTCTTCACCTCTCCATAAAACTTCGTATCACCTTTGTCAGCTTATGGGGGCAACAATATGAAATAAGTTACAGCTTGTGTATAATCTCGATGAAATAAGTTACGGCTTGTGTATAATCTCGATAAATTAGTTCCATTTCAAGGGGATACATCTCTTAAAAGTGTTATTTGATCCATTTTGCTGACAGGCTGTAGCAACTCGATTTTGGCTGTTGCATCAACAAATGCTTTTTTTTTGCTTGTTATATATATCTCTTTATCAAATATTCAATGTTATTCACTCTCTTGCTCTTTATATGGTCAATTGATGGTCGATTATGTAGTCCACTCATCGATGGGATACATCACTATTTGGTGATCGCGATCGACAAGAAAAGTTCAACAAACTCATGGTAATTTCCGTTCCCTTTTATTTACTTAAGATTGTCAAAAGTAATAGCTGCCATCAGTGTTGAGTCCTATTAACGTCATCTCAGTAAAGTTTTCCTCGTATGTACTAACACACTTTTAGAGTCTGAGGTTGCCTTGGTGCCTATGGCCAATTGTAGGGTGTGAAAGGCGACGTGCCAACGGAGAACAAACCTGTCATCCACGATGCAGAGAGGCAAAAGGAACTTCAAATGGACTTAGAGAAGCAATACACTGCTGGACTTCGCCGAAGAGACGGTCGTACAGTTGGACTAGGTCTCTAAGGACTTGCCTTGAACATCTTTGTATTTTAATGACTCTTTTGGTCGTGGTGTTGTGTTGTTTGCAATTATGGAGCTGCATGTATTGTGTCGACTTAAACAATGTATCCTGAAATTTACGTTATCTCTTGATCAAAGATTGTATTTTTTAAATCTATGTTATGGACTCAATCTACTGCTCAGTTCCACCTCAAGTAGTTCTATCTATAATAATTTAGTGTTGCATACTGCATGCAACACCATAACAGATCTTTGCTAATCTGTTGGATACTGCATGCAAAGATTAATGGTATACTAATGTTTTTTGTTATACATCGAGTTATAGTAAAACTGTGTAAATGAAAGAAAAGCAGATAGACTTGTTGGGTGATTGATAGTATCTTATTCCATAGCTTTCTTTTACTTGTAAATCTGATATTTTAATATGTGGATACAAGCGTGTGATATTGCTGTATGAAAGTTTTGGAAAATGCGTCCAATAACTGTACATTTTGCCAATGCTTGGCTACCAGCGCAACCGTAGTAGTTCAATGCCAGACAAATGACCAATGTACCTCGAATCTGAAGAACGAAAAGGATGCAACAGCAGCAGTGATGATTTTCAACCCATTGGGAGATGTGATGGAGCCAGCCCAGGTGGGAAAGGGGAAGAGCTTACAGGATCAACCACCAACTCAGCACATTCTAATGAGTTTCATCATTTGGATTGCGAGGGAAGCCAATAGCACCAAGTTTATGTGACAATGTGATGCTATGTCAAAGTTCACAAGCTTGCCATGGTTGTGCTACTTGAAACAAAAATGACTGATCATAAACATCTCATTGAGGAGCTGAAATTCAATACTCATATCCAGTCTGCTGCTAATGGCATCTCTAGTGGCATTGTAATCGTGAGGAAGGACATTGTAAAGCTGGATAGCCTATTATCACTCCTCAAGGAGTCCGCGTTATGGTGGAGGTAATTCCAAACTAAAAACCTTGGCTTTTCCCAGCTACTTATGCCAGCCATGACATGAATACTAGAATTGACCTTTGGGATGAGTTGTGCCAAATTGCCCAAAATCACAAGAGTAAATGGATCATTGGTGGTAACTTCAACGAAGTCTTGCAAGTCAATAATGTTAGAACAACTCAGTTTAGAAATTGTCTTAATTAGTGCGGGATGGTGGACCTAGGTTATAAAGGTTGTGAATACACCTGAACCAACAAGAGATATAGAAGGCCTCATCTTAGAGAGACTTGAAAGACACATGGCCAATATCCCTTAGATAAATCTATATCCTGAGGTTCTTGCACTACAACAAAAGAGACTTTTAAGTGGCATTTAATTTTCCTTTTAGCGGCAATATTTATTGCCACAAAAACTTTTAGCAACATTTAATTTATTGCCATTGCATCCAATGTCGCTAAAGCCTTTAGCGGTATTTATTTAAAGTGTCGGTAAAGACCTATAATATTGCCGATAAAAGTAATTATTTTTAGCAGCAATAACTATTGCCAGTAAAGCTTCCACATTTATAAATTATAATTACCAATAAATGAGACCTATTTTAGTTGAAATTATTATAAAGATTATAATTGACCATGAATTCACCTTTAACTTATGTATAACGAGAGAAATCAATACAAAAATAGTAATCGAAGAAATACAAAACTCAAACACCATCATTCTTTTAAAAGAACAATAAAAAACTTAATACCATCCACTTTATTGTCTTCTAGTGGTAAAAATATGAATTACCTATAATATTGTGTTCAAGTTATCAAAACAAATAAAAAGAATGTGTTTAAGAATGAAGAAACGAGAAGTTGAGACAGTAAAAGTATAACAACTTGGATCACAATCATATGTAATATCGGGAGGATTTTATTCTTCCTTTTGTGATTGAGGAGTTGTCTTGCCAAGGTAGCAGGCAACAAAAATATGTAATTCTTCCAACACTTGCTTGGTATTGGTTTAAACTCAAGATTGTCCCAGCAACATGTGTTGGTGGAGGGATCCATGATGGCATGGCAGAAATGAAGTCTAACAATCTTTCATATTCTTATGTGAAATACCATCAATCTGCACACCAGAAACTATACTATGCTGCATGTCTGCTACTTTTTTCTTCACATCTTTGCGTTCTTCACTTAACATGAGTTTTCTTACTGTTTTCTCTATTACCGTGCTTTCCATAACCTCCCATTGAAACCCAATCTTGTATATTTGGATCAGAGACCTTACGTTCACCGGTTGGTCTGCTAGAAATGATCTGCAAATATTGAACCGGAACATAAGGAAGACATAGACCGAAGTACCTCAATTCCACTCTTTAAGCCAACTCCTAGAAGTGTAACTCCAACTCTGATCAATAAAACATCCTCTCTTATATCCAAATGGTGTCTGCATCAACAACAAATCATTGAAATGACCAAGCACGAAAGGACAAACTTTTAGACAACAGTTAACAACAGTCCCAATACTCAGAAATCATAATCACAACATTGAAAAAGATGTACTTGAATTCAGCATAAACAAAAGCTACACACTCCAAAACAAATAACAGCTCGAACATGAAGTTATTTCATAACAATATTTGATCAAATTAATATTCAACTCTCACCAATACCCCATATGTAGGCAATAACACAGATGAATGAATATAAAAAAAAAATTATTGCAAGATGACAAAAAAACAAAGGCTTTCAAGAACTTATAGGTTAAGACCAATGTTGCATACATTGGCTTATAGTTGTATATAGATTGAAAAAATAAGAGTATTTTTTAACTGCAAATTCATCATGATACATAATAGATTGAAGAAAGAGCCAATCATTAAGCAGGAAGAGAACATGGGCCTGTGCAATTTCACCGATCATTCAGATACATAATAGAGTATATCCATTGGTTTATCCAAGTGTAAATTACACAATCCCGATTGTCAACTACATATTTGTTAAAATTGAAACTATTTAAGTTGAAAGCCATAGTTCTCTGTCATTTTCTATAGTGATAACAGAGAGAGCCACACAAAGTTTCATATTTTTTAACTGTTAATGCTAGTGGGAAAGTCTAATCCCAATAGTTGTAAAATTATCTAGTAAGATTAACTAATGTCATGTATTTAAAGCTAAAAGTACATATTAACTTGCAAATATAGGAACGTCAAAGGCATTCAAAGAGCTTGAATAACCAACATACCATCTTTAATATTTCATTCTTCCTAGTCCCTATTGATCGACATCACTCGCGAGCAGGATTGTACCATTCACTTGAGAACCCAAAAAAAATGTTCCTTCTTAGTAAACCAAAAATCTCCAAAAGGGAAGATATTTCCTGTAACTGGATAACATAAAAACAGTTAAGATGGAAGAAGATTCAGATAGAAGCAAGCATATATCTGAAGTTCTAAAGCAGCCACTGATTATTCATTATTTTTTGACGTGTTAGTGTTTTGCTCTGCCCGAGTCATTCTCTAACTTTTCTATTTCACATCTATCCATTAACTCCTGGAGAATCTAAAATAAGTAGATTGGAAGACTAAGATTAACAATAAAATTTCTGAAAGTTCATATACATATTTCATAACCAAACAATCATTATACAAAAATGAGAAACAAATATTCAATGGTCAAAATCACAGCTTAAGTGCTAAGTATTTGTATTTCATCACTGAACTATGCACTATCACTAAATATTTATCAAAACCTACAGTTTACTTCTCCTACGTGAACAGATGGTGAAACATAAACTAACTTCTCCTACAGTTTAGGTAAGTTTTCACTTTTCAGCCTTCACCCCAGAAACAAATAAAGAGAAGTGGCAGGTTCAATCATTTTTGAAGAATTTCATCAAACTTGTGAGGAAACTACTATAACACTCAAAGAGAAATCTGATCAACCAATCTCTATGTCTAGTCTTATGAGATAACAAGTTAACAACGAACACGGAGAAATCAGATAAACCAATCTCTATTTCTAGTCTTATAAGGTACAAGTTAAGAATAAACACAATGTACCTGTGAATCAGGTTTAGAGGTTCAACGAAACATGTGTTGTTGATACTTGCTTTGAGCTGCAGATGTCTGAAAAGAAAGTGGAACAATATGTTCAAGTAGTTAAAGAAACGTCACAAAACATCTAAGAGTCTCGCAGGTGCAATCACTTTTAAGACTTGAGAAAGTTCATAGGAAGCTTAATCACCCCAAACTGTAATAGAAATAGTGCAACTGCATAGCAGAATTGAAAAACTAGAAAGCAACAACCAAAAAAGTGTTATCTTTCTGCTCAAGCCCTACAATGTAACATAATCAGTCTGCCTTGGACAATCGACATGAGCATAGTTTCCTTCATTAGCCCAGAGAATTTGTTTAGTATGAATACTATGGAATACCTCGCAAATACTGACTTCACCAAAATGTAAACGCGGTAACAGAAACCCAATCAATGGTTCATTATAGAAAGTAGTGACTAGTGAGTGCCTTATCAGCATTGCTCCAACCAGGAGACTACGCTCGAGCAAGAAGTGCATTGCTTCCTTTCTTTGATTTACTCTCAAAAACCAAGTTATCTGAAAGGGAATCTCGATGCATCACCTGAAAATTCAACGAAACAAACAGTAGAGTACTTGGTCAACAAGCAAATTACTAAAGTGAGTGTTCACATACTACAATCAATCAATCAATTACACCTCAATCTGAAGCTAGCCAACCAATCATCTATCATCTATATAAATTTAAAACATAAATAAGCAGAGATCATAAATTCAAAACTCACATGCAATATGAAAGAAATTCCAAATTACTATTTGAAGAACAAAATCAAAGAATAAGACCTTAGATCAGTAGATTTGTATGCGGAAACTTGAAAAACTTTCACCATTATCATGCCACAGATCTATCAAAACTAGAAATCAACACTTCTCTACCTCTTAGATCTACAATCAGGAACTTTTATATCTTAGATCACCATTAAAAACCAGAAATTGGAGAAATTCGAGAATGGAAAAGGAGTTAGACACGAGAAAGGGTTTGAGAAATTACGGTGGCTCCAATGGCGATATCTACAGTGGCTTCGTTGGCGGTGTCTATGGTGGCTCCTCTGTCGGTGGCCACGGTGGCTCGGATGGTGGTGGAAGAAAAAGGGGAAGCGGATGATACGTGGTTCTCACAATTCACAACCCAGGAGAAAGTCAATTTGTTTTTTAACAATTAAGTAAAACAGCAAAAATACTTTTAATTAAAAGGAATTTTTTACGACTAATGTGTAATTGCCGCTATCAGACCACACTGTCTGTTGCTTGTGAGCCTCCAAAATCAGGTTGTTAATGCTACCAACAAGCATTTTAGAATAGAACCCATGTGGTGTGGGCAGTGGGCGCCCATCCTTTCAAGGTATTGTTAAGCATGTTTTGACATAAGCAACACCCTAGGCAATATATTGATATTTTCTGGAAGGAAACTACCAGTTGGAACAAATCAACTTTTGGCAACATCTTCAATAGTGTGAAAAAAATTCTAGCAAGCTTGAAGGCATCCAAAATTCTGCTAACTACCATAGCACTACCTCCTTCAAGACCTCGAGAATGAACTCCTCCTTGACTATGACAACCTCCTAGAACTGAGGAAGAATTCTGGAAAATCAAACCTAGGATCAACTAGTTAAGTGACGAAGATGCAAACACTAGATTCTATCATACCTCCACCCTCAACTGAAGACGCAAGGACAAATTCTGTATCAAGATGATGTGGGAAATAAGTACTTATATAACAAGGACATTAAAGTCAACATCATCAACTGCTTCACCAAGATCTATACCACTGCCCATTCCCAATCTGAAAATTGCCCCCTAGAGGACCAGACTCGTGTAAATTGCATCCACTACGAAGCCAAGGACCTTCTGGACTCTCTCATCAGAGACCTGGAAATTCTCATTGCTCAAAATCTTTTAAGCCTCTGAAATATTGAGATCTAGCGGGGGAGAAAACTACTAATTATATTCCTGTAAAAAGGTATTAGATAACCGTTCATTTCTCCTGACATGAACAACACCCTTTTTTGACTCATCACCAAGTGCCAAAATGCATCCATGCTTAAAAATTTCAGGCCCATTGGTCATTGTAATTTGAGTTATAAATTAGTGAAAAAAATCATTATGAATCACAAGAAACCGCACCTTCAAAGTTCAAAATATCATTGGCCCCAGTCAAGCCAACTTCCTTTCCTCTAGAAGAGCTTTCGATCATGCTATCATTGTCTAGGAGTATATCCCTCACTTCAAAAAGATGAAAGGGAAGAACCCCAAGATGATTTTAAATTTGGTTTGGAAAAAGCCTTTGATAGGTTAAAGCGGTCTTTTATTAGAGATACTCTCCATTTCATTATTTTTCCCACTAATATTTCCTCCTTCATTATGTGCTGTGTGACCTCCAGCTCCATTTCCATCCTTGTCAATGGGGGAAAACTGAATACTTCAACCCTTCCAGCGGCATCCGACACGGCGATCCCATGTTCCCCTATGTCTTAATACTCTGATGGAGAGGTTTTCTAGAGATATCGACCAAATGGTCCATGTCATGAAATAGACTCCCATCAAACCACCACTACAGGGCCCAAGATCTCACATCTGTTTTTCGTAGATGATTTTACTTTATTTTTCTAAGCTGACATGAGGAACTGCATTACCATCATTGATACATTGAATAGCTTCAACATCTTCTCTGGCCAAAAAATTAATCTTGAAAAATCTTAGGTGATCTTTATAAAGAATTGCTCCATTGAAAACTTTGCAATGTGCTCTAGCCTCCTTAACGTTGGCCCTAACGATTTTTTGGGAAATACCTTGGTTTCCCAATCTTTCACAAAAGGTCTACCAATGGGGATTTCCTAATTATTACTGATAACATGAACAAGAAGTCAGCATGATAAAAATCAAGTTCCTCAACTTAACGTGCAGAACCGTCCTAGCCAAAGCAACCCTCAACAACATCCTCTCTCATGTTATGCAGTACATTAGTACCCCCTTTAGAACCACTTACTCCATCAACAAAATCCAAAGGGATTTCAGATGGGGAACCAGTATTCACCTTTTTGGCTGGGACACAATCACTAGGAACAACGGGGCTTGGGGGCTAACAACCTTTAGAGCAGAGTTTTGGCTAGCGAAAACCACAAGCATGTCAAACTCATTAATAACATTAGAGTAGTCTCTAGAACTTGGAAAAACACACAAAAAGGATGCTGCGAATGCAAAAAAAGCACCATTGGTTGTTCATAAGAGTGAGAAGGTTGGCTTATTATACTTAGATTCCACATCTCCAAGTCCTTAGTCAAATCGTCTATGGTCGAGGATGAAAAGCTCAAAATTAGCAGCATCTTTGTAAATGGGATCGAGAACTTTTGACATCCTTTCTTTTAACTTGATGATATCTCAAAGCCACCATCAAATGCTACCACATTCCTTAGAACACCTCACAACATGACACTCTGATCTGGAACTTGCCAGCGATCATCTCTTCTCAACTGGTAGTGCCTACAATCACATCTCATTTCATAGACTAGGTAATAATCAAAATCAATGGAAGCAATTTGACTAGATTTGCTCTACCAAGGCTCACAATAAAGCCAAAACTTTTTTTGACTTTTCTACCATGGTGGACTCCCCACTAGCCACTCCCTCCATCAGAAAGGTCTTAACGTTAACCATAGTAGCCACTTCTGCAACTCTCCGAAAGAAGATAACAATTGTATTTTCTTTGAGTGCCCTAATTCAATTCAATTTTGGGAGAATATTTTAAATAACACCAACAATATCCAGGCCTTGAATGTGAGCACCAACAACTAGATTCCTCTTCCGAATTACATTTGGAATAAGCCTTTCAATAGTAGAATTGACCGGGGCACTCTAATTCCTTTCTGATCGAGGAGTATCTAGTTTACAAGGAACAACAATCTCTTCAACAAGAAGAAATACCACATTAAATGTGGTAATACCATCAGCCAAACCATGGTATACCATCTAATGGTTGTCCAAAAAGAGATGCTTAAACGACATCAAACTATCATTCAGGTCAGGTGGGAGCCCCCCGATAGAGATTCTTCAAGTTCAACATTGATTGGGCGGTAAAGAACAACCCGTGATTAGGAGGACTTGGTGGGGGTTTCCCGGGACAACACGGTTCATTGGGTGCTAGACTTCATTGAATGCACTCCTAATACAAACCCTACGATGGCAAAGCTCCAAACATGAAATAGAGAGTTGCAACTAGGAGTGGATCATAACCTAATCCCTTAGTAATCAACATTGATTATTTGATGTCATCCACATGATTGAAAATGACCATTTGCAATACACTAACTTGCAGTTGAGTGCAGACAATTGATGCAGAAAAAATTGGGTACACCAAGGCTGGTGTACATCTTCAGGGAGCAGAATAGGCCTTGCTGACAAGCTGGTGAAGGAAGGAATGAAACAAGAAGTTTTTGGCCTTCCCTCTATCTTCACAGCAAAATAGAAACTATCTATGCTAGGGAACTTTATTTTGTTAATACTATCATCTAGGGCCTGGACGTGGCCCAAAACTCTATCGATGTGCACCCACTGTCAAGAGGGAGGGGGGGGGGGGTCATAAACTCGACCTAACTTGTGTGTGTGTATATATATATATATATAACTATCCGTTTAACAAAAAAACAATCCACAACATACCGAATGTATCCTACGAGTGGAATTGGCGAAGGGTGACATGTATTTACCTTTATCTTATGAAGGTAGATAAATTATTTTTAATAGATCCTTGTCTCAAATAAAGCATTTCAAAAAAAAGGTTTGAAAAAAAAGGTCATAGTAGAGAAGTCATGTCTTGAATAAATGAGAAAAAAAAGTAGGTAATTGAAGCAAACGACATAATAGATAATAATAAAAATAGAAGAATAAAATAACATATGAGTAATACAATTATTATTAATAGAAAGCTCAAGACAATATTTGCCTACCTACTAACCTTCTACCCTAATCCTCTATCTCCATATCGTCTAATAGTGTTTTATCTTTTCTAATGATCTCAACCAATACTTCTTTAGCCTACTTCTACGATTCTACCTCTCCTGATACCCACCATAGTAAACCTCTCAGAACTCTCATTCTCCAAAAGACAAAAACGTCTCTACCTCATTTCTTCCGTCTTATCCATCACAATATCTATATATCCCCGTATAAATAGCTCTAGGGGTTCCTTTTGATACCCACTCTTAATATTTTTACTACATGATTTGCGGTTCATGAATTGATTCCCCATTGTAGAACACATTTTTTTTGACAATTTTTCTTAACTTTTTTCTCCTTTTCTAACTCTAAAATACAAAATAATATTTTGACAAAACATAAAATAAACATAAGAACATATAAAACTTCAAGAAAAAAAAAGATATAATTTTTTCTAATTGCAAGACACATCACATACTAGTACTAGAAGTTAGCATTTAGGTCCCTAGTCCCTACTATATATGGTCTTATAGTACTAGTAGGAAATTCCTCCTTCAAAGATAGAGCTACCTGAAAATCACCAAGGTAATATGGACCATATGACAAATAGTGATTGGATTATAGAGACATACTCAAAACCTATCTAAAAATTCCTACCAGAAGGTTGAATGGAGGAAATACATGCATTGGAACACAAAATTCAAGCAAGAGCGACTCAATGCCTTTAAAATGAGGCACCATATTCTAGTTATAAAAAAAACTTTTTAACATTAAAAAAGAATCATATTGTGTCTATCTTTTAGTTTGTTTCTAAATATTAAAGAATGTATTTTTCCTTTTTTTCAATTTTTAAATTTAACTTTCCTGTGACAAGTTTAAAATTACAAGATTAAAATTTACTTTGTGGTATATTATAAATATATATATCTTTAGTTTAAGACGATAGAAAATAAAGTTTTTCTATTAAAAAGAGAAATAATTTTGGATCTCAAAAATTAAAAATAATTATAAAAAGAAGTTAGGCCTTTTGATTTATTTTTAAACTTAAACGACTAATTAGCTTAAGCCATTGATGCATGACAATTTATTATAGACACCTTTCTAGAGAAGGAAATCAACAAGCAAACCAAACATTAAATAAAGAAATGATAAGTTATCAAAATTTCAGGGACTTTGAAACAAGAGAAAAAGAGAACCCTAAACAGTGATAAATCATAAATATTTTATCTTAGAATTAAAGAATTTTAGTTTGAATTTGTGTGCTTATATATTTTTCCTTCTTCGTATAACTATTTTATGTTTTTAGATCTTTGTATTTCTTTTTTAAAAAAATTCTTCATAAAATGAAATCAATTATAGGAAAACACAATAGACATAAAGAAAGGAACAAATGCACAACAAAGGGAAGAAGTACATACCCTAAAACTTAAATTTCATAACTTAGCGAGGACATCTAGGGAACAAATAACAGATACAATCTTTTCTTTTAATTTTTTTTTATTAAAAAAAAGATCGAATTTTTGGTCTATTGTCTACCATTTTAAGTGAACCTTAATCATTATATCAATTTTATAATATATAAATAGGCCCATAGGTCTAAAGCTTAATTTTTAAAAATAAAATAAAACTTTTTACACCATATAGAAAAGTCTTTTTCATGAAATAATTCAAAATTAGAATTTGATAAAGTTGAGAACATTTTTTTGTTTGAACTGTTAGGACATGGATAATGATAATAATAGAAAACCAGACAAACTATTCTTCACTTATAGAGTTGATTAAATCGCCTCTTTACTTGACCTCATTTTACATTTATTTTGGGTATGCACAAGTAGATACTTAAACTTGTATAAACTTGAACAAGTAGACACATGAGTCCTACGTGACACAACACACACATAGGGCAAAAATAACATGTAGGACATGTGCGTCTATTTGTTCAACTTTATATAAGTTTAAGTGTCTACTTGGACACATCCAAAGCTGAAAGGCATAAACATAATTTGAAGCCAAGTTATAAGATATATTTATATATTATGCCTTGGAATATAGTTTAAAATATTTTCACGAGCAAATAAAAAATCAACAATAACACTATATTTGTTTCAACTAAGCCACAATAAGTTAGCATTCTAATATTATTCACTTATTTTTTATGTATGAATAATTTTACCCTTTGATCAAAACATAAAATTGTTCAATATGTTGAAAAATAGTTTGCCAAATGAACGAACCTCAATTTATATGCTAAAAAATAGTTGAAAATATTAAGCTAACTTTAAATAAAGTCATAAATAAACTCATGACTTTAAAATATTAAACACGTATTTAGGAGTTCAAGAATGAATCATTAAACTTTCACAATTTAATTCTCTAGATACGTTTATTTTGAGAAAAAACATAAGTCCTTTTCTCTTATTTTTCTCTTTTGATTTTTTCTTTCTCCTTTCTTCTTCACGACAACTCCAATCACCTCATGTATTTACCTACCTATGTCCAGAGTCGAATCCAAAATTTGAAGACTTTGAGTGTGATAATATTATCTTAGCTCAAATATGAGTTCTAAGATAAATTTAAAAAATAAAAATAATACAATAATGTTGTAGGCTAGATTCAAATCCAGATCTCATGGATGGTTCCTCTAGCTTATACAAACAGCACAATGAAACTTATACTCTTCATAGGTGCACATTTAATGATATCCTAATTTATATCAGTTACTCAAAATAGATATACTCTTATACACATGATTTTCTTTCAAAGTTAACAAGTGCGGTTGTGTCATCGCATAAAATTATGAATGGTTGCGATCAAATGATAGAATTCACTAACAAAGAGTTTTTATCACTATAAAATATAAGATTTGAATCACCACCTTCTCGAACTCCTCTGAAGTGATAAAAACTCAAACAAGATTCAGAGTAGAGTTGTAGAATGAGATGAAGATTGTTATAATTCTTGAAGTGTGTTTTACAATGAGTAAGCCTATGTATATATATACATCCTTTGTAACAACCTTATCTAACTTCCTTACTAACTCTCTAACTAACTTTAGGAAAAGTGCCTAACTAACTTTTAACTTCCACAATACTCCCCCTCAAGCTATGCGGTGGTGCAAATATATTCAAGACACCTAGCTTGGACAATAGATGATCATGTTGTGGCTTGTTGAGACCTTTAGTTAGCAAATCTGCATGCTGATGTTGTGTTGAAACATAGACAATATTAATCTGTCCATCGTGAAGTTTTTCTCAAATGAAATGACAGTCCACCTCAATGTGTTCAGTGCGCTCATGATACACTGCATAAGATTAATTGAATAGAAGACTTGTTGTCACGATATATTTGAACTAGTAAGTGTACCTCAACCTTCAACTCTTTCAGCATACCTACTTACCAACCAAACTAACTCTGTCACAGTTGAAGCTAAGCTTCTATTCTCAGCTTCATCTGAGCTTCTTCACACAATGATTTGCTTCCTAGTTTTCCAAGATATCAAGGACTCTCCAAACTTAATCAAATATCCAGTACTTCCTGATAAGAGGACATGCATCCCAATCTGCATAACAGAAAGCTGTAATTTCACTACTTACAGTGATATACCTTGACCTGGTTGCCTTTTGATGTATTTAACAACTCCCAATGCTGCATCCATATGGGACTTTTTAGGTTGATATAGGAACTGATTTAGTGTTTGTACACTAAGAGAAATGTCAGGCCTTGTCATGTTGAGATATAGCAATTTCCTGATCAACTTTTGATAAGTGACTTGATCTGTTAGAGGTTCCTCCTGATTTTGTCCAGTTTGTTCATCATAATGCCTTGATGTCAATTTCATATTATCAATATGTGTTCCAGCAATCTTTGCTCCTGATAAACCAATCTCTGAAATGAGTTGAAGTGCATATTTCCTTTGATGCATAACTACTCCATTGTTTGACCTTACAAACTCTATTTCAAGAAAGTATTTCAACTCTCCTAGATCTATTATTTTAAAGCTTAGTTGTAAGGACCTTTTTGTTTCCTCTACTAGCTTTAAATTACTTCCAGTTACCAAGACATCATCAACATACACTAAGATTATTGTAGTACCTTCAGTTGTCCTTCTTGTAAATAAGGAGTGATCATGCAGACTCTTGAATGAAATCCAGCTTCTGTAAAGCTGCTGCAAATTTATGATTCCATTGCCTTGGTGCTTGCTTGAGCCAAGGTTCTAACTGAGAGTGATAAGTTAGCATCAAGGAAAAAGACTGCAGTGCTTATGGGATATTCAGAAATTCAGAAAGGTTATATTCTGTTAGATTTGACAAGTAGTAGTTTCTTTGTGAGTAGAGATGTGATATTCAAAGAGACAGTGTTCCCTTTCAAGTCTGTCTTAGATAAAAAGGAAGAGGGTACATTTATGAGCAATATGAATGATAATATGATAACTGAAGAATGAAAGTCATTAGGTGACAACATGATGAATAAGCAGAATAGTGAGAAAACATGCACAAAAGAAAAGAGATGCAGTCAGGATTTGAACAGAACCATGGATGACAACATTGAGGAAGAGACAGTGGAAGAAACAGATCAAGAGAATGAGTCTGGTTTTACTTAATCTCAAACAGTGGTGAATAGAAGGTCTACTAGAGTGGTACATCCACCAGTTTGAATGAAAGATTTTGTATCATTAAATATGGGGAAGCAAGTTAGGTATCCTATAGCTGACAATGTTGCATACAATCATTTGTCTAAACCTTATCAGGAGTTTGTTGCTGCAACTTCAGTTCTAACTGAATCTGTATCATTTGCTGAAACCAACAAAGATCCTAAGTGGATTGAAGCACTGCACGGTGAAATACAAGCTTTACAAGATAACAAGACTTGGAAGCAGGTTGATTTGCCAAAAGGGAAGTCTGCTATTGGATACAGGTGGATTTATAAGATTAAATATAAGTCTAATGGAGAAGTAGAAAGGTTTAAAGCAACACTGGTGGAAAAAGGATATAGCCAAAAGGAAAGTATAGATTACAAAGAAACCTTTTTACCTGTGGTAAAAATGATCACTATTTTAGCCTTAGTTGTATAAATAGCCCTTTTTGTACCAATACACCTAAAATAAATTAAGTTTATTACTAAAATAGATCTACATTGTTAATAAGAAGCGGTCTTACCTTCTATACACGGAAACGTCAGGTCTCTATGAGGAAATTGAAATTTAACTTTTGTCACTGAGAACACAGATGGACTTTGCACATTCACGTACGATACTTTCTGATAACACGAAAATATCATGTCTCAATGAGGAAATTGAGATTCAACTTTTGTCAATGAGAACACAAGTGGTCTTTGGAGACTCCACGTACAACGCCTTTCAATAACACGAACATGTTAGATCTCTATGAAGAAATTGAATATCAACTTTTGTCAATTAGAACATAGATGGACTACGATGCTCAATGACCTATTTACAGGGCCGACTCTAGGGTTAGAAAATGAGGTATCTATCTTAGGTCCCGAAGTTTGACGTGCCGTATTTTAAAGCAATAAATCGAATTATTATAGGTTTTCTTTAGAAAAAATATTTTGTATTGTCTGATTTAAATTTGTTTGTCTTAATATTATTTTTAGTTTGTTTTAAAAAGAAAAGAAAAATAACATTTTTTTGGCTAACTCTTTAATTTTTACTTTGCATATTGAATGTTTAAAAACACATGGTTATTTTACATATCTTTTATTTAAGACTACAAGATTTAAAATATATTCTTTACCTTCTTAATGATCAATGATAATTCATATAGTTAAATATAATGCTCGGAGAGAAGGATACTTTTGAAGTATTAAGTATATTTTGAAGAAAATAGTAATATTTGGGTCCTAAATGAAACAAAAGTGATATTTGAACGCAATTTTCAATATTTGAGTGACCATTTAGGTAACTCCTATTAATAATATACAAAGTTGATATATACTTCCTCCATTCCATTTTATGTGAGGTAGTTTGACTTGACACCAAATTTAAAAAGAAAGAAAAACTTTTAAAACTTGTGGTCCAATTAAATGAATGATAGAAATTTGTGTAGCTATAAATCATTTCATTAAGGGTAAAATAGACATTTTATAGTTTAATTGTTACTTAATATAGAAATGTCACTATTTTTGGAACAAACTTACTAAAAATGAAAGCAAGTCACATAACTTGAGACAAAGGAAGTAATTATATTTCTAATACACTCTACCAAACAATTAGAGAATATAAAAAAGTCTCATGTCCCAAAAATAGCTCTGCCCTTTGCTTACAATTCTGCGTAAATGGAAAGCAGCAGAATTCGGTCCCTCGGAGTTTTCATCCAAGGTACTACTAGAATCGGCCACACTTCTCTCCCCAGAGAAAATCAATCAAATATTGCAAATGACGTAATGGTCTTCGAGTCCCCATCCTAAATCATTTTAATATTGACCGATTCCATTTGAAGGTGGAAGTTAGTTTCTGAATTTATCTGAAAATAGTATCTTTATTCTTATTTTTCTTAGAGATCACTGATTTAGACATCTTTATCTATATAGGGTTGAGCATTTTTTCCCAATAACATAAAGTCTTTCTTTTAGTATTTTTTTGATGGATTGTATAATTGTTATGTCTTTCTTCATGTTCCTTGGTTAATTATGTATAGAAATTTGTTTGTTTGTTCAAACGCCTCTTATGAAATAAAAATGCAGAAGAAACAAGTAAATATATTTCTTATACCTTTTTCTTGCATCTAAAATTTGCTGGTATGAATTTGAATTGAAGATAACTAGAAACATTAAATAGTTTTCTAATGAATGTTATCCTACTATATATTTGTTTCGAACGGTTTTATAATCAATATTATTTCTATGTTTTATTTGTATTATGTATATTATCATTTTTCAATTTCAGCTACCACATGAAGAAAACTATAAAGATGGGTGTTAAGTAAGAAATACTTTGTTAGAATTTGGAACCGTTTACTTATACTTCCTAACTGTTTGAATGGTTTATTATTCTTTCAATAATAGCATATGATAGAAAAGTGTGTTCCTCTACCACTACATTGAACAAATCACCTCATTGTCTTTAGTTTATTGTGTATACTTTGTAAAATGGTTCAGTCATATTTGTTGCTAGGAACAACAAGATTGAGTAGGTAAGAATGAACACTTTAGTAGCCCTTTTATCATTCTGTATAAATGAGCTTGTACAGATTGGGTGGAGGGGAACATTTAATTCTTTTTACCTATTAGTTTTCATTTTTTATCTTTGGCGTGTGGCAGAGCAATCTGATAGCTTGCAAGTCTCATAACTTTAAGGTCACGAAAACTGCAGTCACTTTTCTATCCTCATTTTGTAGTTATATCCCTTCATACATGACATGCTTTACAACATTTCATTAAAAACTTCCCTCTTGGATACATCACTCCTATTATGAATCATGCTTATAGTTACGTATCGACAATAGAGGAATGTATCCAACGAAAAATAAGAGTAGAAACCAATATATCCAACAATTTAGAGAAATGTATTTGACACAACAGAATAAGTAGAGATGAATGTATTCGATAATAGAGGAATGTATCTGATACAACAACAGAGTAGAGACCAACTTACTCGACTATAGAGGAATATATCGCAATTGAATCTTAAGTAATGTTTCATTTGCAATGTATCGCACAACCAATAAATGTATTTGAAAGCAATGAAAATTTCAAAATTATTATAATTATGAGACTTTCAAAATAGGATGTAATAACCACCGTATGAGATTTCTCTAATTTATGCAGATTTCAAAGAACATTTTAGATTAAGCCTGACATGTTGGGCCCGTGCACAACACGGGCTATGCTAATCTAGTTATCTAATAATATGGACAATTAACACACTAAGTAAAAGAAATAGGATTGTATTAAGTGCATCTACAACCCAAACATTAATGCACTACTATTTTAATAAAAGAAAAATTATTTATGTTTTTTCTTCCGAAGTTTGATTCAAAATTGGGTGGAAACATATATCTTTCTACATGCGAAAAGGACTGAAGCATGAATTAAGTATAATGGAGAGTGAAGGGAGAAAACCACATCTAAAGTATCCTTTGAGTTTTACTTTTCAAATATTCCTCGAGTGACTCCACAGACAATAGAGTTTGAATATGTTGATAGCAATGACAATCAGATGCATCGATGCTCAAATGAAACAACCCCTACGAAGCATATTATTCCTGGAGTTACTCCAGAGAAAATAGAGCTTGAACCTCTCTCTAAGGACGAGAAGGAAGTTAATCAGATTCACCAATGCTTAGATGAGACAACCCCTACAACGAGAAATATACCTGGAGTGATTCCCAAAAAAGTAGAGCTTAAACCTTTGGGTGAAGATGAGTGAGATTTCAATAAGATGCATCAATGTGCACATGAGACAACTTCTACAAACAAAAACATTCTTGGAGTGATTCCAGAAGAAGTAGAGCTTAACCCTATGGCTGAAGATGAGAGGAATGGAAATAAGATGCATCAATGGGAAAATGAGACAACCCCCCCCTACAAAGCAAAATATTTTTGGAGTGCTTCCCGAAGAAGTAGAGCTTGAATGTCTAGCTCAGCACGAGAAGGATGCCAACCAGATACACCTATGCTTAGATGATACAACCCATACAAAGAAAAATATTCTTAGGTGATTCCCAAAAAAATAGAACTTGAAAAACTCTGGTTCAAAATGAGGATGGGAAGCTTTCTTCGGACAATTGAGATTTCAGTGATGAAAAACCTCAGAATAGAAGGGCTGAAAATAAAACATGTACACCAACAATGTTGGTATCTGAAAGTAGATGCATGTTTTCTTTTCAACCTTTTTCTTCTGAGGCCCTCTGATAGAATATATGCCTTCACTTAACAAGTAATGGACCAGGTCCCTTACTACACTAATGAATAAAACCTAAAAGTTAAATGCAGTAAAATCAACACGATGATTTTACATGGAAACCTCCTTGCTTAAGGGAGTAAAACCACGACCTGTCTCACAGGTTTTTTAATCATTTTCACTAATCTTCAAAAGCAAAAGTAAAACACGATTAACAACAAATGTGAGAAGAAGTTTTTAATCTCACGTTTAAGCAATAGTCTCTATTGCTTAACAAGCCTAAGTAGAAAACAATCTACCCACTAAGCTATCCCACTTGGACAACCTAGACTTTTAACACTACCCACTGATTCCTTTATAGATTCAGGAATAGTTTACAGTTTAAGAACAAGAGAATGTATTCCTAAACAACTACACGAAAAGCTGCAGAGATTGCTGTTGTTCTTGGAATAATTCTGCCTTTGTTTACTAGCAGCCTTTGCAAATGTTCTTGAAGAGTTTTATCTCAAGTTGCAAAAACTATCAAAAGATGTTTAGGAAAGTGCCTTTTATATGGACAAGTCACTTTCCTTAAACTCTTTGCTAATGGTTGGAGAAGTCTTACTTTCTGATGCCATCGGGAAGTGTGCACCTACTTTCTGTACCATCTCCAGCTGGCAGTCAACTGGCTCGTCACCATGAGAGCCTGGTACCTCTACTAGGTCCCTGGGTTTGTTTCATCTGCAACACTCAAGTAAGAAACCTGGTACCTTTACAAGGTCTCTAAGTTTGTCAAATCATCAAAATTACAAATAACACCCTCCATATCTGAAATCTCCATTGACTAAAGAAAGCTTCTCATCCTTATTTTCATCCAGATGTTCATGTTCTACTTTTATTCACCCAAAGAATATCTTTTTGTAGGAGTTATCTCATTTAAGCATTGGTGTATCTTATTGACATCCTTCTCGTCCTTAGACAGACATTCAAGATCTACTTCTTCGGGAATCACTCCAAGAATATTTTTCCTTGTAGGGGGGGACTGTCTCTAAGCATTGATGCATCGTATTTCCATTCCTCTCATCTTCAGCCATAGGGTCAAGTCTACTTCATCCAGAATCACTCCAAGAATGTTTTTCTTTGTAGGAGTTGTCTCATCTGCAATGCATCTTATTGCCATCTCATTCATCTTCATCTAGAGGTTCATGCTCTACTTCTTTGTGAATCACTCCAGGAATATTTCGCTTTGTATGATTTGTCTCATCTAAGCATTGGTGAATTTGATTGACTTCCTTCTCGTCTTTAGAGAGAGGTTCAAGCTCTATTTCATTAGGAGTATTGTCAGGAATATTCTGCTTCGTAGGGGTTGTTTCATCTGAGCATCGATGCATTGATTGTCATTCCTATCAGGAGATTCAAGCTCTATTTTCTCTGAAGTCATTCGTGGAATAATCGATTCTTTAAGTTTCATACATGATCTACTAGGTGATCTAGTTGGCATGCTACTTTCCTACTTAACAATCATAATTCACCATCTATTTATGAAAAGCACACTATAACTATTAATTATTTGAGTTTAATACCTTAACTTTTAGGGCTGTCATTGGAAGCCTCTCTTACTCAGCTCATCAAGCAATGTATATTATTGGGAAAAAGGGATGGGCTTGGACTTGGGTCACAACCCACGTAAGTGGACATGAACTTTTTGGGGGTACTTTTACTTTTCAAACTTATGTAATAGACTCTCGCTTAAATTAAAGAATTGGTAACCTAAAATAAAGATCAAATCGAATACCAAAGTTTACAACTCAATCATTTAATGTAATCACTTAGTTCATAAGAATTTATGAATTCCTCTATTTCTTTAACCCTTATTTCTTGAACTCTCAACTCTAATTCAACATTCGTAGAATATATAAATCAATCTAAAAACTAAGTTCACAAATAAACCCTTTTCTTCGCCCAACATTAGTTGACTTCTATTGTTTCCCATTTTTTTTTCTTTTCAATCAATTAATATTATTTCAACACTCTCTGTACACTCTTTTGGGAAGAAACTCTGGGTTGACTTACCATAGCCATCTAATAAGGCCTTAGATACTTCAGGAACATCACACTTGATGTTCTCGTGGAGGAATTTAGGTTGGAAACGATATACATTTGTGTTTGTGCAATTATTGCATATGTTCTTTTTGTGCCTTTAGTTAAAAAAAATTATGGTATAAAATGCAAGTATCATTATCTATTATATAGATACATAAAAGAGTAAAAATGGAACTATAAATTGATAGGTGATGAAAAAGGAGTAATGGCCATGAAACGAATTCCATTGCTAGTCCATTTTGTTGAAAGAAAGAGAAATGCGTATTATTATTACTCCAATATAGAAGTGGGAGTTTATAGACTAGCACAACACAAACGAATAGTAACAAAAGCAGTCTATATAGTACTATGAATTCGTTATTTCTCCCCTTCACGAAAACAAGTGGCAACACCAAATTAATAACAGATAGTATTAAATAAATAGTATTAAATAATATTAGTATTTACTGTGTACTAATCCTAGTCCTATTAGGATTAGTACTCCTTAATTCTAGTCCTATTAGGATTAGTACTCCTTAATCCTAGTCCTATTAGGATTAGTACTCCTTCCTATATCTCCTATATATATCTCCCATGTATTCCCTTATTAGGTTAACACTTCAATACAATCAATATTCCTTCATGGTATCAAGAGCCAGAAAACCTAGATCTTCTTTTCTCTAGGTTTTTTTTCTCTCTTTAGGGCACTGATCGTTCCCTCTCTTCTCTTGGGCGGCAGCAGCCATGACAACCGAGGTGGATCCTCTCGATTCACTTCCTTCTGGCGTTAAACTCCTTCTTAGGCATCTTTATGCCCTGATTCCCAAAAAATTATCAGACATAAATTACCCTACATGGAAAATCACCGTTCTTACAGCCCTTGAGGCCAATTACCTTCTCAAATATGTCGATGGAAGCACAGAACCGCCGCCGGCAGTCATCACCGCCACGAACAAATCAGAAAAAACCAATGCAGCCTGGAAAGCCGTGGATGGACAGATCCGATCATGCTTGATTGCGGTCATCTCTCCCATGGTTCAGAAACATGTCCGATCCTACACAACTGCTTCAGCCCTGTGGACTGCCCTCGCAACACGCTATGCATCAATTTCCCACTATCATATTTTTCAATTGCGTGATCGTCTCCACACAATTACCAAAGGCACGAAAACTATGGCGGAGTATTTAGACGAGGTCTCCACCATCATCACAGCCCTCGACATCGTGAATGAAATCATTCCCGAAAAAGATCTCGTCATGTGCGTCGTTCGGGGGCTCCCATCAGCTTACTCCTCCATTAAACAGGCGGTTCGCATCAGTCCAACGCCCGTTGACCTGGCTACTCTCTCCTCGTGGCTAAAAAGTGAAGAAACCAATGTGGATCTGGAGAGAAAACTTCTTCTCTGAGAAACCGCTGTTATGGAGCCGGCCACCGCCCTTACCGCAAGCCAGAACTATCGCGGGGGCCGTGGTGGCGGCCGGCAGGGCATTCGTGGTGACTACGGCAGAAACAGCGGAGGCCGCGGGCGCGGCGGTCGGCAGGGCAGTCGTCCGCCATACGACGATCAGCAGCACGACAACAACAACAGCCTGCACTCTTTCGGCAGCGACGGGCAGTCATCTTCCAGCGGTGGGCAGGGCACTTACGAGCGGGATCGTCCAACTTGTCAAATCTGTCAGAAAACAGGACACAGCGCTGTTCGTTGCTGGTTTCGGTATGAGGAGAGCCGCAATAGTGATAACCGTGCCAATTATGCATCTCAAGCCGGCCCTTCCTCTGAATGGCTGTTGGATACTGGGGCCAACATGCACGTTACTTCTGATCTATCCAAGCTTAACGCTCCAAATCCATATCATGGCTCCAATGGTATTACTGTTGGCAACGGTGAGTCCCTTAATATTTCTCACACTGGCATGGGTACCATTAAAACCCCTACCGCTATCTTTCACCTAGGTAACCTTACCCACATCCCTTTTATTAAAACCAATCTCCTTTCAGTTCACCAATTCACAAAAGACAATAATTGCTCACTCTTGTTCACCTCTAATGATTTTCAAATCCTAGACAATACTACCAAGAGGGTGATTTTTCAGGGCTCCTGTGAGCATGGTCTGTACGTTCTTCCTGGCACAAGTTCGTCTGCCCACCCAGTTTTAGAAAGCGTTCCTGTGGCTCCGGTGGCTCTTTCGGCTGATGGCCACAGTCTATTGTGGCACAGTCGCTTGGGTCACCCGTCTGCTCAAATAATAAATTCTTTAATGTCTCAATTAGGTTTTTCTTCCATTCATTTAAACAATTGTGACTCCTGTTCAATTGCTAAATCTCATAAATTACCTTTTACTTTATCTGAGAAGCGTACAACTGCACCTTTTCAACTTATTCATTCTGACCTATGGGGTCCTACTGCTGTTCCTTCATTTGCTGGTTTTCGCTATTATATTTGTTTTGTGGATGATTTTACAAAATACACTTGGTTGTACCCACTAAAACACAAATCACAGGCATACACCACCTTTGTCACTTTTGAGGAAATTGTCAAAACACAATTCAATTCTCATGTTAAACTTTTTCGAAGTGACAATGGAAAGGAATATGTAAATAACATCTTTGGCCAGTTTCTGCAATCCCTGGGAATTATACATCAAACCTCCTGTCCATACACTCCCGAACAGAATGGGGTGGCTGAGCGTAAGCATCGTCATCTCATTGAAACAGTGGTTACTCTTCTACATCAATCTCATCTCGTCTCCTTTTGGGTAGAAGCTCTAGCCACCGCAAACTACCTCATTAACAGAATGCCCAGTCACACTCTCTCCAACAAATCACCCTATCAACTCCTTTACCAAGAACTTCCCAATTATACCAACCTCCGCGTCTTTGGGTGTCTTGCCTACCCTTGGCTACGCCCTCATATTACTCACAAATTACAACCCCGATCCCAACCTTGTATTTTTTTTGGGCTATCATCCTACCTCCAAGGGTTATCGCTGTCTTGACCCACAAACTCATAAAGTCTACATATCTCGTCATGTCAAATTTGTCGAAAATGAGTTTTCCTATGAGTCTATTTCCTCCTCCACAAATACATCATTCATTGGCGTCCTTCCCCTTTTTCAGACATACTCACAGTGTCCCTCACCACCTTCCCCCACACCTCCACCCACTACCCAACCATCCCTCATCACCCCTTCGACCGTCACCCACAATACACCTGCAACCACCACCCACACTCACAACTTATCTGAACCACCCCATACCCACAACATCTCCAGCCCGATCCGTTTTGGGTCCTTCCCGGCCACCCCCGAATCACCACCGCCCGTGCCACCTCCCAATACTCATCCCATATTAAACCGTGGCAAAGCCGGTATCTTTAAACCCAAAATCTTTCAGGCTACCATACTACCAAATACACCCCTTCCCGATAGTGAACCAACAACCTACTCCGTTGCCTCAAAAAATGCTTATTGGCGTCATGCTATGGATGACAAGTTTAAGGCTTTGAATGATCAGAAAACTTAGGTTCTTGTACCTAAGCCCCATGGGAGGCACCCAGTGGGCTGTAAATGGGTGTACAAAATTAAACATAATATAGATGGCAGTATTTCCAGGTAGAAGGCTCGTTTGGTTGCTAAAGGCTTCAATTAGGAGTATGGGCTTGATTACTTTGAGACATTTAGTCCTGTTATTCGGCAGGAAACCATTCGCCTGGTACTGTCACTCGTCATGCGCAACAATTGGCTCATCAATCAGTTGGATGTTTCCAATGCTTTTCTTCATGGCATGCTTGATGAAACTATCTACATGACGCAACCACTGGGCTATGTTGATCCCGCTTCCCTCAATATGTTTGCAAACTCCAGAAGTCTTTGTATGGGCTCAATCAAGCCCCCCGTGCTTGGTACACACGTCTGAAAAAGTTCCTCCAGGGACTCGGCTTCACGTGTTGCGTACACGACACGAGTCTGTTTACTCGACATTCAGCACACGATACAGTTATTCTTCTTGTCTATGTTGATGATATCATTATTAAAGGCTCTACTGCAGCTCTCATTCAGGATGTCACTCGAGCTATGCATACTACCTTCAAAATGAAGGACCTTTGCTTGTTACATTTTTTTCTGGGAATGGAAGTTTCTCGGACAGGCAGCGGCTTGTTTCTTCATCAGTCAAAATATGCTCGAGATCTGTTGCAGAAAGATGGACTGGAAAAATGCACCAGTCAACCAACACCGATGGTAGTCTCTTCGTCTACGAATGGAGCCGACACCCCCTTTGCCGATATCACCCACTTTCGCAGCCTCATTGGGGCTCTACAGTATCTGTCCATTACCCATCTTGATATCCAGTTTGCTGTCAACCGAGTTGCTCAGCGCATGCATCAACCAAGGGAACATGATTACCATTGTCTAAAATGCATTCTCAGGTACATTTTTGGCACTCTTGGTCGTGGTTTACTCATTCGACCCGGGGACTTGGAGCTTCAGGGTTTCTCAGATTCAGATTGGGCGAATGATAAAAATGACAAAAAATCTACATCGGGGTTTCTCATTTTTTTGGGGCCGAACCTGATCTCCTGGTGTACAAAAAAACAACCCAAGGTCTCTCGGTCCTCGACTGAAGCTGAATACCGCACCCTTGATCTTCTTGCTGCTGAGACCATGTGGGTCACATATATTCTTCGCGAACTCCGCACCACTCACACTATTCCTACTCTCTATTGTGACAACAAATCAACCATCTGTGTGGCCAAGAATTCCGTCCTACACACCAGAATGAAGCATGTTGATACCGATTGTCTCTTTGTTCGCGATGAAGTTCAGGCCGGCACCATGACTGTGCAGTATGTACCCACTGAAGAACAACCGGCTGATATTTTCACCAAGCCTCTCCCGAGCCAACAACACGATTACCTCAGTTCCAAGCTTCCGTTCGCTTCCGCTCAGCTCAGCTTGAGGGGGGATAATAACAGATAATATTAAATAATATTAGTATTTACTGTGTACTAATTCTAGTCCTATTAGGATTAGTACTCCTTAATCCTAGTCCTATTAGGATTAGTACTCCTTCCTATATCTCCTATATATATCTCCCATGTATTCCCTTATTAGGTTAACACTTCAATACAATCAATATTCCTTCACAAATGAACATGACATTTAAAAGAAAGACATGTTTTTCTGCTACCAAATATGAATGATAACAGAAGTCTAGACAAGCATAATTCTACACTTTCATCAAATAATGAGATGATTATATTTCTAAATTATAGTAGTGTGAACCTAATTCTAGCAACTAAAAGAAGAGGCATTGTGAAACTTACCTCCTGCATGTTTTCCCTTGGCGTTGTAGTGCTCAGGAAGTAGATTGTACATTCAGAAACAATATGGTGAGATGAAGTGCAAAACAACGTTGATGCATGATTGCGGACTGTTAATAGAATAGTTTTTTAGTTATTATGCACTAAAAGAAATAAAGTCCATGCACAAATGAAAACAATGTTAGGTTGGTTTAAGGTCTCTTAACACACAGGAGAGCTAATGAAACTACGGAACAATTTGCAGCATGTTAAATTAGAACACAGAAATATGGATTATAAAACTGAAAATTATGATAAAGTTAAACAGATAGAGTAATATATGACGACGGGAGGGAGTTGCTCGAATGAGAAACATCTCTCACTTCCAGATTGAAAGTTGTGAGTTCGAGTCACAGAGGGAGAAAAAAATAAAAGGAAGTCACTAGGGAGGGTAAAAATAAGAAGAAGATATAGTAGTAAATATATTGTAAAATCAAGTGCAAAACCATAACTTTATGATCCAGATGCCAAGTTACAATTATTAATTAATATGTATGCCTCTAACATGGAACATCAATCTAAAGATAATTACATAAATCTATATGAATGCATAACAATTTATTGAACAAGATACGTTTATTTATATGTACATAAACAATAAAATAAAATTTTTAATAAATAGTGATACAAGAATAAAAAATATTTGTATGTTGCATGAATAGCCCTTTTTGTACCAATACACCTAAAATAAATCAAGTTTTTTTACTAAATATGGTCTACATTGTCAATAAAAAGTGGTCTTACCTTCTATAAAATAGAAACGTCACGCCTCTATGAGGAAATTTAAATTCATCTTTTGTGAGTGAGAACACAAATGGACTTTGCACATTGACATACGATACTTTCTAATAACACGAAAATATCATGTCCGTATGAGGATTTGTGATTCAACTTTTGTCAATGAGAACACAAGTGGTCTTTGGCGACTCCGTGTACAACACCTTCGGATAACACGAAATGTCAAATTTCTATGAAGAAATTGAGTATATACTTTCGTCAATTAGAACATAGATGGATTGCGGCGCCTCCATGGCCTATTTACAGGGGCAACTATAGTCTTAGAAAAGAGGTATCTATCTTGGGTCCCGAAATTAGACGTGTCGCATTTTGAAGTAATAAATAGAATTACTATAGGTTTACTCTAGAGAAATCGTTTTGTATTGTTTCATTTCAATTTGCTTGTCGTACTTATTTTTTAGTCTATTTTAAAATAAAAAAAGAACTATTTTTTTGCTAACTCTTTAATTTTAAAGTTGCATATTAAATGTTTAAAACCACATAATTAAGTGACATTTTAGTATACTAGTTCTTGACACGTGCTTTGCATGTGAGTTTCACGATAATATATGCATGTTGCGTAAATAGCCCTTTTTGTACCAATAAACCTAAAATAAATCAAGTTTATTACTAAAATAGATCAATATTGCTAATAAGAAGTGGTCTTACCTTCTATACCATGAAAACGTTAGGGCTCTATGAGGAAATTGAAATTCAATTTTACTAGTAAGAACACAGATGGACTTTGCACATTCACGTATGACACTTTCTGATAACACGAAAATATCATGTCTCGATAAGGAAATTGAGATTCAAATTATGTCAATGAGAACACAAATGGTCTTTGGGAACTCTACGTACAATGCCTTCCCATAACACGAAAAAGTCAGATCTCTATGAAGAAATTGAGTATCAACTTTTGCCAATGAGAACATAGATGGATTGCGGCGCCTCCATGACCTATTTACAGGTCCAACTGTAGGGTTAGAAATTAGGTATCTATCTTAGTTCCCGAAATTAGGTGTGTCACATTTAAAAGCAATAAATAGAATTACTACAGGTTTTCTTAAGAAAAAGTATTTTGGATTGTTTCATTTCAATTTGTTTGTCTTATTTATTTTTTTAGTGTTTTTTTAAAAAAAAGAAAAGAATAGTTTTTTTTGGCTAACTCTTTAATTTTAACTTTGCATATTGAATGTTTAAAACCACATAATTAATTGACATTTTAGTATACTAGTTCTCTACACGTGCTTTGCATGTGAGTTCCACGATAATATATGTATGTTGTGTAAATAGCCCTTTTTATACCAATACACCTAAAATAAATCAAATTTATTACTAAAATAGATCTACATTGTTAATAAGAAGTGGTCTTACCTTCTATAACATGGAAACGTCAGGTCTCTATAAGGAAATTGAAATTGAAATTTTGTTTGTGAGAACACAAATGGACTTTGTAAATCCACGTATGACACTTTCTAATAACACGAAATTATGATGTCTCTATAAGGAATTTGAGATTCAACTTTTTTCGATGAGAACACAAGTGGTTTTTGGGGACTCCATGTACAACACCTTCCGATAACATGAAAATGTCAGCTCTATGTCGAAATTGAGTATCAACTTGTCAATTAGAACATCGATAGATTATGGCGCTTCCATGACCTATTTACAGGGCCAAATCTAGGTTAGAAAATGAGGTATCTATCTTAGGTCCCAAAATTAGACGTGTTGCATTTTAAAGCAAATAGAATTACTCTAGGTTTTCTTTAGAGAAATTATTTTGTATTGTCTCATTTCAATTTGTTTATCGTATTTATTTTTTTTGTCTATTTTAAAAAAAGAAAAAATAAATTTTTTTGGCTAACTCTATAAATTTAACTTTGCATATTCATTGTTTAAAACCACATAATTAAATGACATTTCACTATACTAGTTCTCGATACATTCTTTGCATGTATGTTCCCCGATAATATATGTATGTTGTATAAATAACCATTTTTGTACCAATACACCTAAAATAAATCAAGTTTATTACTAAAATAGATCTACATTGTTAATAAGAAGGATCTTACTTTCAATGACACAGAATTGTCAGATCTCGATGAAGAAATAAAAATTCAACTTTTGTCAGGGAGAACACAGATGGACTTTGCACATTCACGTTCAACACTTTATGATTACATGAAAATATCGTGTCTCTATAAGGAAATTGAGATTTAAGGTTTGTCAATGAAAATAGAAGTGGTCTTAGGGTACTCCACGAACAACGCCTTCCGATAACACGAAAATGTCAAATCTCTATGAAGAAATTGAGTAACAACTTTTGTTAGTTAGAACATAGTTGAATCGCGGCACCTCGATGACCTATTTACAGGTTCAACTATAGGGCTAGAAAATGAAGTATCTATCTTAGGTCTTGGGCGTGCCAAGTTCTAAAGTAATAAATATAATTACTATAGATTTTCTTAGAAAAAATATTTTGTATTGTCTCTTTACAATTTGTTTGTTGTATTTATTTTTTTGTCTATTTTAAAAAGTAAAAAAGAACAGTTTTTTTGGCTAACTGTTTGATTTTAACTTTGCATATTGAATGTTTGAAACAACATGAATATGTGACATTTTAGTATACTAGTTCTCGACACGTGCTTTGCACGTGAGTTTCACGAAAATATATGTATGTTGTGTAAATAGCCCTTTTTGTACCAATACACCTAAAAAATCAAGTTTATTAGTAAAGCAGATCTACATTGTTAATAAGAAGTGGTCTTACCTTCTATAACACGGAAACGTCAGGTCTCTATGAGGAAATTGAAATTTCACTTTTGTTAGTGAGAACACAAATGGACTTTGCACATTCAAAAAATACTTTCTGATAACATGAAAAATATCATGTCTTTATGAGAAATTGAGATTCAAGTTTTGTCAATGAGAACACAAGTGATCTTTGACTACTCCACGTACGACGCCTTTCAATAACATGAAAATGTTAGATCTCTATGAAGAAATTGAGTATCAACTTTTGTCAATTAGAACATAGATGGACTACGGCGCCTCCATGAACTATTTATAGGGCTAACTCTAGGGGTTAGAAATTGAGTTATCTATCTTAGGTCCCGAAATTAGATGTGTCATTTTTTAAAGCAATAAATAAAATTACTATAGGATTTCATTAGAAAAATTATTTTTTATTATCTAATTTCAATTTGTTTGTCGTATTTATTTTATTGGTCTGTTTTGATAAAGAAAAAAAGAACAATTTTTTTGCTAACCCTTTAATTTGAAATTTGCATATTGAATGTTTAAAAGCACATGATTAAGTTACATTTTAGTATACGAGTTCTCGACACGCACTTTGCTCGTGAATTCCACGAATATATATATATATATATATATATTATATATATATATATTTTAAGTATAACAATCTTAAGAAATTTAATAGTTTCTGTATTTGAGGTTTCTGGAGATTAAAACCTTTCTGGTTTTCTACTCTGCTAGAATTTTTAAAATTCATTCGATTAACGATTAAAAGAACATAAAAACTTTATCGTTAAATCAGAAATAGTTTGTGTAAAGATTTTTTCTTTACTGTGAGTATTTTAAATACTTAATTTATCTACCATTTGTGACAGAAAAAAAAGACTAATTCAAGTCAAACAAATGCTGGAACAGTAAGTGCTGCAACAACAACGGTTGCACATAATCGTTCAAATGCTGCCTTAGCACCGGCTGAGAAACCTGCAAAGTTTTCTGGAGTCGACTTTATGAGATGGCAACAAAAGATGTTCTTCTATCTCACTACGTTGAGTCTGCAGAAGTTCATCAATGAGAATGTTCCTGTTATGTCAGATGAAACTCCGGCTGATGAACGATTCTTGGTAACAGAAGCATGGACACACTCAGATTTTTTGTGTAAATATTATATTTTGAGTGGTCTGCAAGATGATCTGTACAATGTGTACAGCAATGCCAAAACCTCAAAAGAACTCTGGGATGCTTTAGAAAAGAAGTACAAAACAGAAGATGCCGGAATGAAGAAATTCATTGTAGCAAAATTTCTGGACTATAAGATGATAGATAGTAAGACTGTCGTCACCCAAGTTCAAGAATTGCAGGTCATAATCCATGATCTCCTTGCTGAAAGATTGATTGTGAATGATGTTTTTCAAGTGGCTGCAATTATTGAAAAGTTACCTCCATTATGGAAGGACTTTAAAAACTACTTGAAACACAAACGCAAGGAGATGACTGTTGAAGATCTCATAGTAAGGTTGAGAATCGAAGAGGATAATAAGGCTGCAGAAAAGAGGTCACGTGGTAATTCAGCAATATCTGGAGTAAATTTTGTTGAAGAAGATTCCACAAAATTAAAGAAAAGAAAGAAAGCATCTGGTCCAAAAAGCAATCCTCCTAAGAAGATATTCAATGGAAACTGCTTTAATTGTGGTAAACATGGTCATAGGGCTAATGAATGCCGGGGTCCTTAGAAGGACAAGAAAAAGAAAGATCAAACAAACTTGGCTGAATCCAAAGGAGAAATGGATAATCTCTGTGCAATGCTTTCAGATTGTAACTTGGTTGGAAATCCAAGATAATGGTGGATAGATTCTGGTGCCTCATTCCATGTTTGTGCCAACAAAGAATTATTTTCATCATATACTCCAGCACTTACAGATGAAAAATTGTTTATGGCAAACTCGGCTGTTGCAAAGGTGGAAGGAACTGGCAAAGTCCTATTAAAGATGACATCAGGCAAGGTGGTGACTTTGAATAGGGTCTCATATGTTCCAGAATTGAGAAAGAATTTAGTTCCAATTCCAGTTCTGACCAAGAATGGATTTAAATGTGTATTTGTTTCTGATAAAGTAGTAGTAAGCAAAAATGATATGTATGTAGGAAAAGGCTACCTTAGTGATGACCTTTTCAAACTCAATGTAATTGCAGTTGATATGAATAAAGATTTTGCTTATTCTTACTTGCTTGAGTCTAAATGTTTATGACATGAACGTTTGGGACACGTTAATAATAAAACCTTGTGAAAACTGATTAACTTAAATATTTTGCCAAAATTTGAATGCAATAAATCAAAATGTCAAATTTGTGTTGAATCTAAGTATGCTAAGCATTCTTATAAATCTGTTGAAAGGAATTCAAATCCTTTAGAATTGATTCACACTGATATTTGTGACATAAAGTCAACACCATCACGTGGTGGGAAAAAGCATTTCATAACTTTTATTGACGATTGCACTAGATATTGTTATGCCTATTTGCTAAATAGTAAGGATGAAGCGATAGATGCATTTAGGTAATATAAAACTGAACTTGAAAATCAGTTAGATAAAAATATCAAAATGATCAGAAGTGATAGAGGTGGAGAATATGAATCTCCATTTGCAGAAATATGTTTAGAAAATGGAATAATCCATCAAACTACTGCTCCCTGCACTCCTCAGTCTAATGGAATATCAGAAAGAAAAAATCGAACTTTAAAAGAAATGATGAATGCATTACTTATAAGTTCAGGTTTACCACAGAACTTGTGGGGGGAAGCTATCCTTATAGCAAATCAGATACTTAACAGAGTGCCTCAGTCAAAGACAAATGTTATTCCATATGAGAAATGGAAAGGTAGAAAACCCAATTTGAAATATTTCAAAGTGTGGGGGTGTCTAGCCAAAGTCCAAGTTCCTATACCTAAGAGGGTAAAAATATGACCTAAGACTGTGGATTGTGTATTCATTGGATATGCCACAAATAGTAAGGCATGTCGATTTTTGGTTCATAAGTCTGAACATCTGGATATTCATGATAATACGATAATGGAATCAGATAGTGTTGAATTTTTTGAACATATCTATCCGTATAAAACTAGACTTGAGTCATCTAGTGGGGGATCTAAACAACTCAGAGAAGAACCAAAAGAGAATGAACAAAATGAAGAAAGTCCAAGACGCAAAAAACGTCAAAAGACATCTACTTCATTTGGATCAGATTTTGTAACATTTCTTCTTGAAAGTGAGCCTCAAACATTCAAGGAAGCAATGTTGTCTAGCGACTCAACCTCTTGGAAGGAGGCTGTTAATAGTGAAATTAAATCAATATTAAGCAATCATACTTGGAAGTTGGTTGATCTTCCTCCAGGGAACAAACCCTTGGGTTCAAAATGGATCTTTAAAAGGAAGATGAAAGACGATGGAACTATTGACAAATATAAAGCAAGACTTGTTGTCAAAGGTTTTAGACAAAAAGAAGGTCTTAATTATTTTGACACATATTCGCCAGTGACTAGGATTACATCAATTCGGATGTTAATTGCACTAGCTGTAGTATACGGTCTTGAAATTCATCAAATGAATGTGAAAACAACCTTCTTAAATGGAGACCTTGAAGAGGAAATTTACATAGAACAACCTGAGGGTTTTGTAGTTCCTGGTAAAGAAAAGAAAGTGTGCAAACTTATTAAGTAACTTTATGGGCTAAAACAAGCACCAAAACAATGGCATGCAAAGTTTGATCAAACCATGTTGTCAAATGGATTTAAGATCAATGAATGTGATAAATGTGTTTATATTAAAGATACTCCAAATCAGGAAGTTATTTTATGCCTATATGTAGATGATATGCTTATAATGAGCAATGACATTGATAATATAAAAGCTACAAAGCATATGCTTGCTAGTAAGTTTGATATGAAAGATTTAGGAGTTGCTGATGTGATATTAGGAATTAAAATTCTTAAAACTCCTAATGGTCTAGCATTGTCTCAAACTCATTATATTCAAAAGATACTTGAAAAAATTCAAATTATTAAATTTTAAAAGGGTAAAGACTCCAATTGATGTAAATCTTCATCTTGCAAAGAATAAAGGCGAAAGTCAGTCTCAATTAGACTATGCTAGCGTATTGGGAAGCTTAATGTATGTCATGAATTGTACATGACTAGACATAGCTTGCGCTATCAGTAAACTGAGTCTATACATAAGTAATCCTAATCATAATCATTGGTTGGCAATGAAAAGAGTTTTGGGATACTTAGATGACACTCAAAACTATGCTTTACATTACAACAGATATCCAGCCGTTCTTGAAGGATATAGTGATGCAAATTGGATTACTGGGTCAACTGAAACAAAATCCACAAGTGGATACGTTTTTACTATTGGTGGAGGAGCAATATTTTGGAAATCATCCAAACAAACAAGTATAGCTCGCTCTACAATGGAGTCTGAATTCATTGCTTTAGACAAGGCAGGTGAAGAAGCTGAATGGCTTCGGAATTTTTTAGAATATATTCCATTTTGGCCCAAACCAATGACCCCTATATGCATACATTGTGATAGTCAAGCTGCAATAGGAAGGCTGGAAGCATTATGTATAACGGCAAGTCTCGTCACATAAGACGAAGACATAACTCTGTGAGACAACTACTCTCTAGTGGAATTATCACAATTGACTATGTGAAGTCAAAAGATAATGTGTCGGATCCACTTACAAAAGGCCTAAATAGAGAGGGAGTTGAGAAATCATCGACGGGAATGGGACTATGGCCGAGAACAAGTCATCGTGGCGGTAACTCTACCTAGAAAACTGGAGATCCCAAGATCTAGGTTCAAGGAGATAAAATAAAGTCATTGATGACGGTTCAACATTGCCAAAGAAAACAAATTATTATTATTTTATGGTTCATTCTCATGATGAGACAATGTTTAGTAACTAGGATAAAGACATAAGGACTTTTTAATGGTTTCTAAGTTTGATACAGGGAATATCAAATGGTGTATCTATGGGATAACACATTTAGAAATCACCTATGTAAGTGTGAAGTGTAAGCCGCTTCAAGGAGAATCCAGTAAGGCCAGTTCTTTAAGCACTTACTATCAAAGATGTGTTCATGGCTGAAACGAACAAAACAATGAGAACTAAGAACAGTTCAAGGGTTGATTGTGTGACATATGTTGTCTAGGTATACACCAAAGCTCGACGGTTCAAAGATATCAAATCTACCGATTGACCGAGTATATCCGATATATGTTCACTACGGAAAGTTTAAAGGGAAACCTACTTATCCAGATGCGATTAACCTTTACCTACAAGACACACAAGTTTTTTCATGCATATGTTTTAAACAATAGCCTTCCCCATTCATGTGGGGGATTATTGGGTTTTAGCAAGTGTGAATGGGAAAAGAAAAGAGAGAATATGAAAAGTGAGGGAACTACTTTGGAGGGAAAATGAAAAGTCATTTGCAAAATGCAAATGAAAAGTCATTTCTCCCATATCGGGAAAAGAAATGGAAATTGTTGTCCTTATAGAAGGAAACACTTCCATTACTTCTTAAAAGAGATAAAAAGAAGATGCCCCCTCGCGCCGTCGTCGTCGTCGCTCGCTCAGCTTTGGCTTTGGCTTTGGATTTGGATTTGGATTTGGCAAATGATGTGATTGATTGATAAATTTTTTGGACAAAATTTATTTAATCAGTTTTTGTTAAATCAAATTAATCCTGTTAATATTATCTCTTATAAATTTGCGGGTAACGGTAATATTCTGAAAAGTTGTTACTTTTCCAAAAAGTAGTTATTTTCCTAACAGACACATTTTTTTCGAAAAGTTGTTATTTTTTCCAAAAGACACAACTTTCTGGATAAAATGGGTCTGAAGATATTTCACTGAACAGACATGTTCTTTGCTGAAAATGTCTATAAAAGGAAGTCAATTTTTTTATTTTTAAAACACTGAAAATTTTTCTTTCTTTGCATTTATTTTTCTCTCAAATAAAAATCAAAGTGTCGATCGACTGAGTCTGTGTGACTTGTTGCTGTTCTTAAGTTCGCTGAAGTTAAAGAAACTTGAGGTACCACTATTTCTTTAACATGTTTAATCCGTTTTATATTGGGAGAAATTAATCCATAACCTTGGGTACAGTGAGGGGATTAAATTTCTTAAGGACACACAGTAGTTTCTGTGGACTCAGATTATTTCTTGTATTTTTTTTTTCTGCTTCATCTTATTTCTGTTTCTGTTTATTAACCTTATAAATACAAGTTATTGTAAGTATAACAATCTTATAACACCTAATTCTAGCAACTAAATGAAGGGGCATTGTGAAACTTACCTCCTGCATTTTTTTCCCTTGGCTTTCTGGTGTTCAAGAAGTAGACGAATTTTATCAGTTACATTGATGCATTGAACAAAATTTTATGGCGAGATGAAGTGCAAAACAACGTTGATGCATGATTGCGGACTGTGAATATAATCTTTTATTACTTATCATGCACTAAAATAAATGAAGTCCTTGCACAAATAAAAACAATGTTAGGTTGGTTTAAGGTTTCTTAACACATAGAAGAGCTAATGAAACTATGGAACGATTTGAAGCATGTTAAATCAGAACACGAAAATATGGATTACAAAACCAAAAATTATGATAAAGTAAAATAGATATAGTAATATATGACGGGATGGAGTTGCTCGGATGGCAAGCATCTCTTACTTCTAACTTGTAAGTTGTGAATTCGAGTCACTAAGGAAAGAAAAACTGAAAGAAAGCAACTAGGGAGGGTAAAAAAAGAAGATATGATAGTAAATATATTGTATAAGCAAGTGCAAAACCATAATATAATGATCCAGATGAAAAGTTTACAATTATTAATTAATATGTATGCCTTTATCATTTAACATCAATTGAATGACAATTACATATATCTATATGAATCCATAACAATTTATTGAACAAGATACCTTTAATTATATGTGCATAAATAATAAAAGAAAAATATTAATAAATAGTGATACACGAATAACAAATATTTGTATGTTGTGTAAATATCCCTCTTTTTGTACCAATACACCTAAAATAAATCAAGTTATTACTAAAATAGATCTACATTGTTAATAAGAAGTGGTCTTACCTTCTATAACACGGAAAAGCCAGGTGTCTATGAGGAAATTGAAATTCACTTTTGTCAGTGAGAACACATATTTACTTTGCACATTCACGTATGACACTTTCTGATAACACAAAAATATCATGTCTCTATGAGGAAATTGAGATTCAACTTTTGTCAATAAGAACACAACTGATCTTTGGCAACTCCACGTACAATGCCTTCCGATAACAGAAAAATGTTAGATCTTTATGAAGAAATTGAGTATCAACTTTTGTCAATTAGAATATAGATGGAGTGCGGCGCCTCCATGACCTATTTACAGTGTCAATTCAAGGGTTAGAAAATGAGGTATCTTTCTTAGGTCCCGAAATTAGACGTGTCGCATTTTATAGTAATAAATAGAATTACTATAGGTTTTCTTTAGAAAAATTATTTTGTATTGTCTCATTCAATTTATTTGTCTTATTTATATTTTTAGCTTGTTTTAAATAATAAAAGAACAATTTTTTTTGCTAACTCAGTAATTGTAAATATGCATATTGAATGTTTAAAATCACATAATTAAGTGACATTTTAGTATACTAGTTCTCGACACGTGCTTTGCACGTGAGTTCCATGATATATATGTATGTTGTGTAAATAGCCCTTACTGTACCAATACACCTAAAATATATCAATTTTATTACTAAAATAGATTTACATTGTTAAGAAGAAGTGGTCTCACCTTCTATAACTGGAAACATCAGGTCTCTACGAGGAAATTGAAATTCAATTTTTATCAGTGTAAACACAGATGTACTTTTTACATTCACGTATGACACTTTCTGATTACATGAAAATATAATGTCTCTATAAGGAAATTTAGATTCAACTTTTATCAATGTGAACACAAGTGGTCTTTTGGGGACGCCATGTACAACGCTTTTCAATAACACAAAATGTCAGATCTTTATGAAAAAATTGAGTATCAACTTTTGTCAATTGGAACATAGATGGATTGCGGCGCCTCTATGACCTATTTACAGGGCCAACTTTAGGATTAAAAAATGAGGTATCTATCTTAGGTCCCGAAATTAGACGTTTCGCGTTTAAAGTAATAAATAGAATTACTATAGGTTTTCTTTAGAAAAATTATTTTGTATTGTCTCATTTCAATTTATTTGTAATATTTTATTTTTTAACTTTTTTAAAAAAGAAAAAAAGAACATTTTTTGGCTAACTTTTTAATTTTAACTTTGCATATAGAATGTTTAAAACCACATAATTAAGTCATATTTTAGTATGTGCTTTCCACGTAAGTTTCATGATAATATATATAAGTTGTGTAAATAGCCCTCTTTCTACCAATACACCTAAAATAAATCTACATTGTTAATAAGAAGTGGTATTACCTTATATAACACGGAAACATCTGGTCTCTATGAGAAAATTGAACTTCAACTATTATCAGTGAGAATACAATTGGACTTTGCACATTCACGTACGACACTTTCTGATAACACAAAATATCATTCCTCTATATGGAAATTGAGATTCAAATTTTGTCAATGAGAACACAACTGGTTTTTGGGGACACCACGTCAACACATTTCGATAACACGAAAATGTCAGATCTCTATGAAGAAATTGAGTATCAACTTTTGTCAATTAGAACATAGACGGATTCTGCACCTCCATGACCTATTTACAGGGCCAACTCTAGGCTTAGAAAATGAGGTATCTATCTTAGGTCCTGAAATTAGAGGTGTCATGTTTTAAAGCAATAAAGAGAATTACTGTAGGTTTTTTTTAGAAAAATTATTTTGTAATGTCTCATTTCAATTTATTTGTTGTATTTAAATTTTTAGTCTGTTTTAAAAAAATAAAAAAATGAATAGTTTTTTTTGGCTAAATCATTAATTTTAACTTTGCATGTTGAATGTTAAAAACCACATGATTAAGTGATATTTTATTATACTAGTTCTCGACACGTGCTTTGCACGTGAGTTCACGAAAATATATGTATAGAATTTTTTGTACCAATACACCTAAATTAAATCAAGTTTATTACTAAAATAGATCTACATTGTTAATAAGAAGTGAAATTACATTCAATAACATGAAACATCAAGTCTGTATGAGGAAATAGAAATTTAACTTTTTTAGTGCGAACACAGATAAACTTTGCACATTCACGTAGGACACCTTCTGATAACACGAAAATATCATGTCTCTATGAAGAAATTGAGATTCAAGTTTTTTCAATGAGAAAAGAAGTGGCCTTTGGAAACTCCACGTACAACGTCTTTCTATCAAACGAAAATGTTAGATCTCTATGAAGAAATTGTGTATCAACTTTTGTCAGTTAGAACATAGATGGACTGCGGCGTCTCCATACCTATGTACAAGGCCAACTCTAGGGTTATAAAATGAGGTATCTACCTTAGTTCCCAAAAATAGACGTGCCGCTTTTTAAAAAAATAAATAGAATTACTATACATTTATTTTAGAAAAATTATTTTGTTTGTCGTATTTTTTTTAGTATGTTTTAAATAATAAAAAAGAATAGTTTTATTTTGTCTAACTCTTTAATTTTAACTTTGCATATTGAATGTTTAAAATTACATAATAAGTGACATTTCAATATACTAGTTCTCGATACGTGCTTTGCACGTGTTTTCCATGATAATATATGTATGTTGTGTAAATAGCCCTTTTTGTACAATACACCTAAATAAATCAAGTTTATTAATTGAATAGATCTACATTGTTAATCAAAAGTGGTCTAACCTTCTAAAACATGGAAACATCATGTCTCTATGAGGAAAATGAAATTCAACTTTTGTTAGTGAGAACACAGAGTGACTTCGTACATTCACGTATGACACTTTCTTATAACACGAAAATATCATTTCTCTATAAGGAAATTGAGATTCAAATTTTGTCAATGAGAACACAAGTGGTCTTTGGGGACTCTACATACAACGGTTTTCAATAACACAAAATGTTAGATCTCTATGAAGAAATTGAGTATCAACTTTTGTCAATTAGAACATAGATGGATTTGGTGCCTCCATGACCTATTTACAGGGCCAACTCTAGGGTTAGAAAATGAGGTATCTATCTTATGTCCTGAAATTAGACGTGTCGTGTTTTGAAGAAATAAATTGAATTACTATAGGTTTTCTTTACAAAAATTATTTTGTATTATCTCTTTTCAATTGTTTTGTCGTATTTATTTTTATAGTCTGTTTTAAAAAAGAAAAAAATTATTTTTTGGTAACTCATTAATTTTAACTTTGCTTTTTCAATTTAAAATCACATAATTAAGTGATATTTTAGTATACTAGTTCTCGACACGTGCTTTGCACGTGAGTTCCACGAAAATATATTTATGTTATGTAAATAGCCCCTTTTTACCAATACAACTAAATTAAATCAAGTTTATCAATAAAATAGCTCTACATTATTAATAAGAAGTGGCCTTACCTTATGCAACAGGGAAACGTCAGGTGTCTATGAGAAAATTGAAATTTTAATTTTGTTTGTGAGAACATAGATGGACTTTGCACATTCACGTACGACACACACTTTAAGTTGTAAGCAATATCTATTAAAAATGGGAATCATTTAAAAGTTAAAGCTAATTTATTTTATAATTAGTAAATGTTGAATCAAGTTTTTGCTGAGTCTAACCTCATTTCATATTTTGCATTCTCATTGTTGAAATTGTTATAAGAAACAATATATTTTATAACTTTCAGTTTTTTGCTACACTTTTTGCAAGACGAATGTCATGGCTCATCTTTATTCAGTATGTTTGAGCTTACAAACAATCCTGCAAATCGTCAATATACCATATTTATGATTATATAAATAATAAAAATTAAACTATAAAAACTTTAAGTAGCGTTATTACGAGTCATATGAACCTTTCTTCATCTAAAATACTAAAATTTTAAGAAATTATAAATATTGTAGAACAAAAGGACAATGTTTACATAGTAATAACTATTTTGAAGAAAGTTTCCCTTCACATAATTATTTTGTCTTGAGCATAATAAACATATTGTAACAATTCTCTAAACATTGAAAAAAATAATTCAGAAGCATATATCTATAATTCAAGAGAGATTGTTAACAAATCAAATGAATTTAGACTATAGCATGTTAACTTCATAAATTGGAACATCACATACTAGTGTATATATTGAGCAAAAAAATAATTATTATATCATAAAAATTATATTATTTTCCTCTAGTACTCGATGTTATGGAATAAACCCTATTAGGATAGAATGACTTACTTCATCAAAATAGTACCGTATATTCTACTTAACTTTGAGCTTAATCAACGATAATAAATCACAGAAAAAAATTAAATGCAAGAAGAAGAAGAAGAAGAAGAAGAAGAAGAGTAGAAGATTAGAAAATTGTGCTTTAGAAATTAAAGGAAATCCCTCTTTTATAGTCAAAAAGAATAGTATGAACAAATATTTTTTTGTATCTTATCTGAAAAATCATGACCTTTCCGAGAAGTCACAACACTTGGGAAAAGTCACAACTTTTTGAAAAAGTCACAACTCTTTGCAAAAGTGACATCTTATTGCAAAAGTCACAAAACTTTGGAAAAGTCATAACTCTTTGGAAAAGTCACAACTTATTGTAAAAGCCAAAAAACTTTAGAAAAGTCACAACTCTTTAGAATAGTCACAACTCATCGAAAAAATCAAAACCATTTGAAAAAAGTCACAACTTATCAAAAAAGTCACAAGTCATCGAAAAAATCACAACCTAAGTTAGGGATATTATAGTAAGTTAAACTTCAAGTTAGGTGTTCATGCTTTTAAGGTAATATAGATAGATTTGATGATATGATATGATTTTACATATCTTTAGTTTAAGGCTACAAGATTCAAAACATATTCTTTACTTTCTTTATGATCAATGATAATTCATATAATTAAATCTAAAGATAGATAGAAGTAGACTTTTGAAGTGTTAAGTATATTTTAAAGAAAATAGTGATATTTAGGTCCTAAATGAAACAAAAGTGATATTTGAACGGAATTTTCAATATTTGAGTGACCATTTTAGGAACTAACTCCTATTAATAATATACAAGGTTTAATATATACTTCCTCCAGCCATTTTATGTACGAGGCAGTTTGACATGACACAAAATTTTAAAAAGAAAGAAAGACTTCGTGATCCAATTAAATGAATGATAGAAATTTGTGTGCTATAATCATTTTATTAAGGGTAAAATAGACATTTTATATTTAAATTGTTACTTAATATAGAAAAGTGTCACTTTTTTGGGACAAATTTACTAAAAATGAAAGAAAGTCACATAACTTGGGACAAAGGAAGTAATTATATTTCTAATACACTCTACCAAACAACTAGAGAATATAAAAAAGGCTCACATACAAAAAATAGCTCCACCCATTGCCTAAAAATTTTACGTGAATGGGAATGACAGAATTTGGTCCGTCGGAGTTTCCTTTCAAGGTGAAATAAACGCCAAGTTTGCTAGTAGATCGGCAAAACTTTCTCTTCCCGGAGAAAATCAGTCAAATATTGCAAACGACGGGAATGGTCTTTAAGTCCACATCCCAAATGATTCTAATTTTGATCGATTCCATTTGAAGGTGGAATTTAGTTTCTGAATTTATCTAAAATAGTGTCTTTATTCTTATTTTCTTAGAGATTACTGATTTAGACATCTTTATCTATATGAATTTGAGTCTCTTTTTTTTTCAATAATGTAGAGTCTTTCTTTTAGTATTTTTTTGATGGATGGTGCATAATTGTTCTTTGTCTTTCTTCATGTTTCTTTTTGAATTATGTACAGAAATTTGTTTGTTTGTTCAAACGCCTTTTATGAAATAAAAGGCAGAAGAAAGAACTAAGTAAATTTCTTAAACCTTTTCTTGCATCTAAAATTTGTTTGTATGAATTTGTATTGAAGATAACTACAAAATTAAATGATTTTCTAATTAATATTATCCTACTTTCAATTTGTTTTAAACGGTTCTCTAATTAATATAATCCTATTCTTAATTTGTATAATGTATATTATCCTTTTTGGATTGCATCTATCACGTGAAGTAAACTAAGAAGTTCAGATGGACAACCATAAAGATAGGTGTTAAATAAAAAATTCTTTGTTAGAATTTGGAATAGTTTACTCATGCTTCCTAATTGTTTGAATGATTTAATGTTCTTTTAGTAACTGCATATGAAAGAAAAGTGTGTTCCTCTGCCACTAAACTGAACAAATCACCTCATCATCTTTATTTTGTTCTGTATACTTCATGAAATCGTTCAACCATATTTTTTATCAAGATAAACAAGATCGAGTAGGTAAGAATGAGCACTTTAGTTCTATTTCTATTGTTGATGATCATAGTAGACCTTGTACAATTTTGTATAAATAAGTTGTTCTATTTGTACAAACAGGGTGGAGGGTAACATTTAATTCTTTTTATCTATTAGTTATCAGTTCTTATCTTTGGTCTGTGGTAGAGAAATCACAAAGCTTGCAAGTCTCATATCCTTGAGGTCACGGAAACTGCAGTCACATTTCTATCCTCATTTTGTAGTTATATTACTTTGTACATGACATGTTTTGCAACATTTAGTTACAAAATTCCCTGTTGGATACATCTCTCCCATTATGAATCATGCTCATTGTTATGTAATTACAATAGAGGAATGTACCCAACACAAAAAAAGAGAGTAGAAACCCATGTACACAACAATAGAAAATTGTATTTGACACAATATAATCAGTAGATCAATGTATTTAACAATAGAGGAATGTATCTGAAACAACGAAAGTGTAGATACCAGTGTACTCGACAACAAAGGAGTATATCCGGCACAATAAATCTTAAGTAATTTTTTATTTGCAATGTATCGCACAACCGAGAAATGTATCTAAGAGCAATGAAAATTTCAAAATTATTGTAATTATGAAGACTTTTAAAAAAGGATGTAAGAAGCATCGTGTGAGATTTCTCTAATTTATGTGGATTTTAAGAACATATTACATTATGCTTGACATGTTGGGCCAGTGCACAACACGTGTCACGACCCGACCCTACACCATGGACGTGGACGACATTCAATGACGATTGATGGACTTGAGCTGACCCTTGGCCTGGCTTATTTAACTCAGGGAAAGACTTAACTCAATATAAAAAAACATTTCTCATAAAACAACTTGAACTAAATAACTTAGCCAATATGGCACCAAAGTCTCGTACCAAAAAACCTAGAAAACAAAAAAGAGACTCACGAAAAGAATTTCTAATCGCGCATGAAGCCTCTATAATACTAAGATGGATGTTGGGACAGACCCCACAAAATCCTATAAAGAAAACTGTAAGAAATCAATGTGTCCTTCGGAATGCAAGGAGGCTCACCACTGACTCCGAGTGCTCACCTGGATCAACAAGGCACCAGATGCTGCTGCTCCTGGTTACCTATGTTTATATCCTGATACGATGCAGGCCAAATGGAATTAGTACATAAAATGTATGAGTATCCGAGTTGGAATGCTAAAATGACTTAAGCTTGAAAAGAGTAAAAATGAATACTTACCTTGGCTCTACTCAACTTATGAATAATATAACTCAATGACAGTAATTCATTTCAATATAAAGCAATTTAAAGGTAAATGCAATATAAAGAAAAATTATTTGAAAACATGTTGTAAATTCTGAAGGTATACAAGAATACAAATATCTCTAAGATGCATGTAAGAATACAAATGAACTGATGTATATCTATAAACACATTTAACTTATGTGGAGTTTCTCTAACCGACAACCTTCAGTTAAGAGCTATAGTGATGATACAACGATCTACCTTACTCTACTAGCGCATCCTATACCTGGCCAAAGTCATAAGACCTGAACTACCTAATGGATCTACTAGTGTACTGTGGAAAGGGTTCATCTAAAAAGTATGACATTTGCTACCCATGGTGGCTCTCCCCCATGTTGTTGTTCAATACTACTCTCAAAATATACCGGCTCTTATGTTTTTAAACATACTGATTCTGTGGTTTGAGATTAGTGCTCAAAATATTTAGCTCAATGGATATATTGGAAATCTTAGTTTTCCTAATTTCTTCACTTAGAAAGTTATTTCTCTTCAACTGAAAAGTAGTCTAAAGGCTCTTTGGAAATTTTAGTTTCCCTTCTTTTTTAAATGTGAAAGCATTTTAAGTTCCTTTGAGAATACTTAGTTTCCATATACTGCTTTGAAGGAATACTCTACTTTACTCTGAACTCAACTCAAGCTTAAGTCTTGAAATTACATTTAAAGTATTTTTGAAAGACTTATGAAACTTGAAATTAACTTCTTCTGCTTCTCTTGAGTCCTTACTCAACTGATCTTCAAGTCTTAAAATAAGTTTAAACTATTTGCAAAAAGCTTCATGAAAGGAATTTAGGAATTCTCTAGACTTGGCTTTAACTTTATATTTGAAGTTGAAGTTATATATTCAAGGTTGTAAATTCATGTTTCTTGATAATTTCTATATGATTAGAAGTCATATAGAATAGTTAGAATCATTAAGATGTGTTAAAACACCTTGAAAGGGCTTAATCGGACTGAACTGCAAAAATTGGGTGAAAAATGCCAATTTGGATACGTTTAGAGCGCGGCGCGCCAACCTCATTTGACTGAGGCTTATTTCTGGCGCACTGCTGGTGTGTCGCCCCAGCCCTATGGCGGAGATGGGGCAAGCTGCGCTAGCTCTTCCCCAGGTGATGCCTGACGAATTTGCCTTCTCGTTTTCTAGGCTTAAATAATTCTAATTCTATCTCTTTTATCGAATTCACCTTAGATCTATGTATCCAAATCATATATACAAGTATCTAACCCAAGGGACTCAAGAAAAAACAACTAATTCATCAAGGAACTCCTAAAATATCAACGTATGTTCAAGAAAGAAAGCAGTTCAACAATAGTATGCAAGAACATTCAAAAATCCAAACATTATGGATGAAATCTCGTTGAATCAACATGCTTGGCAGATGGATAAGCGAACCCAAAGTTGAGATAGACTCACATACCTTGATAGGGAAAACCCCGACGAATTCCACTCGCAAACCTTGACGTTCTTGGCGAATCCTTGACTTTTTCTTCCTTTTCTTCTTCTTTTCTCTCTTCTCCAAGCCCTAAGAGTGGTTTTTATTTTCTAATCTGAACTAAAACTTATTTTTACCCCAAATGAATTCCTAAAACAAAAATAGAAAATTAATTGGTGAAAATACTAGTTTGCCCTTTATTAAATTCAGATTGGGATTTTCCTTACCTCAACAACCCAACTTCCAATGGGCTTATCTCCATCATACAATATCGAAAATGCGCAAACTTAGCATTGGAAAGACCTATCCAATGTCTTTCGAACAATATCAAGAACTACCTCTAACTCATCCTAAGCTAAAAGTTATAGCCGTTTGAAAATGACCAAAACTCACTTTCTTAACTTAGAAAATTTTCCAGATTTTTCGTTTCTTTTCAAAATGAATATTTTTAGTTTTTTAACTTATTCCTAGCCAATTCAAATTTGTGAGATGTTAAAATATCCCCCCCTTGGGAAAATTCATCCTCGAATGAGATTTCTTTCACTAAGCTAAGGATGGTAACATCATTTCTACATTCAACAAACAAAAGCAACTAATCACATGCTTACTTTTAGTTTATAAAGTACCAAGAAGAAAATTATTACCTTAATCTACATTAACTCCGGATTCAAAGAGATGTGAATATATCTTCTCCATATTCTCTCCAGCTTCCCAAGTCTCTTCTTCAACAAATTGGTTCCTTCAAAGGACTTGACTGGTGCAACCTCCTTTGTTCTCAATTTGCGAACTTGACAATTTAAAATCTGAACCAAAATCTTTTCATAGGATAAGCTATCTTTAATCCCGCATTTTCAATTAGTACGATCAAAGAAGGATCACCCATACACTTTTTCAACATAGAGATGTGAATTACTGGATGAACTGGTGCCAACTCTTGGGGTAGCTTTAATTTATAAGCTATATTGCCAATCCTTTTGGCTATACGATAAGGTCCAATATATCGGGGACTAAGCTTCCACTTCTTACCAAACCTCATAGAACCTTACATGGGTGAAACCTTCGCTTATACCCAATCATCCACTTCGACTCCAACTACCTTCTCCTAACATCTGTGTAGGAATTTGACAACTTTGTGCATTGTTCAGTCTCTCTTGAATTACCTTCACTTTCTCCATAGCTTGGGGAACTATATATGGTCATATCAACCCTTTTTCACCAACTTATAACTACAATAGGAGATCTGCATCTTCTCCCATAAAGAGCTTAGCCATTTGGATGCTCGAATGGTAACTGCTGTTGTAAGCAAACTCAATGAGATATAGGTGATCATCCCAATTCCCCTTGAAATCAATCACGCAAGCCCTCAACATATTTTATAACCTCTGGACGGTAGATCCACTTTCCCATACATCTAGGGATGAAATGCAGTGTTTAAGTTCACCTTTGAACCCAAACCTTTCTGGAAAGATTTCCAGAACTGTGTATTAAATTGTGCACCTCTATCTAAAATGATTGAAACTAGGAAGTCATGAAGCCTCACCACTTCATGAATATATAACTTTGCATAACCCTCTTCCTAATAAGTGGTTTTTATCGGCAAGAAGTGGGCTGATTTTGTCATTCTATCGATGATCACCCAAACTGAATCATGATTACTGCGAGACCTTTGTAACCCAGTGATGAAGTTTATATTAATCATCTCCCACTTCCATTTTGGAAGCTCTATATTTTGAGCCAACCCTCCAGGCCTTTGGTTCTCTACTTTAACTTGCTGGCAATTCGGGTAAAAAGAAATTTCGCAATTCCCTTCTTCATACCATTTTACCAATATATTTCTCTCAAATCATAGTACATCTTTGTGGAACCCGGATGAATGGAATATCTAGAGTTATGGACTTCCTCCATGATCCTTTCTTGAAGTCCATTCACCATAGGTACACACAATCTACTTTAATATCTTAACACATCATCTCCCATTTGTTCAAAAGCTAATACTCTTTGTTTATGAACATTTTCCTTTAATCCAAGTAAAATGGGATCTTGGTCTTGCTTCTCTTGAACATCTAACACTAATGATGGTTCATCCCCATTTATCATCACCATTTCTCCTTTTGTTGAATTTATGAGTCGGACTCTTTTGCCAGTTGCTTCTTATCTTCCTCAAGATGGGCGATACTACCCATACACAACCTACTTAAGTCATCAGCTACAACATTAGCCTTACCTGGGTGGTAAAGAATGCTCATGTCATAACCTTTGATAATTTGTAACCACCTCCTTTGTCTGAGATTAAGCTCTCTCTGAGTGAAAAAATATCGTAGGATCTTGTGATCAGTAAAAACATCCACACGAACACCATACAAGTAGTGACGCCATGTCTTCAAGGCGAATACTACAACAACCAACTCTAAGTGATGGGTTGAATAATTCTTCTCATGAACCTTCAACTGGTTAGAGGCATAAGCTATAACCTTGTCGGTTGGCATTAACACCCCCCCCCAAACCTACCCTATATGCATCACAATACACCACAAAACCATGATTACCCTAAGGTAAGGTCAAAACTAGGGCAATAGTCAACCTCTTCTTCAACTCCTAAAAGCTTTTCTTACAAGCTTCAGACCATTGAAACTTGACTGTCTTCTGAGTCAACTTGGTCAAAAGGGACAAAATATATGACAACCCCTCAACAAACCTTATAGTAGACATCCAAACCCAATAAACTCCTAATACCAGTTGAAGACGTGGGTCTTGGCCAACTGTGAACTGCTTCTATCTTTTGGGTATCAACTCTAATTCCATCACCGGAAACTATGTGACCTATGAATGCTAAAGACTTAATAAAAATTTCATCAATGAAGATGGTAACAAACATACCTAAATAAGGATTGAAGACTCGATTCATAAGATCCATGAATATTACAGGTGCATTGGTCAACCCAAGCGACATGACCAGAAACCCATAATGCCCATAATTGGGTCTAAAAGTTGTCTTTGGAATGTCAGATTCTCTAACTTTCAACTAGTGGTATCCTGATTTGAGGTCAATTTTGGAAAACCAAGAAGCACCTTGAAGATGATTGAAAATATCATTAATGTTTGGAAGAGGATGCTTATTCTTTATTGTAACCTTGTTCAATTGATGGTAATCTATACACATCTTAAGGGAACCATCTTTCTTTCTCAAAAAAAAGATCGGAATGCCCCAAGGTGAGACACTTGGTGGAATGAAACCTTTATCTAAAATATCTTTAAGTTGTTCTTTCAACTCTGCTGGTTCCATTCTATATGGTGAAATGGAGATACGACAAGTATTTGGAAGAAGAACTATACCGAAGTCTATCTCTCTCAAGATGGACTTTGGAAATATCATTTGGAAATACTTCTGGGAACTCTTTCACTATTGGAACTGACGGAATAAGAGTTATCTCAATGATAGAGCATTAACTTAGACTAAGAGATAGACACACCTTATAAACCAACTTCCTCGTCTTAAGGTATTAAATGAATTGACCCTTAGGCATTGCTGAGCTGCTTTTCCACTCTAAGGCTGGCTCATTTGGAAACTCAAACTTGACTACTCGAGTTCTACTATCAACTGAGGCATAACATGCATGAAGCCAATCCATACCAAGAATGACATAGAATTATACCATGTCTAACTCAAGTAAATTAGTCATGGTAGTGTTGTGATTGACGGAGATGGGACAATCATGATAGACTCTTTATGCTAGGACGGATTCACTAACAAGTGTGGAAACACTGAATGGTTCACTAAGTTGCTCAGGAATAATATCAAAGTTCAAATCAGCATATGGAGTTACAAAAGATAAAATCGCTCCTAGGTATAGAAATGCATAAACAGTAAAGTCAAAGACTTGAATCATACCAGTGACAACATATGGAGAGTTCGCATGATTTTGGTGATTGTTGAGAGTATACAAGCAGATTTTTTCTCTGCCAGTACTAAAAGTGCCTCCCTTAGGTACATCCTTGTCTGGTGGAGCAACTGATAAAGACTGGGCTCTATCTCCCCCATTAACACTTACTTGATTGTTCTTTGGACACTCTCTCATGAAATTCCCGGTCTGACTGCACTTGAAACAACTATTGGATCCCTCACGACAAACATCAGAGTGATTTCTACCACACTTAGCGAAGGCAGAAGGCTTACTACCCCCTTACGCCATACTACCCTGTTAATATCATGTTTAGATTTGGAATTCTGAACATAGTACTCAGCTTTGTTCTTAGGTGTAGGTGCACTAGCAAATGATGGGGCAGGACCCATCTGTTTCTGTTGGAAGGATGACCCGATTGGCATTACTCTTCTGCTCTTCAAACTCATTCTTTGTCTTAGCTCTCTTATTTATATAATTTCTTTGTCCCTCAACTTCTCCTCTTCAACCTAATGCACTTAAACTAACAACCTGGATATATCCATGTCACCTATCGCATTGCAGCTCTACTCTCTTTGCTAGATGCAAGACCTAAGCCAGCGATAAACAAGATCATCCTGCTTCTTATGTCCTTTACCAGCTCTGGAGCATAGTGAGATAGATGGGTGAACTTCAACACATATCATGCACACTCAAGGATTTCTATTTCAGTGTAAGCAACTCTGGTACCTTAGCCTCTTTCAGTTCTCAGGGAAAGAAATGCCCCAAGAAAGGCTCTTCAAAAAAAACCCAACTCAGATGTGATGCATCATCATCTTTTCCCTCCTTCCACTAATCAAGCCAAGTCCTAGTCATATTCTTCAGTTAATATGCATCTAGATCAACCCTTTCAGCTCAACAACATGCATCACATCAAAAACTTTCTTCAGCTCTTTCACGAAATTCTCCGGATCCTCAGTAATGATCGAACCCGTGAAACCTCAAGATCTTACAAATCCTTGGAGTATCAGCCTCTTCTTGTCGAGCACATTTCTGCTGCCCAACTTGATCCTGAGCATCCATATTGCCTCTCTTAACTCAACATTAAACACTTCTCCTTGCGATTGAACTTTAGATGCACTGTGAAACACTGTTCTTCTACATTTCTCCTAGCTAGACAACCTTTTGCTGCTCTTAGTGGAGAGATGGTTATCTGAAACACGCGCAACCAGAATTAGGGAGAAACTATTAGATATAATCTTTAACGAACGAAAGGGATGTGAAAGAAGTGAGGAATTCCTAAATGTTGTAGACTCCTAGTTAAAAATATGGCGTGATTCACAGTGATAACTAGTACTCTATAGACACAGATTTATAGAGTCTACTCTGTGCTCTAATACTAAGTTTGTCACGCCCTAAGACTACTCCCTGGATGTGGTCGGCACTCAATTACCATTGTTGTCCTTGAGCGAACCCTTGGCATGGGATCGTTCCCACGAGGAAAATAGTCTAGACTTAACTTCAACCTGTTATTACTATTGTTTGGTCAATGACTTCCTTGGAAAGTAAAAACAATAAAGGGGGGTTTCTATTTCTAAATGAGTAAAATTAATTCACAAATTTGATAGATACACTTAACAACTTTGAATGTTGGATTTTAATCAATTAATCAAAGTAACTAGGGTTTACGTGTTCCCCGCAGGTTCATAACTTGATAACTCTAACTATAACAATTCTTTCCTAGTATCTTGAATGCAAAGTGATAAGTTATGCATTTCTAAATCCTTGGTCTGGCATGTAGAAAATCTCACACCGCACCTTGGTCCGGCTACGTGTGTTTCTATTCTAACCCTTATCCTTACCTCATATTAAGCATCATATTCAATATTTGACTAAATTATTACCTCATACCAATCAATACTAGCCTATTATATAGTATACACTAAATCTATGTTAATAATTCTTTTGCTATTATCTACCTCCTTGGTCCGGCAAGTAGCATTAAGGCGAAAACTAACGTTGGCCATCCATTAAAAAGACTTCTAAGCGAAAGAATTATTAATACATGCAAGACACTATTATAGAATTGTTATTTTAGTTAGGGTTTATCTCATTATTTGCCTATGGTTCCCACATCCCTAGTTATGGAGTTTAGTTACTTATGTCCATAAACACAATATTCAAATATATTAAATAAGAGTTCATGTACTTACTTCAATGAGAAAGAGTAAAATCCAAAAGTTTGCTTGATTAATAACCAATATTCACTTGCAAGAATCTCAAAGTAATCAATAATCTCACAAAAAGTCTAATGATTATCAAGAATCTCACACTACAATGTTTACTAATAAGGAATTTTACAATCTAAGAGTCTAACCTAACAGATCCAACCTCAAAAATGAGGTTTTTCGAACTATTTATAAAAAATAAAAAACCTAATTAAACAAGGACTCTGTTTGCTGGAAATCTTCCAAAATGCGGCTGGGTCGACGGACCACGCGACGGATCATCATGGTCACGACGGACGTCATGGACTCCGTCGTCCCATACTTATGCAATTTCTTCTGCTGCTCTCTTCACCACCCTCGACGCCAAGTATGACGGACCATCATAGGCACAACGGTCCGTCGAGGGCCTTCGTTTCAAAACACTTCAACTCTTGGAATATGGGTACTGGGATCACTTCTCTGAACTTCATGACGAACCTGCAGGACCGACCGTCACAAGCTTCGTAACCCCATACTTGGTCAGACTTCCCCATCTTCCTTCAATAGCTGCACTACGCTGCCACCTACGGATCATCACAAGCACGACGGACCGTCATAAGCTCCGTAGGTGGTCTCTTCTGCATTTCTTCACTCAAAATCTCTGCATTTAGCTTTGGACAGGTTTCCTGCAAAACAAAGATAAACTTGTATAAAATTAGCACACAAAAGGCTTTTGGACACACTAAACTTAAGGAAAAAGTATTAATTATGCCATGAAACCACGGTATATCAACACCCTCAACTTAAATTCGTTGTTTGTCCTAAAGTGACGCACTATGACTCACTACACAATCTTTGTACAATAGTATCCATGTTTTATCCTTTGCAATCATTTGGCTATCAATCCTGATTAATCTCATCAAATCTATGCATGCTATCACTATTAGGCTTGAATTATGTGGGATCAGAACATGACACAGACTCGCTATGCATTAACCCCTATCCTCATCAATTTCTCACTGAGGTGCTAACAATTCCGTTATTGCAACTAGTGTCCTTACTTCAAAATAATTTTTTTTTGACACAATGATTTCAATTTGAGTATAAGGATTACTTTTCAACACTCGCTCTCAAACAAAGTCACACTCATTCATACCTATTGGCATAAGCTTGCCCTTATTTTCACTGCCTTAAGTTCGCTATACAACCCTTAGGATCACAATCAGACTTTCTTGGCTTGTAACATAGGCTCAGGGTCAGGTAGGGTATATTTAGGTATACTTAGTGACTTTTTTGCCCTCCTTGACCTATCGACTAAACCTTCCACTTTCCATCATTTTATTTTGCCCAGTTTCTCATATTCTTTCACCTTGCTATTTTCTCTTCTTTCTTCATTTGTGTAAGTGACTCTCTTCTTTTCTTGCTTGTATTTCTTGTGTATTTTTCTTTTTCTTTACTTTTCTTTTCAACTAATTCTTGAGTCACTTTACTTTTGTTCTTTCTCTCTCTTTGTTCTTGCAACCCCACTTTCCAGAGCATTCCTCATAGTAGCCACCCTCAACTCATGGCTTTGCCATGAGTCAAGGTACACAATACCCAAAGTTGAGTCAGGGCCATAACAAAAGTTGTTTATGCATTAGCCACCCTCAACTTATGCTTTTGGCATAAGTTGAGGTGCACATGTCCAAGGAGGGACCAGGGCCAACACATTGTTCCCAGAAAAGATCAGTTGGGGTGAAGAGAGAAAGGTCTAATTTTAAGCTCAGATTATTTGGATCAAAGAAGGATAAATTTCATTTGGTTTCTTTTATTTAGGCTAGAAATGGACTATATTGAATAAGGGCCTATGATCCTTTCCTAATTGTCTATTACAGCTTACTTTTAGCAGGACTAACCAGGCAAGTTCTAGCTCAGTACCAATAGTGTACTATTAAAATTTCCTCACACTCATTTGACATCTCATCACTATACCAGATTATCAGACACCTAGTTCGAATTTAAGACTTAGGGTAATGCAATGGTGTAACTCTATTTCATGCTTAGAGCCACAAAATTATCAGTTACTATGCCTAGTCATGCATTATTTTCCAGTTTATCAGGATATCATTTTAGCCATCATGCTCCAGAAATAAACTACGTACAAAAGATATAGACATGTCGGTTCAACAGAAAAAGTAATCAGTATCTTGGTGAAAAAGAACACAGGCAAGAAAACCCCAACAGAGGATAGTGAATTGGGCTACTCAGACTTCACCCTAGCACTCACTTTCCATTTACCCCACCCCCAACAAAAGACATGCAATTGTCCCCAATGCATAAAAAAATTGAAATACAAGAGTGGTAAGGAAGCAAACCTTGGCGCAAAGCGTCGACAATCAGCACGGACCGTTGTGATTATGACGGTCCGTCGTGGGACACATAAAAAAATGGAGACCCTTAAGAGAGGGTCTCTGACTGCCATAACGGTTATGCAGGACGAACTATTGAGAACACGACGATCCGTCGCATGTGTCTGTTGGTGACTGTTTCAGAGTGATCTTCTGCAGAATTTCCTGGTGATGTGCCTACAAATTTAAAAACTCATTAGTAGAAAAATGCTACCATTACTAAAAAGACTATAAGTATTGGGTTGCCTCCAAACAAGCGCCTGATTTAATGTCACAGCACGACTCGGGACCCTTGATTACTCAGACTTCATCAAGATGGTATGCCTCTATCACTTCATTCCCCGATGCCTTATGCCCAAAATAGAGTTTTATTATATCTCTATTCCTCTTAAACCGCATTCCCTCCTTGGCTTTTAACTCAACTGCTCCATGAGGGAATACTTGGGTAATCAAGTAAGGGCCAGTCCATTTGGGCTTGAGCTTGCCCGGAAGACAAGGCACCCCAGAACTGTCTACAAGCACCAAATCCCCAACCATAAACTCTTGTTTTGCATTTTTCTGTTCAGTCTCCTTCTTCATCTTTTCTTTGTGGGATATGGCAAATACCGATTGGAGCTCACCACTCTGCCTCATGGTCCTACTAATGTTGAAGGTCGCTTCTTCATTATTCAATCGAAATGTCATCTGTCCCTTCTCCATATCAACTAAGGCTTTACCTATAGCAAGGAATGGCCTCCCAAGAATAATAGGCACTTCAAAATCGACTCACAATCAAGAATAACAAAATTAGCAGGAAAGATGAATGACTCCACTTTTACTAGCACATCATGGAGTATCCCTATAGGTCGTTTCATTGTCCGATCAGCCATCAGTAGCCGCATCGCAGTGGGTTTTGGATCCCCCAAACCCAACTTTTTGTAAATTGAAAGGGGCATGAGGTTTATGCTTGCTCCCATATCACATAATGCTTTTGCAAAATGTAATGACCCAACTGTACAAAGAATAGTGAATGCACCCGGATCTTCTTTCTTTTGTATGAGGGATCTTGTAGCAATAGCACTACAATGCTGCAGTCTATCATCATCCTCAAAAGTGACCAATCTTTCATAAATTTGGCATAACCGGGCATTTGTTCTAGAGCTTCTTCCAAAGGGACATTGATAGAAAGATGCTTCAACATTGTTATGAAACGCCGGTATTTACCATCCTCGATCTTTTTCACTAATCTCTGAGGGAAAGGTGGTGGTGGCATGCATGGGAATTACCTTGATAGGTACTTCTGCATCTTTTCCATTACTTTCCTCTGCTTCACCACTACCCTTTACCACATTATCATTATCCTTTCTCACATTTTCCTCAGTAGATGGCATAGGTGGGTCAATGGTTTGCTTACCACCCCAAGTAGTGATTGCAATACAATGCGCATCATTCTTTGTATTTTGGACAGTGTTTCTAAGAAGAGTGCCCGGTTGCCGTGTGTTCACTGTCACAGATAATTAGGCCATTTGCAACTCGATCTGCTTAATCGAAATTGCATGTCTATCAACTTTTTTCCCAATACTAGCTAAATCACATCTCAACTCTTTAATGTGATCATCACTAGCATCGAACCTCCTCATCATTTTGTGCAACATATCCTCAACTCGCCCCATACTATCTCCACCATCCCTAGGAGTAACTTCACGATTTTGAGGGGGGACATAGGGACCATTCCTATCGTTTCTATTAGCATAGTTACCCCTGTTAAAGTTGTTGTCGCGGTTGTAGTTACCATAGCTCCGACCTTGGTTCCCTTGACCTTGGCGCCAGTTATCCTGATTTGAGCCTTGGGCGCTTGGTCGGAAACCCCCCGTTTGCTCATTTACTGCATAAGTGTCCTCCGCATAATAGCACTCATCATTAGGAGGTGGTGGTTTAGCCATGTTGTTAACTGCATTTATCTTTTCTGCACCCCCTGTGACATGTTTTAGTACCAACCCAAGCTCAGTTCTCATCTAAGCCATTTCTTCACGAATCTCATCTGTGGCTCGGTTGTGAGTGGACTGTACTGCGAAGGTGTTTCTCCCTGTATCAGACTTCCTAGTACTCCAAGCTTTGTTTTTCCGGGAGATTTTCTCTAATTTTTTAGCAATCTCAGCATAAGGACACTCCCCATAAGATCCACCTGCTATAGTGTCCAACACCGCTTTATTGTTATCATCATGTCCCTGATAGAAGTATTCCTTCAGTGACTCATCATCTAAACGATGATTTGGAACACTTCTCACGAATGAGGTGAATCTATCCCAAGAACTACTAACTGACTCTCCTGGTAGTACCACAAAGTTGTTCACTCTGTCTTTGTGGTTTAGTTTCTTGGAGACCAGATAGTAGTGTGCTAAGAAGACATCTCTTAATTGGTTACAAGTGAAGATTGAGTTGTATGGGAGCTCAGTGAACCATATAGCAGCCTCTCCCGTCAGTGAGAGAGGAAACACTCTGAGACCTATTACATCTAGATCCAAATCAGGCCTCCCCACACAACTTTTACACACTGCCCTTACCTTAGCTATATGGGCATGTGTATCCTCAGAAGGTAGCCCTGAAAACAAACCTTTGGCAGTGAGCATTTGCATCAGGCTAGTAGTTACCACAAAGGTGTGGCCTGTGGGTAGAGGGGGCAAGACAAGTGGCCCATCCGAGTCTTCTATTTTATCATACCCTCTGTAGTATGCTTGGGGCCATGGAACGGGATTTTGTCCCCTCTGTTGATGTTCACTCGGAGCATCGCGTAACATCTGACCATGAACATCAACCGGAGCTGGGATGTTCTGGTTCGGATCCTCATCATTTATTCCCAAGTTTCGATTCATATTGTGCAGTGTACGCTCTAACTCGTGATCGTAGGGAAACAAGGGTTCTTTTCCACTCCGTGTATTTGGCATACAAGGAGGATAGTTCTGAAAAGAAATAAAAAACAATAAAACAAAGTAAAATCAAGAAAATATCAACTAAACTATAGTAATAAGTTCAAGTTAATCTAAAAGCTAGATTCCCCGGCAGCGGCGTCAAAATTTGATACGCTCAAACTTACTTCTCAAATAAGAAGTAAAGCGGTCGAGTCAAGTAAATAACGCAACTAGTGAGGTTGGGATCGTTCCCATGAGGAAAATAGTCTAGACTTAACTTCAACCTGTTATTACTATTGTTTTGTCAATGACTTCCTTTGAAAGTAAAAACAATAAAGGGGGGTTTCTATTTCTAAATGAGTAAAATTAATTAACAAACTTGACAGAGACACTTAACAACTTTGAATGTTGATTTTAATCAATTAATCAAGTAACTAGGGTTTACGTGTTCCCCACAGGTTCATAACTTGATAACTCTAACTATAACAATTCTTTCCTAGTATCTTGCATGCAAAGTGATAAGTTTTGTATTTCTAAATCCTTGTTCCGGCATCTAGAAAATCTCACTCCGCACCTTGGTCCGGCTACGTGTGTTGCTATCCTAACCCTTATCCTTACCTCATTTTAAGCACCGTATTCGATATTTGACTAAGTTATTACCTCGTACCAATCAATACTGGCCTATTAGATAGTATACACTAAATATATGTTAATAATTCTTTTCCTATTATCTACCTCCTTGGTCCGGCAAGTAGCATTAAGGCGAGTTCTAATGTTGGTCATCCGTTAAAAAGACTTCTAAGCGAAAGAATTATTAATACATGCAAGACACTATTCTAGAATTGTTATTTTAGTTAGGGTTTATCTCATTATTTGCCTATGGTTCCCACAACCCTAGTTATGGAGTTTAGTTACTCATGGCCATAAACAGAATATTCAAATATATTAAATAAGAGTTCATGTACTTACTTCAATGAGAAAGAGTAAAATCCAAAAGTTTTCTTGATTAATCACTAATATTCACTTGAAAGAATCTCAAAGTAATCAATAATCTCACAAAAAGTCTAATGATTATCAGGAATCTGACAATACAATGTTTACCAATAAGGAATTTTACAATCTAAGAGTCTAACCTAAACGAGTCCAACCTCAAAAACAAGGTTTTTCGAACTATTTATAAAAAATAAAAAACCTAATTAAACAAGGACTCTTTTTTCTTGAAATCTGCCAAAACGCGGCCCGGTCGACGGACTACGTGACGGATCGTCGTGGTCACGATGGACCGTCATGGACTCCGTCGTCCCGTACTTATGCAATTACTTCTGCTGCTCTCTTCACCACTCTCGACGGCAAGTATGATGGACCGTCATAGGCTGAACGGTCCGTCGAGGGCCTTTGTTTCAAAACACTTCAACTCTTGGAATATGGGTACTGGGATCACTTCTCTGAACTTCATGACGAACCGTCATAGACACGACGGACCGTCACAATCTTCGTAACCCTACACTTGGTCAGACTTCCCCATCTTCCTTCAGCAGCTGCACTACGCTGCCACCTACATACCTTCACAAGCACGACGGATCGTCGTAAGCTCCGTAGGTGGTCTCTTCTGCATTTCTTCGCTCAAAATCTCTGCATTTAGCTTTGGACAGATTTCCTGCAAAACAAAGATAAACTTATATAAAAATTAGCACACAAAAGGCTTTTGGACACACTAAACTTAAGAAAAAAGTATTAATGATACCGTGAAACCACGGTATATCAATGGGTTTCTTAACTCAGTGGAAGACTTAACTTAATATAAGAAAGCATTCTCCTAAAACAACTTGAATTAAATAACTTGGCCAAAATAGCACTAAAGTCTCACAGAAAAACATCTGCAATACAAAGAAGAGACTCAAAATTAAATTGTCTAACCGTCTATTAAGCCTCTATAATACTAAGATGGATGTTCGTACAAACCCCACAACATTCTTTAAGGAATAGTGTAAACCACGAATGTCACATTTGGGATTACCCCCTAGACGTAATCGTCATCGTCATCTTGTTTGAGGACTAAGACTAGCCTCTTTATTTACATCATTACATTCATAGTTAAAAACACAAAAATTTTAAAGCTTTTCATTACTTATACTTGGAGGCTTACATAGACCTCTACATATACATAATATATTCATATCAAGTATACATAGACACTTCGTATAGGATGTTACATAGCCTTATACTTTAATTGCTCATAAGTATATAAAATATAAACATATACATAATAGTTGTAATAAATGTCTCTTCTCATAACCATCTAATAAGAGAGTAAGAACTTGGGCATAATCCCATACATCAAGTAAGAATGCCTCACATGGGCTATACAATGTTCATACTAAAATGGAAGGAAAGAAATATAGAAGTTTTTAACAACTAAGCAAATTCCATAAGCTAGATAATGGCATCTCCTTCGACAAATGAGAACCTACCCTGCTCAGATGATCAAGATATCCAAGCCTTCTTTAAGTCGTCTCCAAAGCACCTCAACGACCGGAACCTAAAATATTTTGGGAAAAGTAAGAAATGGGGTTAGTACGCCACTTGTACCAAGTATGAGACCATATGCACAAATATATGAAAACATGCTAAGAAAAAGGGACATTTAATAAAGTACACATTTTTCACTTAGAAACCATTATGCACATTTAACAAGACCAATCCAACCAATATTTCATATTCATCAAGTCATATTAACAATAAGCATGAATAATATTAGATTTCATTTTAAATAAAGCAAGTCGATTACCCATGAATCAAGTCAACAAGTGCACTGACCAAGCAAAGTCGCATAACCTTACTCAATCAAGTAAGCCCAACAAGAATCATGACTAACACTCTACTTCATATAACATGGCATTTAGAAGTACATATCATCTTACTTAAACAATATGAACTAACACATACTTATAAGTAAACTAATCAACCTAAAGTATCGATAATGTTCAAGTTCATAATATACATACCATATACCATCATAAGCATAATTATACATAAGAAGATCCTCCTAAGACTCCCTTCAAGGCTAACTAGTGCAATGCTTAAGTAGAGTCCCATACCCCTACCTAGACAAAGTTATACCCCTTTCGTGAGTCAATTATGCCAAATTTCAGCCCAACAACATGCCACATATCATTTTATACAGAGTCACCATATCAAAATGCACCACATAACTCAAAAATAAGCCAAAGAGAAAAATTTCAAGTTCAAAGGTACTACTTCATTGTAACTCACTGTAAAGCAAAAATATAAAATGCACATTTTGCAACACTTCACTAAAAGTCAAAACAACTTCAATTTTAGTCATTATATTAATTATTAGTTAAAACTACTAACCTTAGTTATCAAATAGATGAGGGCAACGAGACTTCATGTCGGCCTCAGCCTCCCATGTTGCACCCTTAACTAGGTGATTCTTTCATAACACCTTTGCGGAAACAACCTCGTTATTCCTAAATTTCTTTACTTTCCTATCAAGAATTTGAACCAGGACTTCCTCATAAGAGAGATTATCCTTGACACCAAGACCCTCAATAGGAAGGATAGCCTTGGGATCAACAATACACTTTTTAAGAATGGAAACATGGAAAACCGGATGAACCGAAGCCAATTCACTAGGAAGTTTGAATTCATAGGCAACTTTACCAACTCTTTGGAAGATTTCATAGGGACCCTTATAACAAGGACTCAACTTCCCTTTCTTGCCAAATCTAACCCCCCTTTCATAGGTGAGATTTTCAAATACACCTTTTCACCTTCTTCAAACTCCAAATCCGTTCTCCTATGATCGGCATAATACTTTTGCCGACTATAGGTTGTTTGCAACTGGTTCCTTATGATATGAACTTTCTCCAAAGTCTTATGAATCAAATCAAGACTAAGAAGCGAAGGCTCACCCACTTCAAACCATCCATTAGGAGACCTATACCTCTTACCATACAAGGCTTCATAGGGAGCCATATGGATGGATGAATGAAAACTATTATTATAAGCAAAGTCCAAAAGGCAAATGCTTATCCCAATTCCCCTTGAAATCAATATACAAGCCCTAAGCAAATCCTCAAGGGTTTGAATAGTGTGTTCTTCTTGACCATCTGTTTGGGGATGAAACTTCAACTTAGTACCCAAACCTTCTTGGAATGACCTCCAAAACCTATATGTGAATTGTGCACCCCGATCCGATATGATTGATAACGGAATACCATGACGACACACAATCTCATCTATGAAGATCGTAGCATAATCTTCCGCCGTGTAAGTAGACTTGATGGGAATAAATGAGTGGAGTTGTTCAAACTATCCACAATCACCCTTATAGAGTCATGTTGCTTTTGAGTCCGAGGCAAACCCACAACAAAATGCATTTGATATCTTTCCACTTCCAAGTTGGAACTTGGATTTCTTGTAGTAAGCCACCCAACTTTTGATGTTAGGACTTTAGTTGTTGGCAATTCGGACACTTAGTAACAAAGTCTGCTATGTCCTTCTTCATACCTTCCCACCAATATACTTTCCTAAGATCACGGTACATTTTTGTCGAACCCGAATGAATGGAGTAGTGGGACCTATGGGATTCCTCAAGGATTCGGTCCATCAACCCATCCCTTTTGGGAACACACAATCTTCCTTAACACCTTAAATAAACACCCCCCAAGTGAAAATGCCTCATTAATCTTGCCGAGGACCAATTCCTTGAACTCCATCAATGATTTATCAAGGTGTTATTTGGACTTCATCTTAACTACCAATGATGACTCGGAGTTATTATGAACCATGCAACCACCATTCGGAGAATCTTCCAACCTCACACTCAACCTAGCCAACCTATGAACATCTTTCACTAGGTCTTTTTTGGCTTCATCTATGTGTGAACACTACCTATAGTCATACGACTTAGAGCATCCGCAACCACATTGTTCTTGCCGAGGTGATAGAGGAATCTCATGTCGTAATCTTTCAACAATTCTAACCACCTTCTTTGTTGGAGATTCAAATCTTTTTGCGTAAAGACATATTGGAAATCTTATGATCGGTAAAGACATAAACATGTACGCCATACAAGTAATGCCTTTATATTGTCAAGGCAAACACCACGGCCGCTAACTCAAGGTCATGAGTTGGATAGTTTCTTTCATGCACCTTAAGTTGCCTAGAAGCATAGGATATCACCTTCCCATGTTGCATAAGAACACACCCTAAACCCACACAGGATGCATCACAATACACAACAAACTCCTTCATACCTTATGATAAAGTCAACACCAAAGCAGAAGTAAGCCTATGTTTCAACATGTCGAAGCATTTACCATATGCCTCTGCCATTCAAATTTCTTACACTTTTGGGTTAAAGTAGTCAAGGGAGATGCAAATAATGAATCCATGAACCTTTGATAATAACCCACTAAACCCAAGAAACTTCTAATATCAGTTGGAGTCAATGGTCTAGACCAATTTTTCACGGCCTCCATTTTCCTTGGGTCAACCTCAACTCCCTCACTAGAGATTATAAGACCAAGAAATGTCACCGACCTCAACCAAAACTCATATTTTCTCTACTTGAAAAACAATTTATGTTCTTTAAGTACCTGCAACACCATCCTCAAATGTTTCATGTGATCACCCTTGTTTTTTTAATATACCTTGATATCATCATTGAAGAAAATTCCAAATGAATCTAGGTAACTTCAAAATACCCTATTCATTAGGTCTATAAATGTCTCCGGAGCATTTGTGAGACCAATGGACATTACTAGGAACTCATAATGACCATATCTAGTCCGCAATGCCATCTTTGGTATATTCTCACCCCTCAACCTAAGTTGGTTATACCCCGAGATCTCAAGTCAATCTTAAAAAAGTAGCTTGCCACTTGCAGTTGATCAAACAAGTTGTCAATCTGAGGGAGAGGATACTTAGTTTATTGAGTTGGCGGTAGTCAATACACATTCTTAAATACCCATCCTTCTTCTTCACGAATAAAATCGAAGCAGCCCATGGAGAAATACTAGGTCTTGTGAAGCCTTTGTCTAACAAATCCTTGAGTTGTCCCTTCAACACTTTCAATTCATCCAGAGCCATCCAATAAGAAAGAATTGAAATGTGATTTGTACCGATAGCAAATAAATACCAAAATCAGTTCCCCATTCGGGAGGAATACCGAGAAGATCATTAGGAAAAACCTCTAGAAATTCACTCTCTACGGGGACCAACTCGGTGGGAGGGATTACAAAGTCTAGATATTGGACTCTTACAATATTATATAGACAACCTTTAGAGATCATTTTTCATGATTTTAGAAAAGAGATGATACGACCTCTAGGAATAGAATTTCCCCCATTCCACTTTACAACGGGTTCATTTGGAAAGTTAAAATTCACCACCCTTGTCCTACAGACAATTGAGGAAAACAAGCATGCAATCAATCCATACTCAATATAATATCAAAGTCAAGCATGTCAAGTTCTACTAGATCAACATAAGAAACTCTATTGGGAAACTTTATAGGACAACTTTTATACACTCTTCTTGCAACAACTGACTCACCCACCAGAGTAGACGCTATAAAAGGTTCATGCAAAATGTCGGGCAAAATGTCAAACTTTTTAGATACAAGAGGTGTAATAAATGATAAAGTATCACCAGGATCAAGTAAGGCATATGCATCAATACAGAAGACTTTTAACATACCGGTCACCACATTGGTAGAAGTCTTGCTCACCTCTAGAGTGGAGAGCATAGAAGCGGTTCTTCTTTGGAGCCTCATTTGAAACACTTGCTTGAGATTGACCACTACCCTTGTCTTGATCCCTCACATTAGTTCAATCCCTAACCTTGTGTCCCTTTTCCAACAACCAAAACAATTGTTCGTCCCCTTAAGACAATCACCATAGTGCCTCTTGCCACACTTTCCACAAGTTGGCTTTTCAATAGTTGAACTAGAGCCTTTTCCATTCTTAGTCTTAGGGTTAGACACCCTATCACAACTAGCCTTAGGTAACTTAGAAGGAACTTGACTATAAACCCACTTCCTGAATCTATGCTTGTCTTGTATTTCAAGCCTATTCTTTGAAGAACCACCAACAAAATGTATTGCCCTTTTAGCATCTCTACTATTCCTCTTAGTCCTTTCCTCATCTACATGTTAGGCATGCACCATAAGACGATAAATGTTCATATTTTCATGTAGCATGGCAGAATGGCACTCCTCTTGCAAATAATCCGACACCCCCGTCACAAAGCGGTTCATTTCATCTCTACGATTAGAAACCAAAGAAGAAGCATATTTTGACAATTTAGTGAATTTCAAAGAGTATTCATGCACACTCATACATCCTTGGTGAAGGTTGATGAAATCTACCACTTTAGCTCCCATTTTATCTCTAAGAAAGAATCGGTCAAGAAAAGCCTTCTTGAAGATCTCCAAAGTCACCGAACCACCCTTAATGGCCTATTGTCCCTCCATTGTGCATACCATGCTTGAGCCACATCCTTAAGTATATAAGTGGATAACTCGGCCTTCTCACTAGTAGACAACCCCATATCAAAGAGTATCGTGTGAACTTTATCAATAAACTTTTGGGGGTCTTCTTCAACCTTATACCCGTACAAAGTAGGAGGATTCATCCGAGTGAAATTCCTTAGACGGGAAGCCATAGTAGCAACTTGTTGAAGAGCTCGGGGTACAATCTCCTGATATGCTTGGGCATCATGGATTGAGCTTGAGCGGTGGCAGCTTGTGCTTGGGTAGTAATAGCTTGGGCCATTTGGAAGAGAGTGGACCTTATGTTGTCATCCATCAAAGGAGGAGGATTTACTGGGGTTTGATCATCATTGACACCTTCCTCAAGAGGAGGAACTTGATCACCACGGGGAGGAGCTCCCGCATTGGCAATCTCTTCTTCAAGTCTTCATGCCACATTTCTTTGAGTATTCATTGCCTATAATTAAAATGAAAGTATTAGATGCAAAAGCACACAATAAGTATACTCTAGTGGCATGATATTAGATTTCCAAGAAAGTGAGTGTTTGCTAAGCATCACATAGGTTCCTACTCATAAGTGTGGCGCGCTTCACAATTATGAATACAAACCTACCTAGATATGGTTGAGATAGAGACACAGACTCAAAGATATTACAACCTCATGCTCTGATACCAAGTTTGTCACATCCGAGTTTACCCCCTAGACGTAATCGACATCGTCGTCCTGTTTGAGGACTAAGACTAGCCTCTTTATTTACATCATTGCATTCATAGGTCAAAAATACAGGAAGTTTAAAACTTTTTATTACTTAGACCATTCGTATATGAAGGTTACATAACCTTCTACTTTTATTGCACATAAGTATATAAAAATATAAACATAGACATAATAGTCATAATAGATATCTCTTCTTATAACCATCTAATAAGAGAGTAAGAACTTGGGCATAATCTCATACATCAAGTAAGAGTGCCTCACATGGGCTATACAATGTTCATACTAAAATGGAAGGAAAGAAACATAGAAGTCTTTAAAAACTAAGCAAAATCCATAAGCTACATAATGGAATCGCCCTTGGAAAATAAGGACCTACCCTACTCGGATGATCAAGATATCCAAGCATTCTTTAAGTCGTCTCCAAAGCACCTTAACTACCGGAACCTAAAATATTTGGGGGAAAGGAAGAAATGGGTTTAGTACGCCACTTGTACCAAGTATGACACCATATGCACACATATACGAAAACATGTTAAGAAAAAAGGACATTTCATAAAGTATGAATTTTTCACTTAGAAAACTTTATGCACATTCAACAAGACAAATCCAACCAACATTTCATATTCATCAAGTCATATTAACATTAAGCATGAATAAGAGTACATTTCATTTTAAACTAAGCAAGTTAATTACCCATGAATCCCTATCACGTCAACAAGTGCAATGACCAAGCAAAGCCCCATAACCTTACTAAATCAAGTATTCCCAACAAGAATCATGGCTAACACTCTACTTCACATAACATGGTATTTAGGAGTACATATCATCTTACTTAAAAAATATAAACCAACACATACTTATAAGTAAATTAATCAACATATAGTATCAATAATGTGCAAGTTCATCATTTACATAACATATAGCATCATAAGCATAATTATACATAAGAACCTCCTCCTAAGACTCCCTTCAAGGCTAACTAGTGCAATTCTTAAGTAGAGTCCTATACCCCTACCTAGACTAAACTATACCCCTTAGGTCATCTTAGTTAGAGTTCAATCCTTTAGTTCATTTTACATTTTTGGGAAATTCTTTCCCTAACCGACATAGACTACATGAGCTAATGTGGAATCCAGTGTCATAAAAACCTACACCAAAAGAAGGTGAATTACATGTCAAAGTAGTACCAAAACATAAAATAAAGAAACTATGTGGATCCAATAGCTAGTATGCCTATGAGGGGCAACATAGTTCAAGAACTAGGAGATGTAATTGAGACCTTCTCTATGCTACATGCATTGTAGTCTCAAATATAAAGAGTACATTTGTGATCCTATCTTCCTATGTGAGAAGGGACACTTCTCACTCTTGTTCACTCAGTGCTAATGTCACGACCGGAATCTAGACCCCAGATGAAACCTGCGTCATTGACCTCTCAGAGGTTGCAGACAAGCCTGCATAAGTCATCCTTACTTCATCTAGGTTAATTTTAGTAGAAAATTTGAAACTTTTTGCTTCCTAACATACATGTATACACACTACTTAACATCATAGGCATTCAAAAATCAATCATCTAATAAAGATATAATCAAATGAAAGAATCATTTCATAATTTTACTGAACGTATTTTTTCCAAACGGCACCAATACGAAGTTTGAACAAAAGTGGAAAGAAACACTAGTGGAACATGCTCCACTAGATATAGCCTACATATAAGATAGATAATAAAGGTAGACATCTTCGAAAGCATGAGAGACTTCCGAGTCCGATGAAAGCTTCACATCCGGATAGCTGCAACGTCAACATGTAAGCTCTAGCGTCCACCTGTGCCTGCACCTAAAATTGTTGAATTTTATGGAATTAGTACACACTTGTACTAAGCATGGGTATATTCAAGCACACACCAATGACATGCATGAGTAAGAACATATCTTTCCTAACAACATTATTATCGAAAGTCAAGTAAGTGGACTTGACAAGATGGGATTACGAAAGTTAGTGGGCTTTCCAAATTTGGATTAGGAAAGTCATGCCACGAGATAACATGCATCATCATACTTATCATATTGCAGACAACACATAACATCTTACACATAGCACATATCATTTTGCATATAGCACATAGCATCTTTCATATCATTCATTCATATACCATGAGACCTTGGAATCATGGACTTGACATTAAGACTTCCCAAAATGAGGACTCAACATATGGGACCTCAATTAGGGAGCCTTCATTAGAAAACACAGAGTATGCTTCATTCATTCATACGTACTTCATTTTATTTTGTTCATAGGCTAGTGTGAACACCAGCTATACCTATGATGTAGTTTAAGACTTCCTCGGGTACGTTGTGTAATGATCAATAATGACCTAGTGTCATTACTTAAGTCTAGCTCACCTCTTGATCATCCTATACTAACACCTTTGGTATCATTCATTCCATTATGTGCATCATTTGAGGCTGGCCTCATTCATTCATTGGGAACTTTGACTTTAACCGACATAGATCATGTGAGCATCATGAATCCAGTGTCTCCCCCACACCGGAAAGAGGTTGAATAACTGGCCAAAGTGACCCAAAACATGATAACGTACATGGGGATTGAACCCCGCCAGATCCCTATATTTGCAGTATAGGTTCGAAGACTAGGATATACAGGGAGACCCATACCCGGCATTGCCATACAGTCTTCTCCCAAGCGAGTTACGTGAACCTCCGCCCTTCCTGAAAGAAGGCATCATCGGTCATAACTAGTCTATCGGTGGTCAGTATAAAGTTCCATTACATTCAACTCATACGTCACGGAAGCTGGCTTCTAGTATAAGGACATCATAGTTCAATATATGATTTCTCATCTCATTATTAGTATTAAGTGTATTATTCTCAATACTTTTATTAGAGTGTTCATAGGGACTGGTCTTTTAATTAACTTTACACTCTCATAGGTGAGTATGTTTTGGTAACATTCACTTAGCCTCATTTGAGATTGCTGTCATATTTTACATTAGCCTCTTATCATGTTGTCACCACATTCATTAACTTTAGCACATTTTCTCTTCATAGTTACCCACCCCTTATTAGGTGATTGTTCATTTCATCATATGCCAATGCACTTGGCCATTTAGTGTGTTTCACACTCTTACTTAATCCTTCTAGGGTTTCATCATTTCATTTTTCATTTCATAATATGCCAATGCACTTGTCCATTTAGTGTGTTTCACACTCTTACTTAACCCTTCTAGTTCATCATTTCATTACATACATCTTAGGTTCACTTACTTCTAAGCGTATGTTAGACTTCTGGTTCTATACATACAAGCCATGAGTCTTCATTCATAGTTCCTTTAAGAGTTTCATATCTTCCTAAGATTATGTGATATGTCTTACTTCTAAGCGTATGTTAGACTTCTGGGTCTATACATACAAGCAGGCTTCATTCATAGTTCCTTTAAGAGTTTCATACCTTCCTAATAGTATGTGATACAAGATATATGCATCTTGTATGTATGCAAAGATCTCGGTTTCAATCTATGTAGGCAACATTATTTTTGAACATTTATTCATGTACGACTTATGTATCAATACGGAATTTGGGCAAGGGACCCCGATTTGGAATTACTTGGACAACATTTACATTTTTATTTTTATTTTATTTTTGATCCAAACGACTTGGGACCCGAGATCGTGCCCCAAAGTCTTAATCTCTTTTTTTCATATTTTTCTTTCTTTTTCATTCGATTATCTTAGGACCAAGAGGTTGTGAAATCGATCACCCACAGCCTCATTTATTTTATTTTCTTTTGTTCTTGACTTTTCTGTGTTGACCGTGAGGGTGTGGGATCGAATCCCCACAGCCTCACATTATTTTTCTTTTTAAATTCCCTTTTTCCGCCTAGAGGTCGTGGGTTAATTCCCACACGCCTCAACATTTATTTTCTCTTTATTCCTTAGTCTAACCGAGAGATTCTGGGTTCGAATCCCACTCCTCTCATTTCTTTCATAATTCCATTCCATCCAAAATCACGGTTCATTTTGGCCTCATTTATTTTCAGGGTTGTTAACATGATAACGTTACATGTTCAATCCTCTATGACCTCACTTGTTTTAATTCATTTTTCACAATTTTTTGAACTACTTCAATGTGACCAAAATCCATCAACTTATAGCTGGAAATTTTGTAGTTTTTCAGCATCTTTTTCATCACATCACACGTTAGTTATTAGGAAAATTTCGTAGACATTTAGAACATTTTAGGTGCATTTTCATGGATTCGTTTAGCCAAGAGTTTCTCACTCAATTCAGCCACATTACACTTCATATGAACATCACAATTTACATAGTTTGTGCACGTAAGATTACAACCATAACATTACATTTTAAAGCCTTAAACCCGAGAGCACATGGTCATGGTTCACAGTGCACACACATTCATGAACATATTCATCAGAAAAACACAACACACACCTAATATCTACCAACAACATACCCAACCTACAAATCATTGGGAGCTAGTGACAGGGACATGCAACAGGGAACAACCCCAGTTTTCGAATTTGAATATACTGAAAGTTAAGGGGTCTCTTGGGAAGGGACCAAGAGAGAAGAGAACCCATACCTTTTTGATGTTAAAACCTTGACCTCCTGTCCGAAATTTCTCCTCCAAATTCACGTCCAACACCGAAAACCTTAACCCCAATTCAACGGACAACCCTCTGTTTGCCTAACGTAATTGATTAGTTGTTTGTTTTTTATCTTTTGTTATGAGTTCTTCAAGTGTAAAGAACTTTGGTCAATTTTTCTTTTCTTAAAGTTATTTTAGAAGATAGAACGTGAAGGCGAGAAGAGAGAATGATTGTGAAGTGAGATAGACGTGAGAGAGTGAAACGTGAAAGTAGTTTAGGTTTAGATATGGACTTAGTCAAACTAGGACTCTCCTTAACTTTAAAAAAATAGTATTTTCCTTTTTATTAAATCAGATAATTAATTAAGTTAATTTGCCAATTTAAATATCCACCTAGGTTCAAACCAAGGTGGAGCAAGACTTCACTCAAAAAGCCAATTTTCGGCCCTCTCTCCCCAAATTGTCAATCCACCTTATTAATTAAATAATTAATTACATATTTAGGATAATTATGATACTACAGTTAGCCTGGAAAAAGACCATTTTACCCCTAGACCCATCAATTTAAGATTTCCCCTTTTTGAGTCCGATAAAGACTCATCCGGATAAATCTTCATATACGGGAGCCCTACATGGATGGACCCATACTTTCTTAGCTCAACTAACTCCCCAAGTTAGTTGTCTTCGCTATCGCAAGCGTTTAGAGGTCCTGTTCTACGTGCATCAATCCGTCTAAACCCGGTCTAATAGGAATTTTAGACACATTAAGCATTACTTAGCATATCCATTTTTAGGTTTGTTACATTATCCCCCCTTAGGAACATTCGTCCCCGAATGACACTAGTAACTATCTAGCGTAATGCCAGTCAAATCATAACATAATTTCTATACATAATCAAGCAATAGCAACAAAGAATAAAGAGATGAGGAAACTTAGACTTAAGAGTAGGAAGTCTAACCTTAAGGGCTAAAAAGATAAGGATAGCGAGATCTCATATCGGCCTCGTCCTCCCACGTATCACCCTCAACAAGATGATTCCTCCATAGTACCTTTACTGTGGCAACCTCCTTGTTCCTTAGCCGCTTGATCTGTCTGTCTAAAATCTCAACAGGTACTTCCTCATAGGACAAGTCTTCCTCGACCCCCAAACCTTCAATAGGTAGAATTGATGCTGGATCACCTAGGCATTTATTTAACATAGAGACATGAAAGACTGGATGAATAGAAGCTAGCTCTGAGGCAATGCCAACTCATAGTCCACCTCACCCACACGTTGTAGGATCTCTTATGGCCCAACATACCTCGGACTCAACTTCCCCTTCCTGCCAAATTTCATCACCCACTTTGTATGTGATATGTTCAGATAGACCTGGTCACAAACATCAAACTCTAAGGGTCGTTTTTTGTTGTCTGTATAAGACTTCTTTTGACTTTAAGCATTAGGCAACCTATCCCTAATAACTCTAACCTTCTCTAAGGCCTCATGAATAATCTCTAGACCCAAAATGGATGACTCTCCAACCTCGAACCACCCAACTGGAAACCTACACCTTCTACCATACAACTCCTCAAACGGTGGCATGTCAATGCTAGAGTCATAATTATTATTATTATACGAGAACTTTATCAAGGGAAGATGGTCGTCCCAGCTACCCCTGAAATCAATCACACACGCCCTAAACATATTCTTCAATGTCTGAATAGTGCGCTCTGCCTGCCCATTAGTCTGAGGATGAAAGGCAATACTAAGCTTTACTTGCGTGCCTAAGTTCTTCTGGAAGGATCTCCGTAAATGTGAGGTGAATTGAGCTCCTTTATAAAAAAATTATAGACAAATGAATCCCATTCCATCTCAGAATCTCATCAATGTAGAGTCTCGTATAATCCTCGGCTCTGTAAGTAGACTTCACTGGGATAAAGTGGGCAGACTTAGTCATCATGTCCACAATAACCCATATGGAGTCATGTTGTCTCCTAGTCTTCGAAAGACCAACCACGGAGTCCATATTAATGTCCTCCAACTTCCACGTCAGAACCTCGATCATTTGATTAAGACCTCCAGGCTTAAGATATTCTACCTTACCTTGTTGACAATTAGGATATTTATTCTGCAATGTCCTTATGCATGCCATCCCACAAATAGATCTGCTTAAGATCATGATACATCTTTGTGGAACGTAGATATATGGAATATCTGGTACCATGGGCCTCTGCAATGATCCTGGTCCGCAAATCATCCACATCTTGTACACAGAGCCTGTCCTGATACCTAAGTATGTCGTCATCTCTCAAAGTAAAAGACTCATTCATCTTAATTAACATTGAGTCCTTCAGCTCCATCAGCACAGGATCAAGATGTTGACCCTCCTTGACTTCAACTACTAAGGATGATTTAGAACTAGGATGAAATCAAACACCCCCACTAGTAGAGTCAACTAACCGCCCACCCAATCTGGACAGTCTGTGGATATCTTTCACCAACTCCTTCTCATCCTCAACGTGGCTTGTACTTCCCATGCTCATCCTACTCAAAGCATCATCTACAACATTAGACTTATCTGGATGGTAGTGGACATTCATGTTATAGTCCTTCAACAGCTCCAACCACCTCCGCTGATGTAGATTCAACTCCCTCTGTGTGAACACATACTGGAGACTTTTGTGGTCTGTGAACACATCCACATGCACTCTATACAAGTAGTGTCTCCACTATTTCAGTGCAAACACCACAGCTGCCAACTCCTGGTCATGAGCGGGATAATTCTTTTCATGAACCTTGAGATGTCTGGACGCATAAGATATCACCTTGCCACCCTGCATAAGAAGACAACCCAAATCAACACTAGATGTATCACAATAAATAGTGTAATTCTGTGCAAACATAGGCAAAGTAAGCACCGTGGCTGAAGTGAGTCTGTCCTTAAGCTCTTGGAAACTCTTTTCACAAGTCTCCATCCATTCAAACTTGGCCTTCTTCTTGGTCAAAGCTATCAGTGAGGCAGCAATGGAAGAAAAACCCTCCACAAACCTGTGGTAGTAACCAGCCAATCCCAAAAAGCTACAGATATTAGTAGGAGTAAGAGTTTTTGGCCAGTTCTTAAAAGAGTCATTTTCCTAGGATCTACCTCCACACTTTTGTTGGACACAACATGACCCAGGAAGGTCACTAATCTAAGCCAAAATTCACACTTACTGAATTCGGCGTACAACTGATGTTGTCCAAGTACCTGCAGGGTTAATCTCAAATGTTGTTCATGCTCGTCCTTGGTCTTAGAGTAGATGAGAATTTCATAAATGAATACTATGACGAGAGAGTCAAGGTATTCATGGAAGACCATGGTCATGAGATCCATAAATGTAGCAGGTGCATTTGTGATACCAAATGACATAACTAGGAAATCATAGTGACCATAACGGGTACGAAAAACTGTCTTTGGGATATCTCCATCCTTAACCCTGAGTTGATGGTACCCTGAATGAAGATCAATCTTCGAGAAGAAACTAGACCCTTGGAGTTGGTCAAACAAGTCATCTATTCTTGGAAGTGGATACTTATTCTTGATAGTGAATTTGTTGAGCTGCCGATAATCGATACACATTCTAAGGGTCCCATCCTTCTTTTTCACAAATAATACTGGACCGCCCAAAGATGATATGCTCGGCTGAATAAAACCCTTATACATGAGATCTTTTAACTGCAGTTTTAACTCTTTGACTTCGGCTAGAGCAATTCTGTAATGAGGAATAGAAATTGTATAGTATCGGGTTCTAAGTCGATACTAAAGTCAATCTCTCGAGGGGGAGGAATTCCAAGAAATACATTTTGGAACTCATTCACTACAGGCACTGTGTCTATGGAAGGAATGTCATGATCTAAATCATTAACACTCACAAGATGACATAATAACCCTCTTGGACATCATTTTATTGGCCTTAAGGTTTGAAATCAAGGGATTAGGACGACTCGAGTTGTATCCCTCCCAGACCAGATCTTCTTCATTAGGGAAACGAAATCTCACAACTATACTACAACAATCCATACAACCATAACAACTATGAAGCATGTCCATGCCAAGAATAACATCAAAATCATACATTGGTAACTCAACCAAGTCTGCGCACATAGTCTTACTACTTACAACTATTGGGCAGTCCTTATATACTCTATCAGTTCTTACATTTTCTCCTAAAGATGTACTTACGACTATAGGATCATGTAGAACTTAAGGCACTGTCTCAAAAGTGAGAGCAAGTAAAGGAGTTACAAAGGAAAGCATAGACCCTGGATCAAGTAAAGAATAAATAGAAGTTGAGAATACTTGCAGCATATTTGTGACCACATCAGCGAACTTCTCCTGCTCCTTGCTACCCTTAAGGGCGTAGAACTTGTTCCTCTTAAGAGGCTCGGCTATTGCTGCATCCTGTGGATTAGGCCTAGGCTGCTCATTACCTCCAGCCTGACCCCTATTCTGTGGGCAATCCTTAACCATGTGCCCACTCTCACCGCAACCAAAACAGGCATTAGTGCCCTGTATGCGCTCTCCACTGTGAGCATAGCCACACTTAGCACAGTTCTTTCTGGGACACTGCATATCACCTACATTTACCTTATTGGGCTCGGGTCTTCCTTCTCTAGGTGTTGTATTCCTCTGAAAGTTAGAGTTCCCTGAACTCTGTTTCCCCTTTTTGAATCAGGGATGCTCACGGACGGCAAAGTTGTTCTTGTTGCTCCCATTGCTAGGATCTGCCTGATCATGAGGCTTAGTCCTCCTAGCATCACGGACGCCCCTCTTCTTCTGGCTGTCCTATACCTGTTTGACATGCACCATCAACCTGGAGGGGTCCATGTTATCGTGGAGCATCATAGACTGACACTCGTCCTCCAGATCTCCGGTGATTCCTGTGAAGAACCTGCTCATCTCATTCCTGATGTTAAATACAAGGGAAGTAGCATACCTATACAACTTGACAAACTTCAGGGAATACTCCCTGACTGTCATAGATATCTGTTAAGGTTGATGAACTCTTCAACCTTGGCCTTTCTTGTCTCTCTGGGAAATAATCTCTCCAGGAAGGTTGTCTTAAATAGCTCCCAAGTGACCAGAACTCCGCCACATCTTGCACCAAGCATGTGCAACATCCTTGAGCTGATAGGAAGCCAACTCTGCTTTATCGGTATCTATGGTTCCCATATTCACCAAATTCTTATTCACCTCATCCACAAACTCCTGCGGATCCTCCAAAGTCTTAGACCCTGTGAAAATAGGAGGATTCATCCTCGTGAAGTCTCTCAGCCTATCAGCCATGCTACGAACAAGTGGGTTCTCCCTCTTAACTTCTATCGGTTGACCTGGTCAGTCATAGTCTTAGATTGCATAGTGATGGTTTGTGCCATCTGGGACATAGATGTTCGCACCTACGCATTAGTCAACCCAGCAGGGCTAACCATTATAGCTACTCCTTCAGCTGGAGCCTGGGGTGGAACCTGATTGTCCCATGCAGTTGCTCCTTCTCTCCTCTGACCAATGGTTCTCCTAGTATTCATTCTATAAAAAACAACAAGGATTGATGTTAGACACGCTTATAATATAAAGAAATCAGACATTATCAAAGGCACAATGAGATCAGAAGAAGGGAAATTTCCTACGCATCATGTAGTCTCTAATACAATATAATGGTGCACTTCACTACCCTGACTTAGAAATTACTGAATGTGGTTGATGTGAACTAATTATTCTCGGAATTTAACCTAGGGCTCTGATACCAACTTTGTCACGGCCGGAATCTAAACCCCATACGAGACCGGCGTTATTGACCTCTCAAAGATCGCAGATAAGCCTGCATACATCATCCTTACTTCATCTAGGTTAATTTTAGCGAAAAATTTGAAAATTTTGCTTCTTAACATATATGTATACATACTTATTAACATCATAGGCGTTCACAAATCAACCATCTAATAAAGAGATGATCAAATGAAAGAATCACTTCATAATTTTATTGAACGTATCTTTGCCAAACGGTACCAATACAAAGTCTGCACAAAAGTGGAAAGAAACACTAGTGGAACATGGTCCACTAGCTATAGCCTACATCTAAGCTAGAAAATAACGATAGAAATCATTGAAAGCATGAGGGCCTACCATGTCCGAATGAAATCTCCACGTTCGGATAGCTACAACACCAATCTGTAAGCTCTAGCATCCACCTGTGCATGCACCTAAAATTGTAGAATTGTATGGGATCAGTACACACTTGTACTCAGTATGGGTATATTCAAGCACACACCAATGACATGCATGAGTAAGAACATATCTTTCCTAACAACATTATTATCGAAAGTCAAGTAAGTGGACTTGACAAGATGGGATTACGAAAGTTAGTGGGCTTTCCAAATTTGGATTAGGAAAGTCATGCCACGAGATAACATGCATCATCATACTTATCATATTGCAGACAGCACATAACATCTTACACATAGCACATATCATTTTGCATATAGCACATAGCATCTTTCATATCATTCATTCATATACCATGAGACCTTGGAATCATAGACTTGACATTAAGACTTCCCAAAATGAGGGCTCAGCATATGGGACCTCAACTAGGGAGATTTCATTAGCAAACACAGAGCCTGCTTCATTCATTCATACGTACTTCATTTCATTTTGTTCATAGGCTAATGTAAATGCAGATACACCTAGGATGTAGTTTAAGACTTTCATCGGGTTCATTGTGCAATGTTCAAGAATGACCTAGTGTCATTACTTAAGTATAGGTCACCTCTTGATCATCCTATCCTAACACCTTTGGTATCATTCATTTCATTATGTGCATCATTTAGGGTTGGCCTCATTCATTCATTGGGAACTTTAACTTTTAACCGACATAGATCATGTGAGCATCATGAAATCAAGTGTCTCCCCCACACCGAAAAGAGGTGGAATCACCAGTCAAAGTGATCCAAAACATGCTAGCGTACATGGGAATTGAACCCTGCCAGATCCCTATATTTGCAGTATAGGTTCGAAGACTAGGAGATATAAGGAGAGTCATACTCGGCATGCAAGACACCCTCATCTCATGAGAGTTACGTGAACCTCCTTCCTTCTCGAAAGAAGGCATTACCGCTCATAGCTAGTCTATCGGTGCTCATTATAAAGTTCCATTACATTTAACTCATACGTCACAAAAGTTGACTTCTACTATGAGGACATCATAGCTCAATAGATGATTTCTCATCTCATCATTAGTATTAAGTGTATTATACTCAATACTTTCATTAGAGTGTTCATAGAGACTGGTCTCTTCATCAACTTTACACTCTCATACGTGAGTACATTTTCGAAACATTCACTTAGGCTCATTTAAGATTGCTCTCATCTTTTACATTACTCTCTTATCATATTGTCACCACATTCATTAACTTCAGCACATTTGCTCTTCATAGTTACCCACCCCTTATTAAGTGAATGTTCATTTCATCATATGCCAATGCACTTGTCCATTAATTGTGTTTCACACTCTTACTTAAACCTTCTAGGGTTTCATCATTTCATTGTTCATTTCATCATTTTGATTACGTACATCATAGGTTCACTTACTTCTAAGTGTATGCTAGACTTCAGGGTCTATACATACAAGCCATGAGGCTTCATTCATAGTTTGTTTAACTTATTCATATCTTTCTAAGATTATGTAATACAAGACTTATGCATCTTGTATGTATGCCAAGATCTCAGTTTCGATCTATGTAGGCAGCATTATTCTTGAACTTTATTCACGTATGACTTATGTATCAATACGGAATTCGGTCAAGAGAACCGGATTTTGAATCCCTTGGACAACACTTATATTTTTCTTTTTATTTTATTTTCGGTCCACATGACTTGGGACCCGAGATCGAGACCCAACGTCTTCTACTCTTTTTTTCTTATTTTTCTTTCTTTATCATTCGCTTGTCTTGGGACTGAGAGGTTGTGGGATCGATCCCCCACTGCCTCATTTATTTTTTTTCTTTTGTTCTTGACTTCTCTGAGTTGACGGTGAGGGTGTGATCGATTCCCAACAGCCTCACTTTTTTTTTCTTTTAAAATTCAATTTTTCCGCCTAGAGGTCGTGGGTTCGATTCCCACACGCCTCAACCTTTATTTTCTCTTTATTCCTTACTCAGACCAAGAGGTTGTGGGTTCGAATCCCACTCCTCTCATTTCTTATTTTCCTAATTCCAATTTCTAGGCAAAATCATAGTTCGAGTCCCCCTCACCACATTACTTTAACTCACTTATTTTCATGCTTTTTAACATGGTTAGGTCACGGGTTCAATCCTCCATGACCTCACTTGTTTTAATTCAATTGTCACAACAGTTTGAACTATTTCAATGTGACCGAAATTCATCAACTTGTAGCTGGAAATTTTGTAGTTTTTTAGCATCTTTTTCATCACATTACATGTTAGTTCTTAGGGAAATTTCATAGATCATTTAGAATGTTTTAGGTGCATTTTCATGGATTCGTTTAGCCAAGAGTTGTCAGTCAATTGATCCAAATTACCCTTCACATGAATATCACGATTCACATAAGTTTGTGCACGTAAGAATACAACCATAACATTGCATTTTATAGCCTTAAACCCGAGAGCACATAGTCACGATTCACATTACACACACATACACATAGCTTCGGATCACATAGGTTGTCATTCATACGATTTGAAACACACATTAATGAACATATTCATCAGGAAAATACAACACACACCTAATATCTACCAGCAAACATACCCAACCTACGAATCATTGGGAGCTAGTGGCAGGGACATGCAATGGGGAACAACCCTAGTTTTTGGATTTGAATATATTGAACCTTAAGGGGTCTCTTGGGAAAGGGACCAAGAGAGAAGAGAACCCATACCTTTTTGACGTTCAAACCTTGACCTTCTGCCCAAATTTTCTCCTCCAAATTCATGTCCAATATTAAAAACCACAACCCCAATTTGACGGACAACCCTCTCTTTGCCTAACGTGATTGATTAGTTGTTTATTTTTTATCTTTCATTGTGAGTTCTTCAAGTGTGAAGAATTTTGGTCAATTTTTCTTTTCTTCAAGTTATTTTGGCAGAGAGAATGTGAATGAGAGAAGAGAGAAAGATTGTGAATTGAGATAGACGTGAGAGAGTGAAACGTGAAAGTAGCTTAGGCTTAGGTAAGGACTTATTCAAATTAGGACTCTCCTTAACTTTTAAAAAAATCTTATTTCCTTTTTATTAAATCATATAATAAATATTAATTAATTAATTTAATTTACAAATTTAAATAATTGCTTATACCTAGGTTCGAACTCAAGTAGAGCAAGACTACACTAAAACAACCAATTTTCGGTCCTCTCTCCCCAAATTGCCCCTCCACCTTATTAATTAAATAAATAAATACATATTTAGGGTAATTATGATACTACCCTTATCCTGGAAAAAGACCATTTTACCCCTAGACCCTCCAAACTTAAGATTTCCCCTTTTTAAGTCCGGTAAAAACTCATTCGGGTAAATGTTCATATTCAGGAGACCTACATAGTTGGACCCAACCTTTCCTAGCTCAAATAAATCCCCAAAATAGTTGGCTTTGATGTCGCAAGGGTTCAGAGGTCTGGTTCTATGCACATCAATCCGTGTGAACCATCATAGGCATTCTAGACACATTAAGCATTACATAGCATATTCATTATTAGGGTTGTTACAGCTAAGCTACAGTCACTTTTTAAAATGTATTTAATCCTTTATTATCAATCATAATTTAGTTTAGGTCATAGGGTCTAACCCTTGTATAATCATCACCATCAATAGCTCAATAAGAATTGCAGTCCTTTCATTACAATTCATATATGTGAGGTTAACACATTACATATCATTTCATAATAAGGCACATTGTTAAACATCATCATCATTATAACATTCACATCTTACTCAACCTCTAAACAATAGTCAAGACATTTCAATTTAATAGCATACCAACCCTATCAACCCTAATACAAGGCATACTCCAATAGAACCTCATGATTCAAACGATTTTAATCATAAATTAAAGTAAAGAATAGGGATTGTAAGACTTACAAAGTCTCCTTCATAATTCATCGCCATGGTATTACCATCAAACCTTACTTCAACCCAATCAGGTCATAACATCAACATAATTCAACAACCAATATGATAATAAGTCTAGAAGAATCACTACACCATAATTCAATACTAAATCAAAGCTTAAGACAAGATACTTGGGTCAATTCTTATAACCTAGATCACTTCTCAAGAACTAGTATGAAAGACTGCAAATCACCCTAATTTATTTATAATTAGGGTAAAAACATCATCTAATAGTAATTCAACCAATATTCAAGTCAATTGAATCAAATACAACCTAATTCATATTAAGATCAAGCCTAAGGTTAAGGTTAAGGGTCATCATCTACAAACTAGACCAAACCATAGAGATATATCATAATTAAGTGAGAATCCATGTTAATCTATTATAAACATAAAAAAATCAATTCATAACATGATTTTCGAGATTGAGAAGAGAACTCATATGAAAACTCAACTTTTGAAATACTTTGAAGGAGGCCTTTGAGGAAAGAAGTCTCAAAGGTGAATTAAATCACATACCTCAAGATTTGATGAATATTTGATGGTGAAATCTATCCTTTAAATCCCCAAAATCTCCCTCTAGCTTGTCTTCAATGGTGTCTTCCAATAGAGAGAGAGAGAAGAGAGAAAGAAGAGGATTTGTTTTGTGTGTTATGTTTAGTCTAATGGGTGTGGGGAATTTATATAGGGGATTAATTAACTTAATTAGACTCTCTTTAACTCCTAATTAACAACCTAACCCCTTAACTAATTAAATGAAGCTAAGTTAAAATGTGCAGGAAAACTAGACCCTCACAAACGAGACCCCGATCGACGGTTCGTCTATGATTCGATGGTCACTGTGCCCTTCCGTGCTGCACATCCGTCATTCTTATCAGAGACTATATAATTGGGCTCCTTAACAAAAAATTCTAATTGTTGGTCGACGGTTGGCAACGACGTCCCATCAATCCACACACGGATCGTCGACTGTATCTCGTGGTTAAACACTACCCAGGCAGTGTTGATACCAACATCTAAAGGTCCTCCTCAAGGGACCTTGGTTGGTTCTTGGGGAGTCGTACTTGGACGTTTCGACCATGAATTAAATTAAACACATGTTATCTACCCTTCCACCAATTTTCATGGCGTTTTGGTTTCAAAACTTCCTAAATGGACTATATTCATTAAAATTACCCTTAAAACAAAGTCTAGACCTCATGAAACTTATCTTAGGATTTAAGACACGTCTTGGATTTTCAAAATGTTACAACGAATGTGTCCTCTGGAGTGCAAGGAGGTTCACCACTGACTCTGTGTGCTCAGCTGGATCAACGAGTTGTTGGATTATGCTCATCTTTGTTACTTGTGTCTACATATACGATGCAAGACAACTACCATCGGTACATTGAATGTACGAGTATGCAAGTTGGAATGCTAAATCGACTTAAGCTTGGAAAGAGTAAGAATGAATACTCACCTTGGATCTGGTCAACTTATGAATAACATAACTCAATAACACTAATTCATTTCAATATAAAGCAATTAAAAGGCAAGTGCAATATAAAAAATTGTTTGAAAACATGTTGTGAATTCTAAAGGTATACAAGAATACAAATATCTCTGAGATGTATGTAAAAATACAAATGAACTAATGTATATATATAAACACATTTAACTACTGTGGAGTTTCTCTAACCAACAACCATCACTTAAGAGTTATAGTGATGATACAACGAGCTACTCATGCTTTTGGTGTATCCTATACCTGGACAAAGGTATAAGACCTGAAGTACCCAATGAATCCACTGGTCTACTCTGAAAAGGATTCATCTAAAAAGTATCACCCTTTGCTACCCAACGTGGCTACACGTTTTATAGGGGTTGTGAGCTGTCTAAACCCTCCCCGTATCGTTGCTCAATACTAGTCCAAAAATATAGTGGCTCTTACATTTTTAAAACATACTGATTTGGTGGTTTGAGATTAGTGCTGAAAATACTTAGCTCAAAGGCTAACTTGGAAATCTTAGTTTTCCTTCTTTCTTCACTTAGAATGTTATTTCTCTTTAACTGAAAACTAGACTAAAGTCTCTTTAGAAATCTCAGTTGCCCTTCTTCTTAAAATGTGAAAACATTTTAAGTTCCTTTGGGATTACTTAGTTCCCATATACTGCTTTGAAGGAATGCTTCACTTTACTCTGACTGAACTCAAAATTAAGTCTAAAAATGACATTTAAAATATATTTGAAGGAATCATGAAACCTGAAATGAAATTCTTCTGCTTATCTTTAGTCCTTACTCAACTGATCTTCAAGTCTTACAACAAATTTAAAGTATTTGCAAAAGACTTCATGAAAAGACTTCAGGAATTCTCTAGACTTGGCTATAACTTTTTCCTTGAATTTGAAGTTATGTTTCTGAATGATTTCTATATGATTAGAAGTCATTTATAGTAGTTAGAATCATTAGGAGTGTTAAAACACCTTAGAAGGGCTTAATCGGACTGAACTAAAAAAATTAGGCAAAAAACACCGATTTGGGCGCATTCGGGGCAAGCCCGCCAGCCTCATTTGACTGAGGCTCAGTTCTAGCGCACTACTGTCCCACTGTGCCAGGACTTCTGGCACTGATGGCGCACACCGCGCCATCCCTTCCCAGGTGACACCTGACGAATTTCTCTTCTCATTTTCGGACTTAATCGTTCTAATTCTATCTCTTTTTTAGAATTCATCTTAAATCTATGTACCCAAATCATATAAACAAGGATCTCACCCAAGGAACTCAATTAAAAAACAACTGATTCATCAAGGAACTCCTAAATTTCAATTTACATTCAAGAACGAAAGTAGATCAAGAAGAACATGCAAGAAAATTCAAAAATCCAATCTTTATGGGATGAAATTTTGCTGAATTAAGATGTTTGTCATGTGGGTGAACAAACCCAACGTTGAGATAGACTCACATACCTTGAAAGCGATCACCCCCTACGAATTCCACTCGCAAACCTTGGCGTTCTTGGCGAATCTTTGACTTTTTCTCCCTTTTCTTCTTCTTTTCTCTCTTCTCCAAGCCCTAAGTGCGATTTTGATTTTCTAATCTAAACTAAAACTTGTTTTAACCCCAAATAAATCCCTAAAATGGAATAGGAAATTAATTGGTGAAAAGACTAGCTTGCCCTTCCTTAAATCCGGATTGGATTTTCCTTACCTCAACAGCCCAACTTCTGATGGGCATATCTCCCTCATATGATATCGAAAATGTGCAAACTTAGCGGCATTGGAAAGAACTACCTCTAACTCATCCTTAGATAGAAGTTATGTCCATTTGAAAATGACCAAAACTCACTTTCTTAACCTGGGAAATTTTTCAGATTTTCCTTTTTATTCCAAAAATGAATATTTTTAGTTTCTCAGTTTATTCCTAGCTAATTCAAATTTGTGAGATGTTAAAGTACGGGCTATGCCAATCTAGTTATCTAAGAATATGGACAATTAATGCACTGAATAAAATAAATAGGACTGTATTAAGGGAATATCCAACCCAAACATCAATGCGCTACTATTTAAATTTAAAAAATAAATTATTTTATGTTTTTTATGCCAAAGTTCAATTCGAAATTGGTTAGAAACATGTATCTTTATATATGCGAAAAGGACTGAAGCATGAACTAAGTATAATGGGGAGTGAAGGGAGGAAACCACATTTAAGTATCATTTGAGTTTTACTTTTCAAATATTCCTCGAGTGACTCCACAGAAAAAAAAAGCTTGAATCTCTTGATACAAATGACAATCAGATGCATCGATGATCAAATGAAACAACCCCTACGAAGCAGAATTTTCTTAGAGTTACTCCTGAGAAAATAGAGCTTGAACCTCTCTATAAGGACTACAAGGAAGTAGAGGTTCAAGTTCTACTTTTTCAGGAATCACCCCAAGAATATTTTTCTTTATAGAAGTTGTCTCATTTAAGCATTGGTGTATCTGATTGACATCCTTCTCTCCCTTAGACATACATTCAAGCTCTAATTCTTTGGGAATCACTCCAAGAATTTATTCTTTGTAGGGGAGATTGTCTTATTTGCGCATCAATGCATCTTATATTCATTCCTCTCATCTCCAGCCATAGGGTCAAGTTCTACTTCTTTCGTAATCACTCCAAGAATGTTATTGTTTGTAGGAGTTGTCTGAGCGATGCATATTATTGCCATCTCACTCATCTTTATCCTGAGGTTCAAAGCTCTACTTCCTTGGGAGTCACTCCAGGAATATCTCGTTTTGTATGGGTTATCTCATCTAATCATTGGTGAATCTGATTGACTTCCTTCTCGTCCTTAGAGAGAGGTTCAAGCTCCATTTTCGGAGGAGTAACTCCAGGAATATTCTGCTTCGTAGGGGTCGTTTCATTTGAGCTTCTATGCATGTGATTTTCATTCCTATAAAGAGATTGAAGATCTATTGTCTGTGGAGTCACTCGAGGAATAATCGATTCTTGGAGTTTCATACATGATCAACTAGGTGATCTACTAGGCATGCTACTTTCCTACTTAACTATCATAATTCATAATTTATTTATGAAAACACATTGTAAATATTAATTATTTGAGTTTAATACCTTAACTTTTAGGGCTGTCGTCCGTAGCATCTCTTACTTCTAACAACTCATAAAACAATGTATATTATTGGGGAAAAGGGATGGGCTTGGACTCGGGTCATGACCCACATAAGTGGACATGAACTTTTTGGGGGTAATTTTACTTTTCAAACTTATGTAATAGAATTTCGATTAAATCGAAGAATTGGTACCCTAAAATGAATATCAAATTGAATACCAAAGTTTACAACTCAATCATTTAATGTACTCACTCAGTTCATAAGAATTTATAAATTCCTCTTTTTCTTTATCCTTTATTTCTTGAACTCTCAACTCTAATTCAATAGTCGTAGAATATATAAATCAATCTATAAACTAAGTTCACAATTAAACTCTTTTCTTCCCCAACATTAGTTGACTTGTTTTGTTTCCCTTTATTTTCTTTTCAATCACTCAATATTATTTCAACACTCTTTGTATACTCTATTGGGAAGAAACTCTAACTTGACTTACCATAGCCCATCTAATGAGGCCTTAGATACTTTCGGGTCGTCACACTTGGTTGACTCGGGTCGGAATTTAGGTTAGAAATGATATACATTTGTTTTTGTGCAATTATTGTATATGTTCTTTATGTGCCTTTTGTTTAAAAAAGAATTACGGTATAAAATGCAAGTACCATCATTTATTATATAGATACATGAAAGAGTAACAGTGGAACTACAAATCGATAGATGATCAAAAAAGAGTAATGTCCATGAATTGAATTCCATTGCTACTCCATTTTTTCAAAAGAAATATAAATATGTATTATTATTACTTTACTCCTATATATAAGTGGGAGTTGATGGACTAACATAGCACAAATGAATAGTACCAAAAGCAGGCTATACGATACTATAAATTTGTTAATTCTCCCCTTCAGGGAAACAAGTGGCAGCACCAAATGAATATGACATCTATTTTGGACTAATGGACATTAGCATAAATTTAAGAAAATAGACAAGTTTTTTCGCTACCAAATATGAATGATAACAGAAGTCTAGACAAGCATAATTCTGAACATTCATCAAACACTGACATGCTTAGATTTCTATAATATAGCAGTGTGAACCTAATTCTAGCAACAAAAAGAAGGGAGATTGTGAAATTTACCTCCTGCATTTTTTCCCTTGGCTTTGTGGTGCTCAGTAAGTAGACGAATTTCATCAGTTACATAGATACATCCAACAAAATTTTAGGGCGAGATGAAGTGCAAAACAACGTTGATGCATGACTGTGGACTATGAATAGAATCTTTTGTTAGTTATTATGCACTAAAACAAATAACGTCCATGCACAAATGAAAACAATGTTAGGTTGGTTTAAGGTTTCTTAACACATAGAAAAGCTAATGAAACTATGGAACAGTTCGCCGCATGTTAATACGAAATTATGGATTACAGAACTGAAAATTATAATAAAGTGTTAGGTTATTAGAATTTTAATATTGATATTTAACATATTAAATTGCTTTATTTTGGAGTTATAAGAATGAACATTGGAATGGATGACTTCTACATCATCCATTAGCATTGGTTGTCCATCAGTTTATTTCATTCTTAATACCTCCATTACTCTTTGTAACCTATGTAACATATGTAACTCCTATTGTAACATATGTAACATATGTAACTCCTATTGTAACCTATGTAACTCCTAAGGCCATTATCTTCACTATTTACTACCTCCATTATCTTCCTATTCATTGCTAGGAAGACTTCTTGTAGTATAAATAGTGGTAGTCTTCATTTGGTTTTAGACACTCACAATTCATAAGAGAAAACAAAGAGTGAAAGAGTTAGTCTAAAAGAGAGTTCTTATTAGTTGAAGGGAGGTGTTCTTTTTTGTGGAGCTTTGGACTCAACTCTTGTCCAGAGTTGTTGAGTTATACTTTGTGAAGGCTGTTGTATCCTGGAGGGGACAAGTCAAAGAGGACTACTGCTGGACCGGTGAAAACATTTGCTGCAGTGGGCTTGAATCTCCTTAAAGAGAGCGAGATATCCGCGCCTCAGCCTGAAGAGATTACTTTCTTCATTTTATTTTCAATTGTAATCTTGCAATTTTATTATCTTGTAAGTTTTTTCACTAACAATTTTAAGGAGATTCAACATGGCTACAATTGAAAAAACCGCGGATGTTAAGATGGGAGATCTTAACAAGCCATTTCGGTTCAATGGTACCATTTCAAAAGATGGAAGGGTAAAGTACTTTTCTATTTAAGTCTTCTCAATGTTTCTTATGTATTAACGGAGAAGAATCCAAATAAAGAAGACATCACCACTATGAATGATGATGAAACTATTTCTCATCTAGAGAAAGTGGAAAAGTACGATGGTGAATCCTATAAGTGTCGGTATTATCTTCTTAATTGTCTATCTGATAATTTTTATGATTATTATGATAGAACTTACTCTAGTGCAAAGAAAATTTGGAAGGCATTGCAGAGTAAGTATGATACCGAAGAGGCTGGAGCGAAAAAATATGCAGCTAGTAGATTTTTTCGTTTCCAAATGGTGGACAACAAATCAGTGGTAGATCAAGCTCAAGACTTCATCATGATTGTTGGAGAGCTTAGGTCCGAAGAGGTTAAAATTGGAGATAACCTTATTGTTTGTGGCATAGTGGATAAACTTTCACCTTCTTGGAAGGAATTTCAAAAAACTATGCGCCACAAACAAAAGGAAACCTCTCTTGAAAGCTTGATAATGAAAATCCGCATGGAAGAAGAAGCAAGAGGCCAAGATGCACTTTTACAAACAGAAGAGAACAACATCACATCGAAGGTAAATTTAATTACTTCGAATAATGCTACTCCTGAAACTCACAAAAATACTTCTGTAAAGCCTAAGAAGAAAAAATTCAAGAAAAATAATGGTAGACCTCCCAAGAAGAATAATGGTGAAAATCACCAAGCACAAACTCAACAAGTTCAAGAAAAGGGACCATGCTTTGTTTGTGGCAAGAGTGGGCATATTGCTCGATTTTGCAGATTCCGGAAACGTGGTCCTAACCCTCAGGCAAACGTTACCGAAGAACCTTTTGTGGCGGTGATTACCGACATAAACATGGTTGAGAATGTTGATGGATGGTGGGCCGATTCTGGTGCAAACCGTCATGTCTGTTATGACAAAGACTGGTTTAAAAAATATACTCATTTTGAGGAGCCCAAAACCATCATGCTTGGTGATGCTCACACTACTCAAGTGCTTGGAAAGGGAGATGTTGAATTGTGTTTTACTTCTGGAAGGATATTAACATTGAAAGATGTACTTTATACTCCTTCTATGAGAAAAAATTTGATGTCTAGTTTTCTTCTTAATAAAGCAGGCTTTAAACAAATTATTGAATCTGATCAATATGTAATAGTGAAGAAAGGTATTTTTGTGGGGAAGGGGTATGCATGTGATGGGATGTTTAAGTTGAATGTTGAAATGAATAAAGTACTTCTACTTCTGTTTATATGCTTTCTTCTACTAATTTTTGGCATGCTCGTTTGTGTCATATTAATGATCGTTATGTTGGAATCATGAGTAGTTTAGGATTAATCCCAATGGTTAAAAATAATTTTGAAAAATGTGAGGCTTGTAGTAAAGCCAAGATCACTAAAAGGCCTCATTTTCAAGTTGAAAGAAAAACTGATTTGTTAGAATTAGTTCATACTGATATTTGTGAACTTGGTGGAATTCTAACTCGTGGAGGTAATAGATATTTTATCACTTTCATTGATGATTTTTCTAAGTTTACATATGTTTACTTGATGAAAAATAAAAGTGATGCTTTTGAAAATTTCAAAACTTATCTCAATGAGGTTGAAAAATGAAAAATAAAAAAAATTAGAAGTGATAGAGGCCGTGAATATGAATCAAATGAGTTTAATTCTTTTGTTAGATCATTGGGAATAATTCATGAAACTACTCCTCCTTACTCTCCTTCGTCTAATGGAGTAGCAGAAAGGAAAAATAGAACTTTGGTTGAATTGACTAATGTCATGCTTATTGAGTCATGCACCTTTAAATTTTTGGGGTGAAGCTATTTTAACTACTTGTTATGTGTTGAATCGTGTGCCTCATAAAAAGTCTAAATTGACACCTTTTGAATTGTGGAAAGGTTACAAGCCAAGTTTGGGATATCTAAGAGTTTGGGGTTGTCTAGCCTTTGTGAGGCTAATGGATCCCAAGATTACAAAGTTGGGTAAGAAAGTTACTACTTGTGATTTTCTTGGTTATGCTTCAAATAGTACAGCCTATAGATTTTTTAATCTTGAAGATAATATTGTAATAGAATCTGGTGATGCTATTTTTCATGAAAATAAATTTCCTTTTGATACTAAAAATAGTGGGGGTCAAAGGATTGAACAAAATATTTTGTCACTACCTAGTTCTTCTACTTCAACTTTAAAAAATAAAGATGTTGTTGATTTTGAGTTAAGAAGAAGTAAAAGAGCTAGAGTAGAAAAAGATTTTGGTCATGATTTTTATGTGTTTAATGTTGAAAATGACCCTCTAACTTTGAAAGAAGCATTATCTTCACATGATTCTATTTTTTGGAAAGAGGCTGTAAATGATGAAATGGAATCTCTAATTTCTAATAAAACTTGGAAGTTAGTTGATTTACCACCGGGTTGTAAAACAATTGGTTGTAAATGGGTCTTACGGAAAAAATTGAAACCGGATGGTTCTATTGATAAATACAAGGCTAGGCTAGTTGCAAAAGGTTTTAAACAACTAGAAGGCCTAGAATTTTTTGATACTTTTTCTCCGGTAACAAGAATTACATCCATTAGACTTTTAGTTGCTATGGCTGCAATTTTTGATTTGCAAATTCATCAAATGGATGTAAAAACTGCTTTTCTAAATGGAGACCTAAATGATGAAATTTATATGGACCAACCCGAGTGTTTTGTTGAAGCAGGCCAAGAAAGCAAAGTATGTAAACTTACTAAATCCCTATATGGCTTAAAACAGGCACCAAAGCAATGGCATGAAAAGTTTGATTCCTGCATGATTGAAAATGGTTTTAAGACAAATGAGTGTGATATGTGCATATATCATAAGTCTTGGAATAATTCACATGTGATCATTTGCCTATATGTTGATGACTTGTTGATCTTTGGCTCTAACATGAATGTTATTGATGAAGCTAAAAATGTTCTTAGAAGCCATTTTGATATGAAAGATCTTGGTGAGGCAAATTTTATTCTTGGAATAAAAATAACAAGAACATGTGAGGGGATTTTCCTTGACCAGTCACATTATGTTGAGAAAATTTTGAAAAAATATAACTTTCATGATTGCAAGCATGTTGCTACTCCTTTTGATTCAAGTGTTCACTTATTTCCTGTTGAAAGTGAAAATGATGTAATAAATCAAAAGGAATATGCTAGTATAATCGGATGTTTGAGATATGTGACTGATTGCACTAGGCCTGATATTGCATATGCAGTAGGAGTACTGGGCAGGTTTACAAGCAAGCCAGGTAATGAACATTGGCATGCTATAACAAGAGTTATGAGATATTTAATTGGAACGAAAAATTGTGGTTTGTTCTATAAAAAATATCCTGTTGTACTTGATGGCTTTTGTGATGCGGATTGGAACACTTTGTCAGGTGATTCCTGTTCTACAACTGGTTATGTCTTTACTTTAGGTGGTGGTGCTGTTTGTTGGAGATCAAAAAAGCAAACTATAATTGCCAACTCTACCATGGAGGCTGAACTAATTGCTTTAGCTTCAGCTAGTGAGGAAGCGAATTGGTTAAGAGATTTATTGTTTCAAATTCCTTATTTTGAAAAACCAATTCCTCCTATTTTAATTCATTGTGATAGCACCGCTGCAATTGGTAGAGTTCAAAACCGTTATTACAACGGTAAATCCAGACCTATAAGGAGGAAACACAGTAATGTAAGAATGTATTTGACAAATGGTACCATTAATGTTAATTATGTCAAATCTTGTGATAATCTTGCAGATCCTCTTACAAAGGCCTTAACAAGAGAAAAGGTTTGGAGCACATCGAGGGGGATGGGATTGACGCCTACAAATTCTTGAGTCATATATGAGGAAACCCAACCTGGGGATTAGAGATCCTATAACCAGGTTCAAAGGGAAAAACTAATCATATGATGACTTGTTGTGAAAAATGCACTATTTTTTTCCCTCCCTATGATGTGAGTGCATTATTTCCTGTAGTTTGTGAATGTTGAGTTGATAAAACTCTTAATGAATATCTGTAGCCCGTATGGGTGGAGTGTTAATCTTACAGGAGCACTCTCGACAGATTTCACCTATGTGATGTGTGGAAGTAGGTCGCTTCCTATGAGAATGGGGCTTATTCTCAAATGCACTCATGAAACCGGGATAGCACATGGTCATAACGTGCTGGCTGTTAAAGCTCATGTCAACACCTTGATTATTATGTGTGAGCAGTGATATTTTATTTTCCTTAAGCAGTCATAGTTCAAGTCTGAGACCACTACGACTCTGGAGTAAAAGTTACTGTTTCACTAAGTGGAGGTTCAATGCAGAGCACATCTTCATTATGCATAGTAGTCTTCCTTCAACTGATATACTCTCTTATCTAAATATTAAAATGAGTGGGGGATTGTTAGGTTATTAGCATTTTAATATTGATATTTAACATATTAAATTGCTTTATTTTGGAGTTATAAGAATGAACATTGGAATGGATGACTTCTACATCATCCATTAGCATTGGTTGTCCATCATTTTATTTCATTCTTAATACCTCCATTACTCTTTGTAACCTATGTAACATATGTAACTCCTATTGTAACCTATGTAACTCCTATTGTAACCTATGTAACTCCTAAGGCCATTATCTTCACTATTTACTACATCCATTATCTTCCTATTCATTGCTAGGAAGACTTCTTGTAGTATAAATAGTGGTAGTCTTCATTTGGTTTTAGACACACACAATTCATAAGAGAAAACAAAGAGTGAAAGAGTTAGTCTAAAAGAGAGTTCTTATTAGTTGAAGGGAGGTGTTCTTTTTTGTGGAGCTTTGGACTCAACTCTTGTCCAGAGTTGTTGAGTTATACTTTGTGAAGGTTGTTGTATCCTGGAGGGGACAAGTCAAAGAGGACTACTGCTGGACCGGTGAAAACATTTGCTGCAGTGGGCTTGAATCTCCTTAAAGAGAGCGAGATATCCGCGCCTCAGCCTGAAGAGATTACTTTCTTCATTTTATTTTCAATTGTAATCTTGAAATTTTATTATCTTGTAAGTTTTTTCACTAACATAAAGTAAGATAGATATACTAATATATGACGGGAGGAAGTTTATCGGATGGTAAGCATCTCTCACTTCCAACTTGAAAGTTGTGAGTCCGAGTCACCAAGGGAGAAAAAATGAAAGGAAGCAACTAGGGAGGGTAAAAAAAAGAAGAAGATATTCGAGTAAATATATTGTAAAATCCAAGTGCAAAACCATAATTTTATGATCCAAATCAAAGGTTAGAATTATTAATTAATATGTATACCTCTAACATTGAACATCAATAGAAAGACAATTACATATATCTATATGAATGCATAACAATTTATTGAACAAGATACGTTTATTTATATGTGCATAAACAATAAAAGAAAAATAATAGTTAATAGTGATACAAGAATAACAAATATTTGTATGTTGAGTAAATAGCCCTCTTTTTACCAATACACCTAAAATAAATCAAATTTATTACTAAAATAAATTTAAATTGTTAATAAGAAGTGGTCTTACCTTCTATAACACGGAAACTTCAGGTCTCTATGAGGAAATTCAAATTCAACTTTTGTCAGTGAGAACAAATGGACTTTGCACATTCACATATGACACTTTCTGATAACACGAAAATATCATGTCTCTATGAGGAAATTGAGATTCAACTTTTGTCAATGAGAACACAACTGGTCTTTGGCGACGTACAACGCCTTATGATAACACGAAAGTGTCAGATCTCTCTGAAGAAATTGAGTATCAATTTTTGTCAATTAGAACATACATGGATTGCAGCACCTCCATAACCTATTTACGGGGTCAACTCTAGGGTTAGAAAACGAGGTATACATTTTAGGTTCCGAAATTAGACGTGTCACATTTTAAAGCAATAAATAGAATTGTTATAGGTCTTCTTTAGAAAAATTATTTTGTATTGTCTCAATTCAATTTGTTTGTCGTATTTCTCTTTTGTTTAGTCTGTTTTTTAAAAAAAAGAAAAAAATAACATTTTTGTTTGCTAACTCTTTAATTTTAACTTTGCATATTGAATGTTTAAAACCACATAATTAAGTGATATTTTTGCATAGTAGTTCTCGACACGTGCTTTGACGTGAGTTGCATAATAATATATGTATGTTGTGTAAATAGCCTTTTCTGTACCAATATACCTAAAATAAATCAGGTTTACTACTAAAATAGATCTACATTGTTAATAAGAAGTGGTCTTACCTTCTATAACACGAAAACGTCGGGTCTCTATGAGGAAACTGAAATTCAATTTTTGCAATGAGAACACATATGGAATTTGCACATTCACGTACGACAATTTATGATAACACGAAAATATGTCTTTATAAGGAAATTGAGATTCAACTGTTGTTAATGAGAACACAATTGGTCTTTGGCAACTCCACGTACACATCTTCCAATAACACAAAAATGTCAGATCTCTATGAAGAAATTGAGTATCAATTTTGTCAATTAGAACATAAATGGATTGTGGAGTCTCCATGACCTATTTGCAAGGTCAACTCTAGGGCTAGAAAATGAGGTATCTATCTTAGGTCCCGAAGTTAGACGGGTGGCATTTTAAAGCAATAAATATAATTACAATAGGTTTTCTTTAGAAAAATTATTTTGTATTGTCTCATTTTAATTACTTTGTCTTATTATATTTTTTAGTCTGTTTTAAAAAAATATTTTTTGTTAACTCTTTAATGTTAACTTTGCATATTGAATGTTTAAAACCACATGATTAAGTGACATGTTAGTATACTAGTTCTCAACACGTGCTTTGCACGTGAATTCCAAGAAAATATATGTATGTTTTGTAAATAATCCTTTTTTGTACCAATACACCTAAAATAAATCAAGTTTATTACTTAAATAGATCTACATTGTTAATAAGAAGTGATCTTTACCTTCTATAACACGAAAACGGCATGTCTCTATGAGGAAATTGAAACTCAACTTTTGTCAGTGAGAACAGAGATGGACTTTGCACATTCACGTACAATACTCTATGATAACACGAAAATTTCATGTCTTTATGAGGAAATTGAGGTTCAACTTTTGTCAATGAGAATATAGATGGACTGCAGCGCCTCCATGACCAATTTAAAGAACCAACTTTTGGGTTAGAAAATGAGGTATCTATATTAGGTCCCGAAATTAAATGTGCTACGTTTTAAAGAAATAAATAGAATTACAATAGATTTTCTTTAGAAAAAGATATTTTGTATTGTCTCATCTCGATTTGTTTGTCTTATTTATTTTTTTGTAAGTCTGTCTTAAAAAGTGAAAAAGGATAGTGTTTTCTGGCTAACTCTTTAATTTTAACTTCGCATATTGAATGTTTAAAACCACATGATTAAGTAACATTTTAGTGTACTAGTTCTTGACATGTGTGTGTGTGTGTGTGTGTATGAGTCATATTAAAATCATTATTATTTTCCCCTAACATCACTATTATGTATTTATTTAAAATACATCTATTTAAACAAAAGTATATTTTGCATAAACATTTCAAGTATTATCAAACTCATCATGTATAAATAAAAGTTTTGACGATTAAATAGCACTTAAAAGTGTAATAACACAAAAACAAAGAATAAAAATTTCATAACAATGCACAATAATACTTAGTTAGAAAAAAAATATGGGTTGCATACCAAATCCATTCTGGACAACCATACCTCAACTCCAAAATGAAAAAGAAAAACTTAAAATCATAATCTAGCATTAAAAAAATTTAAGGAATATATAAGTCATATCTTATATCGTTAAATTTAACAGTGACTATATTGTAAGAAAGCTTCTCTTTTAATTTGAAGCTATTTGTCCTTGTTCTTCTCCCCAATTAGTTTCTTCACGACATGTATTTACATCATAATCTATGAAGAAGAAAAGAGAATAGTAGATGATAGAAAAGAAAAGAATGTGATGACTTTGGAAATAATAAATTGGTATTTATAGTAATATTTTGTTGTCTTTTCACCTACCAAATTTTTTTAATTGGCACATTGAGTCATGATAGATAAATTTATTTTAGTTTCAAAATTATAAGAATCACAAAAATTGAAGTGTTCCATACATTATTGTTTCATGATAGATAAATATATGTTAATTTCAAAATTCAAAGAATCACAAATTCAAAGAGTTTCATACATTTTTGTGCTCTACTCTAATTTAATTTAACCTAACTAATTATAATTATAATGTCATAATTAAAAAATCAAAATGTAGTTGTTGGACTTCATATTCTACCATTATGTAATTGAATATTAGTATTTAAAAATAAATTAGTTTATTTTGATTTAATGGAGGGGCAAAATGGTAATCCAACTTTGAAGGTTGAAACTTCCTGCTTATAATTATATATGATATATGATGATATGATGTGATGATGATTTTACATATCTTTAGTTTAAGAATATAAGATTCAAAACATATTCTTTACTTTCTTAATGATCAATGATAATTCATATAATTAAATCTAAAGATAGGAGAGAAGGAGACTTTTGAAGTGTTAAGTATATTTTGAAAAAATAGTGATATTTGAGTCCTAAATGAAATAAAAGTGATATTTGAACGCGATTTTCAATACTTGAGTGGCCATTTAGGAAACTAACTCCTATTAATAATATACAAAGTTAATATGTATTTCCTCTATCCCATTTTATGTGAGGTAGTTTGACTTGACACAAAATTTAAAAAAAAAAGACTTAAAACTTGTTGTCGAATTAAATGAATGATAGAAATTTGTGTGGCTATAGCCTATAAATCCTTTCATTAAGGATAAAATAGACATTTTATAGTTAAATTGTTACTTTAATATAAAAATCTGTCACTCTCTTTGGAACAAACTGACTAAAAATGAAAGTAAGTCACATAACATGGGACAGAAAAAGTAATTATTTTTCTAGTACACTCTCCCAAACAACTAGAGAATATAAAAAAGGCTCATATACCGAAAATTGCTCCGCCCTTTGCTTCACAATTTTACGTAAATGGAAAGTGACAAAATTCGGTCCCTCGGAGTTTCCATCCGAGGTGAAATCACGCAAAGTTCTCTACTACTAGAATTGGTCACACTTTCTCTCCCCAGAGAAAAGAAGTCAAATATTGCAAACGGCGGGAATGGTCTTAGAGTCCACATCCTAAATCATTCTAATTTTGATCGATTTCATTTAAAGGTGAAAATTAGTTTCTGAATTTATCTGAAAATAGTATCTTTGTTCTTATTTTCCTAGATATCACTTTTTTATACATGTATATCGATATGGATTTGAGTTTGTTTTTTTTTCAATTGTATAGTCTTTCTTTTAGAATTTTTTTTATGGATGGTGCACAATTGTTCTTTGGCTTTCTTCAAGTTTCTTTGTTAAATATGTAAAGAAACTTGTTTGTTTGTTTGTTTGTTTGTTCAAACGCCTCTTATTAAACAAAAAGGCAGAAGAAGGAACTAATTAAATTTCTTAAACCTTTTTCTTGCAATCTAAAATTTGTTTGTACGAATTTGTGTTGAAGATAAGTGGAAAAAATAAATGGTTTTTTATTTAATATTATCCGACTTTTTATTTATTTTAAACGGTTTTCTAATCAATATTATCCTATTTTTTATTTGTATAATGTATATTAAACATTTTTCGATTGTAGCTACCACATGAAGAAAACTAGAAGTTGAGATGGACAACAATAAAAGTATATTTCTAATCAATAAGTGTGTTTCTCGGCCACTAAATTAAATAAATCACCTCATTGTCTTTAGTTTATTGTGTATGCTTCGTGAAATGTTTCAGCCATATTTATTGCCAGGAGCAACAAGATCGAGTGGGTAAGAATGAACACTTAAGTTTTGTTTCTATTGATGATGATCATAGTAGCCCTTTTACCATTCTGTATAAATGAGTTGTTCTATTTGTACAAATAGGGTGGAGGAGAACATTTAATTCTTTTTATTTCCGTGTAACTTCAACTTAGACATAGGGCTGGCCTTGACTCATTCTTGAAGCTACATTCTCTTCGATCCCTTTTCGGAACCAGCCCTAGACGTCTTCCATTTAATGTTTTTCAGGGCTACTTTTTCAGTGCAGGTGCTACTACAACAAATTGGTTCTTCAGTTGATTGGTGAACAGAGGAATTTAGTACGTAACATTAATTATCAGTTCTTATCATTGGTGTGTTGTAGAGCAATATGATAGCTTGTGAGCCTCATAACCTTGAGGTAATGGAAACTGCAGTCACTTTTCTATCCACATTTGTAGTTATATTCCTTTTTACATTACATGTTTTACAATATTTATTACGAAATTCCCTCTTGGATACATCTCTCCCATTATAAATCATGCTCATAGTTATGTATCGACAATAGAGGAATGTATCCAACGCAAAAAAATAAAAAAGAGAAAGAAATCAATGTATCCAACAATAGAGAAATGTATTTGAAACAGAATCGGTAGAGATGAACGTATTCAACACTAGAGGAATGTATCTGACACAACAACAGAGTAGAGACTAATATACTAGACAACAGAGGAATATATCCGACGCAATTGAATCTTAAGTAATGTTTCATCTGCAATGTATAGCACAACCGAGAAAAGTATATGAGAGCAATGAAAATTTCAAAATTATTTTAATTATGAAGACTTCCGAAATAGAATATTATAAGCACCGTTTGAGAAATTGGACCAACAGCATCGCTGGTGCCTCTACGCCTCTTCATCTTCATCCATAAGTCTTTTAGGAAAGTGTTGCCTCTACGTCTCTTCATCTTCATCCATGAGTCTTTTAGAAAAGTGTTACTGCCCACCAAGATATTGTTGTCTCTTTCAGATTTTGAGTTTTCTTTGCTCTGTTTGGGCCATTTATTGGGCATGATTGTGTACAATTTTCAAAATGGTAGTAAATGAGGCTCTGAACCTCAAACTTTTGGATTAAAAAAAGGAAAAATTAGCAAACTAGTCAAAATCAATAACTTAATTAGTAAAAAACTCACTAATTTAAAAATATTAGTTAAAATGTCAAAAATGTCATTATTTTGAAAAAGAATATGTATCCTAATTAAACTCCTATTTTATCTCCTAAAAAATAATTTATTTACATTTCTATGTATATCCATAGTTCACTTTTCCCAAAATATTTTAATTTTAAAAAAATCAAAATCTGCAAATTTTCCCCATATCTCTCTCTTCCATATTTATCCCATAAGTAAAAATAAAATAAAATTCTCTCTCTCCATATTTTCATGTTCATATTCCTATTCAACCTTCAACTCCAATTTTTTTATTTTCTATCGAAATAATTTTTTTATCTTCAAAATCTGAATTCACACAAATTCCTCTAATTAAGATATTTTCATCGTTATCTTCTTTTTTTTAGATTTATTTTCTAATTTTATTGTTGTTTAAATCATTGGTGAAAGTTTGATTCTTCTCGTTTAGAACTATAAAACACTCTTCAAAGAATGATTCTAAGAGACACTATTCATCTTAATAAAACGGATTCTAGTGATTTTCCATCATTTAATCTATGTATTACTCAAAAAATAGCGAATATTGTAAGATCTGCTTCCCAAATTAGGAAAGAGAGATGACAAGAATATAGTCTTCATCAAATTCAGATTGAAAACGTAACTCGTAGGGTACAAGAAAATGACGGCGAAGACCAAATTGTTGATTAAGAGGTATTTAAATATTTTTTACACGTTTAGATTTTTGCATGTTGAGTTGAAGTTAAATAACAATTTGTACTGAATATATTTGTAAATTTCTTGTTATTTACATTGTGCAATATTTATTAGTTTGTATTTGTATTCAATTGTTATTTTATTATTGTATTTTGGGGTCAGTTTCTGTTAATTTTGATAATGTATTTTTTTTCATTCCTTTATATTTTTTCACATTTGTAGATATTCAATAATTTATGAACTGATTTTATATGACTATGACATTTCAAATTTTATTAATGAACGTTTGTTGAATTTGTGTTGTATGCTATGAAATTTTTATGTATTTGTATTCGTAATTTTTTCTTAAAATTTTGTATCCTTTCTCAATTAATATTCAAATTAGTATGTATGCTATTAATATTTATATTCATTCAAAAACTCATGTTGTATAGTTATGAATCTTGTATTTGTTCCTAATCGAATCCATCCTAACTAGATATGTATATTATTTACATGAAGAACAAAATACTATTAGTGTCTTTTTATATATATAAAAAAAATCATAATTTTGTATCCTTTCTCAATTTGTATTTAAAAATTGTATGTATACAACTAATACTTGTATTCGTTCAAAAATTATGTTGCATAGTTTATGAATTTGACATTTTTTTTCTAATTTGTATTTATTCTAAAGTTATGTTAACTAGTTATGTATTTTATTTAAGAATGATTACACAAAATATTCAATTATTTCTTTTCAATTTTATATTTCATTCTCACTTTTTGTATTTTTATGTATTATTATATAAAATTCTAAATAAAAACTAGAATAAATAGAAATACAAATAAAATACATATTGAAATGAATACGAAATACAAGATTTTTGAAGAAAAAAATAACTACAGAGGGAAAAAATATATGAATACAAATATATTTCTTAAATGACTATATAGATACATTTGGCATACCTGTTGGAATGAATACAAACTAATAAAAAACTATAATGAATATAAATAGAATATATTAAGGAATGAATATAATTTTAAAAAGGTAAAAAATTCTACAGAAAGAAAAAAGAACAAAATTTAAATTTTATTTGAAATTGTAACTGATGAGAAAATTAAGTGATCTTACCTTTTTTTGAAATATTCTCTCGCTTGATTTTCTCTCTTTTGTTATTAAATAATTATATTCTTTCTATAAAAACAAATAATAAAAACATAAATAAGACACATAATAAACTAAAATTTGACATTTCTACTAAATATTAAAAATGTTGCTAATAAGCCTTCTTAAATGTTAAAATATTGATATTTTAAAAAAATTTCTTTAAAAAAATAAAATAAAAATAAAAAATAAACACAGAATGAAATTTCTATATTTTATACAAAGTTTAAAGAATATTTTATTTTATGTCTGACATGTTGGGCCCGTGCACAACTCTAGTAACACTAATATATGATAAGTATATACACCATCAAAATATATACAATCCAATTGGTAATATTAATAAAATGTTTTCTTTTGAATATCAAATGAAAAAGAAAACAAAAGCGTGTTCGTAAAAAAAAAAAAAAAAAAGTTCTCCCCTCCCCACCTTCCCTTTATATGTCACATTTTTAAATTAGAAATTAAGTAATTTTTCCTTTGATCTTATTTAATATTTTTTTATATGTCACATTTTTAAATTAGAAATTAAGTAATTTTTCCTTCGATCTTATTTAATATTTTCTTGAGTCACTTTCCAATACATGATAAACATGCTAGATTTCAAAAATTAAAATCATTTGGACGTCTAAATAAATATTTGAGTTTATTAAAATGAAATGTCTTCCACCCTTGCATAAGCACTAGATAGTTGTGCAGCATTTTAACATAAAGCCATGAGTTGCTACTTGCTTCGACTAGACGAAAACAAAAGCCACAAGACATTTTAGGTAAATGCCTCAACACAATGAAACAAAAGATAAAAGGTGTTCCATCAAAACAAATAGTTTAGGTATTCCCTGCCTGGGAAACTGGCGCGACAAGATACAGGTGACCAGACACTAATCTGGATCACAAGCATCACAAATCCAAAATAACATACATGACAAGATTTTGTTGTCACTAGTTGACAGTGCGACAAACCAGATAAAAGTGAGATAACCATGTGTGTACATATTCTCAAACTTATTTTCCATCAAACATCCATAGTTACTCCCCGGATAACTAATCCATAGGTATGATCTTCTGCAAAATCCATTGCAGAACTTTCAAGCGGATACGTTAACTGCCAAGATATCTACTTTAGACATTTAATAGTTGGACACTGCTCATCATGACATGTAGAAGAACTTCATAAGAGTGATCTACTATCAGATAGATAGACTAGCTTCTCATTCATTGACTGCAACCAGCAATCCACCAAAATCTGACATACCAACCATGCAAGCCATCCAACCATGCAAGGTTCTTACTTCCAAAGCTTCCAATTGCTGCACCTACTGACCTCAGTCTAACTCGTCCAGTCTGGAGAGCTAGGCACAAACTGCATACACCCAAAAAAGTGTGAGAAATTTGTTGCTTTCAACTTCAAAGCTCTGTGGTCTCCCCTCAAGTGAGTGAGAATTTAAAGAGGGTAAACTACTTGCACACATGAACAAGGAATTAACTTTAATAACATTGAGATTCAAACAGGAAAGAAAGTGATAGTGAATTTTAAATTGGTATTCAATAGCTTAGAGACATCATAATTGTTCATGGCTTCCAATAAGAAAAGCATAGGATTCAGATTCTAACTTTAGATCAACATCAGCCCCCAATAGAAGTAAAAAGAAACAGGATAAGGAATGTCTCAAATACTATTAGCAAAGCTTATACAGACAACTAGCCAAACACACAACTATTAAGTAAGCTCAAAGAAACTAGCCTAGGAAGAAAAGGAAACAGTGGGGGAACTTTCTCAGTATGCTACCCAGACAAAAAGGTCCTATCATCAGGATGAATCATAAGAAATTGTCAAAAGTATGTCTACTCAAATGCACAGTGGAAAACCAAGAGAAACAGAGAAATGGGAGGAGGGAGGAGGGAGGAGGGCTATACCTGCTCGACAGCAAGTGCCTGCAACACTCCAAGACCATCCATGCTGCAAGAAAAACTTAATAACCTTGGCCATACTGCAAATATGATGGTTGAACATCCTAGCAACAGGCCGCTGGACATCGTCACAGTAACTGTTAACAACCTGGAAAAACTTGAGCATCCAAATGTAAGAAAGATGAATACATGGGTAGGAAAGAAAAAGACATGGGATATTTATTTGATCAAATTAATTCTCCTTTAAGGTACAAGGATTTTACCATCTATTCTCTCGTATCCATATCACACGAAGAAACGGCATTCCCACAGAGACTGTCCTTGATGCTGCTGAGGCAGTGCAACAGATTGTTGATTCACACTCTTGAGTTGCTGAGGTTGCTCATGGTACAGTTTTAATTGTTCAGATATCTGGTAGTCCTCCCGACCTTTCTGATTCCCTGATTGTACACGCAGGGGGTTTACCTGTTTCCCAGGGAAAGGAAAACTTGCCATCCCAACTGAGCTACTGCTCTTGCTCACGGAGACGTAGTTTTGTGTTGAATGATTAATGGAGTTATTGAAACCAGTGCTCTGATTTGATGAAGACAGCTGATATCCATCCAGCCAGCCATAGTCATCCATAGGAGGAAGAGAATGTTCATTCTTTATAGTTATGGCTGATGAAGATTCATCCACGACTTTGGAAGGAACATAACCAAAGCCTGGAGGTGGACCCAGATGCCTAAGAGGTCTGCTGACTGGATTTTTCTTTATACCTGTTGACGTGACTGACGGAGACTTTACTGACATGCTGTCCATACCAGCTACTGAGGATGAAAGTGAACTGAAGTTAGATGGTATAGCAGCATCTGGAACCTGCGCAGGAATGCTATTTGCTATGCTAAAATTGACAGACTGTGGAAAAGGGATCGAATATGTTGCAGGTGGAAATACTCCTGAACGATCTTGCAACTCAGATTTTATAGTTCGATCATTTCCTATCAAGTTCAAGCTAGCCAATCCATTCATAACAGCATCCTGTTGAACGGACCACAATGAAGTATTTGGTTGAATAGGCTGCATATATTGGCCACTGTTATTAGCAATAGTTGAGGGAGGCCTTACACTTGCATGTAAAGCACTCGGCGTGATCAATCCATCAAGTGCAGCTGAAAACGGGCCCATCTCATTTCCTAGACCATCAGAGGTTATGCTAATGCGAGGAGGAACATTGGCAGCACCAACATATGAAACAGGAACTTCCGTGGCCATCATGTTTGAAGTGCTTCCATTCACATGCTTTTCTGCTGCGGATGGCTTAAAGACAATTACCTCATCTTCTTCCTCACACTCCACATACAATTGTTGCTTAGGCTGCAGAGCTCCTACAGTTAACTGCCCTGCAGCTGGATTCACCAGCCCAATACCACTTAATTTGGGAACTTCCATTGTGCAACCATGTACATAATCACCAGACACTTGGGGCTCAATGCCAATGATGAATTTCTTTGCCGTACTGTTAAAATATATTCCCTCTTCTCCAACACGGACCACACTAGCAAGGGCCTTTCCTGCAGCTATTATCCTCTGGAGACGTGATTTCTTCTCTTTGATGCCACCATCACCACCAAAAGAATGCTTCCTTGAAAAATCAAGGATAAGTTGTGCCGGAAGAAGAGGTAGAAACCCTCTCAGTTCGAAATCCTCAGGCAATGCAAGACGATTGCCGCTTTCTTCTTCATCATACCTGCTCATATTGAAAAAGCATGTTTCATCCTTGTCGTCATCAACAAACTTGAACCCACTGGACATTAGCTTATTAAAGAAAGCAATACAGTTCTTCCAGAAAAATGATCTAGCTGTCGTTTGTTTCTCTTCTGGTTCATTGCCAAGCGCAACATCTTGATGGCATGCCAACCACTCAACAAACACCAAAACACCAGGCAAAAGGAAGCTTGTGGTGGGATCACTTAGTTGGACACATCTCTCAACAACATGACCCATGAACTCAAAAACAGCAGTAAACGAATTCTGTAGAAGAACAGATCTCTGTAAAATCTCAGCATAAGACTTATTTTCACTTTCCCTGTTCACATTATGAACAGTGAATATCAGGATACCCACAATCCTCACAATAGCCAGTCTACAGTCGGCAGCGTCAGTACCAAAATTATACTTCTCATCAGGCCCAGAAGAGAGAAGCTTGAGCAGATCATTCTTAACCACCAACTGCACTTCTCCAAATGTTTCCAAGCTGGTTAAAGATGGCAAAAGAACAATATCAGCAGATTGTTATATTATATTCAAATAGAAAACTCAATTAGAGTATGGACAGGAAAAATACCTAGTGCGAGTGAAAAGAATGCCATTCAGTCGAACATATCTCGTGGAGAAGGTTCTAAAGATGTCCGACATACTAGAAGCTTTTTCCTGGACTGAGATTGCTTCAACCTTATCATCTTTCATCGGTTGCCTCGTTTCTCCTTTACCTCTTCCTTTTCCAATCGTGCGAAGAGGTACTGCCTTGGTGGAGGGAACTTTAGTATCCCCCAGTATCTGGGTGTAACACTGACGGTTCTGCCAAAAGATGACACAGAAGCCGCTGCTTACAAATTTTACAATTTACCAATAACATCTCAGAAAAATAAATATATAAATATTTTGCACTAGGGGTATAAGAAACCCAAAACTTATGGGTTGCACACCTCCTTGGCAATTCATATGAATAGATAATATGTATTGATATTAATAGAGTTCAACTTCTCCAATCAAAATGAAATAAGAGGTTCTCCACATAATGAATTCAATGCCTTGAGAGCTTAATCCAACACTTTATTTAGTATTTATCTAGGCCTACAAATACTAAGTAGTACAAAATGTTAAAAATTAGAGCTTATGAGTAATTCCAATTTTCACTTGAACTAACATGGACTTGGCTCAAATCAAGGAGGTCGTGTGGGCTACGCTAGCTCATGGGTCCAATTCAACTCAACCTCTAAACGCTACTTCCTTAGTTTATATTTATATAAATGGCGTCCTTAGTAAAAATAGATATTTATTAATAATTATCATTTCATAAAATCAAAATAAATAACACTATTCCTCTTATTTTACCATTGGAGTAAATGAGGCTTTATTCAATGGAAAAGGTTAATGAAAATTGGAGTAAATGTGATAAGGAAAGAAGAATGCAACTTGGGATTTCTATTTGACAAGAGGTGAATTGAGAGTTAGTTGTAGGGTATAATGTTGACCGATTTTTAGAGGCATTTAATGGAACACGTACCTTTGGGGTATGAATTTGGTTTTATACTTTCTGGTAAAGGTTGCACTATCAAACATACTGGAAAAACTCAATGCCCAAACCACAGTAAAATATAAAACACAGCTCTATGCATATAATTTACAATTAAAATTTCTCCAACAACAAACCAACTTCACCACCTGTGACCGGTCTATGGTTTTCTTTTGCATAAAACTTCAATACTGTCTGCTTTAACAGTAAAGTACATTATCATTAGCTTTTACCAAAATCATTTATGATAATGTATCACAAGAAGCACCATACTACTATAAAATGTTTGCAATGGCATCGAGACAGTTCTAAGACAAACACACAGAAGAGATATAGATGACTTTTTCTTATAAGTATAAGTAGAAGAGAAATATATGACATAATTCAATTCATTCTAAATAACTACTGTTTTTTAAACTTTTCCTGCATCTGCCTATGAGTAACATAGACTACTTACACTCTTAAGATCGCAGTCTGCAGTCTGTACTGAACAAATCTAGTAGACATGACCCTACAAAAGAAGTTGGTCCAGGAAGGGGGAGGGGGAGGGGGGTCACCTCAAAGATAGGTTGGTTACCTTCTCAAATGCAATGATCAAGTTATCCCTTGCAGTGGCAAAAGGGCTTTCTACTGCAAGACTGCGGAAATAGCGATAAATAGCCACCAGCTCATCATTGGAATAGGAAGCCAGTATTGCAAGCTGAGTAAACAAGGCAATCAGCCACCACAACAAGAAAACTCAGAAACAAACCGTTTTATATGAACATTAATCAATATTCATCTTGCCCTTTAATTGTGGAAAATACCTGATGATGAGGATTACCACTTGAAGGCCAAAGTGACGAAGCTTGCAGGTAATAACTCGAAGCAGCCGCAAAATCACGAGCTTTAGAATCACCCTCACCATATAAGCCTTTGTACCGAGCAAGATCACCAAGATAAATCAAACAACGATGGCAGGATATCAATCCTTTCTTCAACTCCACAGACTTATTACCATCATTAGAGGAAGGAATCTGATTCTCTGGATCATCAGAGTTATATCCCAGTGGAAGACCATACTTGGCCCTAATTTTTAGCATCAAATCATGGTAAAAACCTGTTGCTTCTGAAAGGAAAGTTTTAAACTGTGTTCGGATCTTTGTGATGCGATCTGGTCCACTAGTAGGATGAACTTTCCCATTTGTTGTCCCACTAGAATTTGCAGCAGCATTGAAGTGTGCCCGCAATTCCTCAATTCTCCTGTAATGCATCTGCCACAAGGCATACTCTATTTCATGTTGTTCTGAGAAAACATGATCCTCCAGGATGATAGTTTCATAGTTTTCTCGCATTTGTTGCCATGCACTTGGATCAGAAGGAACTCTAGCTTGTGCTGCTTTTCTCCGTTTATTCTCCAACTCAACATTCTTTATAATAAAAATTGAAGATAAGAAAAAAAAAATGTCAATCACATTTTTTAAACGAGCAGATATATAGTAGCTCTTTGTGCAAAAAGATGATCTAAATAGATACAACTTGCAACTATACTGCCAACAAATATGGTCGTTAAATGGATGTTCAACTGGCAGCTTTACAAGTAAAACACAACACGAGCAAACACCTAGTATTTTTATACACCAACCTTGTTGTAGAGGCACTGAACTCGCTCCCGAGATGAATGGTCTAAATTACTATCCATTGGAATGGTCATCATCCATCAAGTGGACAAAATGTCCCCCGAAAATAATTCGGAAAGCAACACCAAGACATTTAACCTGTAGGACCACATACCAAACAGATATTAGCAGGAATATTTAAAAAAGGAAAATGATATGCATCCATATACCCATCAAAGCATAAATACATTGCACGTAAGTGCAACCACATGAATCTCATAATGGTTAATTATCCATTTCACTTATTCATGCTATATTTCCACCATCCATCAACATGCTAAGAGTGTTTAATTTCATTTTTGATAGATACCTAACCGAAATACAATGTCCAACCTTAATATGTAGAAAAGCACAAATCTTAAGCTATAAACACCAAGCTCACCAAGTTCCTTTTGTTTCCAAATTCACTTCAAACTCGTTAAATAATCAATATATTATCAATACATCTTAATGGGTTAAAACAGCAAAATGCTTACACTGTTACAACCATCATTTAAGCCCCATATTCTCATACTCACTTCAAAACACTCAATTTATATAACTACTCCTTCCATCCCAAAATAAGTGTCACCTTAGCAAAATTGACGTTCACTAAGATATCAATCAATAAATGTAATGGGTAGGTTACTAAACTAACACAATTAAGAAGTGGAATACAAGGATATAGTTGGAAAAAACATATTTTTTTGTGCTTCTCTCCAATAAATTATGACAAAATCAGAATCCACTTAAACCACAAAAAATCCTTAATCAACAACAACAAGACAGAAAACTATCACAATCATACTCGCCACCATCTGCCACACGCAATCATTCTCCCCTTACATATAAAGCATAATTTTCAAATTTTCAATCAAGGATAAAACAATATAGCCTCAAATACAACCGATCCAGACGAGATAAACAAAACCCTCCAAAAGTTTTAACAAAACCAAATACATGAAAACACATCAAAAATTCCAAATTAACCCATGAAAATTCCAACAAAATCAAACCATATAACCAATAAATTTCATACCAAAAATACAAACCAGATCTAAGGATTTCCAAGTTCTAATCGCCTCGGACTCCCAAATACTTCAAAAAATTCATCATTATTTAGGTTAAGAGGGTAAAAAAAGTTGAAAAACTAGTAGGGTTAGATGATTTTAGGGCTGTATTGAAGCCATAAACGATGAAGGGGGAAGAGAAAAGAGGAAGAAGAAGAGGAGACTCTTTACATGAACATCATCAGAAAAAAGTTTTCTGTTTTTTGTTTTCTTTCGTTTTCGTCGTTGGTGTGGTCTTTAGACGGCTATCATAAAGTCTTTATCTTTTATTTTTAATTTTTATTTATTTATTTATTTATTCCTTTCATATTTTGTTTTTTTTTCTCTAATATTTTTATAATTACCAATATTGATTTTTTTTTTTCCTACTGAAATCGCTTATTTTTATCCAATTATTATTTTTTTCAAAACTATTATATTGGTTCTTGACGAACTCAAAGTCAAAATAAATTAGAAATGTGAATATGAGCTAGCTCACCCATCCGGACTAATCTATACATATTTCAATATTTTACGGGCCGGCCCAATGATATTTTTATAGCCCCACAAATCAACAGGCTTATTCAGGCATGGCTAAAAAGTCTTTCTTATATGGACTACAAAAATCGTAGTCCAGCCCTATAAAATTTGGGGTTAAGTCAGGTCGGCCCAACAGGTTTAGCCCATATTGACGGTTCTAAAATAAATGATAAAGCATATCAAGATATGAATAAAATTTGTTTTTTATCATTTTACTTTTTTAAATTATTAAGAAAAAAATTGATAAATAATAATTCAAACCTATTGTGCAAGATATCCGGAGAAGAAAACAAAGGTTATATGTGTTGTAAAACTAAAGTAAAACAAGACAAGAAATATAAAAGATGATAACAATAGAAATAGGCAGACAAGAGATGAGAGTTTTTCTTATTATTCCAAGTATTCATCAAACTTTCAAATAAAGCGTTATATATCTATTTATTGTGTAACATAGAGGCATACAAAAGGTTAGTCATAAATATGACATTAATATGAATATAATGGGGAGGTTATGAAAGTGAAAGGTTACAAAAGTTAATGGTTATAAAGTTGGAGGTTATGGAGGTTATATTTATCTTCATAATGGAGGAGGTTATGTAATAACTTCTTAGTGTAGTGGACATCCACATTATATTTTTTTATAACACTCCCTCTTGGATGTCCATAAATAATATGCCTCGTTAAAATTTTACTAGGAAAAAACTCTGTGGAAAAAAATCTTAGTAAAGGAGAAAGAGTACATATATATTTTAATACGCTTTCAATGTTGTCTCATGAAAAACCTTACCAGGAAAATCCAATTGGAATAAAATCATGATTAAGGAAAAGAGTACAACACGTATTTTTCTCCCCCTGATAAAAAAACTTTAATACATTCCAATCGTATATCACAATTTCTCAAATATTGATGTTGACAATCCATAGTGGATAAGTTTGTAAGATGATCACTTTAACGAGTCTTTTGAACGTCTATCTCACCATTTTTGTCGAAGATCATGTGTGACAATAAATTTTGGTGAAATATATTTTGCCCGGTCTCCTTTGATTATTTTCTTCTTTCAATCGAGCTATATATTATTTTCATATGTGTTGGCTATAATATTCCTTTCCAAAAGAAAATCACATACTTCCTACATATGATAAATCATGATTCCAATCAAACACACTTACGATTTACTTCGAAATCAATGTTATTTTTGTATGATTTGAAGAAGTGATTACTAGTGTTTGATTATTTGGATGTCAAAATAACAGTGTCTCCATATGTAAATATTAGTCCATTTGCCATCGAGCTTTATGCTGATCAAATAAATATTATGCATTTACATAATCAAATCATTTCTGACTCAGAAATTGGTCATTTCAATTTTATTGAAGCACGTCTTTTATTCTGAAAGAAAATCACACATCTTCTATGTGTTGAGTCACTTGATTTGTTAGTTTCTTGTCATAACTTGAATTATACTATGACAATCTTTTCATATAACTTTCGTTATGTATATCAAATAATCTTCTAGCATTTGCATAACCAACACTTCATAACTGCACCAATTGCACTAATACATAGCATTTTTAATCATTTTCATGAGATCAAAAAGATTTTTTCTCTGTTTTATGGAGTCTCAATACCATTAGATACTCAATGGAATTGCTTTTACACCTTCTAAATCCTTCAAAAAAATTCATTTAAGCTTCATCATCAAGTTAGGCATAATAATCATTCATTATGCATATTCACTAGACTGAAACACATCTTATTGCATCTACCACTAGAGAATATATCTCCATTTAATAATGTCAGGACTTTTGCAAAAATCCTTTATGCACCGGACATAAATCGTACTTTATATCTTTCAGCTATACTTTCACACAATGATTCATTTGTACCCCACTAACGTAGATTTTGATCTATGAACTATAAGTTCAAAAACATCACTTTCTAAGTGTCACGACCCAAATCCGGGCCGCGACTGGCACCCACACTTACCCTCCTATGTGAACGAACCAACCAATCTAAACCTTAACATTTCAATGTAATATCAACATAAAGTAATGCGGAAGACTTAAACTCATTAATAAAATCAATAACTATTATTATCCCCAAAATCTGGAAGTCATCACCACAAGAACATCTATGATCAAAGTACTAAACTAAGAGTATTCTAAAAAGCTAAAACAAATAAAGCTAGTCCATGCCGGAAGTTCAAGGCATCAAGACATGAAGGAGAAGATCCAGTCCAAGCTGGAAGCGTTAGCTCACCCTGAAGATCCGGCGTGACGAAGACTGGCTAGAATTACTATTGAGTTGAAGACGACGGCACGTTTGCTGCACTCCACAAATAACAAAGAAGAAAACATAAAAGTAGGGGTCAGTACAAAACACGGGTACTGAGTAGATATCATCGGCCAACTCAAAATAGAAATCAATATATACCAATAATATCATAAAATCAACCATGATACTCAACATGTAGCAACAACAAGTACTATATCATTAACAATTACCGTCAAGTTCACACATGAGGACTCAAGCCTCAATACCATACTCATTTGGGAATTATGTTCATTAGATTGAGTATATTAACATCTTTCAAGATTCATTATCTTTATTTCTCTTCTGTCGGTACGTGACACTCCGCTCCCTCAATTCTCATTAATCCTCTTATGTCGGTACGTGACACTCCGATCCCCTACTAATATGTGTCGGAACGTGACACTCCAATCCCCTAAATCTACGTGTCGGTTCATGACACCCGATCCCCTAAATCTACGTGTCGGTTCATGACACCTGATCCCCTAATTCTACGTGTCGGTTCGTGACACCCGATCCCCTAAATCTACGTGTCGGTTCGTGACACCCGATCCCCTAATTCTACGTATCGGTTCGTGACACCCGATCCCCTAATTCTACGTATCGATTCGTGACACCCGATCCCCTAATTCTACGTGTCGATTCGTGACACCCGATCCCCTAATTCTACGTGTCGATTCGTGACACCCGATCCCCTAAATCTACGTGTCGGTTCGTGATACCCGATCCCCTAAATCTACGTGTCGGTTCGTGACACCCGATCCCCTAATCTCCTTCTATCAATTCCTCAAGCCTTCTTTCTTACCAAGACATCATCAATCTCATTACTTTAGTTCATCAAGCCTTCTCCCTTACCAAGACATCATAATTAAAAAGAGATTAGGTTTTTTATCAAGATTTGGGATTCAATAACTTCATCATGCTTAATATAATCACAATTATATAATCACGTTCATGCATGCATACAATTAAGCACATAGCAGGGTTTACAATACTATCAATACATATCATTCTCTATTAAGAGTTTACTATGAAAGCATGAAAACCATAACCTACCTCCACCGAAGATTCGTGATCAAGCAAGTAATTTCCCAAGCTTTGTGTTTTTTCCTCTCGTTCGATCCTCTCTCTCGTTCGACTTTCTCTCTCTTTCTCTTGTTCTTTCTGTTTTCTTTATTCAAACCCTCTTTCTTTTACCCTAATTAGTATATAATTAAGAATAAAAGATGGCAATAATAACCCACTAATTAACTTAAGGTTACCTCTTTTAACCCCCAAGTAATTAGACTTATTAACATTAACCCACTAACTTTATAATTAAAGCAGGAATAGTCAAAAACGTCCCTTTAAAACTTAACCAGAATTCCGACTTCAACTGGGATTATGCAACCTGTGACGGCCCGTCGCGCCTGCAACGGTCCGTCATGCAGGTTCGTCAAAGACTCGATTTCCTTAAGGAGTCTGTGACGGCCTGTCGTTCCTACGACGGTCCGTCCTGCACTTCCGTCACGACGTTCAGAGAATCATTCCCTGTACCAAATCCTCAAGAGTTGAAGTGTTTTAAAACGGTGGATCACGACGGTTCATCGTGCCTGTGACGGTCCGTCCTGCAGGTCCGTCACAGAGTTCAGAGAGTCGATTTCAGCACCCAAATTTCAGATTTTCTAAGTGTTTTGAAACGAGACCCTGCGACGGTCCATCGTGCCCATGACGGTCCGTCATGGGGTCCGTCGCCTCAGCCTGTTTTTCCAGAAATAAAATCTGCTGCTCAAAACGACTAAACAGGTCGTTACAATAGATACCAATTTACTATCGTTCGTCCTCGAACGATCACAAGAAGGAAAATAAGGGCGAAAAGGAGTACCTGAATCTGTAAACAGATATGGGTATTTTTCTCGCATATCCGCCTCCTTCTCCCAAGTGGCTTCTTCAACGGGTCGATTCTTCCATTGAACTTTGATGGATGCAATCTCCCTTGATCTCAACTTGCGAATTTCTCTATCTAGAATGGCAACAGGTTCCTCCTCATAAGACAAGTTCTCATCAAGCAAAACTGAATCCCAACGGATAATGTAGTTTCCATCCTCATGGTATCTTTTCAACATCGACACATGGAATACCGGATGTACTCCAGACAGCCCTGGAGGCAAGACTAACTCATAAGTCACCTCCCCTACTCGCTTAAGTACTTCAAAGGGACCAATGTACCTTGGGCTTAGCTTGCCTCTTTTACCAAACCGCATCACCCCTTTCATTAGCAAAACTTTCAACAAGACTTGTTCACCCTCCATGAGCTCTAAGTCTCTAACCTTTCGATCTGCATATTCTTTTTGTCTACTTTGAGCCGCTAGAAGCTTTTCTTGAATAGATTTCACTTTCTCTATCGAATCCCTCAAAAGATCAGTACCCCAAGGTCTAACCTTGAATGCATCAAACCAACCAATGGGGGACCTACATCTCCTACCATACAATGCTTCAAATGGAGCCATATCAATGCTTGAGTGATAGCTATTATTGTAGGAGAACTCTGCTAAGGGTAAGAAGCTATCCCAATGGCCACCAAACTCTATCACACATGCGCAAAGCATATCCTCCAACACTTGAATCGTTCTCTCAGACTGACCATCGGTCTGAGGATGGAACGCAGTACTAAGGTCCAACCTAGTACCCAATTCCTCATGCAATGTTTTCCAAAATTTAGAAGTAAATTGTGTACCTCTATCTGATATGATGGATAGTGGAACCCCATGCAACCGAACGATTTCTGAGATATAGATCTTGGCTAACTTCTCGGCATTGTAAGTCACCTTGACCGGAATGAAGTGAGCAGACTTAGTTAACCTATCAACAATTACCCAAATAGAATCAAACTTTCCCAATGTCTTTGGAAGACCAACCACGAAATCCATTACAATCCTTTCCCACTTCCATTCAGGAATGGGCATTCTCTGAAGTGTTCCTCCGGGTCTTTGGTGTTCATACTTTACTTGTTGACAGTTTGGATATTTGGCAATAAAATCCACAATATCACGCTTCATTCTACTCCACCAAAAATGTTGTTTTAGGTCACGGTACATCTTGGTTGCACCCGGATGTATCGAATACCTTGAATTATGAGCCTCTGTCAGAATAGTGTTAATCAAATCATCGACGCGGGGTACACATACCCTTCCCTTGATCCTCAAAACACCTTCCTCATCGATTTGTGCTTCCTTAGCCTCTCCTCGCAATACCTTATCTTGGATCTGCACAGTTTCTCGTCATCAAACTGTCTTCCCTTAATCTTGTCAAGAAAGGAAGATCTTGCCTCCACAGAAGCCAACAATCCTCCCTTCTCATTTACTTGTAACCTCATCAAGTCATTAGCTAGAGTCTGAACCTCTCTAGCCAATGGGCGTCTAGAAGCTTGCAAGTGAGCTAGACTTCCCATGCTTCCCGCCTTTCTACTTAAAGCATCCGCTACAACATTCGCCTTTCCCGGATGATACAAAATATTGATGTCGTAGTCCTTCAGTAGTTCCATCCATCTCCTCTGTCTCAAGTTCAAATCTTTCTAAGTAAAGACATACTGTAGGCTATGATGATCCGTATAGACCTCACACTTAACCCCATATAAATAGTGTCTCCATTGCTTTAATGCAAACACTACCACGGCCAATTCCAAATCATGAGTTGGATAGTTACGTTCATGCACTTTTAATTGCCTTGAAGCATAAGCAATCACATTCTTCTCTTGCATTAGCACTGCACCCAAACCCGAATAGGATGCATCACAATAGACAATGAAGTTCTTACCCTCTACGGGCAAGGTGAGAATGGGTGCGGTAGTCAACAAAGTCTTGAGCTTCTGGAAGCTTTCCTCACACTCATCCGACCATACAAATGGAACATTTTGCTTAGTCAAGTTCGTCAGTTGGGAAGCAATAAAAGAGAATCCCTTGACAAATCGGCGGTAGTAGCTAGCTAACCCAACAAAGCTCCTTAGTTCTGACACATTAGTAGGTCTTACCCAATTCTTTACTGTCTCAATCTTAGAAGGATCCACCATCACTCCATCCTTAGAAACCACGTGCCCCAAGAAGGACACTGCATCTAGCCAAAACTCACACTTAGAGAACTTGGCATAAAGCTTTTTCTCCCTCAACGTTTCCAATACCATTCTCAAATGCTCTTCATGTTCCTTCTTGCTCTTTGAGTATACCAATATATCATCAATAAATACGATCATGAAGAGGTCCAAATATGGCTTAAAAATCCCGTTCATCAAGCTTATGAACGCAGCAGGGGCATTCGTAAGACCAAAAAACATCACTACAAATTCGTAATGCCCATACCTCGTTCGAAAAGCAGTCTTTGGCACATCCGTTGCCCGTATTTTCAATTGATGATAACCGGATCTAAAGTCAATCTTAGAGAAGACACAAGCACCTGGTAACTGATCGAAAAAGTCATCAATGCGAGGAAGAGGATACTTGTTCTTTATGGTTACCTTGTTTAGTTGTCTGTAGTCTATACACATTCGAAAACTCCCATCCTTTTTCTTCACAAATAATACCGGAGCACCCCAAGGAGATGCACTTGGTCTAATAAAGCCTTTGCTTAGCAACTCTTAAAGTTGTGCCTTTAACTCTCTTAACTCCGCGGGAGCCATTCTATAAGGGGGTATAGAAATGGGGCGAGTACCCGGTTCAAGATCAATGCAGAAGTCAATATCTCTATCCAGTGGCATGCCAGGAAGGTCTGCGGGAAACACATCTAGAAACTCACGAACTATCGAGACCGACTCAATTGGAGGTACTTGGGTAGTATCATCCCTGAGATGTGCCAAGAACGCTAAACAACCCTTACTAACCATTTTCTTAGCACGAAGAAAGGAGATGATACGAACCGGATGGGAAGTGTAGTCGCCCTCCCACACAAACAGATCTGTCCCAGGCTTGGCTAACGTCACAGTTTTAGCATTACAATCCAAGATTGCAAAATTTGGAGAAAGCCAAGTCATACCCAGAATTACATCGAAGTCAACCATTTCTTGAAAGGATTTTGCCGTAGCCGCTACCTGTAAGGCCAAAATCCGCAATTCTGACCTCAACCCCTTCACAAAACGGCGAATTCCGCTCTTGTGGACTGAAACAAAGTTGGGTAGCATACCTGGATAATGCACGAAACTTAGCCTCATATGCAGTGACCGACATCCTACCTTGCTCTAGGCTCAAGAACTCATCTCTTTTCCTATCCCTCAAGGTCCGGGGGATATACTTCTCCATAAACAAGCTAGAGAATGATGCCCAAGTCATAGGTGGTGCCTCTGTTGGTTGACACTCAACATGTGACCGCCACACATTTTGGCGTTTCCTTGAAACTGATAAGTCACAAACTCAACACCAAACCGTTCTACTATACCCATCTTGTGTAGTAGCTCATGACAGTCAACCGGAAAATCACAGACATCCTCAGATTCAGCACCCTTGAAGACTGGAGGTTTCAACTTCAAGAACTTACTGAAAAGTTCATGTTGATCATTTGTCATTATAGACCCTGTAGTCAGACGAGGAAACATGCCTATTTCCAATGAAACATTCATGCGGGGAGCCGCAGCAGTTGCTTGTTGTACTTCCGGACCCTGAGGTGCTGGTCCAGAAAACACTGGAGGTGTTTGACCTTGATCAGATAACCCACTAAGATAAGCAAGAACCTGATTTATCATCTCTGGGGTAGGTTGGGGTGGTAGTTCCTCATTCTGCACTTGCTCAGTTTCCCTTTCCCCACCCTCTCTTACTACTTCTTCAGTCGGTGGAGGAGTCACCGCCCTAGTATCAGAAGGGCTAGGTGCTCGTCCTCTTCCTCTAGAGGACGTCCTCCCACGACCTCTACCACGGCCTCTTGCCGCTACTCTTCCTCGAGGTACAGCCCCAGTGGCTGGCTCAGACGCTTCTTGTCTTGCCGATGTTGGTGTTGGCGCAATCGTTGCTCTAGTTCTAACCATCCGCGAAATAGAGTGAAGATGGTCAGATACCAATTTGTATCACCTAGATACCAATCGGACCCAAGTAATAGCACGAAAGAAGGAAAGAAAGAATGGAATTTTCCTAAAGTCTTATAGCCTCTCAAAGAAAAGTAAAGGCGTCCCCCTACCGTTCCTTAAGACTCTACTAGACTCGTTCTTGTGTGATGAGACCAACGAACCTAATGCTCTGATACCAAGTTTGTCACAACCCAAATCCGGGCCGCGACTAGCACCCACACTTACCCTCCTATGTGAGCGAACCAACCAATCTAAACCTTAACATTTCAATGTAATATCAACATAAAGTAATGCGGAAGACTTAAACTCATTAATAAAATCAATAACTATTATTATCCCCAAAATCTGGAAGTCATCACCACAAGAACATCTATGATCAAAGTACTAAACTAAGAGTATTCTAAAAAGCTAAAACAAATAAAGCTAGTCCATGCCGGAAGTTCAAGGCATCAAGACATGAAGGAGAAGATCCAGTCCAAGCTAGAAGCGTTAGCTCACCCTGAAGATCCGGCGTGACGAAGACTGGCTAGAATTACTGTTGAGTTGAAGACGACGGCACGTTTGCTGCACTCCACAAATAACAAAGAAGAAAACATAAAAGTAGGGGTCAGTACAAAACACGGGTACTGAGTAGATATCATCAGCCAACTCAAAATAGAAATCAATATATACCAATAATATCATAAAATCAACCATGATACTCAACATGTAGCAACAACAAGTACTATATCATTAACAATTACCGTCAAGTTCACACATGAGGACTCAAGCCTCAATACCATACTCATTTGGGAATTATGTTCATTAGATTGAGTATATTAACATCTTTCAAGATTCATTATCTTTATTTCTCTTCTGTCGGTACGTGACACTCCGCTCCCTCAATTCTCATTAATCCTCTTATATCGGTACGTGACACTCCGATCCCCTACTATTATGTGTCGGAACGTGACACTCCGATTCCCTAAATCTACGTGTCGGTTCGTGACACCCGATCCCCAAAATCTACATGTCGGTTTGTGACACCCGATCCCCTAATTCTACGTGTCGATTCGTGACACCCAATCCCCTAAATCTACGTGTTGGTTCGTGACACCCGATCCCCTAATTCTACGTGTCGGTTCGTGACACCCGATCCCCTAATTCTACGTGTCGGTTCGTGACACCCGATCCCCTAATTCTACGTGTCGGTTCGTGACACCCGATCCCCTAATTCTACGTATCGGTTCGTGACACCCGATCCCCTAAATCTACATGTCAGTTCGTGATACCCGATCCCCTAAATCTACGTGTCGGTTCGTGACACCCGATCCCCTAATCTCCTTCTATCAATTCCTCAAGCCTTCTTTCTTACCAAGACATCATCAATCTCATTACTTTAGTTTATCAAACCTTCTCCCTTACCAAGGCATCATCATTAAAAAGAGATTAGGTTTTTTTTATCAAGATTTGGAATTCAATAATTTCATCATGCTTAATATAATCACAATTATATAATCACGTTCATGCATGCATACAATTAAGCACATAGCAGGGTTTACAATACTATCATTACATATCATTCTCTATTAAGAGTTCACTATGAAAGCATGAAAACCATAACCTACCTCCACCGAAGATTCGTGATCAAGCAAGTGATTTCTCATGCTTTGTGTTTTTTCCTCTCGTTCGATCCTCTTTCTCGTTCGACTTTCTCTCTCTTTCTCTTGTTCTTTCTGTTTTCTTTATTCAAACCCTCTTTCTTTTACCCTAATTAGTATATAATTAAGAATAAAAGATGGCAATAATAATCCACTAATTAACTTAAGGTTACCTCTTTTAACCCCCAAGTAATTAGACTTATTAACATTAACCCACTAACTTTATAATTAAAGCAGGAATAGTAAAAAACGTCCCTTTAAAACTTAACCAGAATTTCGACTTCAACTGGGATTACGCAACCTGTGACGGCCCGTCGCTCCTGCGACGGTCCGTCATGCAGGTTCGTCAGAGACTCGATTTCCTTAAGGAGTCTGTGACGGCCCGTCCTACCTACGACGGTCCGTCCTGCACTTCCGTCACGACGTTCAGAGAATCGTTCCCTGTACCAAATCCTCAAGAGTTGAAGTGTTTTGAAATGGTGGATCACGACGGTTCGTCGTGCCTGTGACGGTCCGTCCTGCAGGTCCGTCACAGAGTTCAGAGAGTCGATTTCAGCACCCAAATTTCAGATTTTCTAAGTGTTTTGAAACGAGACCCTGCGACGGTCCGTCGTGGTGTCCGTCGCCTCAGACTGTTTTTCCAGAAATAAAATCTGCTGCTCAAAATGACTAAACAGGTCGTTACACTAAGTGAAACAAAATATACTTGAATAGTATATTTTGTTTGGCTAATCATTTATCTATCCACACTATATGACAGATTCAAGTTTAATATCCTCATAACCATTTTATATCATTGACTGCTATTTCATATCAAATATATCGTCGACGATCATTTTGATATCGAATCCAATATGACATAACTTATCGAGATTTTTTCATTTTTATCAGTTTCAAGTACCTGAACCATTGCTAAGGTCTTATAAAGTGTTATGTCATAATGCTCTTGTTGACACCCAATTTTGACCAACCTTTAACCATTTTTAGGAATACTATTCAAATAAATACATATTTTAAAATTTATTTAAAGTTTAGAATATTTAGTCAATTGTGCTTGAAAATTATATAAGTATGTTTTACTTTATAAAATTATTGTAAATATTATTAAAATATTTTAAATTTTGGGATAATGTCCAAGTACCCCCTCAACCTATGCCCGAAATCCAGAGACACACTTATACTATACTAAGGTCCTATTACCCCCCTGAACTTATTTTATATGTAATTTTCTACCCCCTTTTAGCTTACGTGACACTATCTTGTGGGTCCAACGATGGTTGACTTTTTTTTCAAACTAGTGTCACGTAGGCTAAAAAGGGGTAGAAAATTACATATAAAATAAGTTCAGTGGGGTAATAGGACCTTAGTATAATATAAGTGTGTCTCTGGGATTTCGGGTATAGGTTGAGGGGGTACTTGGGTATTTTCCCTAAATTTTTTAATGAATTTTGAATATTTTAAAATTTAAGTGATCTTCAATTATATAAAAAATATTTTAATATACGTAGTATTTTAATTAAATAGTAATTCCTAAATTTTCCTCAAAATCATTTAAATCTTAACCCATTCTATTCTAATTTCTTTCAATTCTAGCCACTCCAATTCAAATTTAATTTCAATCATAGTCATTTTTTCATTTCAATTCTAGCCAATTTAGTTGCAATTTTAGTCATTCCATATTCAATCCAATTTGATTTTAAGATTTCATATTTTAATCTCATCCATCCATTGAATTCATTAAATCCTATATCAAATGCTAGCCGCTTATCTAAATTAATTCTATGGTTGAGATCAAATCCTTCTTTTTTCCTATTTTAAACTATCAAAGATCTAAATCTAAGAAGATTTCAATTTTCATCTTCTTCTCCTCTCTCCAAAAGCAGATCCGCCACCCCTCCTCCCTTTCTCTCTTCCCCTTCCCTTCTTTTTCTCTTTACGGTGAAGGTCGCCAGAGACGGCTAAGCCTCTTCTCTCCCCTCGACTCTTCATCTCTCCTCTCTTCCTTTCTTTCTACTTCGCTGGCCGCACTCAAGCGAGTTGTCAGGCAGCTGATGCGAGAACTGCAGCAGCCAGCAAGAGATAAGGACAAACAGCAGCAAGCCACCAGCAGCGCCGGCGAGGCGTACACCAACAAGCAGACACTCATCCTCTCTCTGTTTTCGGTGAATGGAATAGCTCCAGATGACAACAACATCAACAATAGCTGCTCTGGCCAGCAACTCCAAATGACAACAACTCCGGCCCCGATTCGTCATAGCGCGAAAGTTGAAATTATTAAAGATAGATCTTTACAGATCCATCCAGGTCTGTTCTCTTTTAGTTAAATTTCATTTTCGTAAATTTCTTAGTGTAATTGATTTCAATGCATGCTTCATTTGTGAAAATTCGTATTTTATGTGAAATTTGTCTTAAGCATATGCTACGGTTTGTGAGTCTTTGAATCGTGTTCTCTTTAATCCTTGATACACCATTAGAGTTTAGTCTTTTGGAGTGAACTACAACATATTATAATTTGTTATTGCCTAAGTTTTATTAATATTATGCGCTCAAATTTGTATTAAAATCAAAGGTTTATGCTTGCTTAGTTATTCTCCTTTAATTGTTCTTGAAACCGATTTAGTGGATCTTGATAGGAGATTTGATAATTGTTTGAATGTTTCTTTAGTTAATTGGATTGTTTGTCCATTTGTTGATCGTGATCCGCAAAAAAAAATGTTAATATTGATTAATTTTTTCCTCTTTCTGTGTTACTCCGGTTAAGACTTGCCTAGTATATTTATAGTACTATTTTTGGTAGAATTGTGATACTTTTTTCATTCCTTGATATAGCATTGTTTAAAATCATTATTATTATTATTTCTGATCAATTAAATGTAATAACCTCAACTAAAGTGGCTAGATTTTTACTTTATTTGGTAGAATAATGAGTTGATTAAAATAAGTCAGATTTTCAGTCTCATTCCTTAATAAGGAAAATATTTTGGTTGGGTTTAATTCATTTTCTCCCTTATTTAAATTGTTTTGTTTGGCTAAGGTAAGAAAGTAATTTTGATTTGGATTTTTATTATTTATGGAAAAAACAATATTATCTTTCTAACCTTTATTCTTACTTATTTATTTTGATAATGAAATATTTTTTTTAAATTTTTTCTTATTTTGGATCCTCTTTTTTTAAGGAAAAAATACATTACTTTCTCTTAATTTATTCTTACTTGCTTAAGTTTGGTAATATATTTTTTTCAATAACCTGATTTGGCTCTCTTAAAAAAAGAATAAGTTTAATTGATCTTTTTCCTTACTTGTAAACTTATTGATTTCCTACTTGTTTATATATGGTAGAATAATATTGTTTTGGCTCTTCTTTATTTTGGTAAAAGAATATTATGCTCATAAATTATTCTAATTTATTTCTTTTCCTATTTTGTTCCCCCCTCTTCTACTATATAAGACCCCTCTCCTTTCATTCTCTCAACATTGATTTAACTCATTCATTTTCTCTTAACACAAGATCTAGATTTCTTAAACTCTCTTATTTCGTTACTACTCATATTATTGCTACTCTTAAACAAAATAAGTTTTCGGTAACTTGCAAGCGCTACTTGGCTACTTTGCTTTGTCAGAGTAAGAGTTGGATCAATTCGTTTTCATTGCTACCATTCCTTTTTTGCTTAACCGGTTAGTTTTCTTTTTGCATCATACATTTGTGTAAGTTGATTGTTCTATTATTTTCTATATGTATAATTTGTTGTTAAGCAATTGTATGTGTGTCTTACCTTATCTAAATAAATATGATTACTTGTGTAGTTATTTGATTGCTTTGACAGGTTTCAAACTTTATGTTCAAGTTGAAGATTAGCCATGAAGAAAGATTATTTGTTTAATTCATATATTTGAATCTATATATTTCTTATCTATTTATTTGAATTTTTTTGTAATATTTGTATAACTCTAAAGCTCTCATTTATAAAATATATTCGGGGATTGTCTAAGGGGAGGGGGAATTATATGCAAATTTGTAATGTTTTTTCCGTGTTAGAAAGCATGCTTATAGGACTAAAATATTTTTGCATCATCTATATGTGTTATTTTAACTTTCCAATCGCCTAGAAATCGTAGGAATCACAAGCTAATCTTTAGTATGCTAACTTATGTTGAAAGAAGCAAAAACTTTAATTGACAATTTGTCCCTTATTTGCTAATATGAATTCTTATTAATAAGTTTGAATATGTTCACTTAGAAACCATGCATATATGATTTAATTAAATAAGATTGTGCGTTAAAGTCACTTCCTATAATTTTCAGCATGTTTTACAACTAGATAATCTCTCAATATTTTCAACTCTATGAAAAGAGCAAATTTTCTGCATATATTATTATTTTGTGTTTTATCATAAAAAATTCTGTCATACTAATCTGCCTACAAAAACCCGCAAAAATAACTAAAATTTTGCATCATAATTAACCCTTCTCATCTAGAATTTGTTGCTAATTAATTTCTCCAGCTAATGAAAATAACAGTATAAGAAATATTTCTGCATTAATAATATTATGTTTTTCTGATTTCTCCATTTTATGCCCTAAAAATATGTTAAGCAATAATAATCAATCTGTAAATCTGTCAATGTTTTAAAAAACAGTTTCCTGCATTAATAATGAATTTATCACTTATCTAAAATAATTTTCTGCATTAATAATAAATTTATTGGTGTTCATAAAAAATAATTTTCTACCTGAAAGAAATAAAATCTATTGTTCTAAAAAATAATTTCTGCATTAATAAATAAAATTTGCTACTTTAAAATGTTTTTCAAATATTTTTTTCCGCATGCTAAACACTGTTTCTTTTAAAATAATTTACTGTATTTATAATATTCTGCTATTTTTTTAAAAATAATTTTTTTGCATTTGTAATCACTTTTGTTTCCATATTTTTGAAACCAATTCATGACTTCCTTTTTTTGTCCTTATAATAACCTTGCATCTCTAAAATTAATAAATAAGTTATTTTAACTTTGTCTATTTTATGTTCACACACTTAGCATGAAACCTTTCACAATTATGTGTTGTTTGTAAGCATGTCTAGTTAAAATTTAGTAGCCAAATTGAGACCTATCGTACTAAAATTACCGTCCTGTTTGTCTTGTTTATTTGACTTGGTGTTTAGGAGGGTCTTATATTCTATTTTGTCTAAACCCACCCTTTAAGAGTCCAATGTCTCTTGGACAATCAAGTTGGGACGATTAGGCACCTTTTAGGTACGAAATGCATGTGGTGGTTGGGTAGGGGTAGTTGGCACTATGGAGATGATGACATCGACTCAGGCTTGAAAGACAAACCTTGGTTTTTCTAGTCCCTATACGGTAGCCTATCAGAAAAATAAAAAAAAAAGTCGAGTGTTAAATCCAAAAAGTCTCTTAGAGCCTTCCTTCCCTTTTATCCCTTTACTTGTTTGTTTTAAATTATATTTATTTGGGGTAGATTAAAATAAAATAATAAAATTGTTTGCTTACTTATTTGTCCATCTTCTATCCTCTTGCTTATCTCTTATTTAATTGCTTAGTATAAATATTTTATTTACTTAGACTCTCATTCTTAAATATATAATTAAAATAATAATGAGCTTTTGATTCAACTTGTTGTTATATCACCTAGTCTAGCATGTTAGATTTAATAAAAATGATTTAATTATTAATATATGCTATCACCTAACCTTTACTAATTAATTAGTCAAAACAATAAAATAGTCTCATTTGTTTTATATTTCTTATCACCTAGCAGGCATGCTACTTAAATAATATCAATAAATGAAGTGACTTTAATTGATACTTGTAATCCCCACATAAAAATGCATGAGACTCGATCGGGACCCATTCGTTAGATAGGTACCCTAAGGCACCTTAATTCGTTAGGTGGCGACTCCAAACTCAAAATCCTGAAAGAGTTGTTATGTCGTGCACAAAACCCATATTTTGATGAAAAATGAGGCGCGATAGCTCTTTCAAAGTATTACCTCATTATCATGACCATTTTGATAATTCGCTCCTCTCCTTTCTCGAGGAGTTTTACATTTGGAATTGATTGGTCTATCACGCTTCTGGGTATCATAGACTTTGTCCTCCGAGGACTATTTATTGGAGCATTTGCAACTTAATCAAAATATTTGGTCAGCAAAAATATCTGGCAAATTATTTGCAACATTTTGCAAATGAATTATCTCTTGAACTTCAAGTTCACTTTCTTTTTAACGAGGATCTAGATATTTCATCTCACACACAATCTCAGCTGCTAGAGATATCTCCTCCTAATATTAGGATATCTAACATTTACCCCAACCTCATCTGGGAATCCATCTTTGTGCTTGGTGGAGTCATAAAATCATATATGCACACATCACATTTTTAGATGAAAATTATTTGGTTCCTGAACCTGAATTTATTGTGACGGGAGAACCTTGTTGACTTGATGCATACATGTTAAATAAACTCATCTCATACCAAATTTTATTTGAGAGATTTGTTCTCATAATCAATGGTCTAACTATAATGAGAGACATACAATTTTTACTAAACTAACCAACATTATCAATATGACTTTATAGTTTGGAACTCTGCTCTTAATTTAATAATTCGAGCAAACAACCTTACAAAAATTAATTTGTAAGTTGATACAAATGAACATATGACCATTCCGTAGACGCATCTATTAAATCATAATAGTAAACGGTCTATATGGCAGGTGAACGAGCCCATATTCACCTTTTTATATGTTTCAGATAATTTTAGGGGATACAATCTCAACCTTAGCTGGTACAATGATCATTTTATCACGAGAATAATCGACAAATTTTTTTTTGAAGAATCTTCTTCAACATATAGCCACGTGAATTCTCAATTTCTATTGCATCACATTTGAATCGGAATAGTCAACCGATTATGCCAACTGATATTTATTCTAGTAAACTTTTAGTTTACTTTTGCATTTGCATGTGATTTCATCATCATGCACATGTTTGTATATAACAAACAAAGGAAAAAATGGATAATTTTATACGTAAATATTTATAAATTACTTCAATTGTAGTAATATGACGATATAAAATCTTCTCATAATTCAGTCTTAATATAATATTTGTTTTCAATTCTTCTGAAACTTACGAAGTTTCTTTTTAAGACTTACTACAACCTCAATATTATGAATAATTTCAGTTCTCCTGATGGTATCAAATTAGCACTATCAAAACTATCAATTAATTAGTCAATGGTGAGGCTATGGATGAAAATCCTTCCACGAACCTTCTGTAATAACCTGCTAGACCTAAGAAACTTTTGATATCTGTAGCAGAGGTAGGTCTGAGCCATTGTTTCACTGCTTCTATCTTTTGTGAATCTACGTGGATCCCTTCGCTAGATGCAATGTGACCAAGGAAAGCAACGGATTGCAACCAAAACCCACATTTACTAAACTTAGCAAATAACTGGCGATCTTTGAGAGTCTGCAGAACAACTCTCAAATGACTTACATTTCTTCCTCACTCCTAAAGTAAATAAGGATATCATCAATGAAGACGATAACGAACAAGTCTAAGTACTTTTTGAACACTCTGTTCATCAAATCCATGAAAGCTGCAGGAGCATTGGTTAGTCCAAACGACATAACTACAAATTCATAATGACCATACCGAGTTTTGAAGGCTGTTTTTGGAATGTCACTATCTTTGACTCTGAGCTGATGATAACCCGATCTGAGGTCTATCTTTGAGAAATGACTAGCACCCTGAAGTTGGTCAAATAAGCCATCAATCCTGGGGATGGGATACTTATTCTTGATTGTGACCTTGTTCAACTGTGTATAGTCAATGCACATTCTGAGAGAACCATCATTCTTCTTTACGAACAATACTGGTGCACCCCATGGTGAAATACTAGGTTTGATGAAACCCTTATCTAGAAGGTCTTTCAACTACTCTTTCAATTTCTTAAGCTCTGCTGGAGCCATTCTGTAAGGAGAAATGGAAATAGGCCGGGTATCTGAAAGGAGATCAATTCCAAAGTTGATTTCCCTTTCGGAAGGAACTCCAGGAAGATCTTTTGGAAATACTTTTGGAAATTTACAGACTACTAGAACTGACTCAAGAGATGGAGTTTCAAGGCTAGAATCCTTAAACCAAACTAGATGATAGAGATAACCCTTTGAGATCATCTTTCTGGTCTTAAGGTAAGAAATAAATCGAACCATAAGCGCTAAGCTACACCTTTCCATTTTAAGATTGGTTCATATGGAAACTGAAACCGAACAATTCTAGTTCTGAAATTGACCGAGGCATAACATGAATGTAACCAATCAATAGCTAGAATGACATCGAAGCCTACCATTTCTAACTCTACTAGATCCGCTGAGGTGACTTTCTGAGAGATTGTGACAGGGCAATTTCTATATACCCGTCTAGCTATAACTGGATCATCGACTGGAGTAGAGACTTAGAAGGGTTCTAAGAGAGTTTCTGGACTAATACTGATTTGGACTGCTATACGGAGTTACAAAAGGCAAAGTCATCTCTGTTGTCTTTCCACTAAGTGAACCATATGTGAGTCACATCCTCGAGTTTGTAGGATACCAATCTCACCTATCACTACCAGTTACTGAAATCATACCAAATATTTTCTTGACTTGATCAATAAACTTCTGTGGGTCCTTACCAACATGCGATCCTAAAAACTTAGACGGATTCATCCTAACAAAATCACAAACTCTGGCTGCCATTGATCGATCATTTTTATTAGTACGAACTAGAACCTAGTGATTGTTCTAGTTGGTCATACTTTTAGCCAAAAGATGAAGGCTTTCTGAAATTCTGCATTTGAACTTCCTTATCTGGTACTAGAGGAACTGCATTAGCATTGCGTACATTAGCATTCCATGCCTAATCTCTATGAGAAGGCAGGATCTTAAGCGCATAAAGATGGATTAGAAAGAATATCATACCAACGCACGATAAGAATATCAAGAAAAAGAAGTTTTCCTTAAACGCTTCATAGTCTCCCTCTCATTAGATGTGGTGCACTTCACACCATTAAAAATAACTCTACTTAGTGCGGATTTTTAGACATCCTATAACTCTTGAACCTAGTGCTCTGATACCAAGTTTTGTCACGCCCCGAGCTACCCCCGAGACGCGGACACGGAACCTAGGGCCACAAGTGATCCCAAGCTAACCCTGCTGGCATGATCATGAGCATACTAAAGATAATAAACTGTTGCAGAAGCTAAATCATACTTAAAATGAAAAGATGGGGAATACCCATATTCTATAACTGAGATATTTGAAAACAATGAGTTTAATACAAAAGAAATATTAACTCAATACTAAGCTGAATCTAACTATGTCTGAAAATAGCCTCTAAACTAGAATAGAAATACTGGGACAAGCCCCAACTAAATCTAGCAAAAACTGAAACTAAACGACTAAAGACTGAAATGAAACTCATGCTTGTTGTCTTCAGAGAATGAGTACTCACCACTGAATCTGCTGAACTGGAGATCGGAAAATCGATCTATGCGTGATCTGGATGCTGAGAACCTGAACCTACATCACGAGAAGATGTAGCACACGTATGTTGTCAGTACTTGAAAGGTACTGAGAATGTGGGATAGAGTAAAGTCGAAATAAAACATAGTTGAATAAGCACAAAAACAAGTATAATAATCTGAACGTGATGTGCTGATTTCTGAGCTAACTGGATGCAGTGACCAATTTATAACATGCTGAAACTGAATACTGAATATACTGATAAATGGTTAATGCAGAGAATCTGACTGAACTGTGGGAGCTACTAATAACCGATGATAAAACCACATGATCTAAATGTGGAGTCCGATGTATACACCCCATCGAGAGGACCCAATATACCCCGCCAAAGGTATAAAGGCATGCTGGCGTGATCACTAAACTGATTGCCCACATAGAGGACTTACAACCTACTTGGCTAGTATGTTTTGGGACTATTGGGTACGCTAAGCCTTAGTCCAACTCGGTATTATGCTACTCCTAATGAATTCTGTAAATTAACTAATTATATCCGAAAATCTGTAAATACTAGATAGCTCAAAACTGAACATGCAAACTGCGAATGCAACAATTAATCAGGTAATTATGCATTTATAACTGAGGCATGTATATTTGAAGTGTCTGAAATATATGACCAAACATGTGTAATTCAAGAACTAAAGAAATACAAAGCTAGGGTTCTGAAATTAATGTGATAATCTGAGTAATAACATGATAATCTGATTTGGAACATATATTTAATAAATTCATGAAGTTATATCAAAGATCTAGAAACAATAGGTTTAATCATGTTAAGAGAATCAAGAACTGACTGAAACTAAGGACCCAATGGGTGAAAGGAACCCACTAATGAAATCCTACATACCTGGTGATGAAATTCACGGAAAAATACTTAAGTTTCGGGGCTGGAACTGCTGGGGCTTGTGGCGTTCTTGAACTAGGGTTCTTGATCTTTCTTCTCCTCTCTTGCTTCTAATTTTCTATGTTTTGATTTAATGATTTGACTTGGATATGTTTTAATTATGCTTCTAGGGTTAAAGTGACTAAAATCTGATGATTTAGGGTCAAAACGACGTAACTTAGGGTTTCAACAGAGTGGGAAAGTTCAAAAAGACCCCTGGGAAGGTTGCTTTTTGGCCTCACGACGGCTAGGACTGACGGTCCATCGTGTGCCCAACGCCCCATCGTTGGGTCCGTCGTGAAGGCATGTTCGACAGACCTTTATTAAAATGGACATCACTTTTTACTCGGAGGTCTGATTTTAGCAAGGTCGGTGGATATGGAAAGATAGTTCAATTATCTATTTGTGGGTAGGTCATAGGAGACCTAATTCATTTTGTGCTAAGAGTTATAATTATTTCAAGTTGACCCAACTGCATTTCACCTTAACTGGTTGCAAATTTTCCACCTACATACCGTAGGTCCACCTACGAGCCGTGTTGGTCATCCATAACTCTTGTCAGAGAGTGGTTGAAGGGAGTCTTGATTGACGGTCACATACTACGGATTGTCGTTTGACATACGGACCGTAAGTCCGTCCGTCGTCCAAGACTTAAACCAATTTTTCTGGGCTGAAATTTTTGGAAGTTTCTGATCCCATCGATGGTTGTGCAGGACGGACCGTGGTTTAGGCTACGGTCCGTCGATGCCACCGCTGGTAGCACCTGCAATTTTTTTTGAAAAATTAATTTTTGGTCTGTTTTGGCTACGGAGTGTTACAACCATATTAAGAAACAATGTGTCCAATAACCTTTTATACAATTCAATAGACAATATATCTTCACATTTGAGCTGACATCTTTAGAACCCATAATGTTTTTCCTTTTAATTATCACAATGATGACCATTAACATTTTACCATACTCATATTCATACATTCAACCACTTATCATTTTTCAGAGATATTAATACACCGTTACCACATTCACATAAAAGAATAGAGCAAATTAATGGGGTAAATTTCATAACTTTCAGTCAAAAGTATAAAATTTTATGTTAGTCATCATCATATCATCACTATAGTGCATTAGGATTTTAACCCAATATCTTACCCATATAAAGACACCTTGGTCATAAATCAATGGGACTTGAACCCCCAACTTCTTATTATCATGGTGTACCAAGACTTTAACTCGATGTGTTACCCACTTGGTGAGGTGAGATCTGAATTCACCGTCTTACACTCAACCAATATCTTAATAAACCAAATGAATTATCAAAAAAATAATTATTGAAAATCATAAATATAATCTGAACTTGATTTAATATAGAAGAAAAATGAACAAATTAATTAATTAGAACAACATGTTAGAACCATATAAAAGTCAATGGACTAAAAATAAATTCGATTAAAGACTCAAAATAGTCCCTCATCTTTGGGTTAAGGCTCAAAGTGATTCTTGAATTTTCACATGAAGCACTAATAGTCCCCCATGTTTGCAATGTTGGTACACTTTTGGTCTTCAACTAAAATTTTGCCTATTTTTAACATTAATTTTGTCCAAATTTTATATAAGGAATGTCCAATCGTTTTTTTATATTTAATAGAAATAATAACTCTATCTAAGAGAAGGTGATACGAAAAACACCTTGTTTTGTTCACTACAAATATTACTGCAGCTAAACTAAGAACATTTTAACATATGACTGTGCAGGGAAAAAAATTGTACTATTGCATGTGAAATTATCGTTTGAACTTCTCGACTTTACTTGCAATACGATTTCTACTAAAAAAAGTGTTTTTCTTCCCACATTCTTTGATATAGAGTTGTTATTTCTACTAAATATAAAATGATGATTTAACATCCGTACTTAAATATAATCAATGCAAAAAAATAGTTAAAATTTTGGCAAAGGACCAAAAATGCACTAATATTGCAAACATGAGGGACTATTAATGCTCCATATGAAAACTGAAGGATCACTTTTAGCCTTAGCCCAAAGAAGAGGGACTATTTTGATCCTTTCCTCAAATAAATTCAAACATTTTAATAGGCAATCTCAACATTGTTATGAAAATTATTATAATTTACTAACTATTTTAGAATAACTATCAAACAAGTTTTGTTAGTACAAATAATATGTTAATAAGTCAACAAGTAAATGTTTAGATAAAGAAAAATAAAGAGGTGCAAAAGTAACCAACAATAATAATCCAATCAATATGTACATGCCACATAACTCAATAAAACAAAATCATAACCAACATTTTTTTTACAAATTGTTAACTTACAAAACTAATTTTACTTTTTAAATATATAAGTGATCAAATTAGAGTTTGCTAAAAGTAAAAGCAACTTGTTGGACTCATATGATTTTAAGATGGTAAAAAAATTAATGATGCATAATCAAAATTAAAATATAAAATAAATTATATAGTAATTTACCTTGAGAGAAAAATAAACACAAATATTTTTACCTTCTTTATATTTTCTTTGCTTCAATCCTTTAATAGTAGAACATTCGTGCTGATAACATGTTGTAAAACTAAAGCAAAACAAGACAAGAAATATAAAAGATGATAACAATATAAATAGGGAGACAAGAGATGAGAGTTTTTCTTATTATTCCAAGAATTCATCAAACCTTCAAGTGTATACAATATGAAGTCTTATGTTTCTATTTATAGTGTGACATAGAAGAATACAAAAGGTTAGTCATAAACCTGACATTAACATAAATATAATGGAGAAGTTATGAAAGTGAAAGGTTACAAGAGTAATGGTTATACAGTTGGAGATTATGGAGATTATGTTTATCTTCATAATGGAGGAGGTCATGTAGTAACTTCTTGGTACAATGGACACCCACATTATATTGTTTTATAACAATATGACATATTTTAAAAAAATTTAAATGTAAATTATCTTATCTTATTATATTTCTTTCATTCAACTACCATCACCATTTTACCATACCCCAAAACAAAAAAAAAACTTTTATAAAATAAAGGTAAATTGCTCCGTCTCCATAGATAAAATTGAGCTATTTTTTTTTGTTTAAGAATAATCATAAAAAAGAAAGGGATTTTGGTCTATTTAAAAAATTGGAGAGTATTTTTGAAATAAAAATATAATGAGGGAGATACTATTCACCCCAAAGCATAATGAGAGAGAAATTGTATTTAGATAGTTGGACGTGTGAGTACAAGTTAGAATAATTAAAATACTTCAATGTCTCATAGAAACAATAAACTAAAGACTGCCTATTTTTTTGACTACTGGTGTCTATTTCAGTGCGACACAAATATACCTCTTAATTATTGGAAAATGTCTTTTTAAATTATTAAATACATGTATTTTAAATTAAAATCATAAATAATTTAATATGAAAACTTACATTAGAGTTTTTTAAAAATCAATGTAGGATACGTGTCTAAGAAAATAAGCAACAAAAAAGAATAAAGATCAAAGTCAACAAGTTCTTAGTCCAACAAGCAAATGATTGAGAATGAAATTAGTCACCATTTTAGAAGAGGTGATATGGACCTGCACCATCACAAGTAATATGCTAAGAACGTTTAGAAGTTACGTGAAACTCACCTTGTGGCAAGTATCAAAGAGACTGTCATAATTGAACAAGTTGATGTTATAAGTGAAGTCAGTTGGATCACTTTCTGAGATAATGTTCATCGATGAGATAAGGTAATGGAAAAACAAAGCTCTATCTCTTTCAACAACTCCCGCAGGTAGGGTTGCCTATAAAGGCATACATCAAGAATATGTGGAGGTCAAAACCGTATGTGTGCTATGTCTAGTCGTCAGGATAGAGAAAGCTCTCCAAATGTTGTTACTAGTATACCTGAAGGGTCGTTTGGTTTGAATTCAAGTTCATGATGGAATTAATTGTGATGGGATAAATTATGATGGGACAAGTTATGATTAGATTATTTTTTATTAAGTGTTTGACTTGTTTAAAATAATAAATTTTAAGAATAATTTATTTGTTTACAAAAATGCTCTTCATGAATGTAAAAGGTGATGTAACAAAAGGTTGAAAGAGACATTTTTGTCATTTACTTATTTTATTTCGGGATAAATTATCTCGAGATTACTATACCACTCAAGGGGGAATAATTTATCCCAGTACTAATTATTAATCCTGGAATAAGTTATCCCGAACTTACAAATCAAACAACAAATTAAATTGTACTATGATTTAGTTTCGGAACTATTTGGTATTATCCTTCACACCGAACGACCCCTAAAAGTCTTATGTTAGATGGTTATGCTCTATTTGATCCGGATGTTGACTTCAGTTTCCACATGATCCTGTTTTAGTGTGAAAAAGTTGTAAAATGGTTGTTGTTTCATATCATACCTTAAAGGCTGTAAAGGTGATTTTTAGGGTTGTATCTATCACTTAATTAGAGATAGAGACTGTAGTCTTGAGACACCACCTCTTCAATTGGTCGAGTTATGAATGAGTTTTCAAAAATATTTCATGAGGAATTGAGTCTCTCCTGATAGGTAAAATAATTTATAATAAATAACTTTCCTGATACTCAGCCCATATATATTCAACTATAAAAAATATTCCTCTTGGAGTGCTCCAAACCTACTAGTGTAAAAAAGAAGAAGAAAATGATATTCGTAGAATGTGTATTGATAATCACCAGTTGAATAAAGTCACCCATGAAAAATGAGTATTTCCTACCTAAAATCAAGAACTTGTATGATCAACTTTAAGGTGTCACTTGTTTCTCTAACAAAAACCGCTGATCTTGCTATCACCAACTCAAAGTTAGAGAAGATGATATTCCAAAACAACTTTTAGGACCCGTTATGGGAACTTCAAATTTCATATTATGTATTTAAAAATTTAAGCCTACACATTCAAGATAACTCCATGGATAATTCTTAAAGTGTCATGATTTTAGGCATATTATATGTCTAAATACCAAATGAAACTCATACTTTAGCTAAGTTTGAGAGCAAAACCCCATTATGTCGATAAGGTTTGAGTCTTGTGTACACATTTGAACTAACCCATGTGATAAGGTGTTTGGAAGGCACCCAATGAGCAAAGAAATGACCAAAAATGAATTTGATGTGAAAGGGCCGCATAAAATCAAAATACACAAGCCTCGAAAGAGTAAAGACAGAGTTGATAAGATAGAACCCAACTCCACATAAGGGTTGTGTCGCAGAGTTAGGATTTTACTATAAGAAAAAATTCATTCCCCAACGAATTTTTTTATTACCATATAATGGTTATTGTTGCTAAAAGTACTTCTGACAACAACAAAGAAGTTGTTGCATGTTGCAATAAACGTTGATGCGAAAATTTTTTGCAACAACAAAATATATTATTGCCACAAACTAACTTAACGCAACTAAGAAAATTATTGCCTTACATGCATATAGTTGTGACTTATAAACACTTTCACAACAAATCTACTGTTGCCATAAATTAATCTTTTTACCAACAATATTTATTGTTGCAAAAACGTGGCAAATGTTGATTAGTAATCTTTCAGAAAAGTTTTTGGCAACAAAGTTTTTTATTGCAATAAATAAAAAAAAAATAATACACCTTTAACAACAATTTATGATAATTGCTACATATACAATAAACAATTTTTTTAAAAAAAATATATAAATTTGCAAAGGTCCAACACATAAGATTGATGCATTAGAGACTTACTACATAGGTCATTACTTGTAAAAAAAATATAAGCAAGGTCATTATTTTCTAATCCTTCCAAAGAAAAAAAAAATTCTTCTAATACAACTTGTGTTGTAGCAAAGTTAAATTGTACATGTTTATCCTGCAAATAAATGATAAATTTAATTATATTTTGATAAAGTAAATTATTATAAATTTAAAAAGCAGAAGGAATCACATAATAAATAATACACTATAAAATATTTCACCATACTTAAAATTACTCAAAGACCGTTGTGGCAAGCTATTTTCTCTGGGACTATGAAGCTTTTACGTGTCACATCTCAGGATATGCTCATATACATATATGCATATATAGCTAGTGGAATTTAAGTTTCAGCAGTCAAAATTACAAATATTTTTGACAAATATGATGAGGGCAAACAAGGTAGAGTTGCTCAAATAAAGTAGCGTAATGTGCAATTGACTTACAACAAGTGCAATGTCTCTCTAGCAAGTTTCCGAGCTTTGTTACCAAGACGTGCTAGAATCTTTAGTTCTTCAGTAGTCAAGCCTACCATAGAGAGAGAATATAATACATGGTTAAAATTTTTTACATGCTAATATGATTCCCTAGTTAAAAGAAAGATAACCTAGTATGACAACTAAGAAATAACCTAAGGTCATGCAAGTATTTTAGGTTTTATCACTTCACAAGTTTACAGACTTTTGTAGCAATGATTGCAATATTCTGGACCCGTGCTCTCATTTCTCACAATTCCTCGTGAAATGTAAGTTTAACAAATAATTTATCATAGATTTGAAGTGCTGCAGAACATGATATTTCTAAAATTCATTAAGTACAAGATGTAAATGATTCTCATCAGAGAAGTATAGATGCTCTCAAAAAGGTTACTTTCCGCAACAAATTTCTCATATTCACATTCCAGTACACAAAAATCTCACTTTATTTATCATATTCACATTGATCACTCACTTAAACTGTCAAGTAAATTGACAAGGTCAAAACTTTTATACATCTGTCATATACTTATCAAATATGCATCAACATTCAGGCATATAACTGTGACAGTGTATATGTTAAAAGTTCCATTTCTTTCATATGAGGAAGATATAAATGAAAGAGTTAACGAACTCATCAATATAATTGAGCTGCCAAAAGTCAAAAGTTAGCACAAGTATAAAGTAAATATATGAGCGGATAACATGTTCAAAACTTGGTCTCTATTAAGTAATAATTGAGATGCATACTAACAAGACAGGAACAAAGGAGTTGATGCTTATTGCAGAATAATCATAACAGAGCATAATCAGCGTGTCATGAATTCTTTGGAAACATTAAGCTTAAGAGAGGTGTGATGAACTCAAGAATCCAAGAAATCAACCCCACTTCCGTGCAAAGTACCTCAAACAAAGAAATGAGAAAAGAATGGGATGCAGAAAAAAAGAAGAAATGAAGTCTCAAATAAACACCTATACATGATAAATCATCCAGAATAGCGATAGTGGCAGGTAAAACTCCATTCTCCCTCACAATGACCTTCAACACTTTTGATAAATCCTAGAAAAATTACCTCATGAAATAATATAATGTATTACTACTACTATACAGAGACACGCTATTGACTCATTGTATGTCTATGTAAAAAAACTTTTAACAACTATGCTTGTGTAAAAAATAATTATCAGGTAACTATGTTTATGTGTTTACTCCAACATAAGTCATTCATCTTTGTCAGATGAGACATAAGCTTAATATGCTGAAGTGGTAGTACTGTAATGTATAAAGTTTCTTACCTCATCTGAAACAATAAAAGAATTTGCAGTATCATAAAAAGTCTTCAGTACTTGTAAGAGATCTTTTGTTCTACTACATATGCCACCTTCACCTTGGATTGGTTCAACCAATGCAATAGCTATTTTACAACTCTGAATTTCTTATTTTCTGCTTGAACATTGGAGTAAGTGACTCTTGTATTACCGATTCAAAAGGTGACCTATAATGTTCTTTGCTTGTCAAAGCAACAACATCCACGGTCCTTCCATCAAAGAAGTTGGAGAACAAAATAAACTCCACATGAGGTTGCTTCTCATCGGAATGAGAGAATCTCTAAAACTTTTTTTGCAAATTTAATTGCAGCTTCATTTGCTTCCGTTCAGAGTTTGACAAGAAAAAAATTTCTGCAATTAAATTAGCAACAAGGTGTTTTACAAGCTCCACTGACATAATAGAACAATATACTAGTATTCTGTAAGAAGATTTTTTTTTGAGATGGAAGAGAAAAGATGCTCTTTGAAGCCATAATAATTAATCAATAAAAGTTGCAGTTAAATTTTTAATTAAGTTGATAATATCAAGTTACATACATAGAATAATGAACACATTAAGGAACATTTTGATGAATAAAACCAAAGGTGAAGTCAGAAATTTGAGTTTATGGATTCTGCATTCTAACAAATGTTAGCTTACACAGGTTTTTTTTATAAATTAAATACATATATAGTGAATTTCGTGACATAAATATAAGATTTTGACAAAAGGTGTTGGGTTCGGACAAATCCATAACTTTTTATCTAACCTTGTCTCTAAATAAGACCCCTCTCACAAACATTTCCCCTAAATTCTAGAAATGAAGAAACTTGCACACTACTAGTAAGTTCCAATTACCACAATATACCCATATTCAGTGGCAAAAAATGAATCAACAATAAGATGCTACTATTTATTTTTAATCCAGAATCACATATACTTTGACTTTATTCAAAGAATTCATACTTGAACAAGAACGAAAAAAAGAGTAGTATCCCCTGTCCTCATTCTGACTACTTAAGAAGTCTAAACAACAAGCACTCTAGTGTGTCGCCTAGTGGTCAATGAAGTTGGTTAAGTGCAATGAGATCTCAACTTTAAATCTCAATTGAGACAAAAATACTAAAATATTTTTTTTCCATTTGTTCTAGCCTTGATGTGAATTAGCAAAGACCCCAATGCTAGTGAAAAGAGATGAGGAATCCACTTACTCCCCAATCAAATACTCCTATAAATAATGTATATCTACACCAATTCATTCAACCTCACCAATTAGAGAATCTACACACAAACACAATTGGCATGGAACACAGTAACTTTTCTAAATACTTTCAAGAATAAGAGAATATAAACAACAGTCACCAAGCACTAGTTGCTCCATGAACCTCTGGGCCATGCATTTAGGATGCCCATTTTGGTTTTCTATTTGTGTTTTAGCTCATGTTGTTTTCCTGGAAGAATTCACAAATTAACAGAATGCTTAATTATAATTGACTTCAACAACAACATACTCAATATAAGCTCGCGAAGTAGTGCTTGGGAGGATAGAATGTAGATATACCTTACCTGTACCTCGAGGTAAAAAATTTGTTTATGACCCATAAACAAGGGTTAAAAGATAAGTACTAATAGAGAAAATCTAGTTTATCCTAAATCACTATGGAGTTAGAGATTGTCAGAGAACTGTTCTAAAATTGATAAGACATAGAGACAGTTTCAATTAATGGCGGAAAAATTTGAAATATGTATTGTGTTCACCGAATACAATCATCAATCTAATATATCTAACTCCCAAACAAGATCCAATCTCTCAATCATCTCTCCCTTAAAGTAAACCAAAATTATCAAGTCATTACAATTTAGGACGCCAGTTACCAATTAGCCTAACTATGAACTAGAAGAAAAAAGCTCAATGCATTCAATAATCATTTACAGTACTGATCCATTTATCACTAATTTTGATGACAAAAAAATAGAATTTACTAATACCCAAAAGATAAAAAGAAGACTTAAACAATCACAAACATATATACACTTGAGCAAATAATTTCTTAATCGACCAGTTCATAACCCCAATTAGGCACATTCAAAAAAATACAAAATAGTTTTATAATATTCATCCAAGTAACACTTCAATTCAAGATAGCAAAATAGAAATTTGACACACACACAACAAAGACTTAAAAAAATGCTCAGATAAACAAAAAGACCCAAAATTTAACATAACCAATCATAATTGCGGATGAAAATTATCGAAAGGGCGGAGAACAGGTTCAAAGAAATTGTATATTGGTCTCGCTGTGTAAATTTCGGCAGTGGTGATTCATTCCCAAGAATGAAATAGTCAAAGAGACTAAACTTTGTGAAAAGTTATTAATTCAGTAATCCATATATAGAAAACTCACCAGACACTTCCCACAATCTGTCACGATCTAACCTCAATATAGGAAATATAATTCAACGAAATGTTACTACGACTGAACGATTCTTTTTTTAGAACAATTTTCTGTTTTCATTCAAATGAAATCGTACATAAATGAAAGGAAATAAAAGAAACTAGAAACTAAGATAGTAAACCTCCATAGACATAGCTCCGATCCTGCAACAAAATGTTTAGATTAGGAATATGAAGAAAAGAGAAGAGAATCTGATAGAAGAGAGAGAAGAGAGAACGAGAATAATACCAATTTGATCAATGCCTCTTCTCTCTCTTGGTCGTTGCTTTTTAACTGTGACTTGAGCTGATGTGGATGTTACTGACGTGGCACAATCCTAACCTTTGCGCTTCATTTATTAACTTCTAATCCTGACCGTTACTCTTGAGAAGAAGAAGATAGGAGATTTAGGGTAGCTCAAACTGTTCTACCTGCTAGTGGTGCAGACGGTCGATTCTTGGTGAATACAGTTGCTGTCCTTCAGAGACAAATGGTGAAGCATTACAATAGGGCCAAGGTGAAATTGCTCATTGAATGGTCTAACTTGCCTCCTGAAGATGCTACTTGGAAGGATTACGAGTTCATACAAGCACAATTTCCAGATTTTATTTTCAATCCTTGAGGACAAAGATGTTGTTGTGCGGAATGTATGTTGAAGTTTAAGGTAAACCATGTCACCCAACAGCAACACTCTATCTAATTGCTTTTTATGGAATACACCTTCATTCTTTCTTGAGCCTTATGGAGGTTGTCCTTCAAAAGTTGTAACATTTGTTGTCGCTACATAACAACATCTTCAACAGCAGGAGTAACAGATAGTTGGGGTGGTGAATAACCATAAAGAGCCTAAAATGGAGTACTCTGCAGTCCAGTGTGAAAATTCGTGTTGTACCACCATTCAGCAAAAGGAAGCCATTGTCTCCAATGAATAGGTTTGTTCGATGTCATGCACAACATATAGTTCTCAATGCACCTATTAACTCTCTTAGTCTGACCATCACTTTGAGGGTGATAAGCAGTGCTAAAGTGTAGTTGAGTACCCAATAGTTTGAATAAGGATTGCCAAAAGTTGCTGAGAATCTTTTGTCCCTATCAGATACAATGGACTCGGGAGTACCATGTAAGCAGTGTACCTTCTTCCAAAACTTGTTTGCTACAGTGGCTGCAGTAAACGGATGGGACAAGGCAACAAAATGAGCATACTTTGATAGCCTATCCACTACAACTAATATCACATCTTTCGAGCTGGATTTCAGCAATGCTTCTATAAAATCCATGCTGATATGACTCCATGTCTGATTAGGAATTGGTAGAAATTGCAGTAGCCCTGGGTATGAGACATTATAATACTTAATCCTATGTCATACATCACAATGCACCACCATTTGTTTCATGTTGGGCCAATAAAACAGTGAAGGCAACCTCTTTAGAGTTCCAACTGCCCAAAGTGACCACCCATCGGAGAATCATGGAATGTAGAAATCAACCTTTGCCTTAAATCTCCAGTACCACCTACATAAATCTTCCTTTTATTTCTTAGAACACCAGAAGTGAATTGCCAAATAGTAGGACCATTTGAGTCCACCGCAAGCTGCACCATGAACTCTTGAGCAAGGTCATCATCTACATAACTATATCCTACCTCCTGCATCCACCTAGGAACTGTGACACTGATTGTCAATAATTTCCCGGTGACTTGGTCAGAATCGTCCTTACATATCTCATGTTGTCTAGAAAATGCATCAGCAACTCTATTTTCTGCACCCTTTTTTTATTGAACTTCATAGTCTAACCCCAAAAGTTTAGTAAGACCCTTTTGTTGCAATGCTGAGGTTACCTTTTGCTCTAAAAGGTATTTCAAATTATAATGATTAGTCCGGACTACAAAATGCTTAAACTGTAAATAATGTCTACATCTGTCGATTGCATTCAATAGAGCCATGTACTCCTTCTCGTAGATAGATTTACCCCTGTGTTGTTGAGCCAGTACCTTGCTGAGATAGGCAATGGGTCTGTATCTAACATCAGAACGGACCCTATACCACAGTGACTTGCATCAGTTTCAACAACGAATTCCTTTGAATAATCAGGAAATGCTAGTACAGGTGTGGTTGCAATAGCCGTTCTTCAGAGCAACAAAGGCTTCATCAGCCTCTGCATTCCACTTAAACGAATCTTTCTTTAATGAGTCTGTCAAGGGTCTACATATGGTACTATATCTTGCCACATATTTCCTGTAGTAACCTGTTAGCCCCAAGAATCCTCTAAGAGCTCTAACGGAGTTGGGAGCATAGCATCTATTTTAGTAGGGTCTGTAGATACCCCATCCTTGGTTATAACATGACCCAAATATTCTACTTTAGGTTGACCAAAGGAACACTTCGACCTTTTTGCAAATAGTGAATGTTCTCTAAGAGTAGTGAACACAACAATAAGATGATGAATATGGTTTTCAAGAGACAAACTGTACACTAGAATGTCGTCAAGAAAAAACAAGACAAATTTTCTGAGAAAAGGTTGAAAAACGTGATTCATTAGTGCTTGGAAAGTTGCCGATGCATTGGTCAGTCCAAATGGCATGACCTTGAACTCATAATGGCCCGTGTGAGTTCTAAAAGCAGTTTTATACACATCTTCCACTTTCATCCTAATCTGATGGTATCCAGCCCTGAGATCCACCTTTGTAAAGATCATGGATCCATGCAGTTCATCCAGCAGGTTATCAAAAATTGGAATAGGATATTTATCCTTAATAGTAATCTTATTCAACCCTCTATAGTCCACACAAAATCTCCATGAGTTGTCCTTCTTCTTCACTAGTAAAGCCGGGGAAGAAAAAGGAGATTAACTCTGTTGAATATTACCATGATTCATCATTTCCTTGACCTGTCTTTCCAACTCCTCTTTTTGATAATAGTTATACCTATAAGGCCGCAAGCTTACTGGTACTGCTCCAGGTTTGAGTATTGTCATGATTAGCTAATCTCATATTCAGTTATCAAGAGTAGCGGTCATGATTAGAAGTTAATAAATGAAGCACAAAGGCTAGGATTGCGCCACGGCGGTAACATTCACATCAGCTCAAGTCATAGTTAAAAAGCAACAACCAAGAGAGAGAAGAGACATTGATCAAATTGGTATTATTCTCGTGCTCTCTTCTCTCTCTTCTATTAGATTCTCTTCTCTTTTCTTCATCTTTCTAATCTAAACATTCTGTTGCAAGATTGGAGCTCTGTCCATGGAGGTTTACCGTCTTAGTTTCTAGTTTCTTTTATTTCCTTTCATTTCTGTATAATTTCATTTGAATGAAAATTGAAAATTGTTCCAAAAAGAGAATCGTTCTGTTACATCTCGTTGAATTATATTTCCTATATTCAGGTCAGATCGTGACAATTGGTATCAGAGCCAGGTTTGAGGGGTACTATTCTGGTTATAAATAAATTCTTTTTTTTCTTCTGATTTTTGGAGAAAAAGACTTGGACGACTCTCTCTTCCAACATTCCTACTCTTTTTCATCTTTTGAATTCTCGTATTATTCAAATATTGAGAACCAATTATGAGTAGCTAACTTCTTTTGTGTTAGGGTTGTGACTACAAATGGTTGTGTAGTAATCGAATCTATGGAATGAGTAAGAGGTGCACAAATTCGAATAGGTAAAAAAAATCTTTTTCCTTAATGAATGGAAGGATTAGAGAATGGGGAATTTCATAATTGTCTTTAGTGATTTTCCTTTTGATTCCATATTCTCACTAAGTATTCACAAAAGGTTGCATCTGTCTTTGCACACATGTTTTCTAGTAGTTGTAGTTTTTCATGCTGGTTCTAAATTTAAGAGCATAACAAACTTTCACTAATAAATCCTTCTCTTCTTTTACTACGAACAAAGGGATGAATTTTCCTGAAATCACCATTGAAAACGATAATTTTTTCTTCGAATAGAATTCATGTTTGCATTAGATCTTGCAAAAGTAAGTCAAAAGCTTCAACTATTTTTTTGCTATTGAAATTTCATCCCATATTATAAGTTTTGCATCAAAAGTTAAAGATTTCAGAGAACTTTATCTGACGTTACAACTGAATTTTTCATGGATATTGACTGAAAATTTAAAATAGAAATGAGCAGTTCAACCGCCTGGAAGGAGTGAAGTTGTCACATTTGAATTTTGCAGTTTCTAAAGCTATTAATCATTTGTATCTTGTAGTTGTTAATAAAGCGTGATATAAAAAACTTTTACCAGTTCCTCCAGGACCATGTATAAAGAATACATCGGTTTATTTGAAATATTCTATCTAGGATTACTTTGTAAGTCCTTCTTTGTTCAATGTTTAATTTATTTTGTAGGAGCAAATCATCTTCACTAACTGTAATATTTCTTTCAAAGTAAACATTTTTAGCTTCTTTGCTAGTGTAGATGCTTTAATTATTTCAGGAATTAGTTTAAATTCATTGATATCACGACAAACTAATTGAAAAATATCATTAATATACTCTAACATGTTATAACAAATTTCGTTTGTACTAATGTATGAAATTCTCGTAAAATCCTCTGATAAGGATATTTCAAATTTTCCCATAATTCATTTGTATTACTTGGGATACAATAGATCATTAATAAAGAAAACAAATGTATAAAGACTTATTGACATTTCATAAATTTGATGCTTCGTAGATGCATTCTATTAAATTATTATATAAAAGTAGCAATTCTCATAGCTACCTCTTTTAAATGTTGTGCAAGGCTTGCCATTTACCGTTTGTGAATCTTGATATGATTTTGATCCTCTTATGTTCATTAAAAATAATATAAGGTGATATCTTTCTCCTTCAGTGGAATGACAAGTCACGACACGTTCAATAGCATGTCCAAGCATACGAAGTGTCCACATTTTATCCGTTATTGACCACACAAAATATTCAAGAATTTTCTATATAATAAATTTAAACTTTTAGCGGTGTCGTTTATTGTGTTCATTACAAAATTCAGTTAACATTGTCTTTGGATCATTGAATTATTTATAATTTCACTAATATTATCAGTTCTATCATATGAAACGAGTAGTTGTCCATTGAGATATAGCAGAAGATGGTATACATTCAGAGACATTTCATTGATACTAAAAGCAAATATACTCCATGCTACCTTAGGTGCAAAAACCCATCTAGGCAATTGATAATCTTTTATCTCATCAATTTTTATATTTATATCATTAGTATAAATCTGAAATGCGATTTTATCATGTCATTTGTATATGTACTTATAATGTAATTTAACTACCTTAACATACAAATTAATCTCATTATTTATAAGATAATTGTACCGTAAAACTTCTATAAATTAAAACTCGATAAACTAAAAATCTATCTTAAGTAATATTTTACTCGGTCCCAACTTGAGTCAATGAAAAGAATCATCAATTTCGATAAGATAATAACATAATATATTTCAAAAAAATCTCATTTAATATCATAAATTAATAATTCTATAAAAGTGAAAGTATATTTTAGACAATTTAGTGAAATATGATTTATTGTGTTCTATTTTTTCTTAAAATTTAAATATGGTTGAAGTTATTTCTAACTTTTCTTATTACATCCAAGAGTTTTGGTGTTGTCTTTCCGAACTACACCATAAAATTTTGATGAGTTCTAGATGTAATAAGTACTTTCTTACGCGTAACTGGTTCCAAAGGTATAGTATTATCTTCAACTTCATCATTAACATTGCTTTTTCTGATGGTATCCATAATTTCTTCTAATCTCTGGACCTCTGAATATGTCTCACTTTCACCCTTATAATTCAACAGGTTATTGACATTCATTTTATTCTGGTAATCGAGATGATTAATCATGACCAAGTTCATGAATGACGTTTTTACAAGTGGGTTTGTACAATTATCTGAGATTGCATCCCCCGAATAAATTCTATAGTGTCGAAAATAATTTGGTATTGTCTCTTTGTCCAAGCAGGGATTGCGAAAATGATAGTATCCAAAACATTAATCTTTGTTGGATCAATTTGTCCCACTCCACGATCTTCTAATACCCTATGATAAAATATGTTATGATAACACCTCCTGAAAGCTCTTACTATCCCAACATCACAAGGTTGAATTTTGGATGTCATGTTGGGTGGCAAGAAAAACAATTCAACATTTTGTAGTCCTTCGGTATTTCTATTATGGTATGGACAATTATCTACCATAAGCAAATTAAAGATCATCCATGCCTTTTGTGATCAAACTAACAAATATATTCGTCAAAAAGCACACTTGACATTCATGCTCTCTTTTTGCACGATATGGCAATTCAATAAATATGACGCATAAAATATTAAGATACAATGATTTTGATATAATCAAATTAATCTCATTAAATCTCAAATCATTCTTTAAATTAATAAATACTAGTATACGTGCCCGCGCATTGGTAGGTTAGTTGATAAATGTACTAAATATTAATTTTGTTAAAGATTTAAAATTTTAACTTATTATAAGATAGTATTATAAAACTTATTTGAAAATATTAACAGTTTTTATCTTGATATGTTATAACAGAATATTTAAGTAAATAAATCAATATATAAGTTTAGCTCATTATCTAAATTTGACAATAATAATGTCTTATCATTATTTCATTTATTGAATTTTCACATTATTTAAAATGACAAATACTATCCCTTTAATAGTTAGATGTAAGGAAATTAATAGTTAGATCTAAATAAAATATAATAAAAAAGTCACATTATAATGCAACATACAACCAAAAGATTTTGATCACTTGGATATTTGAATGTGGGATGTTGTACCAGAAATTCAGGAAATCTTCATATGTAGCAAAGGTGTATCTACAACAGAGGAGCAAAGTAACTTGGGATTCAATTAGGGAATGATAACTCTAGATACTTCTTTTCTGTGATCAAGCACACGAAGTTGTAGGAGGCTATATTGCAAGTGAAAGATAGCACAGGAGTGCTTCAAACAAAGCCTGAATGCATAGCTAATGCTACATAGCACAGGAGTGGTTCAAACAAAGCCTGAATGTATAGCTAATGCTACATAGCATAGGAGTGGTTCAAACAAAGCCTGAATGCATAGCTAATGTATTTGTAGCATTTTACCAAGATTTTCTAGGTACTAAGGAGATGAACAAGAGAAAGGCCTTGAAGAGCTTCCTGAGATATGACCATACTTTAACATTCATCCAACAGGTTAAAATTTGCTGAAAATGATGTCAAGAAAGCCATTTTTAGCTTTGGCAGTAATAAGAGCCCTGGTCCAGATAGATATGGAAGTGATTTCTATAAAAGGCTTGGAAAGTGGTGGGAAATGATGTTACAGAGGTAGTTTTGCAATTCTTTAGGAATGGAGAACTTGTGAAGCAATTCAATGCTACAATGATCTCTTTAATTCCCAAAGTACCAGCCCCACAATCGGCTCATGTTGCAATGTTCTATATAAATGTATCTCCAAACTATTATGTGAAGTATTGAAGGAGGTACTGCCTATCTTGGTGTATGATAAACAAGCAAAATTTGTTGCAAGGAGGTCTCTAGTCCATAACATATTGATATGTCATGCATGATCTATTGAGGCACTATAACAGATAGACTTCACCAAGGTGTATGATGAAGATCGACCTGAGAAAGGCAGGCATATGACAATGGTTAGTTGGGAATTTGTTATCGAAGCACTAGAGGGGTATGGTTTTCCTAGTTCTTTCGTTCATATGGTTATGGCGTGTATATCCTCTACAAATTTCTCTGTAAGGATAAACGGAGAAGCGCATGGCTACTTTGCAGGACAAAGAAGATTGAGGCGAGGAGATCCAATCTCTCTCCTCTATTGTTTGTCTTGGTTATGGAATATCTCACTCGGACACTTAGCGAAATGAGTGAACTTCCAGATTTCAAATTTCATCCCATGTGCAAGGAGCAAAGGCTGACTCACTTAATATTTGTGGATGATCTGATGATTTTCTGCAAAGGGAATATAAGGTCCATTCAAAGAGTCACTTTAGTGATACTACTGGATTAGTGGCTAATATGGAGAAATCCAATATTTTTCTAGCGGGGATTACAGTTGATTTAAAGGAGGAGATATTAGAAATGATAGGATACTCTTTAGGTACTCTACCAATTAGGTATCTTGGGATTCCACTATCATCGAAGAAATGGGGGTAAGATGGAGTGTGGGGAAAATTACTGAGAGGGTAACAAATGCTTATGCTAGGAAACTCTCTTATGCAGGAAGACTAAAAGTAGTCAATCCTGTCTCTTTTCGATTTTTAATTTTTGGGATGGAGTTTTTATATTACCGCAAAGAGTGCTCAAGGCTATGGATAGAAAATGTATAGATTTTATATGGGGAAGTAGTACAGATCAGAGAAAAACACCTTTGGCTGCACGGAACAAGGTGTGCCTCCCAAAGAAATTTGGGGGACTAAATGTTAAGGGGTGCCGAAATTGGAATGAAGCTTCCGTTTGGGAAGTTATTATGGCAAGTTTCAGAAAAACGAGACATTCTCTGGTTAAAATGGGTACATGAAGTGTATATAAAGCAACATGGAAATATTTGGAATCACATACCACGAACAGATTGTAGTTGGTACTGTAGACAGTTGACCTCTCTAAAAACTAAGATGTAAGATTGGTACCAAAATGATAAATACAAGCTGACACATATTCAGTAATAAGGAGCTATAATTGTTGGGATATTGCCCATGTTCCAGCCAAAGGCCCATGGCCTAATCCTACTTGTAAAAAGATTGGAATTATTCTCTTTATTTGGTTTTCAATTCTATTAGGAAAAGGATTGATATTGTAATCCTATTTGTAGTTGGTTTTGGCTTTGCAAGGAAAAGCACAACTCTATAAATAGAGGATTGTCTTGAGAGAATAATTAATTGCTCATTAGTATTGTCTTTGAAAGACATTAGAATATAAGAGAGGTTTTTGAGAGAGATTTCAACAAGTGAAAAGAGAGAGAGAAAGAGTTCTCTTGCTGCAGTCTTTTTCTCCGACCAGCAACGTTCAGATCTTGTTACCGATTAATTAACCGTTGGATCAGACTGAAATTTGTAATGAGTGTTCCTGACATCTTGGTGATGATTTTAACGGTGGAGATTGAATACGGAGGTCAGCAAGATCCTGTTTTAGGTTCCAAACAGAAGCTGGATTTGGGTGGTGTTTCTTTCTATTTATCTTTTGTTGGTGTAGCTATTGTTTGTTCTCTTTTGGCACTTTTTGTATAGACATTAGAAGAATATTTGTAACCCTATTATTGGTATAGTGAAGCAATTCAGATCTTGTCGATCCCGTGGTGTTTACCTTTGGTTTGAAGGGTTTTCCACGTTAAACTTGGTGTTCTTTATTGTTAGATTTTTGATTTCATCTTTTCGTCACAACAACTGGTATTAGAGCTAAGGTTATCTATATGGAGGGGAATATGAGCAATATGGTATGTCTAAACGGAAGAAACTACAACATATGGAAAAGCAAGATGAAAGATCTATTGTTCGTGAAGAAGATACATCTTCCGGTTTTTTCTGCTCATAAACCCGAAAACATGACCTATGAAATTAGAAATTTGAGCACCAACAAGTATGTGGATATATAAGACAATGGGTTGAAGATAATGTTCGCAACCATATTGTGAATGAGACACATGCTTGAACATTGTGGGAAAAGTTGATGCTTTACACTTCAAAAACTGACAATAACAAGTTGTTCTTGTTAAAGCAATTGATGACCTTTAAATACAAGGAGGGAAGTCCTATTATTGATCATATAAATGATTTTCAGGGTATTCTTGATCAGCTATCAAGAATGGGTGTTAATTTTGATGATGAAATACAAGGACTTTGACTTCTTAATACTCTACTGAATTCTTGGGAAACTCGTTGTGTTTCTTTAAAAAATTGTTCCACTGGTGGAAAGGTGACTATGGAATATGGAAAGAGTGGTGTGTTGAATGAACAGGTTAGAAGAAAATCTCAACACACATATTCACATTCAGATGTTCTATATACAGAAGATAGAGGGAGACATAAGACAAGAGATCTGAGCAGTAGAGGTAAGAGCAGAAGCAAGTCAAAATTCAAGAATCCAAATATTATATGTTATAATGTGGAAAGAAAGAACATATTAAAAGATTCTGTAAACAATTAAAGCAAGATCTTAAAGAAGGGAAGAAGGAAGAAAACAATGAAAATAATATTGTTGCTGTTGTCCAAGATGACCTTCTCTTCGCTTGTGATAAAGACGTCATCAATTTTGTATCTCAAGATACAAGTTGGATAGTAGATTCTGGAGCCACATCACATGTCACACCAAGAAAAGACTTCTTTTCATCTTATACTTCTGTTAACTCTGAGGTGTTAAATATGGGTAATGCTGGTGAGATTAAGGTGTTTGGTGTTGGCACTGTTTGTTTGAAAACCAATACTGGTTCAACGTTGGTCCTTCAAAATGTCAAGCATGCTCCAGACATTCTTATAAATTTGATCTCTGTAGGACAACTAGATGACGATGGCTATCACAATGACTTGTATAATGACCAATGGAAGCTCACCAAAGGCTCACTGATTTTTGCTCGAGGAAAAAAATGTTCAAATTTATATGTGACACAAGGATCGATTCTTGGTAACTCTATAAATTTGGTGGAGAGCAATACATTATCAGAATTGTGGCACAAGAGGCTTAGTCATATGAGCGAGAGGGGAATCACCTATTTGGCTAAGAAGAATTTGCTTGCTGGTATGAAACAAACAAAGGTGAAAAGATGTGTTCATTGCTTAGCAGGGAAACAGAAAAGAGTTTCTTTTCACAGTCATCCTCCTTCAAGAAAGTCTGAGCTATTGGAGCTAGTACACTCAGATTTGTGTGGTCCTTCAAAGTGAAGCCAAAAGGTGGTGCACTTTACTTTGATACTTTCATTGATGATCATTCTCGCAAGATTTGGGTATATCTTTTAAAATCCAAAGATCAAGTGCTTGATGTGTTTAAATAGTTTCAAGCCTTATCGAGAGACAAACGGGAAAGAAATTAAAATATAGTCACACTGATAACTACTGCAAATCGCAAGGAATACGTCATCAGAAGACTCCTCCAAAGACTCCTCAATTAAATGGTTTGGCAGAGAGGATGAATAGAACTTTAGTTGAGAGTGTTAGATGTGTGCTTTCAGAGGCTAAACTTCCAAATTCTTTTTGGGCTGAAGCATTTAACACTGTTGCTTATGTTATCAATGTTTCTCCTGTTGTTGCTTTGTGTGGTGATGTTCCAAACAGAGTTTGGTTTGATAAGGATGTTTCTTATGATCACTTGAAAGTGTTTGGGTGTAAAGCTTGTGTGCATGTTCCAAAAGATGAGAGGTCAAAATTGGATGTTAAAACTAAGCAATGTATCTTCATTGGTTATGGTCAAGATGAGTTTGGATATCACTTTTATAATCCAATTGATAAGAAAATCATTAGAAGTCATGATGTTGTGTTCTTTGAAGATCAAACTATTGAATATATCGACAAGACTGAGAAACTAGATTCTCATACTGATGAGAGCTTAGTTGATGTTGATCCAATTCCTATTATTAATACATCTTTTGCACATGAGGGAACCCAAGGTAATGATCAAGATAATCATGAGAGTGTAGAAACATATAATTGTTCTTACTGATGATGTTGTGGTTGATAATCAACCAACAAATGTTGGGATGACCGCTTCGGATGCTCCAGAAACCTCTTGTAGAAGATCTACTAGAGAAAAGTGAAGCTCAACACGTTATTCTCCTAATGAGTATATCCTCTTGACTGACATGGGAGAACCTGAAGGTTATAATGAAGTCATGCTATATACTCATTGAGATAGGTGGGTAGAAGCCATGGAAGACGAGATGAAGTCACTTCACGAGAATGGCACATATGAGCTAGTGGATTTACCGAAAGGCAAGAAAGATTTAACAAATAAATGGATATTAGATTAAAGCAAGATCAACATACATGTTCACCTAGATACAAGGCTAGGTTAGTCTTCAAAGGTTTTGGTCAAAGAAAGGGGATGAATTTGATGAAATTTTTTCTCCTATTGTGAAAATATCCTCCATTTGTATGGTTCCAGCCTAAGCCGCAAGTCTAGATTTAGAGGTTGAGCAGATGGATGTCAAGATTGCCTTTCTTTATGGTGATTTAGAAGAGGATATCTACATGGAGCAACCTGAAGGTTTTGTAGTTAATGGGAAAGAAAACCATGTTTGCAAATTGAGAAAGAGTTTGTATGGCTTAAAACAAGATCCAAGGCAGTGGTACTTAAACTTTGAATCTTTCATTGAAAATTAGGGATATAAGAAAACTTCTTCAAATCATTGTGTATTCTTTTAGAAGTTCTCTGATGATGATTTTATTATCTTACTACTTTATGTGGATGATATGCTGATTGTTGGCAAAAATAAATCTAGAATTGCAATCCTCAAGAAAGAGTTAAGCAATTAGTTTGCGATGAAGGACTTGGGGCCAGCAAAGAAGATCTTAGGCATACAAATCTATCGAGATAGATACAAGAAGAAGATATATCTATCCCAAAAGGAGTATATTGAGAAAGTACTCAAGCGGTTCAACATGACAGAGACAAAAGTGGTTAGTACACCTCTTGCTAAACACTTTAAGTTCAATAAGACTCAAAGTCCATCGACTAATGAAGAGAAGAATGAGATGTCGAGTATTCCATATTCTTCCGCGGTTGGTAGTTTGATATATGTTATGATTTGCACTAGAACAGATATTGCACATGTTGTTGGTACCGTTAGCAGATTTCTTTCTAATCCTGGAAAAGAACATTGGGGTGCAGTGAAATAGAACTATGATATTTAAAGGGTACGGCAGATATGGAGTTGTGCTTTGGTAGTGGCAAGTCTGAACTAGTATGCTACACGGACTCTGATTTGGGAGGAAATCTTGACAATTCAAAATCCACTTCTGTCTATTTGATCACTTTTGGACGGGGAGCTATTTCTTGGCAATCAAGACTTCAGAAGTGCATAGCTCTATCTACCACAGAAACTGAATATATTGTCATTACTGAAGGTGCCAAGGAATTCCTTTGGATGACGGAGTTTATCAAAGATCTTCATTTTGAACAATTAAGATTTGTCTTATTTTCTGATAATCAAAGTACTATTTATTTCACCAAGCACTCTACCTTTCATTCTAAGTCCAAGCATATTAGTAGAAAATATCATTGGATTAGAATGGCCCTAGAAGAGAAATTATTTGAGGTTGAGAAGATACACACTGATGACAATCCTTCAGATATGCTTACGAAAGTGGTGATCGTAGATAAGCATGAGTTTTATAGATGTGCGGCAGGTATGAAGCCTGCGAAGAGATCCTCCACTTAAGTCCATTTGGCCCCTTGTCGGGAGGGGGAGTTTGTTGGGCTATTTCCCATGTTCCAGCCAAAGTCCCATGGCCTAATCCTACTTGAAAAATTATTGTAATTATTCTCTTTATTTGGTTTCTAATTCTATTAGGAAAAGGATTGGAAATGTAATCCTATTTGTAGTTGGTTTTGACTTTGTAAGGAAAAGCACAACTCAATAAATAGAGGATTGTATTGAGAGAATAATTAATTGCTCATTGGTATTGTCCTTGAAAGACATTAGAATATAAGAGAGGTTTTTGAGAGAGCTTTCAACAAGAGAAAAGAGAGAAAGAAAAGGGTTCTCTTGCTGTAGTCTTTTTCTCCGAGCAGCAACGTTCTGATCGTGTTTTCCGATTAACTAATCGTTGGATCGAGATGAAATTTGTACTGAGTGTTCCTGACATCTTGGTGGTTGATTTGAACGGTGGAGATTGGATTCGCAGGTTAGCAAGATCCTGTTTTATGTCCCAAATAGAAGCTGGATTTGGGTGGTGTTTCTTTCTATTTATCTTTTGTTGGTGTAGCTATTGTTTGTTCTCTTTCGGCACTTGTTGTGTATCCATTAGAATAACATTTGTAACCCTTTAATTGGTATAGTGAAGTAATTCGGAGCTTGTCGATCCCGTGGTGTTTACCTTCGGTTCGAAGGATTTTTCCACATTAAACTTGGTGTTCTTTATTGTTAGATTTTCGGTTTCATCTTTTCATCACAACAATAATGTACTAGGGGCCCAAACCAGGCTTTGGGAAGCAAACATTATATGGACAAAAATTATGCAACCAAAACATAGATTTATTGTATGGTTAGTAAAGCAGAACAGACTGTTCACCAAGTCTAGAATGATGAGATTAAATATTCATGTGGAGGATAAAAGTGTCTTTGTTCGGCAGGGGTGGTAGAAACTCTTCATCATCGTGCGAATGGATTACTGCAGTTCGACATGGTTTGGTAAAATGGTCAGAGGTCCAAATGATTGAGAAGGATATTCCACAAAGTCTGAAATTGTTGAAATGAAGGAAATGAAAGCAATTATACAAGTAAGTTGTGGTGGCAGTATGGGGGGCAATGATCTATCACACATGGAAAGCAAGGAATTGGAAGATTTTTCGAAGCATAGATGTGAGTACAAGTTGTGTGATTATACAGGTACAAAAAGAAGTGAGGGCTAGAGTAGTCACTCTCCAAGAAACAAAGGGTGTTGCGAGGTGTCAGACTCTGCTGAAAAGACTAACTAGAGACTAAAGAATTAAGATCAAAAGAAAAAATTGTATTCATGTGGTAATAACTAATATTTTTCCCGGAATAGTTTTTCTTGAGGCCTTGATAGTCCTTAACATCTTCTTAGAGGTGGTTGGAACCGAGGTGCTCTTTAGGGTGTAATTTTGAAGTTTTCATATTGGAGTAATGGTCGTAATAGTTATTATAAAAAAAAGTGGCATGCTATTTGAAGTCTAAATTATATCTTTTAATTATTTCAAAAATTATATTTCGGATAACACATTAAATAGATAAGAATGTATAAGAAATATAATACTATAACATATAATTTTTATTGCAATAAAATTTTACCTAGAACATAGGCAAAAAAAGTAAGTAAAAAAGTTGTTGCATATGAATCACTTACGAAAAGATTAAATATTATATATTTATTATATTAAAAATTTTAAAAATAGCCAAAATTTGATGAATAAATAAGCCAGCAATACAAAAGTGATTAAAACAATTCATGACAAAATAATAATATACTCATATAGACTTATAGCAAAAAAACAAAAATCACTGCTAAAAGATTTTTCTATAGAACTAAACATTTTTCATTCCTCATCTTCTCTTCCGATATGAAAGACAATCAAATATTAAATATAAGTATACTTTAGGAAATTAATTATCTCATAATATGCATAAGACAATTATCAAAAACTTAATTTTTTTTTATAAATTAGCAAAACTATGATATATATCTCTAGAATGCATATTGAATATATTTATTTGATACAGAAATAATAATATTTATATAGATCATGATAATTGAAAATTAGAAAATAATATCTTATTAGTTTATTCAAACTATTATCAACTTAAAGATATAAGAAGCATGTGATCTTTACTATAAATATATAACATAAATAAGATAGAATTAAAATATGTCTTTGGTTGGCCTGTATAGTTGTATATGAACTTTTGGCGAACAGTTATTTTAGTATTGAAGATTTGCTTCATAATATCAATTGCATCAATAACAAAATGAAATAATAATTTTATAAGATATAATTATTATCGAACAAATGTTAAACTTTAAATATGTGCAGTAATAACTTTAGAAATAATTTTATAAGATACCATTATTATCGAACAAATGTTACACTTTAAATATATGTAATAATATTTTTAATTATATCTCAAAAACAATAATTTAAATAGAGAGAATTCATAGACTAACCATCCTTCAAAAACAAACAAACAAGTTTACAAGCATTAAATTTTTATTTATTTATTACTTTTAAAAAAAGAACCAACAAAAACTAACATTTTGCCATTATTATTAATCAATATATATATATATATATATATATATATATGTGTGTGTGTGTGTGTTATAAAGTATTTGTATTGTAGTGAATGTCTATCATGTGGAGTCCTTTTTAGGATATGGTTAAAGAGTCCTACTTGGGGACCAAGTTAGATTTCTCCTATAAATTGAGTGCTCGTCTTCATTGTAAATTCTTTCATCAAGAGAAATAACAAGTCTTTTCTTCTTTTCTCTCTAGTTTCTTCTTCGTATTCTATAGTTTTATAACACGTTATCAGCACGAGACTCTAATTTCTCAAAAGTGAAGGCTAGATTTGAAGAATTAATAAAGGTATTACTTATTCTTTTGTTTTTAATCTTAATGGCCAATCTTACAAAACTAGAGTTCACTGCCCTTTAAAGTTCGGGCAGGAGCTACCTCTCATGGGTGTTGGATGCTGAAATCCACCTTGATGCAATGGGTCTTGGAGACACCATAAAAAAAGAAAATAAGGCATCAAATCAAAATTGTGCACGAGCAATGATATTTTTGCGTCATCATCTTGACGAGATTCTGAAAATCGAATATCTGACAGTTAAGGATCCACTTGTTTTGTGGAAAAACCTAAAAAAAAGGATTTGAACACTTGAAGATGGTCATACATCCAAAGACACGATATGATTGGATGCATCTAAGGCTACAACACTTTAAGTCTATACATGAGTATAATTCTGCCATGTTCAGAATCACTTCTCAATTGAAATTATGTGAAGAAACGGTTAGTGAGATTGATATGATGGAAAAGACGTTCTCCACTTTCCATGCCTCAAATGTGCTCTTACAGCAACAATATCTAGTGAGGTTTCAAAAAGTATTCTAAACTAATTTCTCATCTTCTTGTGGCCGAGAAAAACAATGATTTATTATTGAAAAATTATGAGAATCGACCTACTTGATCTGAACCACTTCCTGAAGTGAATGAGGCGTACGCCCACCATGCTAGGCGTGGAAAAGGTCGCGGTCCTAATCGTGATCGTGGACGTGGTCTTGGTCGTGATTATCTTCAAGAAAGTAATTCTATTCCTGGAATTAATCATTCATCAAATAAAAAGAAAAAAAGAAAGAATGAGAAACGTGAAGCAACTAGGGAAGGTTATTTTCGATGTGGTAGAAGAGATCATTATGCACGTGATTGTAGTACTCCCAAACAGAATCACTAAAGAGGAAAGAGAAAAATCCTGAGGCAAATTTTATCTCTGAAAATCAAGTTGATATCACGCACTTGGATGTAGCAGATTTCTTTGCACATCCTGAAGGAAAAATAGATCACTTAATTGGTGATGTGTTCTGTGAACATGGAAGAGTGATATTTTTTTTTGTAGTATTTATTAATAAATTTCATGTAATGATAGTTGTTTGCATGAGTATTAGTATTTTAAATTAGTTAAGTCGTTCATTAGCATGTTCCTTAATTCTTAATTAAATAATATACTTTTTTTGATTTATTTATATGATTCTAATATGATAGAGTTAGTCAAATACTAAATTTTATCACGTGTTTGTATTATATTAGGTCTTTAACTTGGTCTAATGTTAAAAATATAAATTCTGATATCAACTAGGATTTATCATGTGTTTGTATTATATTAGGTCTTTAATTTGATCTAATTTTAAAACATGCAGTCTATTATTAACTAGGATTAAATAATGATTTTATTTTATTTTCCCAACAACTCATTTTTGACTTAGAGAAAACAATAAATTAAGGCTCAATTTCTAATATTTAATTATTAATTTATTCTTTTGAATATATTGTACCCTTTTGACAACACTAATATTTAATATATATTTATTTTGTGTATGTCATCTCATGTGAAGATATGGATAATTATAAGAACATATTATCGAAATATGAAGATATTTGTTTGATTGATTCTGGTATAACACCTACGATATTAAAAAATAAGAAATATTTTTCTCATTTAAGTATGGGTAAAATGAATGTTACTACAATTTTTGGTAGTACTAATATGATTGAGGGTTTTGGAAGAGCCATTGTAATTTTGCCCAAGGGAACTAAACTCATCATTAATAATGCTACATTTTCTCCAAAATCTAAGAGAAACTTATTGAGTTTAGTTTAATGATTTTCGTGAAAATGGTTATCACATCCAATCAATGGATGAAATAAATCTTGAATATTATGGTATCACCAATAATGTCTCTGGGTAGACATGTGTTATAGAAAAGTTCCCTGCTTTATCTTCTGGCTTGTATTGGACAAAAATTAGTGCAATTGAGTCACATTTAATAGTAAATAAGAAGTTTACTGATTTCAATATATTTGTACTTTGGCTTGATCGTCTAGGACATCCTGGGTCAATAATGATGAGACGAATTATAGAAAATTCGAATGGACATCCACTAAAAGACCTTAAAGTTCTTTTAAATGGTGAATTTTCTTGTAATGCTTGTTATCAAGGCAAGTTAATTGTGAGAGCATCACCAATGAAAGTTAAGATTGAGTCCCTTGCGTTCTTGGAACGTATACATGGGGATATTTGTGGACCTATTCACCCACCTAGTGGGTCATTTAGATACTTTATAGTTCAAATATATGCTTCTTCTAGATGGTCTCATGTGTGCCTATTGTCATCTCAAAAATTGGCATTTTGTAAAATTATTGACACAAATAATAAGGTTAAGGGCACACTATCCTGATAATCAAATTAAGTCCATTTGTCTTGATAATGCTGCAGAGTTTTCATCCCAATCATTTAATGATTATTGTTTAGAAATTGGGATAAGAGTTGAACACTCCGTTGCTCATGTTCATACTCAGAATGATCTCGCTGAGTCATTAATTAAACTTTTGCAATTAATAGCAAGACCACTGTTTATGGAAACTAAGTTGCCTACATCTGTTTGGGGACATGCAATTTTGCATGCTGCAATACTTATTCGTCTCAGACCGACAAATTATCATAAGGTTTCTCCATTGCAATTGGTTATGGGTCAAGAACCTAATATATCCATCTAAGAATTTTTGGAAGTGTTGTACATGTGCCTGTGGCACCACCAAATCGCACTAAGATGGGCCCTCAACGAAGGTTAGGAATATATGTTGGGTTTGAGTCACCCTCCATTATTCGCTATCTTGAACCATTGACTGGAGCATGTTTACTGCTAGATTTGCAGATTTTCGGTTTAATGAGACAGTTTTCTCAAAATTAGGGAGAGAGAATAGTGAAATAAAACGAGAGGAAACATTTATCATTGTCTCATCTTGATCCATATTCTTCTACTTGCGAACAAGAAGTACAAAAGATTATTCATCTACAGAAAATTGCAAATCAAATGCCAGACACATTTACAGATTTGAAAAGGATTACTAAATCACATATTCCTGCAGAGAATGTCCCAATTCGAATTGATGTCCCGAAAGGACCATCCACTAGTGTCATAGCTAATGAGTCAAAAAACACACCTAAAGCGTTGTAGACCATTGGGGTCTAAGGATCAAAATCCTAGAAAAAGAAACATTAAATGTCAAGATGACACTATGAAAGAATCTCGTATGGAAGTTCAAAATTTGGATAAGTCTGATATTCATGAAAGAATTAATGAACTTGAAACCCAAGGATATAATGAACTATCAATAAATTTAAGAGATGTTGAAACTAATATGAGTCGATCAGAAATAGTGGTTGATTATGTCTTTGCATATAATGTTGCAACAAATATCATGCAAGATAATAAGTATCATGAACCTCAATCTGTTATAGAATATCAACAGTGAAATGATTGGCCAAAATGACAAGAAGCAATTCAATTAGAGTTGAATTCACTTGCCAAACATGAATTTTTTGGACCTATAGTTCAAACACCTAATGATATTAAACTTGTTGGTTACAAATTGATTTTTGTGCGGAAAAGAAATGAGAAAAATGAAATACAAAGGTATAAAGCACGCCTTGTGGCACAATGATTTTCTCAAAGGCCTGGCGTCGACTATGAAGTGACATACTCACCCGTTATGAATGCAATAACATTGTGTTATCTCATTAGTTTCACAGTCCATGAGCAACTTGAAATGCATTTGATGGATGTGGTTACAACCTATCTTTATGGATCACTTGATAATGAGATATACATGAAAATTCCTGAAGGATTTGCAATTCCTAAATCATGTAATTCAAAATCTCGAGAAATGTATTCAATTAAATTGCAAAGATCATTATATGGTTTGAAGCAATCTGGGCGCATGTGGTATAACCGTCTTAGTGAGTATTTAATTAAGGAAGGTTATACAAATGATGCAATTTGTTCATGTGTCTTTATAAAGAAAACAATATCGGAATTTGTTGTACTTGCTATTTATGTTGATGACATAAATCTTATTGGAACTCCAATAGAGCTTCAAAAGCCAACTGATTATTTAAAGAATGAATTTGAGATGAAAGATCTGGGAAGGACAAAATTATGTCTTGGTTTGTAAATTGAGCATTTGACAAATGGTATTTTTGTTCATCAATCTGCCTACACCGAAAAAGTGTTGAAAAGATTATCTATGGATGAAGCGCATCCATTAAGTACTCCGATGGTTGTTTGTTCACTTGATGTGAATAAGTATCCATTCCGACCTCAAGAAAAGGATGAAAAAATTTTTGATTCTGAAGTACCATATCTTAGTGCAAGTGGTGCACTAATGTATCTTGCTAATACTATAAGGCTTGATATAGCTTTTGCTGTTAACTTGTTAGCAAGGTATAGTTCTGGTCCTACTAGAAGACATTGTAATGAGATCAAACACATTTTGTGATATCTTAAAGGGACAATTGATATGGGCTTATTTTATTCTGTTAATTGTAGCCCAAATCTTGTTGGTTATGCTGATGTAGGATATTTATCTGATTCACACAAAGCTCGATCCCAAACAGGCTATGTGTTTATATGTGGGGGGACTGCCATATCTTGGAGATCTACAAAGAAGTCCATCGAAGCCACTTCATCTAATCATGCTGAAATAATAGTTATTCATGAAGCAAGTCGAGAATGTGTGTGGTTAAGGTCTATGATACATCTCATTCGAGAGAAATGTGGTTTGAAATGTGATAAAGTACCCACCACTTTATATGAAGATAATGCAGCATGAATAGCACAACTTAAAGGGAGGATTCATAAAAGGATATATAACAAAATACATTTCATCGAAGCTTTTCTATACACATGAACTTCAAGAGAGTGGTGATATAAATGTGCAACAGATTCGTTCAAGTGACAATGTGGCTGATCTATTCACCAAGTCTTTACCAACTGCAACTTTCAAGAAGATGGTGTACAAGCTTGGAATGCGAAGATTCAAGTCTCTGGATTGATGTTCTCATTAGGGGGAGTGAATACGCGTTGTACTCTTTTTTCCTTACGAGGTTTTGTCCCACTGGGTTTTCCTTGTAAGGTTTTTAATGAGACAGCCTAGATGCGTATTAATAGATATGTGTACTTTTTTCCTTTACTAGATTTTTTCTTTTCTTAAAGTTTTTTTAGTAAGGTTTCTGACGAGGCAAATCATCTATGAATTAGACATTCAGGGGGAGTGTTATAAAGTATTTGTATTATAGTGAATGTCTATCATGTAGAGTTCTTTTTAGGATATGGTTAAAGAATACTATTTGGAGACCAAGTTAAATTTCTCTTATAAATTGAGTGCTCCTCTTCATTGTAAATTCATTCATCAAGAGAAATAACAAGTCTTCTCTTCTTTTCTCTCTAGTTTCTTCTTCTTATTGTATAGTTTTATAACAATATATATATATATATATATATATATATATATATATATATATATATATATATATATATATATATAATGCATAAACAAGTCTCAATGACCGTGTTAATATTCGAGAAGAAACTAAATTCAAACGCATAAATATTTATAGTTGTGATGAAATTACGTGAAAGAAGTATTTGATAGACATTTACTGCGAAAGCATAATTGAATCTTTGGCTATTCCTTTATTGATTTAATGGAACGAATTGGATATCTCAATTTCTCGGGAAGGTAATTACAATGTTTTGTGACTGCTCATGAAAGCTCTTATGTGAATATGCTGTAAAGAATGTGTAGGAAAATTTTGAAGGAAAGAAAAACATTTGGTAAAACATATATACTATCAACAATTAAGGATAATGCTAAACAATTTAAATTCTGTTGTTGCTAATTTGTAGGATGTGGATATGGATAATGACAAAGAAAATATTTATTATTTATTATTATAATTTTATTGATTCTGTTGTTTTTTTGGATTATAATTTTAGTGATTTTTCTTTGTCATGGTGATAATTTTATCTCTTCTATTTTTTTTAAAAAAAAATAAAGTGAATTGTGTGAGAAGTTGTAGTGATTTCAAACATGAAAATCGTAGTTAGTTTGCATTTAGGAACAAATGTATTTAATTTTTTTTAATAGAAGACCACTTCAACCGTTTTTAAAATTCTAAATCCTGTTTTAAATTTTGTATTATAAATTGTTATTTTTTTTAATCTAATATATCTAGAAATTAAATTGTTGCATTTATTATTTTCTTATTATTCAAAGGGAGACCACTTCAACCGTTTATCCTGTTTTTTTTTTTTTTTTAAATTGTTATTTTTTATTTAATATATCAAGAATTTAAATTGTTGTATTTATTATATAACATATCTAAAAATTATGTGGTGTTGATATGTAACACTATTCTCTCTCCTATTTTTTTAAGTGGTAAAAATTGAAATAAAGATTCGGTCAAGTATAATTAGGTCAAATAATATTCAATGATCTTATAAATTCATGTCATGTGTACTGTACAATAATTTATGATTGAGATTCATTAAAATTATATATTCATCTAAATAATAAATCAAATTAAATCCTAATAATACAAACAACAAAGCTGTCAGTAATTTTTTATTTTTAAAAAACTATCAAATAAAGCAAGTAAGTGTACTCAAGCTAATATTTTCAAGAAAAAAAATTCAGATTGACGTGTATACGGATCGAGAGTTGGCGATAAGACTCAATTTGATAATGCAAATACTTTCAATCAAATATATTAAATTTTCTTTTTCAATCTTAATTTTTTTTTAAAAATATTGGCTTTGTAGATACACTTAATTGTTTCATTCGATAGTTTTAAAAAATAAAAATAGTTAGCAACTTTGTTATTTTTATCATTCAAATGAGTATATATAATTTAAATGAATCGCAATCATAAATTATCATATAGTACACATGTCATGAATCTATAAGGTTATTGAACATTACTTGACCTATTTATACTTGATCGGATCTTTATCCTAAAAACTGCTTTTTAGTGAATTAATAATTATTCTTATTTTTTATTTTTTTAAATAAATCATATTAGTAATTTATTATTTGAATACTATTAGATGTAATTAATAATAAATTTTTATATTTTAAAAGCTTATTTATTGTGGTTTGACACTTTTTTCTTCCCCTATATATGGATAGATTAATTTATAGATTATATGATATCTCTATAAAACAATAAAATTGTGTGATCCCACCTATATTAATTTATAGAGATTTTACTATATATTTTGAATAATAAAAAGAATTTTTTTCTTTAGTTGTTTCATCAACAAGCTCTTTTGGATAGTTAAACTTATGATAACCTTTTTTCATATAAGAACTTGTTAAATTTAGTTCACCACAAGGTCCATGGAAAACCCTTTTTCCAAACTGAGTATGTAGTTAATTCGTAACATTATCTTTTACCACACATGAAATATATTGTTCAACATTTTCTTTACCAATCTCTTTCATGTTGCTAGTGCAAAGATCTCGAAAAACAAAAAGTATGAAAAGGTGTGACTGAGCATCCTATATCTTGTGTCACTTTGCTTACTGACAATAGATTGTACTTGAATTCTCAAATATTGACCACAATTGAGATAACACATCTTGGATAAATAAAATAAGACTCTATATGAGTGACATTTGACACTTCACCATTAGCAAATACATTAATTTTGAATCCTTAGTTCTTATCACAGATTCCTTTGTGAGCATATCAATTTTTGACGCCATATGATTTTTAGCGCATGTATTTATAATTTATGCTTCACCATTTGTTCTATTTAAGCATCTGCAATATTTGATTATATTGATCTCTAGTGAAGGTACGCCCTTGAAGTTGTCTAGCACTTTCATCCTCCTCATTGATGTTAGGTAGTAGCTGATCAACTGCCTGCTTACCCTAAGATGATGCTAATACAGTAGTATTGAAACCACAGTTAAACCTACTATATGCGGATCCATACAATGCAGCACTGTATGAATCTTTTCTTGCACAACTTTGATTACTCATGGCCGTTTGGTTACTGGTTAGAGTTATGCATTAGTTATGTTGAGTTCAGTTATGCAGGTTTTAGTTTTAGTTATGCATGTATTAGTTAGATTATGTAGCATTTAGTTATGTTAAGTTTAATTATGCGGGTATTAACTACACGAATATTGTTATGTAAGTATTATTTAGTTATGTAGAGATTATAATACAAGAATTATTAACTATTGAATATTAAACTTGTTGTAAATTATTAATATATTTTATTTAAAAATAATAATACATGCAAATAAAATGTGGAATATATTGAATAATATATAATGCTAATATTTGATTAGCATATGTACCGACAAAAAATATATAATCATGTTTTTAATATTAAAAAATGTTTATATTTGTATAAATAAATAAAATCTGTTAGTATATAAAAGAAAATAAAAATAGTCTATATATATATATATATATAAAATAGGAAAACAATAAAGTTTCCAATTAATTTTTTAAAAAAAAGAAATGAAAATGGTCTATATATAAAAAGAAATAAAAACAACAAAACATATATGGGAAAACATTAAAGTTTCCAATTAAAAAAAATAAATTAATAGAGTAAATATGTAATTTATCATTTTAATACATGTATAACTATTATCCATATAACTTATTCCACCTTCTACCCTGCATAACTTTATACATAGATTCCATCATAAGTTATGTTGATATTAATTATGCAGGACTACAAAAAATGTAACCAAACACCATAAAAATTAATACATGAATAACTTTTATACAACATTTAAAATTCTTACCGACCAAACATGGTATAAGTTATGTTGACTTTTATACGTAACACAAAACTTCTACCAAAACATACTAAAGCTAATGCAACTTTTAATACATGTATAAGATATCTCTTATATAATAACCAAACGACCCCTCACCACATTATAAGTAGCATTACCTTTTTAACTACATACCTTTTTCTCTTATTTGAAATCAAGAAGATTACCAATCAATTTATAGATATGATCTTTAGTGTGATCTGCATATGGAGAGAAATCACAAACAAGACCAAAGTTCTTTTTGAACTTGTTACTACTTTGTCCAGTATAGGAACCACAAATCCTTGTATACATTGCCAAAGGATCAACACCAATTGAACTTATAGAGTTCATACCCATACTTGTACTACCTGAAGTAGCAGGCCTTTGACGCGTATTACTAACAAGCATAACATATGACTGATATATACCAGGAACATAACTCATTAGAAGAATATGACTTCTTGCCTGAATATAAGATTCATTCAAACCTATAAGAAATTGATAGAGTTTTTTCCTATTTAAATGATCAATAAATTAAACCTCATGACCTTTCACAATTACAACAAGAAGATAGAAACTAAGGCCCGGAACTCATCCCATAAATTCTTAAGTTTGGTGTAATATTAGATACAAAATCATATTACCTTGCTGCAGAGTTGCAGTTTGTTAATGCAAGCTAAAATCTCTTGACTCATATGTATGATCAAACCTTTCTGTTAAATCACTCCAAACACTTTGAGCACAAAAAGAAAAATATACACCTCCTAACAAGCTCTTAGACATAGAGTTCAAAATCCATGAGAGAACTATGACATTAACCCTCTTCCATTGACCCCTTAGCCCTGGGCGTACATAATTTTATTTTACAAGATCCATCTATCAACCCTATTTCATTTTGACAAAGCAAGGCTATTCTAATTGATCTGCTCCGTAGAGTATAATTTTCAGTTCTAAGAAGTTGAAATGATATAAGATTGACACCACTAATATAAGCAGGAATTAAGGACAATGGATGATTATAATTAATACCTTGGCCCTTATGCATTTTAGGGATGAAATTCACATTTCTAGGATATCCACCATTGTTGAGTATTGATGGACTCACATGACCACTATTGGTAACCCCTAGAACCTTTTAATCTACTTCATGAGCACTATTTGTCCACATTTATGCTATATCTCTTCTTTAAAGTTAGAGTTTATTTTTTGGTCTCCACAGACCATCAAAGTCTTCAATATATTTTTAGTCAGAGAGATCTAAACTTGAGGCAACACATATGGCTTGACCAATGAATGACTATCACAATCTTATATAATCTTGGAAGGACAATGTGTTGGTCGATGCTTTGAGTGGGAAGACTTTAACAGGGGATGTCTTGCTGCTATTAGTGTGGAAGAGAGATAATTGGATAGAGATGTTCAAAGTTAGCCAACAGTCTTGTCTGACTATAGATTTTTGAGGAGACATATGACTTGATTGTTTTTATTGAGGCTCGTTCTTCCTTAGTTGAGCAGATTTGTGAGCGCCAGTTTGATGACGACAAGCTATTTCTCATTCTAGACCAGGTGATGACAGGGGAAGCCAGAGAGGTTGTCCTTGATTCTAATAGTGTATTGCGAATTGGAGGCAGAATTTGTGTGCCCCAAGGTAGGCGAGTTGATTTCACTAATTCTTGAGAAGGCCCATTGTTCCCGATATTCCATTAATATAATGCGACAAAGATGTATGATGATCTGAGCCAACACTATTGGTGGGTGGTATGAAGAAGGATACTGAAGTGTTTCGAGGTATTTGAATTGTCAATAGGTTAAGTGTGAGCACCAATGACTTATAGGTTTATCTCAAACGACACCTATTCCTACTTGGAAGCGGGAATGAATTCCTATGGACTTGTTATGGGACTACCTACCATAGTGGGTGGTTATAACATCCATTTGGGTGGTTTTCGATAGGTTGACCAAGTCCACCCATTTCATCCAGTTCGGGTAAAGTATACGATAAAGAAGTTTGCCAAGCTTTACATCAGCAAGATCGTTCGACTTCATGGGTCCTGGTTTCTATTTTCAATGATCGAGGTTTGTTATTCACTTCCCATATTTGGATGGATTCGAAGCATGGTTTGGGTACTCAATTAGATAAATGTACAACTTTTCACCCTCAGATAGATGGTGAGTCCAAGCGATGGATTTAAGTGTTGGAGGACATGCTACGAGCTTGTGTGATTGATTTTGGTGCTAGATGAGATCAACATTTACCCTTAATAGAGTTCTCCTATAACAACAATTATCATTCCAGATGACCCATTTTTAGGAGTTGTATGGTAGACAGTGTAGATCTCCGATCGGATGGTTAGATTTATTTTAGATGGATCCAATAGATATAGACTTGCATAGAGATTCTATGGATAAGTTTTGTATGATCCATGATAGACTATTGACAACCTTAGAGTCGACATAAGAGTTATGTAGATTGGAGAGTTCGAGCTCTAGTTTTCATAAAGGGTGATCACATTTGGATCCGAGTGTCATCCATGAGGACGCACCTTAGGTTCATTGGACACTTTGACATTTTGAGTCCTATTAGAGAGGTGGCCTATAAATTGGCCTTGTCTCCTAGTTTGTTAGTCATGCATCTCATGTTTCATATTTCCATGCTTTGAAAGTACATCCAGGATGAGTCCATGTAATTTCACTTTATTTAATTGAGTTGGGTCCATACTTATCATTTAAGGAGAAGCCTATAACCATTTTCGATAGCCAGTCCGAAAGCTTAGAACCAAGGAGATCACTTCAGTGAAGGTGCACTAGAAGCATCGTTCAGTTAGTGAGGTGACTTGGGAGACCGAGTCAAGTATGTGTGCCAGATATCCTTATCTTTTTTAAGCTTGAACTATTTTTTTTAATCATGTTCAAGAGAAAACATGGTTTTTAGTGGTGGATAATGTTATGACTTGGTCGGTCATTTTTAGAATGTTTCGTGAACTTACTCTTTTTCCCTCCCAATATTAAACCCAAGTCTTCTACGATTGAGTTTTAAAAAGTGGGTTTTGAAATTTGAGTTACAAGTTAAGAATTTGGTAAGTTTTGAGTTTGAAAGTCTAAGTTGTTAAGAAAATAATTTTTTGGTGTCTTTTAGAGTTTTGAGTGTAGGAATTGATTTTCAATAATTTCATATGTCCTAGAATGTGAAATCTGATTTGTGTGAGTTATTAGATTCAAATTCCGAGTCCTTTTGAGGATTTGAGGCCCTAAGACCATCTCCAATCAACCTCTATTTTACTCTCCATTCTCTATATTTGGAGAGTAAAATAGAGAATGGATACTCCAATCCATCTCTATATCACTCTCTATTCTTCAAACATAGAGAGGTGAATAGTAGTTCTCTAAATTTGGAGAACTACTATTTACACTCTCTATTTTACCTTTTTTGACTATTTTATTACTATTTCTATTACTTTCTAATTAACATATTATTTTACATATAATGCCATTAATTAAATATCTAATATTCATACTTCTTTTTAAATGTAATATAATATTTTTAAAAATATATTATTTAATATAGATAACTTTCATCCCAAATTAATAGTATTGTAATTTTTCCTAATTTTCATCAATGATATAATTTGATTTTATTATTAATTTTCACTATAAAGAATAAATACAAATAAAATGATATTATGAAAATTTTAGTTTAAAAATAAAATACATAATATGATAATTTAAGTACAACATAATAATACAATCCATAGTGTTATAATTTAAATACAAGATAAAATATAATACATAACATAATAATTAATTTGGAATGAAGCAAGAATCATGCCGAAAAGATGTTGAACGTGCATTTAGAGTTTTACAATCACGTTTCGCAAGTATTATAGGATTGTCACGTTTTTGAGGAAATGAAGTGCTACATGAATCATAACTACATGTATTATGATGCACAACATGATAATTGAGGATAAACATGATCTTAATGTACCAATTCAAGATGTAGTAGAGGTTCTAACTCCAACGACGGAAATGCTGGTAGATGAAAATCTCCGATTTGAACAATTTTTAGCTATACATAAAAAATTAAGGACAATAATGCTCACGTTGAACTCCCTATGCATTAATAGAGCATTTATAGAAGCAACGTAATATTTCAAAAATTGAATATTTATGTATTGTATTTCAATAGCTTATTTTCTTGAAATTTAAGTTATTTAAAAATTTACAATAAAATATCAATTTATATTAAATAAAAAATTTGAAAAAATAAAATGTTACATCACATGAAAATTATGTAACGTAATTATTGGAAAAAGAAATAAGGGATTTATATTATGAAATAAGAAAATAAGAATGAAATAGAAATAATAATAATATTGAGGAGAGAGAAAGAGAAAAACAAATATTTCGTGGTAACACCCCGTGAGTAAACTTCCACGGCGGTGGGGTATATATATATATATATATATTAATAAATTAGAGTATTTTTGGTTAAACCGCGTAAACAATTAATATATGATAGTACATCAAATATTAATCAGACTCCACAACCTAACACACCTCTCTTTCTTGAGCAAGCCGAAAACACATGTGTGAACTAGTATTTGCAACTTCAAATCCATTACACTTTGTTTTGATCATTGTTACCCATTGTTTCGTAATTTATTGTCTTGTATTGTACTCGATCTATTGTACTGTATTGTATGGTAGATACAATGTTTGGTTAGACTATATTGCTTGTTGTTGTTTAATAACATTTTAATTATTTGATTTGATTGTATCGTACTGTATTGCAATTTATAATTTTACTAAAATATCCTTAATTATTTTCAGGTATGAGCTTTGGCTAGATTTAAATAATTAAGATAAAGAGAAAAAAAGTATTTTGAAATATTATGTAAATATATAATTGGAAAAAGAAATTAAGTAACAATAGGAACACACCAAATCGTTTGTTCCATAAAATAGGGGTTTTCGTTGTTACGTAACAATGAAATTTAACAATATAATACAACATATTTTAAGTACCAATCAAAATAAACATTGTAGGTATCGTAACGATACAATAAAATATAATGGATAAAATTGATACAAACATAGTGTTAGATTAAACCACAACCACTTGACGGAATCACCGTTAAACTACATCTAAACTATCAACAAAGAAGACCCAACAATAATATCAACTCATATTTGCTAAATCACACCCCAAGAATGGAGTTTTTAGCCACACATCAAGAAATAAGAAATTATAGCTTCATTGATGTTGAAATCAAATGGTATAGGAAAAAAAGTCTTGATTTAAGCAAAGAAAGAAGAATCAAAGAGACCCACTTCAAAATCGAAGGAGAAGAGACCCTTTCTTCTTCAAGTCTTCTAAAAACCTTCTTCAATCTTGAGAGAAAAATGAAAAACTAAAGTTAAAGTCTAAAAACTTGAATAATGTTCATACTCTCTATTTAATAACTAAAACTAGTATTTATAGTTTTCAAATTTTGTTCTGCGATGGATCATTCGGCGAGGTTAGTCGAGGTTGCTGAATGACTCGGCAACCTGCCTATCTTCTAGTTCATCGCCTTTTTGTGCTTGCTCACAACATCTTCAAGTCTGTACCATTTGGCAGTATAGTACTGCTTCACAGAACTATTCGGTGGAGCAGCGAGTGCTCCTTTATCCACCGATTTGATTCTCTTCCTTCAAGGCTCAGCGCGCTGAACAAATGGCGAAATATTTACCTTTGGCGATGCGCCAAGTTTACTTGGCTATGCTTAGACTTTAGTTTCCTTGTTCTTTTTAGATTTTTTGTTCCTTTTCACACCATAGTGTCCATGCTTTCCTTGAAACTTTAAATACTTGAAACTTGATAGTTTTTATTAGATATTGAGATAAAACAAGCATTAGAGAACACTATTTCTATTAAAATATAGCCCTAAATGAGTCCAATTTGTTGACTCATCAGGTACTAATGTTGTTTTAGCCTTTATAGCATGAGTTAGTCTCTTGTGTTTTTCACATAAGGAGGCCTGGTATTCGTATTTTGACGATTCCATTGAGTCTAGAACCTTGAGTAATTTAGTTACATAATGTGTATGGGGGTTATGAATGAATCCCTAAGTCATTTTGATGTTTACGAGTTGCCTGAGTTTTGTAACCTTTGCTTTTGCAATAGGCCTTCCACTTAAGAGAACTTCTCTTAAGAGAAGGTTGATCACTTAAGTGAGTGTTGTAATTTTCGAAGGGTTCGCTTTAGCGAAGCCAGGTTCCTCAAAGCAAGACCCCCTGTTTTTGTGGGGTTCGCTTAAGTAAGCCTATGATTACTTATGCAACATCAGAGAGGGTTTTGACCTTCAAGTTTTGGGGTTTAAGTCCCATTCACCTTTTTGAGTTTTGGGAGCTTTGGGGTGGCGATTTGGATCATATTTTAATGGGAAATTGCTTGGGTCACGATTTTTAATTCTAAATATTAAATTAAGCATTATTATTTATGTATTTAGTGTTTAAATCAAGATTCCAGAATAAGAAATTTGGGGTTGCCTTCAATAACCCAAGAACATAGAAAAATGGTGATTTTGAAATAGTTTTGATCCCCTTTTCGAAATGATTTTCACTATTAAGTTTTTGAAGACTTAAAGGTCATTTTAAGTAATTTTTCTCGGATTCAAACCTCCATTTTGAATTTGTTTTTAGAGTTGATTGAATCAATTCTATATATACTTGATGTGGGAATTGTTGTTTCAAATTAGTTATTGTGAATACTTAATTACTGTAGATTGTGTGTCTTTGTAAGTGATTTTAAAGGGGAAGAGTCAACTCTTGGAGATATTGTTGATTGATTTAAGTCAAGTGACTTTCTAAACCATATTTTCTAGTAGAATTCATGTACTTCTTTCGTTATTTGTGTGTTGGGAGTAACATAGATAAGACGAAGGGTTTAAATTTTCAAATTGTTAGATCTAAATGAATAAAAAAGGTTGAAATAAAATGTCTATGTGTTGAACATGATGATAGGAATTGCCTTATTGTGACCCTTGTTGATTGATTGATGAATGCTTTAAAGCATGAATGTTGACTTGAGTTGTATGAATTGTTATCTCTTTTGTGTGGTCTGATATTCATTTGGTGCATTGATTTTGAACACTGTGATCAGAAATGTGATGATTAATAATGTCAAGGTCTTTTTCAGTGATTGTTATGTTGCCGAGGTCTTTGCGGTGTGTGATATAATGTTGAGGTGTTTGCCAGCGAGTGTTGTGATACTGAGGTCATCAGGCTAGTCATTCGATGTAAAGCTTATGGAAAATGATTCTGAATAGTGATTTGATGTAAATTCGATGAGAAATGGTTCCAGATATTGATTTGCTATAAAGTCGATGGGAAATGGTTCTGCCTTGTGATATTGTACCGATAGGAAATGGTCCCGACTTGTAATATTGTAACCATGGGAAATGGTTTCAAAAAGTGATTGATCATTATATCTTAGTGTTTGTTTACTTATTAATTGTGATTGATTGACTTGTGCATGTAACTAAACTACTTGATTACGAGATTTACTTAGTTGATAAATCTGCTTGTTGAATTGTAAAGGTTGAATTATGAATATTGGGCCTTGTGAGCCATATATTGTAGAATTTCTAGGTTGGACTGATTTCAGTGCGGGTTGTAGTTGGAGTAGGTTTCTTGCTGGTATCGTATTGTTGTTACTCACCCCTTACTTCTACACATGTGTAGGTTCTGAGCCCGGACCTGTGTGAATTTCTTCTTCTTCTCTTTACAATCGAGGCTCGTTGAATGATTTGAGAGGTAGCTTCTTGGCATTCCGTCAGACTCTTTTCCTTTTCTTAAAGCTTTGTTATAATTGAGAATCCAAGATTGTGACTTGTATTTATCTTTTAAAATTTTGTATTTTTATTAATTGCTTTTACACGTGACAACCAGATTTTGAGTTATTGTTTAGAATGAATAAATTTTCCGCCTTTGTCTTGCTCTTGTTTTATATTTTTGGATTTCATTAATTTTCTTTGGGTTGAAGCTGACTTGTCTTGATCGAAAAAGAAAAGTGTCATTAGATCCATTTTTGGGACTTAACAATAACACTTGTTTATAAGTGAAATGAAAATTGTATAATCATAAACTTGGGCCCAATTTACTTTTTGCACTTCCTTATATAATTGGACTAAAAGCAATATAAAATGTATGACAACTATGCCTCCTCAATAATTTACTGATACATACACGTGTTCATTACATGTAAATCTAACTCTCCTATAAGTACAATATATTAGTTTTTCCACTTTGTTTTGGTTTTTCTTCTTTCTTCACTCCTCTGATTGTTTTCTTCTTACAATGTTTGTTTCTTATTGTTGCTATATTTGTACATTACGTGTTGAACGAGGCATGTTTTTTCATGTTACATTTCCCATTTTTGAAATTGGAGTTTGAAATATTTCTAATAGTGAAAGTTTTGATACTCGTAAATGAATAATGACACCTAAGACAAAAACCTACATATTGCTTCCTCTTTGACCTATCTTTGTTTCTCTGTTTGATTCAATGACACACTCAATTACCTCTTCATGAGCATTTGGCTCTTTTGGTAACTGAATTTTAAAATTCATGTATTTTATGGACTGATATTTTTGTAAATTTTATAACAACTAATGACATTGAGAACAACTTGATGGTTGTGTGAACGAAATTTTCAATGTCAATAATGCACTTATATTGTCGTTATTTTGATTACCTTTAATATTAGTTACGCTCTATAGTGGAGTTGAAAAAAGTAGTAATATTAATTTACTTTATCTAATACTAACAAAAGCAAACAATATATTCTAATTAATGATTTAACAAATAAGAAATAGTCGGGTTTGAATTAGAGGCGATGAGATTTATGAAAATCAAGATGTGGAAGATGAAGAGTAGTCTTGAGAATATCATCAACTTATTTAAGTTTGATCTCTTTAAGGCTTTTAGATGATATGTTCACATAATTGGTAACATCCCACCTTAGAAAGAGCTAAATTGGAAATAGCCAAATCTGAAATTTTGCAAATTTTGCTTAAGTTATGAGTTTTCGGTCAAGTTCAAACGACAATAACTTTAAATATAGGATAAATTTTGTGGCCCAGAAGATATCAAATGTAAGTTCATAGAATCTTATTTCCAATGCCACCGAGTCTTATATGTTTCGAGCTCGTATGAGGGAGATATGTGATATGCTCAAACTTACTTCTCAAATAAGAAGTAAAGCGGTCGTGTCAAGTAAATAACCCAACTAGTGAGGTTGGGATCGCTCCCACGAGGAAAATAGTTTAGACTTAACTTCAATCTATTATTACTATTGTTCGGTCAATTACTTCCTTTGAAAGCAAAAACAATAAAAGGGGGTTTTCTATTTCTAAAAATGAATCTAACTAGCGAAATTGAAAGAGACACTTAACAACTTCAAATGTTGGAGTTTAATCAATTAATCAAAGTAACTAGGGTTTACGTGTTCCCCACAGGTTCATAACTTGATAATTCTAACTATAACAATTCTTTCCTAGTATCTTGCATGCAAAGTGATAAGTTATGTATTTCTAAATCCTTGGTCCGACATCTAGAAAATTTCACTCCGCACCTTGGTCCGGCTACGTGTGTTGCTATCCTAACCCTTATCTTTACCTCATATTCTGCATCGTATTCGATATTTGACTAAGTTATTACCTCGTACCAATCAATACTAGCCTATTAGATAGTGTACACTAAATCTATGTTGATAATTCTTTTCCTATTATCTACCTCCTTGGTCCGGCAAGTAGCATTAAGGCGAGATCTAACATTGGCCATCCGTTAAAAAAACTTCTAAGTGAAAGAATTAATAATACATGCAATACACTATTCTAGAATTGTTATTTTAGTTAGGTTTTACCTCATTATTTGCCTATGGATCCCACAACCCTAGTTATGGAGTTTAGTTACCCATAGTCATAATCACAATATTCAAATATATGATATAAGAATTTATGTACTTACTTCAATGAGAAAGAGTAAAATCTGAAAGTTCGCTTGATTAATCAACAAAAATCACCAACAATCACTTAGAAGAATCTTAAAGTAATCAAGAATCTCACAAAAAGTCTAATGATAATCAAAGGCCTAACCAAATAATCCAGAGTCTAACCTAATAATACAGAGTCTAACCTAATAATACAGAGTCTAACCCCAAAAACGAGATTTTTTGAACTATTTATAGAAAATAAAAACCTAAGTAAACAAGGATTCTATTTTATGGAAATCTGTCAAAACGCGGCTGGGTCGACAGACCTCGTGACGGATCGTCATGGTCACGACGGACCGTCACGGACTCCGTCGTCCCATAGTTGTGCAATTTCTTCTGTTGCTCTCTTCATTACCCTTGACGGCAAGTAGGACGGATCTTCACAGGCACAACGGTCCGTCGAGGGTCTTCGTTCCAAACACTTAAACTCTTGGAATATGGGTACTAGGACTACTTCTCTGAAATTCATGATGAACCTGCCAGGACGGACCGTCACAGACATGACGGACCGTCATGGACTCCGTAACACCACACTTGTTCAGACTTCCCGATCTTCCTTTAGAAGCTGCACTACGCTGCCACCTACGGACCGTCACAAGCATGGAAGACCGTTACAAGCTCTGGAGGTGGTCTCTTCTACATTTCTTCGCTCAAAAACCTCCACATCCATCTATGGACAGATTTCCTGCAAATAAGGAGAAACTTATATAAAAATTAGCACAAAAAGGCTTGCAAATAAGGATAAACTTGTATAAAAATTAGAACAAAAAGGCTTATGGACACACTAAACTTAAGAAAAAAGTATTAATAATACCGTGAAACCACGGTATATCAACATGCATGTATGAAGTCAGCATGTTGAGTTTAGGAAAGTTACCCATATTAGTGAGAGGTATTTTGGTCTTTTTCTTACCCCATTAGATTAATACAAATTTAGTAAATATTTTGGTTCAAATCTGACTTGGATCAGTTTTACAAATACTAATTTACGTTTAGGGTTTTGAGAGGAGTTCAAGAAGAGGAAAATTGGACAAAAGGAAGAAAGAACGAAATCTCTTGCAAATCGATGTATTTTTTTGTTAAATCGAGGTATGTGAGTTTTCATAATGTTAGGTTTGTTCACCCACATGTCAATCATGTTATTTTAATGAAATTTTGTTCTTAAGATGAAGGATTTGGTGTTTTTGAGAAGTTCTTGAGTTTTAGCCATTATTGAAAGTCTTTGAGTTCTTGAGGTATGAGTTTTGCGAATGAGTTGAGTTCCTTGATAGATTTTTATATTGGTTCATTGAGATTATTCTGGGTTTATGAATTTTCGTGAATTTGGTCGATAGAAACTGCATTGGGTATGAGTTGAGTTGTGTTTAGGAGAGGAAGAAAACATCGGGCAAATAATTGCACCCAGGTCTTTGATGCATAGACACTTAAGTTTTCAGTCTTTAAATAGACGCAGAGAAAATAAAGAGTCCTATGTCTCAATAATATTTATGTGACCAAAAATGAAATTGTATATCCGTATCGGTCCAGTGTTATTTAACTTGGGTCTGCTCTCGTTTTTTTGTACAACTATCTTAACCTTCCTAAATCATTCAGAGGTCTAACATTTCAAAGCATAACCCTCGAATTCCTAATTCCACTTCAAGGTAGAGTTAAGAGTAAAGTCTTGAGAGTATTTTGAGAACTCTTTTGCAAATCCTCTTTAAAGAACTCTTTTTACGACTTGATCATTTGAGTTGAGGAAGAGTAAAGTTGAAATTCATTTTCTTTAAAATGATATATGGTAAATAAGTAGTCCAAGAGAAATGTTTTTATATTTAAGCAAAGTGGAAACACCGATTTCTAAATGAGTTGATGAGCAATTTTGAGTACTATATCTTTTAAGAGGAACCTTTTGAGTAATAATCTCAAAAGTTTAGGAAGAGTAAATGTTTTCTTTAAAACATAATGAGCTAAGTTATATTTTGGGAGTATTATTGACAAACCGATATGGGGGAGAATTCTAACAACTCACAACCTCCATAAACCATGTAGTCTAACTGAGTAGAAGGGTCATACTTTAAATGATTCTTTATTATTTTTAAGAATGCACTAGTGGATCCACTAAACTGAGGAGCTCTATACCCCTTAAGGTATACAACAGTTTTGGCAGCGTGGACGAGATGTTGTATCATCACATAGCTCACAGTGATGGTTGTCGATCAGAGATTCTCCCAAACAGAGTTTATTTGTATTTTTGCATACAAACTGAGATACATTGTATTTTTCAATACATTGAGTTGTTATCTTCTGTTCTAAAAGATTTTCTTTATATCACAATATTGTTTTTGTTTTTATATTAAAAAGAGTTGAGTTGAGATAAAGTAAGTATTTTCTTCAGTTAAAAATTAAGCTTATGTCATGTTTAGATTTTCCCCCACATGCTCGTACATTCTATGTTCTGAAGTCATTTGGCATGCATCTTTTAATATGCAGATACAGGTAACCAGGATCAACATCGAACACTTGGGTAAGTCTTCTTCTAAGAGTTAAAAAAGACTAAGGGTTTTCTTGGGGCCATCAATGGTTCTCGAGTGCCTGTCACGCCCAAAGTGTAGGCTCGGGGCAGGACATACTTCAACAAGTAAATCATTAAGCGTCATCTTCGAATTTCTAAAACTCTTTTCCCTGCTAAGAAAAAATGTGTAAGGGATTTGTTATATTAAATAAATTCTCCTTTATAGTACTTTGTTTATGTGTTTTATTAGTGTCACGATCCAAAAAAGAATGTGATGGCATTCTTCTCTTTCTAGCAAGTCAAGTCAGCCTCAACCTAATGAAACAAAATAAATGTGGAAAGATAAGACAAAAACAATAGAAGAGCGGAAAACTTACTAAAACCAATATTAAATGTTCAAACCACAAATACATAAGTGTGGCATTAAGAAATAAGCACGTCTCAAGTCTTTTTTTCTCAAAATGAACAAAACATAAATAAAAGAACGAGAGATGACAAGTAGTTACTGCTCAAAAGTTCTTTGACAAGCCTCAGAGATGGGAGAAAAAGAGAAATCACAAGGTACCGCACTCGAAACCTACAAAAGTGCAGAAGAAAGGAGTGAGTACCAATCAACACGGTACCCAATAAGCAACCTAATAAAAATCCAACTACCTAAAACATTTAATACTTTTTTCATCCCAACTGAACCTCCTTAAACTACAACCTGAACAAAATTTAGCCTAACCTAACGATTTTACGATACACAACTCATAAGGCTGACTAATAATAGTTCAATAGTCAACAATCCAATAATCAACAACCAACATGTATCAAGTAACCCAATCTCAATGTCAAGTGGATCAATCACAAGTAACAAATACATCAATCTCAGATAACAAGTAGGTCAAACATAAGTATCAAAATGCATCAAATCACAATAATCATACTCTTGCTAGAATCATTTTCATTCTGCACAATATCACTAGCCAAAATATTTTTCATCGACTTTATATCATTTCACTAGACAGAAGCATTTTTCATCGGCTTTATATCATATCACTAGATGACCGTTTCCCAACCAATTTATATCACTAACTGAAATCATTTTATTTGGTACACCTTTCGGCTTACATGGCACACCCCGTGCCTCCAGTAATTGAGGCATGTGGGAGATATTTTAATGTCACACAAGCCAAAAAGGTGTACAAAATTATATATATAAAAAATCAGGGGCAGGGGGGCTAATAGGACCTTAATTTAGTTAAGGTGTGTCTCTAAGATTTTGTCATAGTATAGGGGATAGCTGTACCTCATCCCCCCTATATATATATATATATCACACACACACACACACAGAGAGAGAGAGAGAGAGAGAGAGAGAAAGAGAGAGAGAGAGAAAGAGAGAGACTTACACACACGCACGCACGCACGCATGCATGCACGCACGCGCACACACACACACATACACACACGCACACACGCACACATACATACATGCATACATACACCCACACAAAGAATAAAGTAGATCCAAGATTTTTTTTAAATTCTTTTTTTTTCTATAATCCCCCACCCCAAACCGCCACCCCGATAATCTATTTTTTTAATATAATTTTGATTCTAATTTTGTGTTCACTCGATTTTATATATGTGTAACTGCATACATTATCCGACTCAGCAAAATTAATGAAACATAAATTTAGTCAAATTAGGATAAGAAGAAGGGTCTTCTGACACATCCCTTCTTCTACAAATAGTAAATAAGTATTGACCAAATATCCAAATATCGTGATTCTTTTTCTAAAAGACTAAATAGAGACCTTCTAAAAATGAAAAATTAGTATTAACCAAATATCGTAAAAAAAATTTCCAAAAGAGCCACCTTCTACAAATAATAAATAAGTATTAACCAAATATCCAAATATTTTGGTTTATTTTTCTAAAAGAGCTAAAGCTATATTTCAATCTTATCTTATTAATTTCATCTTTATCTATCTTAAAAACTACTTTTATTTTCTCAATTTAATTATCTATAAATAGTCGTTGATATTTCAATCCTCAAACTACATTACTTCTCAACTATTGTTGTTTTAGTTTTCTTTATTTTTTGTCCTACAAAGATTTTCTAATATCCATTTTCATATAAACATGACTTTTTCACATGATATGAAAAGTTGTCGAGATATAAATCCTCTGGCACCATTTTCGACAATCAATAGTGCTCAAATGGCGGTATGCTGTCTTCTAATTATTATTTTTCTCTTCTAATTGAGATTACTCTTTCAGTAATTTGTTTTTTACTTAAGTTGTTTGGGATTTTTTCAAAAAAAGCTTTATGAGATCATTATTTTTTTAATGTGGGAAATAAGAGATAGCTCCTAATATAGATTCAAAACTTTAACATGTTTTCTCAATTGCAGAATGACGTTGACGCTTTAAAAGTAGCGGAAAAATTGACCGATGAGAAGAAGAAAAGATCAATCTTTCGTAATGTTAGCTTTTGAATTGAACCTTCTAAAGGTGAAGCTAACTATTGCACAATTTATAAACCACAAAAGGTTAGTTCAGATCCCGCAGAAGAACGAATTAGTGATCCTTACTGGCTTAATCATAAATACAAGGAGATGCTACATGAATGGGTAGCTGAAAGGAGACAACGTGAAAGTGGAGCATTTGACATGGTAAATATAATTTTTGTGTGATATAATTTTTTATATGAATGTTGAAAATTTCTAGTTTCCTCAAGTATGTACACAAATGCATTATGTTTTGTAAAATTACCTAAATACACATCTTATTTTACCACAGTCTTTAAAATTTCTTAGCATTTGATTTTTCTTTTCAAAAGTCTCCTCTTGGATACATCACTCTCCTACGTATTTGAATGTCTAGCTGATGTATTCAAAAGTCTAGTGATGGATTCGGACGTCCTATCCCCTCTGCCTCTTTGATACATCCCTCCCCTCTTGGATACATCTCTCACCTATGTATGCAAATGTCTAGTGATATATTCGGAAGTCGAGTGATGTATCCGAAAGTCTAGTAATGTATCTGAGATCCATAAATTTTAAGGAACTTTTGTAATTTGAAAAAGAGTGGGGAAATAATGTAATTAACTCTTCACACTATGTGACTTAAGTAAATTATACTTTATACATATCTCTCTCTATTTAACTCTCTATGTTTGGTGTTCAAAAGGAAGGTCTAAAATTTACCCCAACCTACATTATATTATCGCTCATTTTCTCAACTTCTCAAATTTATTTTGTGTGTGTTAGGCGATAATCAATTTTTTTCCTTTGTTTCATATTATTATCAAGACTTATGTAGTGTTCTATATTGTATGATTTTCTTTAATTATTAAAAAATTATCCAGCTTGATCTTATCCTAAGGACCAATAAATATCTAACCAAATGATAAATCAAGAAAATGAGAGCATGTGAATATCATCACTTTCTAATGTATTAATAATTACTATAAATAAGCTCAACAATTATCTTATTGGATTGCAGTATTACACTCACAAGGACAAAGGTTGCAAGTATCAATCAATTGTGCAGGTAAGAAATTATATATTCGAAGGTTTTGATAAGCTGAAGATGGAAGTGGATCAAGAAACTAATGAAGTAAGAGAGGTAAGCTCTTACATTATATCCCTTCTTGTTGAATAATAACTATTTATTTGGCCAAGTTTTAGAAAAGATAAAAGATCTAATACATATAGACACACACACACACTAAATTGTCCTTATAAACCAAAGGTTGGAGTTGTTAAGAAATGCTCCAAGAAAAGAAAAGGAGAATGTTCCATCTTGAAGAGGGAGACTGCAACAAAGAAACAGAAAATCAACAACTATGATACGAGGGAGGTAAAAAAGTTTCTTGGTGAAGCAAGGAACAACCTTTTGAATAGGTATTTCAAATACAAAAACAAGGTAAGTTTATGTTACGATAGCTTTTAGGCAACTTTATTTTTATATTTTTGTACTTTAACAATTCTACTTTTTAAATGAAAGGATATTGGAATGTCAAAAGAAGAATCCTCCAAAAAATCAAAAATAGAATCGTCAATCTTGGGAGGAAAGACTGAAACAAAGGACCAAATAAGAAAATTCATAGCAAAGGAAAATTACAAGAAGGAATATTTCCCGAACAATCTAAATTGGTGTTGGGATCACAACGTTCAAAACGATGACTGCAACGAAGGATGGAGAGATATTGGAGACTATAATTTAGTTTTGTTAGTTGAAACTATTTGTTCCCAAAGTGCTTGATGAATTTCTTGAAAGAAATCACTTTAAGTTTGTTCTATCCATGGGTTTTTGAAAACAAGATCTTAGTTGATATATTTTGCTATATTATAGTAATTATGTTTGTTCGGATGACTATAACAGTTGTTTCAACAACTTCAGTGGTGAATCCTCATATTCGGAGGACAACAGACATGAGCTTGTCCGAACAACTCAACTCAGTTAGAGCTTTTTAAATATAGTAGTAGAATCAATTTTTTTTGGATTATTGAGTTTATCTCTGAGTTATCACTAAACTCTTAGTATATTTTATATATTCATATTAATTGGGTTTCTCCCCACTCCAGATAGCCACTGTTTTAGCTTCTTCATAGTTCATTTATATTTAATTATTTTTTGGTATGCTTATGATATGTTGGGTACATGGTTAGGTTGGGTCACTCGTGATCCTTGGTCCCGTATTATGTCAAGAGGTAGTTTCCTGTATATATTCATCTATCTAGCTACATATGTTTATTGTTAGATGGAAGGTCTCAAAATTACCTCCAACATGTATGAATCTATGTAATGCGCCGAATTGGGATTTACTAACTACTAATATCGTGAATCCTCCATTTTAATATATTATCACTTGTTTTATCTTTTCTTTTTACTAAAAAAAAGAATCACAACATTTGTATTGTGTGTGCAAGGTGATAACTAAACCTATTTTCTTATTACAAATTGGAATGAGATGAAGTCGTAACTACTAAACTAAAAGAATATTAACATAGTCAAAACATATTTTGGATTTTATATATTGTATATTTTTCTTAGTTATTTAAAATTATATATAGCTACAATTTATCCTAACGACCAACGGATCTCTAACCAATGATATATACAGAAAATGAGAGCTAGTAATATTATTACTTTGTAATGTGTGCAGTTTGAACTTTGTAAAATCATATATGTAGATGGTTCTTAACAAAAATATTTATTGGATTGCGGTATTACTATTATAAGAGTAAACAATGTTCTACTGTGAAGGTAATAAAATATGTATTCAGGGGTTTATCAAAGCTTGAAGTTGATCAAGAAATCGTTGAAGTAAAAGAGGTAAGCCTTTACATTATTTGAATTTTGTTGGACTACTATAGCTTGTTTGACCAAGTTTATTTTAAAGAAATGATTACCTAGACTTTCCTTGCATATATGAAAAAAGTGATTTTCAAAATCACCTCCTAAAGTATACAACACTAACTTTTATTATCACGTTAATTAGGCGCCAAGAAACATATAACTAAATTGTTGTTATTAATCCATATCTTGGAGTTTTTGAAACATGCTCCATGGAAAGGAAAGGGTAATATTCTATCTTGAGGAGGAAGTCTACAACAAAGAAACACAAAAGGAACAACTTTTACAAGAGCAAGGTGAAATTTTTTCTTGCAGATGCAAGGATTAACATGAATTGGGGTTGGCAAAGTTCATCACGAGGTTCATGGATTCGAAAACAAATTGTGGGGCCTTGTTGGCGATGACGGTGATGGATTTAGTGAAGGTGGATTTTGTGCAAATAGTGGTGGCAACGAAGGAGGGAGAGGCTTGGTAGAATTTTAATATCTTAACATTTGTTTTTCATATTATATTAGATTTTTAAGTAAAAGTACTTGATGAATTTATTGAAAGATACTTTGTGTTTTGTACTATCAATAAGATTGTTTTTTTTGGATACGTGATCTTAACTTTCTGTATTTTCTAGGTTACAATATGTAAGATTCAGCAAAACTTTGTTTCTTTTAATTGTGTATGTCAAATCTAAATCTCAACAATTTGAAAAGGAGTGAGGAAAAATACATGAATTTACTCTATCAAATTGAAAGAAAGCAAACCTCAAATGACAAATACTTTTATTCAGCAGTCAAATTCCTTCCAGTCGCACAATTAATACATGATAAATGGATTGAGGCAAATATGTTGCTAACTTTTACGAACAATCATTTTCTCAAGGATATAACATAGTGGACAATGTTTTATTGGTAAGTAAATAGGGTTATTATTAATTTTTTAGTTTGTGATAAGTAAAAAAGATATTATCCTCAAAATTTATAACTCAATTTATAGGGTTCATACATAAATGAACAAGAATGATTCAACTCAAGAATTAGGAACTCGATAACTCAAAATGAACTCATCTCAAGACTACCTAAATCTAGGGGTAGAATTCTGTTAGGTAGTTGAGCCTGATTAATTTTAGGCTTTCCTATTTATTCTCTATTTTAGGCTTTCCTATTTATTCTCTATTTATTCTCTGTAACCAAAAATACTCTAATTTATTAATATAAATATACCTCACCGCCGTGGAAGTTTACTCACGGGGTGTTACCATGAAATATTGGGTTTTCTCTTTCTCTCTCCAGATCTCTCATCTCTTTCTCTTGAAAGTTCTTGTGTTCTTCATTCATCTAGTGTGTGTGCGTGAATTCGATCCTAACAACTGGTATCAGAAGTAAGGAGATTCAACACGATCACTGAAGATGGATAATTCGAAGTTTGGAATCGAGAAGTTTGATGGATCCAATTTCAGTTTCTAGAAGATGCAGATTGAAGATTATCTGTACCAGAAATATCTTCACGAACTGTTGACCGGGGTGAAGCCGGAATCCATGACAGAGGAGAGGTGGAAACTCAAGGATTTCCAGACTCTAGGGTTGATTCGGTTGACTTTGTCAAGAAACATGGCGTTGAACATCGTGAAGGAGAAGACTACGTCCGGTCTGTTGAAGGCACTGTCAAACATGTATGAAAAACCATCGGCTATGAACAAGGTATATTTGATGCGTAGATTGTTCAATTTACAGATGTCTGAGAATGGATCCATTTCTGATCATATAAACGACTTCAATATGATTGTGAGTCAACTCAATTATGTGGATATTAATTTCGAAGATGAAATTAAGGCGTTGATTTTGATGTCATCTCTGCCCGAGTCTTAGGATACTGTTATTTCTACGATTAGCAGTTCCCTTGGATCTGAGAAACTGAAGTTTGATGAAATCCGTGATGTTATTCTTAGCAAAATTATTCGCAAATGAGAAGTGGAAGATTCATCGGGCAGTGCTCTCAGCGTTGATCGAAGGGGGAGAAATAAGACGAAAGTCCAAAATCAACATGGTCGATCAAAATCAAAGAATCAAGGAAAATCCCTGAACAGATCAAACGTGACCTGTTGGAACTGTGGAGAAAAAGGGCACTTTCGGACGAACTGTACAATGCCAAAGAAGAAACAAAAATCAGAAATTTGGAGATGACAATGATTCTGTAAATTCAGTAGAGGACATTGGGGATGCTCTAATCCTTAGTGTGAACAGCCCGGTTGAATCATGGATTTTGGATTCTGGTGCATCTTTTCATTCTTCTCCAAGCAAGGAGTTGTTTCAAAATTTCAAATCTGGAAATTTTGGAAATGTATATCTTGCTGACAATAAAGTCTTAGAGATTGAAATAAGGAAGGATGTTTGCATAAAGACCACCGCGGGAAACCAGTTGACATTGTAGGATGTCAGATATATTCCTGGGATCAAGAAATATCTGATCTCTGTTGGTCAGTTGGATAGCACGGGATATGCAGCAGAGTTTGGGAAAGGTTCGTGGAAGATCATGAAAGGTGCTATGGTAGTAGCTCATGGGACCAAATCTGGAACCTTGTACACCACTGCAGGGTGTATAAACATGGCGGCTGTTGCTGAAGGTGCTTTCGGTTCATGTCTGTGGCACAACAGACTTGGACACATGAGTGCTAAAGGAATGAAGATACTGGTTGCAAAAGAAGCATTAGAGTGTTTGAAGTCTGTTGATATGGGTCTTTGCGAGAGCTGTGTTATGGGCAAACAGAAAAGAGTAAGCTTCACAAAGATTCCTACAGAGCCAAAGAAAGTGCAGTTGGAAATGGTCCATACAGATGTTTGGGGACCATCTCAAGTATCATCACTTGGAGGATCCAGATTCTATGTTACCTTCATTGATGATTTCAGCAAGAAGGTATGGGTTTACTTCTTGAAGCATAAGTCAGATGCGTTTGCAACTTTCAAGAAGTGGAAAGCTGAAGTATAGAATCAGACCGGTTTGAAATTCAAATGCCTAAGGTCTGACAATGGAGGAGAGTATGACAAATTAGAGTTCAAGGCATTCTGTGTGGCTGAGGGAATAAGATTGATGAGAACAGTTCCTGGTAAGGCAAGGCAGAATGGAGTTGCTGAGAGGATGAACAGAATATTGAATGAGAGTTCAAGGAGTATGAGGATACACTGTGGGTTGCCCGAAACACTTTGGGCGGATGCTGTGAGACCAACTGCATACTTGATCAACAGGGGACCATCAATTCCTTTAGGGTTCAAGATTCCAGAGGAGGTGTGGATAGAAAAAGAACTCAAGTACTCACACTTGAGGACTTTTGGTTGCACTACTTATGTATATGTTGATCCAGAAAAGAGAGACAAGCTTGATGCCAAGGCTGTGAAATGTTACTTCACTGCCTATGGTTCTGATTTGTTTGGTTACAGGTTTTGGGATGACAAAAACAGAAAGATCCTGAGACATTGTGACGTGACATTTGATGAGTCTGTCTTGTAGAAGGACAAAGAGAAGAAGGTTCTAGAGATTACAAAGCAAGTGGGAGTTGAGGTTGAGTTGGAGAAGAGTAACCCAGAGATGTCGAAGAAGATACTCAACCAACTCTTACTGAAGAATCTGAAGTGGATCAAGTTACACCTGAGCAGGTTTTAAGGAGATCATCCAGATCCATCAGGGCACCAGATAGGTATTCACCTTCATTACACTATCTATTGCTGACTTATGAGGGGGAACCAGAGTCTTTTGATGAGGCCCTACAGGTGGATGATTCGATCAAGTGGGAGCAAGCCATGGATGATGAGATGAGGTCACATGATAAGAACAAAACATGGGTGTTGACTGAGCTACCAGCACGGAAGAGAGCTTTGCTGAACAAGTGGGCGTTCTGAATCAAGACTGAACCAGATGGCAAAAGAAGGTTCAAGGATCATTTAGTGGTTAAAGGATATTCACAAAGGAAAGGTATTGATTATGCTGAAATATTCTCTCCTGTTGTGAAGTTAACCTCTATTCGAATTCTGTTGAGTGTTGTTGCATTGGAGAATTTGCATCTAGAGCAAATGGATGTAAAAACAACGTTTTTACATGGAGATCTTGACAAAAAGATCTATATGCAACAACCGGAAGGATTTGTTGTTCCAGGCAAGGAATACATGGTGTGCAAGCTCACCAGGAGCTTGTATGGACTAAAGCAAGCACCAAGGCAGTGGTACAAGAAGTTTGACTCCTTCATGACCAAGAGTGGATTCTGCAAAGCTAAAAAAGATACTTGTTGTTTCAAGAAATACACTGGTTCATATGTCTTTCTACTCTTGTATGTGGATGATATGTTGATTACAGGATCTAGTATGAGGGAGATTAACAATCTGAAGACAAGGTTGTCTGCAATATTTGAGATGAAAGATTTGGGTCCAGCAAAACAGATTTTGGGGATGAAGATTTCTCGAGATAGATCTGCTGGCACTTTAAATCTATCTCAGGAGTTTTACATTGAGAAGGTGCTGATCAGATTCAGGGTTAATGATGCTAAACCCAGGACTACCCCATTGGAAAATCTTTTACATTGTCAAAGGAGCAGTCACCCAAGACTACCGAGGAGCGTGATCACATGGCACTTGTTCCATATGCTTTTGCAGTTGGTAGTTTGATGTATGCTATGGTCTGCACTAAACCTGATATAGCACATGCAGTGGGAGTTGTTAGCAGGTACATGGCGAACCCTGAGAAAGAGCATTGGGAAGCTGTGAAGTGGCTTCTGAGATATCTGAGAGGTACATCCAGTACTTCACTTTGTTTTGGAAAAGGCAAGGTGACTCTACAGGGTTTGCTGGATGCTGATCTTGGTGGGGATGTTGACTCAATCAAGAGTACATCCGGGTACATTTACACCATAGGTGGAACAACAGTGAGTTGGATATCCAGGCTTCAGAAGCGTGTTTCTCTTTCATTTACTGAAGCTGAGTATGTGGCAATAGTTGATGCTGGGAAAGAGATGATATGACTGGAAGATTATCTTGAGGAATTGGGCAAGAAGCAGAGCGAGAAGATTCTTTACTCAGATAGCCAGAGTGCCATACAGTTGGTGAAAAATCCAGTCTATCATTCAAAGACAAAGCAAATCATAAGGCGATACCATTTCACTCGCAGGGCAGTGGAGGATGGTGATATGTGCTTGGAGAATATAGAGGGTGCAAAGAACCCGGCAGACATGTTGACGAAATGTGTTGATGTTGGGAAACTGAGGTTATGTAAAACCTCGGTTGGTCTTCTGTAGTTGTTGCTATAGATGTTGCGGTGCGGTAAAGATGTTGATGATGAAGAGATTTTTTTTAGAATGTATTTTTTGGATGACTGAGTCAGTCTCCAAGTGGGAGAATTGTTAGGTAGTGGAGCCTGATTAATTTTAGGCTTTCCTATTTATTCTATATTTTAGGCTTTCCTATTTATTCTATATTTATTCTCTGTAACAAAAAATACTCTGATTTATTAATATAAATATACCTCACCGCCGTGTAAGTTTACTCACGGGGTGTTACCATGAAATATTGGGTTTTCTCTTTCTCTCTCTACATCTCTCATCTCTTTCTTTTGAAAGTTCTTGTGTTCTTCATTCATCTAGTTCTTGTGCGTGAATTCGATCCTAACAAATTCTAGATTCCTCTTTTACTAAAATTAAGGTAGATGTAAGGCGTGAGGATGAAGTAGTCCAACACTATGACAGTCTTACATACCTCAAAAAACAAGGTTCTTGAATGATTTTGAAAAGTAACTTGATTAGAAGCGCCTTGAAACCCTAGCTTGAAGGTAAACAATTAAGAAAATCTTTCTTGAGATTCTTGAATTAGTTTCCTTAAATTCTATGGCCAAGAATTACAATTTTTATCAGTGATTCATAACTGTGTGGAGAAATTTAAGTTGTAAAGAATGAATTCTTGGGGAAGGACTTACCTTGAAGAAGAATCATGAAAAAGATTAAAAGAATCTTCAATGGAGTCTTTTACTTTAATATATCCTTAGGGTTTTTCCCTAGGGTTTGAGAGATACGAGAGTGATGGATTATAAGATGAAAACCTAATTATTTTGAGCCTTTAATTAGTCAAAAAAATCGATTATGGATTTCTAGAGGTTAAAAGACGAAAGACGACCTTTTTTAAAAAATATTTTCCGGTAGGCTAATTCGTGACTACATTGTACCAAGTTACTAGACTATCATAAATTTTTACTAAAATTTTGAATTGACAAAAACCTGGTGTCTTTGGAAAGAGGATTCAAATAACTTTAATTTTATAGGTTATGAGACATGAAACTCTTTATGTTCTAAGACATATGCCCGTTTGAAGTTGACATAAGTGGAATTTTACATCAAATCTTAATTAGCAAGGAAACTTTAAACTCCTGCTTTGTGCTAGGGGATTCTAGTTACCCTAAATTCATATCAAAACCATTCCCACATTAAAAAATTTACCTTTACAAATAAGGGTAATTTATGAATCACCCAGTATGACCCTACAAGTAAGTGAAGAATAGTTCAAGTCTTAACTTAAAAAAATTGTGGGTGTTACAGAAGAACTTTACTACCAGTTATAGTGGGTACAATAAAGTTTTAGAGGAATTATTATGGTGTACATTATAAGGTGTTTCAATGTTTATTCAATAAAAGGAATCTCAATTTGAGGTAGCAACGATGATTTAAAGTTTCTCAAGAACTATAGGATGACTATCATTTATCATTTTAGCAAGACGAATGTGGTAGTAGATTTTGTATGTACAAAAGGCACTAATTATGGATAGTCTAGCTTTCTTTAAAGGTGAGAGAAAGTCTTTTGAGTATGAATGACCCTGCCTTATCCAATAACTTTATGAGACTTGATATTTTAAAACATGGTAGGGTGTTAGCTTAATGGAGATGATGTCGTCCTTATTGGAGTATCCTAGATCAACAATTTGATGATGTAAGTTTGTGTAAGAATTGAGAAAAGGTGTTACAAGGTGAATCCAAGGAGGCAATTCTCTATGGTGAGGTATGTTTGAGGATAAATTATCGAAATTATTTTCCTCGAACAGGTGCTTTGAATAGACTGATCATATTGAATTTCCACAGTTTGAGGCATTCTATTCATCCAGGGTCTGCTAAGATGTATTATGACTTTAAGTAACATAATTGGAAGTGTCCTATGAAGAGAGACATAGTATATTTTGTATCTTGGTATTAGAATTGTTAGCAAGTAAAGTATGAATACCAAAATCATATAGGAATGACTTAAATGACACTTATACTAGATTTGAAGTGGGAGCGGATTGCTATGGGTTTTGTGGTTGGATATACACGTATCTTGTGTAAGTTGATGTTATATGGTTATAGTGGATCGATTGATCAAACCTACATATTTCATATCAATTCAGAGTACTCATAGTTTTTGGAAGTTAGCGTAAATTTACATTTGTGAGATAGTTTGTTTACATAGAGTGTCCATATACATTATTTCACATCGAGACATAATTTAAATCTCGTTTTTGGTGGCCTACGCATAAGGAGTTGGAACTCAAATGGATCTTAGTACATCTTTGCATATAGAGATTGATAGTTAGTATGAACGGACCATTAAGGTCCTTTAGAATAGTAGTGAGTGTGTGTGCTCAACTTTGGTGGTTATAGGGATACATTTTGGGATTTTAGTGCAATTTCATACAAAAATTGTCATTCAAGTATCTAGTTGGCACCATTTGAGGCATCACATGGTAGTAAAATGTTTATCTCTAGCTGGTTTGTTTGATGCATTTGAGATTAGTCCGTATGGTATATATTTATTGAGGAAGTCCTTCGACGAGGTCAATTTGATTCAAGATAGGCTTCTCATGGCTCAAAGTAGATAAAAAAGTTATTCAGATCGAAAGGTTCATGATTTGAGTTCATGGTGGGGAGTGAATTTTATTAAAAGTTCCACCATTGAAGGATATGATGACATTTTGAAAGAAGGAAAAGTTGAGCCCTTGGTATATTGGTCCTTCAAGATTGTTGAGCGTATAAGTTAGGTGGCTAACGAATTGGCTTTGCCACCTGGCTTATTAGGTGTTCACCATATATTTCATATTTTGATATTGACGAAGTACCATCAAGATCTTTTTCACGTGACTCAGATGGATTTAGTGGTACTTGATCAAAATTTGATGTTTAAAGAAGAGCTAGTGACCAACTTGGATAGATAAATTAAAAAGTTGAGTTCAAAAGAAGTTGATTCAGTAATGTTTAATCGAAGGGTTAAGGAGGCTACTTGGGAGACTAAGTCGCACATGCAAATCATATATACTTGCAACTCTTTCATCTTTTGAGGATGAACTTTGTTTTATAGTGGTAGATTATGTAATGATCCATTAAATTATTTAGAGAATTAAAGTGTTTTGACTCCTATTGTAAATTTAAAATAGAAATTTTGGACGATTTATTTAAATACAATTATTTAGTCAAGCAATATTTGTTAAATAATTAATTTTAGTTGATAGTTAATAAATCTAGTCTGAAATTTATTTAATATTTTATGTCACTTGGCCCATATATAAAATGAAATTAAGTAGAGAGGAGTGGAATATTTTTGAGTCATAACTCAAAAAATAGGGCAGTTGCGCACGATCTGGAAAAAAATTCATGCCGATGTTCCTCCGGGTAAGATCATATTAAAGCTCCAATTCCTTTAGGAGATGTTTGGTTACTGGTTAGAGTTATGCAGATATTAGTTATGCATCGTTTGGTAATGCAAGTATTAGTTATTTAGGTGTTAGTTACAAAGGATTTAGTTAGTAGGTATTACCTATGAAGAGTTTAGTTATGTTGAGATTGTTGTTCATCTTGTATTCCTAATATACTTAGAACAAAACTTTGAAGAACTTTGTAAGACAACAAAGTTTAAGAACATTTTCATAACTAGAAAATTAAAACTAGTAGAGAAACTATAATCAGAAACATATTTGAAAAAATAAACAAAATATTTTCGTTAAAGAAGAAATTTTTATCAATTTGTGTTTAAAGAATTTTACCAATTCCAACAAACTTTGCAGAAACACAAAGTTATCAACGTTTAATGAACTAGTAAGAATAGAAGAACAGAAAATAGAAAATTTCACAAATCTAAAATCTGTAACACATACAAGAATATGGAAAAACATGAAGAAGATCAAGCCCACTGAATGCAAGTGTCCCCTTCGGGAAATTATTCTGCTCTAATATCCGAGGTTTGATTTGAAATATGTCCTTTCAGGATAAAGTGTTCTCAATCACTAGTGTATTGATACCCAAAATGCTGGTGTCAGCGATCCACTCAACGGTAGTAAACTACACTTAGAATACTAGATTTAGTTGTAGTAGATGAAGCCCAAAAATTCTATTTTTGAAATGAGAGGAAATCACTCAATTTATAGAAAACAAGGGGTAGTGTGAAAAAGTTCTTATTGTGCCATACCAGAAAGGTCACAAACCTTTGAAAAAGTCACAATCTTTTAGAAAGGTCATCACCTTTCATAGAAATCACGACTTTTACATACAAGTGTGCAACTTTCTATAAAAGTCATAACTTTTCATAAAAGTCGCAACGTTCATAAAAGTCGCAACTCTTCATTTTTCATTCACACCTTCTATAACCCAACAATCCCCTGCATGAACGGAGAATGACTCAAAGACAAAGAAACATACCAATATATATACTTTACAAGCAAGAATTAATTGCATCTAGATAAGTAGGTTCCCCCTTGGACTTTCCGTAGGGAATATATATCAGATATACTCGGTCAATTGGTAGATGCGATATCTTTGAACCGCCAAGCTTTGGTGTATACCTAGACAACCATATGTCACACAATTGACCCTTTACTATTTATGGTTCTTACAGTTGTGTTCGTTTTATCTATGAACACCTCCTGCTTTCATGAGTATATAGAGAGATGAGTTTTGAAAATCATCTTCTTTGAAGCGGCTTACACTTCACCTAACAGTGTTATCGAATAGATATGCTATTTGGTCAACTCTGCCAAACTTAGCAAATCATTAAAAACCATTAAGCTTTATTAACAAGCCTTAATGTTGTATCCTTGTCCCTGAGCATTTTCTTCATCATGAGAATGGATTGAGTTTATTGACAATGCCGAACCGTCATTCACTACTTTGTTTTTCTCCTTGAATCTAGATCTTGGAATCTCCAGTCTGCTAGATAGAATTACCGCCATGATGACTTGTCCTAAGCTGTAAATACATTCCCTTAGATGATCTTTCAACTTTCTCTCTAGTTAGGCCTTTTTGTAAGTGGATCCGACACATTATCCTTTGACGTTACACAGTCAATTCTGATAATTTCACTAGAGAGTAGTTTTCAAGCAGTATCATGTCTAAGTCATACATGATGAGACTTTCTGTCATATGTCATGCTCTATGAGCTACGTATTTCATCTTGACTATCAAAATGTATACATACTAATGCCAATGGTTTGATCCAAAAAAGAATATCTATGAAGAAATTCCTAAGTCTTTCAACTTATTCACCGACCTTATATAAAATACCTAGCTCAGAGATCATTGTAGAGCTAGCGATACATGTCTCTCTTTGAAATATTTCTAAGAGACTGCTCCTTTACCAAGAGTAAAAACATATCCACTCATGGATTTTACTTCATTTGTTCGGTGATCCAATTTGCATCACTATATTCTTTCAATATTGTTGTATATTGTTATAATGCAAGACATAGTTTTAAGTATTTCTCAAATATTCCAAATTTTTTTATTGTCATCTAATGATATCTGTTGGGATCATTTGTGAACCAGCTCAGTTCATTAATAAGAAATGTTATATCTAATCGTGCATATTTCATGATATACATCATAATTCACATTACTCTAGCACAATACAATTGTGAGTCAATTTCACTTTCAATCTTTTGAAATTCAAGCTCACATTTATTGGGGACTTCACAATATTGAAATCCAAATATTTAAACTAGTCAAGCACTTTTTCAATGCATTGATACTGTGAAAATGCTAAGCATTATGGAGTTCTAAGGATTCTTATACCTAAGATTGCATCAGCAACTCAAAGATATTTCATTCCAAACTTGCTTTATAGCATACATTTCGTAGCATTTATGTCATGTGTCTCTATTAATGATCAACATATCATCAATTTACAAACAAACAATGACCTTGTTATTTTAATGTGATCACATTTACCACTTCCATCATTCCTAAATTGATTTGCCAACATGGTTTGGTAAAATTTCTTATGTCATTGTTTAGGTGCTTGTTTTAGTTCATAATGTGACTTAACAAGTTCGTGCACTTTCTTTTATTTGCCAGGAACCATAAAATTGTCGGACTGTTCCATGTAAATATCTTCCTCCAATTCTTCGTTTAAGAGAGTTTTTTTACATCTATTTGATGAATTTGAAGGTCATATACCATATTTAACACAATTAAGATTCAAATAAATGTAATTCTAGTTACTGGAGAGTATGCGTTTAAAAGATCAAGACCTTATTTTTGTCTAAAACCTTTGACAAAAAGTCTTGATTTATATTTGTAAAAAGTTTCATTGACTTTCATTTTCCTTTTGAGAATTCACTTTCAACCCAAAGGTTTATTTCCTGGAGAAAGATCAATCAACTTATAATAAGATTGCTCAAATTGAAACAATCTCATTATTGACACCATTTGTCCAAAAGGGATAAGTCTACATAAGACACAAGAAATGTTACAAAAGCATATTCAAAGGAAGTATATGTCCTTTGACATTTACTACGGCTCTGAATCTCTTTATTAAATACATTTTTCTTTTGTTCTTTCCAAGGTCGTTTAGAGCTTTCACTAGACTATTCAAGTCTAATTTTATAGTCCACAGTCTTAGGTCCTGTTTCAATCCTTTTAGGAAAAGTAACTTGGACTTTGGTTAGACACCCCCACACTTTGAAATATTTCAAGTTGTATTTTTCTTCATTTCCATTTCTCATATTGAATAGATTGTCCTGAACAAACAAAATTGCTTTCTTTCTTAAAACACAACTTTTTGTTGTTCCCTTTTACAGTAAGAATAGTTCCTCCTCACAAGTTTTGTGATAAACCCATACTAATGCATCCATCGTTTCTTTCAACGTTCGATTTTTTCTTTAGATTGAGGTGAATAGGACAACAATTTGATGGATAAATCCATTATAAAAAAATATTTCTGCACAAGGAGATTCATACTCTCCATTCTTATCACTTCTAGATATTTCTATTGCTTCAACCTCACCATTCAGTAAATGAACAATCATTTTTAATGCAATTGTCAATGAAAGTTATGAGATACTTTTTTCCACCACGAGTTGGTGTTAACTTCATATAACAAATTTCAGTGTAAATCAACTCTAAGGGATTTAGAATTCCTTTCAATAGATTTATAAAAATGCTCAACATACTTAGATTCCACACAAACATGACATTTTTATTTGTTGCACTCAAAGTTAGAAAAGCTTCTAAGTTGATCAGTTTCCTTTACAAGTGTTTGTAATTAACATGCCCCAAGTTTTCACATCACAAACTTTGACTCAAGCAACTAAGAACAAATTAAAATATTGAGTTTGAAAAGCTCTTCGTGAGGTAGCTTTTTTCTCACTAATATTTTGTTCCTATTTTTTACAATTTTGTGTGATATAAACATTGTTTAGAGTCATCATCTTGTCAAGTGTCTTTTTCAGAAGGACCTTTCCATAACTTTGAATTTGATTGTTATAGAACTACCAATGAACAAAGTTTCATCGGGTCCAGTAAAGGCAATATAGTCCAAATGTTTCTTTTACAAAAAACATAACAAATGACTATTCACCAATATTCATGTTTAGGAAAATACTTTTATTATAATAGACATATATTTTCATGAAAGATCAAAACATTTTAAGTGACAATTTTTAATAAAAGAACACAATTATTTTGGACAACTATATATAATATGGTAGTTTCATACTAGTCATATTATATACTAGTAATAGAGAAACTTAACAACCACAACACCAAATATACTCCAACAATTTTGTGGGTCTAACATAATACAAAAGTATCATTAATTTTCATATCTTTTGATCTAAAGTTAAATTAGACACCAATTCTAAACATAAGCAATGATCCCCCACATTTTAAATGTGATCACAAAAATATTTTCAAGTATGTCAAAATACTTTTTCCACATACTTTCCTAGACTTTCAAAATGTAATTGACAATATGAAACATCTTTTGGAAATATTATTATACAAAAGAATTATATTCCTTCAATTCTCCTTGACAATGTTTACTCAATGTCAAAGTTTAGTCCATATATGCACAAAATCAGAAACTCTAAGTCACTGATATTTTTGCTCTATCGCAAATAGACATACCACTTAGTATTCTAAATACTAACAATAAGGACTAAAAAATTATACAATTTATTTTTATATAATACTGAAGTTTATAGAAAATCAAAAGTACAACATTATGTGAATTTTTCATATTCTTCACACCAATTGCATAGTCCAATTTATCTAGAGTAGAAAACTATAAAAGTTTTTAGTCTACAAAAATCAGACATAGTAACATTTCACAAGGAGTACAAAACTACAAAATTCTTGTTTTTTTATTTTGTGAACATAATAAAATATATTCTTAGACCATCACTTAGAAATGTTATTCTTTTTGAATAGTCTTCCAACTATAACATTTTAACATACTATTTATCAAAAAAAATATGTGTATCTCATTCTGCATGCTAGTAAATTTTAAAGACAACACTATTTGCAAGAGAAAATTCATTTAAAAAATATACGATTTGCAGAACTTCTTCCGAATACTCACATGATAAATATCAAAATTGTTAACCTTTAGAAATTATTTTTCTCAGATAAACAATAAAAAGGTTACAAGGTGTAATCTTTACTTGGAATACCACCAATTTTTCTCGTACATTCTCACTTCGACCTTGCTAAACAAAGCTACAAATTATGGAGAACTAATGCATTTGTCTTTTATTTCCATGATCACATTCTCTCATTCAGTAGAATACCAGAAATATTAAGAGTATAATAATTTCCTTAAGATTGTTGTTCATCTTGTATTCATAACATACTTAGAAAAAACATTGAAGAACTTTGTATGATAACAAAGTTTAAGAACATTTTCACAACTAGAAAATTAAAACTAGTAGAGAAACTAGAAACAGAAACAGGTTAGAAAAAATACATGAAATATTTTTCTTATTGAAGAATTTATACCAATTTGTGCTTAAAGAATCTTACTGATTCCTACAAACTTTGTAGAAATACGAAGTTACCAAAGTTTAATGAACCAATGAAGAATAGAAGAACAGAAGAACAAAAATTAATTCACAAATCTAAAATCTGTAACGCATACCAAAATCTGGAAAAACAGGAAGAAGATCAAGCCCAGTGAATGCACAGTGTTCCCTTAAGGAAATTATAATTCTCTAGTATCCGAGGTTTGATTTGGAATATGTCCTCCCAAGATAGAATGATCTCAATAACCAGTGTATTGATACCCAAAACACTGGTGTCAGCCAGCCACTCAACGGCAGTAAAGTACATTTAGAAAACTAGATTTAGCTTTAGTAGAAGAAGTCTAAAAATTCTATTTTTAAAATTAGAGGAAATTCCTCAATTTATAGAAAATAAGAGATAGTGCGAAAATGTTCTTATTGTACCTTACCAGAAAGGTCACAAACCTTTGGGAAAGTCACAATCTTTTAGAAAGGTCGTCAGCGCTCATAAAAATCAAAACTTTTTTTTTATTTATAAAAGTTAGTACTTTTCATAAAAGTCATAACCTTTCATAAAAGTCGCAACCTTTCATAAAAGTCGTAACCCTTCATTTTTCACTCACACCTTTTAAAATCCAATAGATTTTAATTATGCGGGTATTTGCTATGCGGATATTAGTTATGTAGGTATTATTTTGTTATGTATAGATTGCAGTACATGAATTATTAACTACTGAATATTAAACTTGTTGTAAATTATTAATATATATTATTTACAAAATAATAATTCATGCTAATAAAATGTGGAATATATTAAATAATATATAATGTTAATATTTGATTAGCATATGTATCGTCAAAAAATTTACAAACAAATTTAATATTAAAAAATATTTTTATTTGCATAAATAAATAAAAACTGTAAGTATATAAAAAGAAATGAAAATAGTCTTATATATAATAGGAAAACAATTAAGATTCCAATTAATTTTTTTTAAAACAAATGAAAATGGTCTATATATAAAAATAAATAAAGGAACAAACATATATTGGAAAAAAGTAAAGTTTCCAGTTTTAAAATAAAATAAATTACTAGGGTAAATCCATAATTGGTACCCACATAACTTATTCAACCTTCTACCCTGCATAGCTTTATACATAGATTCCCTCATAAGTTATGTTGCTATTAATTATGTAAGACTACGAAAAATGCAACCAAACACAGTATAAATTAATACATAAATAAATTTTATACAACATTTAAATTCTTACCAACCAAACATGGTATAAGTTAAGTTGACTTTTATACCTAACACAAAACATCTACCAAACATAGTAAAGTTAATGCAACTTTTAATACATGTAAAAGATGTCTCTTATACCGTAACCAAACGACCCCTTAGGGGTTCTTTGATTACTGATTAGAGTTATGAAGGTATTAGCTATGCAGAGTTTAGGTATGTAGGGTTTAGTTATGCCAATATTAGTTATCCAGGATTTAGTTATGCAGTTATTAGCTTTGCATGATGTAACGACCTATTTAGTCGTTTTGAGCAGCAAATTTTATTTCTGGAAAAACAGGCTGAGACGACGGAACCCACGACGGAACGTCATGGGCACGACGGACCGTCGAGGGTGTCTCGTCCCAAAACACTTAGAAATTCTGAAATTTGGGTGCTGAAATCGACTCTCTGAACTCTGTGACGGACCTGCAGGACGGACCGTCACAGGCACGATGAACCGTCGTGATCCACCGTTTCAAAACACTTTAACTCTTGTGAATTTGGTACAGGGAACGATTCTCTGAACGTCGTGACGGAAGTGCAGGACGGACCGTCGTAGGTACGACGGGCCGTCACAGACTCCTTAAGGAAATCGAGTCTCTGACGAACCTACATGACGGACTGTCGCAGGAACGACGGCCCGTCACAGACTGCGAAATTCCAGTCTGGGTCGGATTTCTTTACACGTTTTAAGGGACGTTTTGGACTATTCCTACTTTAATTATAAAGTTAGAGGGTTAATGTTAATAAGTCTAATTACTTGGGGGTTAAAAGAGGTAACCTTAAGTTAATTAGTGGGTTATTATTGTCTTCTTTTATTCTTAATTATATACTAATTAGGGTAAAAGAAAGAGGGTTTGAATAAAGAAAACAGAAAGAACAAGAGAAAGAGAGAGAAAGTCGAACGAGAAAGAGGATCAAACGAGAGGAAAAAAACACAAAGCTTGGGAAATCACTTGCTTGATCACGAATCTTCGGTGGAGGTAGGTTATGGTTTTCATGCTATTCGTAGTAAACTCTTAATAGCGAATGATATGTGTTAGTAGTATTGTAAACCTTCTATATGCTTAATTGTATGCTTGCATGAATGATGTGATTATATAATTGTGATTATATTAAGCATGATGAAGTTATTGAATCCCAAATCTTGATAAAAAAAACCTAATCTCTTTTTAATGATGATGCCTTGGTAAGGAGAAGGCTTGATGAACTAAAGTAATGAGATTGATGATGCCTTGGTAAGGGAGAAGGCTTGATGAACTAAAGTAATAAGATTGATGATGCCTTGGTAAGGGAGAAGGCTTGATGAATTGATAGAAGGAGGTTAGGGGATCGGGTGTCACGAACCGACACGTAGAATTAGGGGATCGGGTGTCACGAACCGACACGTAGATTTAGGGGATGGGGTGTCACGAACCGACACGTAGATTTAGGGGATCAGGTGTCACGAATTGACACGTAGAATTAGGAGATCGGGTGTCACGAACCGACACTTAGAATTAGGAGATCGGGTGTCACGAACCGACACGTAGAATTAGGGGATCGAGTGTCACGAACCGACACGTAGATTTAAGGGATCGGGTGTCACAAACCGACACGTAGATTTAGGGGATCGGAGTGTAACGTACCGACACAAGAGGATTAATGAATATGAGGGATCGGAGTGTCACGTACCGACACAAGAGGATTAATGAATATGAGGGAGCGGAGTGTCACGTACCGACACAAGAGAAATAAAGATAAGGAATCTTGAAAGATGTTAATATACTCAATCTAATGAACATAATTCCCAAATGAGTATGGTATTGAGGCTTGAGTCCTCATGCGTGAATTTGACGGTAATTGTTAATGATATAGTACTTGTTGTTGCTACATGTTGAGTATCATGGTTGGTTTTATGATATTATTGGTATATACTGATTTCTATTTTGAGTTGGCCGATGATATCTACTCACTACCCGTGTTTTGTACTGACCCCTACTTTTATGTTCTCTTCTTGTTTATTTGTGGAGTGCAGCAAACGTGCCATCGTCTTCAACTCAACAGTAATTCAAGCCAGTCTTACTACATCGGAAATTCAGGGTGAGCTAATGCTTCTAGCTTGGACTGGATCTTCTCCTTCATGTCTTGATGCCTTGAACTTCCGGCATGGACTAGCCTTATTTGTTTTAGCTTTTTTTAGAATACTCTTAGTTTAGTACTTTGATCATAGATGTTCTTGTGGTGATGACTTCCAGATTTTGGGGATAATAATAGTTATTGATTTTATTAATGAGTTTAAGTCTTCCGCATTACTTTATGTTGATATTATATTGAAATGTTAAGGTTTAGATTGGTTGGTTCGCTCACATAGGAGGGTAAGTGTGGGTGCCAGTCGCGGCCCCGGTTTGGGTCGTGACACATGATTTAGTTATGAAGCTTTTAGTTCTGCAAGTATTAATTATGAAAATTCAGTTATTTTGGGTTTAGTTATGTGGATATTAGCTATGTGGATATTAGTTATGCAAGTTTTGTTATGTTGAGTTTAATTATACGAATATTAGCTATGTGAATATTAGTTATGCAGATATTATTTAGTTATGTAGAGATTCAAATATAAATTATTAACTATTGAATATTAAACTTGTTGTAAATTATTAATATATATTATTTAAAAAATAATAATACATGCTAATAAAATGTGAATATATTGAATAATATATAATGCTAATATTTGATTAGCACATGTACCGTTAAAAAATATACAATCAATTTCTAATATTAAAAAAATATTTATATAAAAAAACAACACATATTGGTAGGAAACAATGATGTTTCCAATTAAAAAATAAATAAATAAAATAGAAATAAAAATGGTCTAAATATAAAAAAGAAATAAAAACAACAAACCTATATATATATATATATGAAAACAATAAGTTTCCAATTAAAAATATTAAAATAAATTAAGAGGGTAAATATGTAATTGATTACTTTAATACATGTATAACTAATAGCCACTTAATGTATTCCACCTTCTACTCTACATAACATTATACATAGATTCCCTCATAAGTTATGGTATTAATTATGTAGGACTACCAAAATGACCAAACATGGTATAAGTTATGTTGACTTTTATACCGAATACAAAATTTCTACCAAATATAGTAAAGCTATTGCAACTTTTTATACATGAATAAAATGTCTCTAACCCCTTAATGTATATATGAAATTGCATACTGCATTATAGTAATAGAATAATACATATTGTAAGCAAAGGAGCCTAAGTCATCGAGTTATAGTTGTTTTGAAAAGATTTTTGCTACAAATTATCTGCAAGAAAATTATATTCTACAATTAGGTAATGATGAAAATATTGATTAGAAGTAAATGATGGCCAATGAGGAGCAAACAATTGGGGATGTTAAATTGTGGTGGGTTTTGCATAATATATATTAGTTCCCATATTGATTTCATTATCGAAGGTTATTGGCAGCGTAATCTGGTGTTGAGTTAGAATTTTTTTTACGAATATACGCATTATAATTTAAATTTTGATATATTGAGATAGGTAATTAATTATTGATTGTATTATATTAAATGAATAATACCAAAATTTGTGACATTTGGAGTAATTGAGATTTAACCGTAAGCTTGAAATTTAGAAACTTAACTATAGATATTCAAAAGTTTAAGGAAAGGTATTCGTGGCGCGTGTTTGACTTTCAAGGTATGTTAAGACTTCCTAAACTACGTTTTTAGGAATTTTTTAATTAAAGATTGAAAATAAAATAGACAATGGGTAAGAGCGAAAGATGAGGGTCTCATATCCATGGTGTGACGAACATTGGTACGAGTACATGTGTTATTAATAGAAATTTTTGTTACTATAAGATAATAGATTTTAATTCGATAATGCCAAAGCATATGGACATTAGCTAATATATTAGTGATTTGGTTTCTTTTGTGTGGTTGTATTTATTTTATTGAACATATATATTTGTGATAATTGAGGTGATTATATGTCATAGCGATATTTGATTCGTGGAGATGCTTCGTCATCCCCCTTTAATTTATTTAAATCATTTTGTGCATATGCATTGAAATAATATGTCTAAAATACCCAGTACTCTCTCAATTGTATATACATGATAATTCTTGAAAATACATCGAGAGTTCATGACTCAGGGGAAATTCGTGAGGTCCATATGTCGACATGGACGACCTTCATGTGTCTGTGCGGACGGTCTCAATGCACTATCATAATATCAAATAATACCCAGTATGGACGATCTACATGTGACACACGATCTCCACATGCCCAAATATAATGATAACTTGATCTCAACACCGACGATCTCCACGTGTTAACATTATTCATATTCATTCTCATGTCAATGCATGTGCAGAATATGATATTAATAAAGGGGGACGATGAAACATCTCAATAATTCAAATGTCGTTATGAAATATAATCACCTCAATTATCACAAATATGTAGGTTCAATAAAAAAGCACAACCACACACAAAAATCAAGTCACTAAATACATGAGCTAATTGTCATATGCTTTTTGATTCTAGAATAATAACCTATCACATTATATTCATAAACTTTCCCTTTAATAATACTGGTTATCGCACCAATGCCCGTCACACCATTGGTACGAGACCCTCATCTTTCGCTCTTATTCGTTATCTCTTTCATTTTAAATCTTAATTCGAAAAAGTTCCTCAACAAAGTCTGAAAAGTTTTAACATACCTCGATGCTGAACACATATAACGAATCTTCAAGATCTTGTCTTTCCCTTTATTAAGCTTCAAGTGTTCTTAATCTATCAAATATGTATTATTCGTAAGTAAAGGAGTACAAAAATATGCATGTTGTGATACTTTTACTCTGGATAAATATTCATAACTCATAAAGGAAGATGATACTATCGAGATGATTTCTAGAAACTAAATGTTTTTATAAAAACTTTTCTCATGTCCTAAAGCAACAAACTCACCAAACGATGAGTAAATGTCATGACTACACCAATTTATTGACATTAAACTACACTCCTTCCAATCATTAGCCTATACTTTTCTTATCATTAGCCCTTATTAATTGATTAAATATGTGGAAATTGCTAAACCCAATTAAATTCTCCATAGAAGTCATGTACAATTATCCTCAATTCCCTTGCACAAAATAATTCACATCAATGAATATACATTTGATAATTTACTTCGAAGATGAAATTGGTAAAACAAAAACTCTTACATGAACCCACTTTTCCCTTACGAGGAGTACTCCATCTTCATTGTAATATTCCACAATTCTTTTGTGGTGGTTAAAAAATATAAAACCTCATTCTACTTTATATTAATAAATAGGTCAAGAAAATCAATGTGTAAGAAAATTATGAATTAGCTCATCAACCATTAAACATTTCACCATAATTAAATAAATAACCCAAATTTCCTATTTAAATTTACAGGGAGAGTCAAAATTATTCTAGTACTTCAAACGATCTAATGGGTCGTTACATTATCTACACACTAAAACAAACCTTTGTTTTTGAACGATAAAAGAATGGAAAGTTTCTGAACGCTCAAAATCGCTTAACATCTACTATATATGTGTGGCTCAGTCTACAATGGAATATCTTTTCATTGAACCTTTACTAAAACAATTTATTTTGTCCTACACTTTTAAAATCTTCCAATCCAAGATCGTTACTTGTTCATCCTCAAAAGTGTCACGACCCAAAAAAATGGACTTGATGGTACTTGTCTTATCCCACCAAGACAAGTCAGCCTAAAATTCAATCAACATAAAAATACCCCCAAAATCTGGTTGTCACGTGTACAAGTCTTTAAACTATTACAATTGATTCAAAAGAAACACTAGTCTCAAATGAACTTGTTTCTAAAATAGAACAGGATCATAACTAAGGAGAGAGAAAGTCCGGTGAGACGGCAAACAACTACCTTATAAATCTCCAAGAAGCCCCGAAAAAGAAGAGAATGACGAGTACCACAAATATCCAGACTCGTAATCTACAACAAAAAATTGTAGAAGCAAGGAGTGAGTACCAAACCACATAATACTCAGCAAGTAAATCCCTAAACACAAGATAAAGGGATAAAATACAGGTACACTACTACCCCAACCGAACCTCCACAACTACAACCAACATGAAAATCAGTCCAACCTAACAACTCAAATTTTACATCTCACATAGTTCAACAACAACACTTAGACAAATTACATATATTCAACAACAAAAATTTGACAAATTACATGTCCTCAACAACAACACTTTCACAAATTACATGTTATCAACAACAATGCTTTAGCAAACTACATATCTGATACGCTCCAACTTACTTCACAAATAAGAAGTAAAGCGGTCGTGTCAAGTAAATAACCCAACTAGTGAGGTTGGGATCGTTCCCATGAGGAAAATAGTTTAGACTTAACTTCAATCTATTATTACTATTGTTCAGTCAATTACTTCTTTGGAAAGCAAAAAGATAAAAGGGGGGTTTTCTATTTTTAAATAAATGAAAATAAATAGCGAAATTGAAGGAGACAACTAACAACTTCAAATGTTGGAGTTTAATCAATTAATAAAAGTAACTAGGGTTAACGTGTTCCTTACAGGTTCATAACTTGATAATTCTAACTATAAAAATTCTTTCCTAGTATCTTGCATGCAAAGTGATAAGTTATGTATTTCTAAATCCTTGGTCCGGCATATAGAAAATTTCACTCCGCACCTTGGTCCGGCTACGTTTGTTGCTATACTAACCCTTGTCTTTACCTCATATTAAGCATCGTATTCGACATTTGACTAATTTATTACATCATACCAATAAATACTAGCCTATTAGATAGTATACACTAAATCTATGTTGATAATTCTTTTCATATTATCTACCTCCTTGGTCCGTCAAGTAGCATTAAGGCGAGTTCTAACGTTGGCCATCCGTTAAAAAGACTTCTAAGCGAAAGAATCATCAATACATGTAAGACACTATTCTAGAATTGTTATTTTAGTTAGGTTTTACCTCATTATTCGCCTATGGTTCCCACAATCCTAGTTATGGAATTTAGTTACCCATAGTCATAATCACAATATTAAAATATATGATATAAGAATTCATGCACTTACTTCAATGAGAAAGAGTAAAACCCAAAAGTTCACTTGATTAATTAGCAAAAGTCACCAACTATCAATTACAAAAGTCTCAAAATATTCAAGAATATCAAAATAATCAAGAATCTCACAAAGAGTCTAAAAAAAATCAAGAGTCTATTCTCAAAAACGAGGTTTTTAGAACTATTTATAAAAAATAAAACCTAATTAAATAAGGACTCAATTTGCTGGAAATTTGTAAAAACGCGGTTGGATCGACGGACCTCGCGACAGACCGTCGTGGTCACGACGGACCGTCATGGACTCCGTCGTCCCATTCTTGTGCAATTTCTTCTGCTTCTCTCTTTATTACCCTCGACGGTAGGTATGACGGATCATCACAGGAACAACTCTCCCTCGAGGGTCTCCATTCCAAAACACTTGAACTCTTGGAATTTGGGTACTGCGACTACTTCTCTGATCTTCATGACGAACCAGCAGGACGGACCGTCATGGCTACGACGGTGCATCACGTCACGAGCTTGACAGACCGTCACAAGCTCCGTAGGTGGTACTTTTATGTATTTCTTGCTCAAAAACCTCCGCATTCATCTTTTAGACAGATTTCCTGCAAATAAAGAGAAACATACATAAAAATTAGCCCAAAAAGACTTTTGGACACACAAAACTTAAAGAAAAAGTATTAATAATACCGTGAAACCACGACATATCAACACCCTCAACTTAAATTCGTTGTTTGTCGTCAAGGGACACACTATGACTCAATACAAAATCTTTGTACAATAGTATCCATGTTTTTCCTCAATCATTAGGCTATCAATTCCGATCAATCTCTTCATATTTATGTATGCTATCACTATTAGGCTTGAATTATGTGGAATCAGACCATGTCACAGACTCACCATGCACTAACACCTATCCTCTTCAATTTCTCACCGAGGTGCTAATATTTTTGGTACTGCAACTAGTGTCCTCACTTCAACACAAAATTCTCATTTTTCACACAATGATTTAAGTTTGAGTATAAGGATTACTTTTCAACACTCACTCTCAGAACAAATTCACACTCATTCATAGATATTGCCATAATCTTGCCCTTATTTTCACTTCTTTAAGTTCGCTATACAACTCTTAGGATCATGATAGGACTTTCTTAGCTTGTAACATAGACTCAGGGTAAGGTAGGGTATATTTAGGTATTTTTTAGCGACTTTTTTACCTCCTTGACATATCGGCTAAACATACCATTTGTTTCTCATATCCCTTCACCTTGCTATTTTCCCTTTTTTCTTCATTTGTGTAAGTGACTCTCTTCTTTTCTTGCTTGTATTTCTTATATTTTTTTTTCTTTACTTTTCTTTCAACTAATTCTTGAATCACTTTACTTTTGTTCTTTCTCTCTCTTTGTTATTTCAACCCCACTTTCCAGAACATTCCTTATAATAGACACCCTCAACTCATGGTTTTGCCATGAGTCAAAGTACACAATACCCAAAGTCTGGTCAGAGCCATAAAAAGGGGCGTTTATTGCATTAGCCACCCTCAACTTATGCTTTTCGCATAAGCTGAGGTGCAGATGTCCAATGGGGGACCAGGGCCAACACATTATTCTCAGAAAAGATCAGTTAGGCTAAAAAATAAGTTCTAGTTTAAGCTCAAATCATTTGGATCAAAGAAGTATAAATTCCATTTGGTTTTATTTTATTTAGGATAAAAATGGCTATATTGAATAAGGTCCTATGATCATTTCCTAATTGTCTATTACATCTTACTTTTAGCAGGACTAACCAAGCAAGTTCTAGCTCAGTACAAATAGTGGACTATCCAAATCTTCCTCACACTCACTTGCCATCTCATTACTCTACCAGATTATTAGACACCTAGTTCAATTTTAGACTTAGGGTCATGCAGTGGTGTACGTCTATGTCATGCTTAGAGCCACAAATTTATCAATCACTATGCCTAGTCATGCATCATTTTCCATTCTATCAGGATATCATTTTAGCCATCATGCTTCAAAATTAAACTATGTACACAAGACATAGACATGCCTGTTCAACAGAAAATGTAATCAGTCTCTTGGGGAAAAAGAACACAGGTAACAAAACCCCAAATGGGGATAGTGAATTGGCTACTCAGACTTCACCCTAGCACTCACTTTCCATATACCCCACCCCCAACAAAAAAAAGACATGCAATTGTCCCCAATGCATAAAAAAATTGAAATACAAGAGTGGTAGGTGAAGAAAAATTGGGGCGCAAAGAGCCGACGATCAGCAAGCTGGTGGGTCCGGTTCCCTGGAAACCACTACCTCTGTAATCTGGACACCCTCAATAGTTTCCTCTGCATCAACAACACTATTAGAAGTGCCTCCCACTATCTCCAAATTTCTGGAGCTAGACGCCCCAGCAACTAACTGTAGTGCTCTCATCTGACGCACCACCTCATCAGCAAGCGAGGCTCTCCTCGAAGCCTCCATCTCATGGCGCTCCTTCTTTCATGATCGTGCTTCATCCTCTTCTCGACCCCTACGCCTCTTGGCATGCTCTCGAGGGGGAGGTGGTTGAATCTCTAAAGTGGTGAATAGGGCTGCCATCACTGTGTCTTCAGCAGGCTCTGCAAAAGGGGCCTCAGAATCAGGCAGCCTAGCGTCTAAGATCATGTCGATGTCTGTGCGAAGACAGTTGACCGCAGCCTGAAGGATCGACACATCGACCTGAGGGGCTGGTCGGGCTAACACCCGCAACTCAAAAGCGTCCAAGCACTGATGAACCTCAACAATGTTCCGCTCTGTGTGCTGGACCATTCTCCGCTCCAAGCTCTCTTCTGCCTCAGCAATAGACCTCTGCATCCAAGGCTTGATGTGATGCAGAAGTATATCTATCTGTACCTCTAATTTCTGGACCCTAGAAAGCGGGACCATAGCGGGGAAAGGGGATGAGCGAGAGGTGCTCGGGGTAGTGCTACTACTTGGGATAGACTCGACCGGGGTAGTGTAAGTGGAAGCCGCCTGTGTAGCCGTGCGGGCCTGTGCTACCGTATCAGCCAGATTGTCACCAAGTGGAGGCAACTCTGGACGGGTCCCTCTGCGTGGATCCAACTAATTGGCCTCATCCCTGATGAGGCTGATATCGACAGTGCCCAGTGGGATCTTGAGATGATCAACGTGCCATATAGGCACACCTGCGGACCTGCATAGAGAAAATATCATGCACGGGAAAAGGGTTGGTAGTTGTGACCTTAAAAGCCTTCTTGTGCATGACTGCCTGTAGAAGCCAAGCAAAATCCACCTCAAACCCGTCTATCATCGCCTCCATCAGTACTGCTCGATCCCATGTGACTATATTATCAGTAGCTATGGGGGGAAAGGCAGTGGCGAACAATCAACCACAAAAACTTTGTCGTGAAGGTCAGGTTGGCCTTCTTGATTTCTCCCTTTGGCTCGGTCACCTAGTCAGCCCCCTCTCCATCAACGGACAAATGCAGGGCCATCCACCTCTTGGTGGTCTCTCTCAGCGATGGCTCACACAGGAATTGGCCATCTTTGACAATCTGCCATCGGTAGTCAAACTCGGTAGTGTGAGGGGTATAGTTGGCATCTACATTCTTGAAGTATAGATACCGGCGGATGGAAGGTAGGGAGATATCAACCTGAATGCCACGTACTCGAACTTGCTCCAGTGGGGCCTATTTGGCGGGGCATCCCGCCTATCAATTTGTGATCTGAGAGTCGATATGTAGGAGGCGTAGAACTCTCGGACCAACTCTTTACTATAACGTCCCAATGGACGCTTTGTCCACTCCAGTCGATGTCTGTTGAAGAGATTGTGGATCTCTGGCATCATCGAGAGATTTCCCGTAAGGACCCGCCACTCCAATGTATGTTTCCGAGTCATGACTCCTTTATCATTCAAGAGATTTTCATCGGAATAGACTTGATATTGCCCGTCGACACACCATCGGTTGGACTGGTCGGTAACCGGGGTGAGAGCATGAGTTCGTGAAACGGGTGTGGATTCTGAACTGTCAGCCTCATCAGACAAAGCAGACTCTACAGCGGTGGCGTGTGCGGGAACCTCAGCACATCCGGAGACTTCCTCCAACCACGAAACTCCAAAGGAGCCAGATGCTCCTTCTTCATTAGTAGCTTATCGAGAAGGTGTGCCGGTCAGTGTGCGCTCCTCATTAGACTAGGAGGTAGTGACTACGCCGGACGCCACCTTTCTGGATGTGGCTCTGGCAGCACATGCAACTCGCGATGGGGTGGAAGTGCCTGGGGCACGTATTCAGGGTCACGCTCATCATCACAGCCAATGAACAGGAGGGTAGACAGGGCGACAGACTTCGATCACACGCGTGCGTAGACTCGATCTTGGTTTGGTGCCATAATAGATAGTACTTGTAAAGAATCAATATTTGTACTAAAATGAGCAGACAAGACTAGCGAAACCACACAAAATAAATAAACGAGTTAAGATGTAATGACATTTCTATAGTAATAGTGAAACAAAACGGACCAGGTGACGGCTCGTCGTGAGTACGACGGACCTTCATGGGGTCCGTCGTTTCTTACTTAGACTATGTTTATATGGATAACCTTGAAGGAGAGTCTTTCACACGTATGACGGTATATGCAGGATGGACCGTCACAAGTATGACGGTCCGTCGTAGGTGTTCTTCAAAGGACACTTGAAAAAGTCTCGGACTATCACAACGGTCATGCAGGACAGACCGTCGAGGGTATGACGGTCCGTTGTAGTTGTCCGTAAGAGGACACTTGTAAAAAGTATGGAGATCCTTAAGAGAGGGGTCTCTGACCGTCATAACGGTTATGCAGGATGGACCGTTGTGGGTATGAGGGTCCGTCATAGTTGTCCATTGAAGGACACTTAGAAAAATAGATAAACCCTTAGGAACAAGGTCTCTGACAACAGAACGGTTGTGTAGGACGGACCGTCGTGAGAATGACAGTCCGTCGCATGTGTCCATTGGAGAACACTTAGAAAAAGTGAAAGACCCTTAGGAATAGGGTCTCTGACAACCAGAATGGTTGTGCAGGACGGACCATCGTGGGAATGACGGTCCGTCGCATGTGTGCGTTGGAGGACATTTAGAAAAAGTGAGAGGCCCTTAAGAATACGGTCTCTGACAACCAGAACGGTTGTGCAGGATGGACTGTCGTGGGAACGACGGTCTGTCGCATGTGGCCGTTGGTGGACACTTGGAGAAAATTGGACAGTGGGATGTTAGGGCTGTTGGAACGGACCCAATAACGGTCCGTCGTGGGAACGATGGTCCATCATCGGGGTCTCATTCTGTAAGTCAGTGACAGAACTGGGGATGCCCCATTCATCCCCTATGACCCAAATAGAATTGGTAGTGTTTTAACCTACATTTGTCTAAACCAAGTGCCTAGTAAACTAGCAATGCTAAAGCACCTATTTCCAGAAGTTTAACATGACAATTTCGAGGATTTTAAACCTAAATCAGACAGAATTTTATTAAAGAATGAACCTATCAAGAAGAACTAGGCTAATACTAATTGATAAACAAAAAATGCAATATAAATGAGTAGAAATTAGAGACACATACCTGAGAATTTGATAAAAACAAGAGAGAAAGGTACTTGGTGATCAAGTAGAGACCCACAACGGCAGCTCCGACTAGTAGATAATGAATTTTAGGAATTAGGAGAAGTCGGGGAAAATGATCGGTTGTACGAGAGAGGGGTTATGATCTTTGGGAGTTTAAAATGGAGGCAAATGGGAGAAAGAGTGAAGGAATGGGGTGAAATGAAGGGGCGGGGGTTTTAAATGTTGAATTTAAAAAAAAACTCGATCAGGTCGGGTCGGGTACGCTTCATTAATAACGCGATGAGTCCCCGAAAATGGTCCGTCTTAGTTGTGACGGTCCATCGTTGGTTTCGTCGCGTGTGGCCTAGTTTGAAAATAACAGAAAGATGTACCTGACACGACGGATTCATGTGACGGTCCGTCACATGTGTGACGGTCCGTCGATGTATCCATCAATGACTGTTGCAGAGTTATTTTCTGTAGAATTTCCCGTGATGTGCCTACAAATTTAAATCCCATTACTAGAAAATGCTACCATTACTAGAAAGAAAAACTATAAGTATTGGGTTGCCTCCCAACAAGCGCCTGATTTAACGTTGCGGCACGACTGAGGACACTTGATTACTCAGACTTCACGAAGATTGTATGCCTCAATCACTTCATTCGCTGATTCAGCATGCCCGAAAAATATTTTTATGCGTTGTTCATTCACCTTGAACCGCACACCCTCCTTCGTTTCCAACTCAACTGTTCCATGAGGGATTAGTTGGGTAACCAAGTAAGGACTAGTCCATTTGGACATGAGCTTGCCCGGAAACAAGCGCAACCTAGAATTGAATAAAAGCACCAAATCCCCGACAATAAACTGTTGTTTTTTAATTTTTTGGTCATGGTACTTCTTCATATTTTCTTTGTAGAGGGCTGAGCTTTCATAAGCTTTCAGGCGAAATTCATCTAGTTCATTCAACCCATTTAACCATTGTTCTGTAGCTTCGCTCCAATCCATTTTCAACTTCTTCATAGCCCACATGGATTTATGCTCTAACTCGACCGGAAGATGACAAGCGTTCCCATATACAAGTTGGTATAGAGACATACCTATGGGTGTTTTATACGTTGTTCGGTAGGCCCAAAGAGCATCATCAACCCTCCTTGACCAATCCGTTCTACTAGCGTTCACTTTTTTTGACAATATATGTTTGATCTCCCAATTCGACACTTCAACTTGCCCACTAGTTTGAGGGTGGTAAGGAGTGGACACATTATGGCGAACCCCATATTTCTCGAGTAACTCCTTGAACAATCTGTTGCAGAAGTGGGAGCCCCTATCACTAATAATTGCCATTGGGGTGCCAAAACGAGAGAATATATTCCTTTTTAAGAATGTAGTGACACTCTTCCCTTCATTGTTTGCAAGGGATATGGCTTCGACCCATTTAGATACATAATCAACCGCTACTAGAATGTACTTCATTCCATGAGAACTCACAAAAGGGCCCATAAAGTCAATACCCCAAACATCAAATAACTCAATCACAAGAATGGGGTTTAGAGGGAGCTCTTGCTTTCTTGAAATGCCACCATCTCGTTGATCACATGCTTTAGCAAACTCATGAGCATCTTGGTTAAGAGTTGGCCAATAGTAACCACATTGTAATATCTTTTGAGCGGATCGGATACCGTTGTGATGTCCACCAACGGGTGAGAAATGACATGCTTCTAACACACTCAACATCTGACATTCTGGCACACAACGCTGAATAAGCCCGTCGACACAACTCATATATAAGTACGGTTCATCCCAAAAGAACTTCTTCACATCGTACATGAACTTTTTTCTTTGATGAATGGACAAGTCTGATGGAACATTATCACTAGCCAGATTGTTCGCAAAATTTGTGAACCATGGAATCAAGTCTTGTGAAGCAGCCAATACATGCTCATCGGGGAAAGTATCATCAATGTCAGTCTTATCCCTTAACTCTCTCATAGCTTCATCCTCTAGACGGGACAAATGATCAGCAACTTGATTTTCAGTTCCTTTTCTATCCATCACTTCAAAGTCAACTTGTTGTAGCAGTAATATGCAATGAATCAACCTAGGTTTTGCATCCTTCTTTGCCATCAAATATCTCAATGTTGAGTGGTCAGTATGCACTATAACTCTAGTACCTAGCAAATAGGAGCAAAATTTCAAAAGCAAAGACTACTGTAAGGAGTTCTTGCTCAGTCACTGTGTAGTTCTTTTGAGCTTCATTTAGGGCTTTACTAGCATAGTAAATGGGGTGAAGGATTTTGTTCTTTCTTTGTCCCAATACTACACAAAGAGCAACCCCACTAGCATCGCACATCACCTCAAATGGACTTTTGCAATCCAGATAAATAATGATAGGTGCAGACACTAATTTTTTTAGCTCGCCGAATGCTTTAAGACAGGATTCATCAAAACAAAATTTACAATCTTTATCTAGCAGTTTGCACAATGGATGTGCAATATTTGAAAAGTCTTTAATGAATCTCCGATAAAAACCTGCATGCCCAAGAAAGCTTCGCACACCTTTCATAGAAATCGGTGGGGGAAGTCTCTCAAATACCTTAACTTTAGCTCGATCAACCTCTATGCCCTTTTCTGAAATGAGATGACCCAAAACAATACCTTCTTTCACCATGAAATGACATTTTTCCCAATTTAGTACTAAATCGAAGTCTTCACATCTCTTAAGGACCTCAGATAAATTGTTAAAACACAGCTTGAATGAATCACCAACCACATAAAAATCACCCATAAAAACTTCTATAGTATCTTCCACCATTTCGGAAAATATCGACATCATACATCTGTGAAATGTGGCAGGTGCATTGCACAACCCAAACGACATTCTTTTGAACGCAAAGGTCCCATATGGAAAGTAAAAGTGGTTTTCTCTTGATCTTCTGGTGCAATTCTATCCAACATCTGATCCATGAAGGGCATAGGAAAATGGTCTTTTTCAGTCCATGCATTTAATTTGCAGTAATCCATACACACCGTCCATCCAGTAACCGATCTCATTGGAACAAGTTCATTTTTTTCATTAGGGACCAGAGTCATTCCCCTTTTCTTAGGTAAACACTAAATAGGGCATACCCAACTACTATCGGCGATCGGATAGATTACTCCGGCATCCAACCACTTAATGATTTCCTTCTTCACGACCTCTTGCATAGGAGGATTTAAGCATCTCTGGTGCTCAATACTTGGCTTATGATTAGGCATGAGTTGGATTTTATGAGACTAAATACCAGGAGGGATCCTAATAATGTCCGCAATAGTCCACCCAATAGCTCTTTTGAACCTTTTTTATCACTTTCACCAAACTCTCAACTTGTTGTTCATTCAGGTCTGATGCAATGATTATCGGCAAAGTGTCACCATTTCCTAAGAATTCATACCTGAGATGAGCCGTGAGAGCTTTTAGTTCTAACTTTGGGGCCTCCTCTATAGATGGTTTCGCGTGTGGGGACTCACGATTCTTCATATCTAGCTCATATTTCTTCGGTTTAAACCGAACATCACCTCGATCAAGTGCCGACTAATGACTCATACTCTTCAATGCAATCTCTATCAAAATTCATTATCACTGTCGCTTATGCTTCTACACCTAGACGTTCTTCTATTTGTGTCTTAGATGTCTCACCAATGTTTTAAGATATAGTAGATACCAATTGGAGCTCACCACTCTTCCTCATGGAACTACAAATGTTAAAGGTCACTTCCTCATTGTTTAACCAAAATTTCATCTGCCCCTTTTCCATATCTACTAAGGCTCTTCCCATATCAAGGAATGACCTCCCAAGAATAATGGGCACTTCAAAATCTACTTCACAATCAAGAATAATAAAATCTGTCGAAAATATGAACGACTCCACTTTTACTAGCACATCATGGAGTATCCCCATAGGCCTTTTTACTGTTCAAACAGCCATCAGTAGCCGCATTGATGTAGGCTTTGGATCACGCAAACCCAACTTCTTGTAAATCGAGAGGGGCATGAGATTTCTGCTTTCCCCCAGATCACATAATGCTTTCGCAAAATGTAATATCCCAATTGTACAAGGAATAGTGAACGCACCTGGATCTTTTTTATTTTGTACCAGAGATCTTGTAGCAATAGCACTACAATGTTGCATTCTATCGTCATCCTCAAAATTGGCTGATCTTTTCTTTGTAACCAGATCTTTCATAAACTTGGCATAACCAGGCATTTGTTCTAAAGATTCTACCAAAGGGACATTGATAGAAAGTTGCTTCAACATTGTTATAAAATTCCAATATTTACCATCCCCAGTCTTTTTCAATAATCTTTGAGGAAATGGGGGTGGTGTCCTAGGCATGGGAGTTACCTTTTTAGGCACTTCAACATCTTTTACAGTGTTATCCTCTACATCACCGTTAACATCTACCACTTTATCAGTATCTTTTGTCACTTTTTTCTCATTAGGCGGCATAGGTGGGTCAATGGTTTGCTTGCCACCGCGAGCAATGATTGCCATACAATGTCCATCATTTTTCGAATTTTGGACAGTGTTGCAAGGAAGAGTGACCGGTTGCCGTGTGTTCACAGTCGCAGATAATTGAGCCAATTGTAACTCAAGTTGCTTAATCGATATTGCATTTGTATCAACTTTTTGCCCAATACCCGCTAAATCATTCCTTAACTCTTTATTGTGCTCATCATTAGTATCGAACCTTCTCATCATTTTATGCAATATATCCTCAACTCGCGTCATACTACCTCCACCATCCCTAGGAGTAACTTCACAATTTTGAGGAGGAACATAGGGCCCATTCCTATAATTTCTATTACCATAGTTACCTTGAAGTTGTTGTCGCGGTTGTACTTTCCATCTAGGACATAATGACCCTCACGGTTATAGTTACCTTAGTTCTGACCTTGGTTCCCTTGACCTTGGCGCCAATTCTCCTTATTAGAGCCTTGGACACTTGGTCAGAAACCCCCCGTCTACTCATTTACCGCATAGGAATCCTTCTCATAATAGAACTCATCATTTTGTGGTGGTGGTTTTGACAAGTAGTTGACTGCATTTATCTGTTTTGCACCCCTAGTGACATGTTTTAGTATCAACCCAAGCTCAGTTCTCATCTAAGCCATTTCTTCACGAATCTCATCTGTGGTTGGATTGTGAGTGGACTGCATTACGAAGGTATTTCTCCCGGTATCTGACTTCCTAGTACACCAAGCTTTATTATTCTGGGATATTTTCTCTAATTTTTTAGCAATCTCAGCATAAGGACACTCCCCATAAGATTCACCCGCTATAGTGTCCTGCACCACTTTATTATTATCATCCTGTCTCCGATAGGAATATTCCTTTAGTGACTAATAATCTATACGGTGATTTGGGACACTTCTCAAAAACCAGGTGAATCTATCCCAAGAACTACTAACTGACTCTCCTGGTAGTGCCACAAAGTTGTTCACTCTGTCTTTGTGGTTTAGTTTCTTGGAAACCAGGTAGTAGCGTGCTAAGAAAACGTTCCTGAGTTGATTCAAAGTTAAAATTGAGTTGTAAGGGAGCTTAGTGAACCAAATAACAACCTCTCTCGTCCGTGAGAGAGGAAACACGCTTAGACCTATTACATCCAAGCCCAAGTCAGGCCTCCCTACAAAACTTTTACACACTACCCTTACCTTAGCTATATGGGCATGTGAATCCTCAGAAGGTAGCCCTGAAAACAAACCTCTGGCAGTGAGCATTTGCATAAGGCTACTAGTTACCATAAAAGTGTGGCCTGGTGGTAGAGGTGGCAGGACAAGTGGCCCATCGGAGTCTGCTGTATTGTCATAGCCTCTGTAGTATTCTTGTGGCCGTGGAGCGGGATTTTGTCCCCTCTGTTGGGGTTCACCCGGAGCATTGGGTAACAACTGACCATGAGCATCAACCAGAGCTAGGATGTTCTGGTTTGGATCATCACCATTAATTCCCAAGTTTCGATTCATGTTGCGTAGTGTACTCTTTTATTCGTGATCGTAGGGAAACAAGAGTTCTCTTTCTCTTTGTGTATTTGGCATACAAGAAAGATGATTCTACAAGAATCAAAAACAATAAAACAAAATAAAATCAAGAAAATATAAACTAAACTAAAGTTATAAGTTTAAGTTAATCTAAAAGCTACTTTCCCCGGCAGTGGCGCCAAAATTTGATACGCTCAAACTTACCTCTCAAATAAGAAGTAAAGCGGCCGTGTCAAGTAAATAACTCAACTAGTGATGTTGGGATCGTTCCAATGAGGAAAATAGTTTAGACTTAATTTCAATCTATTATTACTATTGTTCAGTCAATTACTTCCTTGGAAATCAAAAATGATAAAAGGGTGGTTTTTCTATTTCTAAATAAATTAAAATAACTAGCGAAATTGAAGGAGACAACTAAAAACTTCAAATGTTGGAGTTTAATCAATTAATAAAAGTAGCTAGGTTTACGTGTTCCCAAAATGTTCATAACTTGATAATTCTACCTATAACAATTCTTTCCTAGTATCTTGCATGCAAAGTGATAAGTTATATATTTCTAAATCCTTGGTCCGGCATCTAGAAAATTTCACTCCGCACCTTGGTCCACCTACGTGTGATTCTATACTAACCCTTATCTTTACCTCATATTAAGCATCCTATTCGATATGTGAATGAGTTATTACCTCGTACCAATCAATACTACACTATTAAATAGTATATACTAAATATATGTTGATAATTCTTTTCCTAGTATCTACCTCCTAGGTATGACAAGTAGCACTAAGGCGAGTTCTAACGTTGTCCATCCGTTAAAAAGACTTCTAAGCGAAAGAATCATCAATACACGCAAGACACTATTCTAGAATTATTATTTTAGTTAGGTTTTACCTCATTATTCACCTATGGTTTTCACAACCCTAGTTATGGAGTTTAGATACCCATAGTCATAATTACAATATTTAAATATATGATATAAGAATTCATGTACTTACTTCAATGAGAAAGAGTAAAATCCGAAAGTTCACTTGATTAATCAGCAAAAGTCACCAACAATCAATTACAAAAGTCTCAAAATATTCAAGAATCTCAAAATAATCAAGAATCTCACAAAGAGTCTAAAAAAATAATCAAGAGTCTAACCTCAAAAACGAGGTTTTTCGAACTATTTATAAAAAATAAAACCGAATTAAATAAGGACTCTATTTGCTGGAAATCTGTCAAAATGCAGCTGGATCGACGGACCTCGCGACGGATCGTAGTGGTCACGACGGACCGTCATGGACTCCGACATCCCATACTTGTGCAATTTCTTCTGTTGCTCTCTTCATTACCCTCGACGGCAGGTATGATGGATCTTCATAGTCACAACGTTCCGTCGAGGGTCTCCGTTCCAAAACACTTAAACTCTTGGAATTTTGGTACTGGACTACTTCTCTAATCTTCATGACGAACTAGCACGACGGACCGTCATGGATACGACAGTCCGTCACGCTTTCCATAACCCCACACTTGGTCATACTTCTCCATCTTCCTTCAGCAGCTGCACTACGATGCCACCTACGGACCATCACGACCATAACTGACCGTCACAAGCTCCGTTGGTGGTACTTTTCTGTATTTTTTTCTCAAAAACCTCCGCATTCGTCTTTTAGACAGATTTCCTACAAATAAAGAGAAACTTACATAAAAATTAGCACAAAAAGGCTTTTGGACACACTAAACTTAAGGAAAAAGTATTAGTAATACCGTGAAACCATGATATATCAATATCCTCAACAACAATACATTAAAAAATTATATATCCACAGCAACAAGTTCAGTATTCATCAATCACCAATTCTACAGAAAGGCATCCACAAAATCAGCAAAAAAGCACAATATCAAGTTCACTAATGATAAGAATGTGCAATGCAATTGAATTCAATGTCAAGTATAATGATGCATGTATGACCTAGTGATACACACCCCATGTCTCTCAGTCTGGGACCTATGGGGGAAATATCTGTCCATGCATCTGTCGCGGTGTACAACACGACCCTTTAATAAGAGTAACCATCACGGGGAGCGATACGTCCCTTGATATATAGTATGCATCGCGGAGTGCGATACGTCCCTCAAAAGATAGTATCCATCGCAGTGCGCGATACAACCCTCTAAATGGTACATCCTCTTTAGTTTCTTATTCTTTATCAATGCACATAACACATGTCACAACAATGTCTCAGAATAATGCAAATGACATGTTAACACAACCAACAACATGATGACCATTCTCATAGTAAGAAAAAATTCACATCAATACAACAATAACTCAACAAGCCTTTCAAACCATTCTCCATTATAAACACATCACACAAACAATTATTCACACTGCCTTTTATTGCCTTTTTTTTCATAAGTAGAGAAAATCAATGTAGACAAGTCAATCAATCACCAAATCCCATTACTCCCAAAAATATACCACAATACACACATTCCATACACTTAAAAAAAGGGTTTAGAAATCCACTTGCCTCAATCAGTCAAGAATTCACTCCGAAAGATGAGCCATCTGTTTTGTTGAACTTCGAAATCAAAGCAATTTATTCATATTAATAATCATTACAAGATTTTGATGTAACAAAACCCATATTACCATAGATCTATATTAGACCCAAAACTTCGCTAGGCTTTATAATCACGTTGGTAAGTCTTAATGCCAATTAACATTTTTCTATCATACTTTTCAAAATATCAAATCTATGGTTAGGTTCAAATATCTCCAATATCATAAGTATAATAATATTCTTATTTAATTACCTATCTTAATATATTAGATATTGAATCATAATATGATAACTATAAAAAGATTCATAAAATTTAAGCTAAGTACCACCATCAGTAACCTCGCCCATAAAAAAACAAAGAAAAAGAAAAAAAAATATAAAACAAGGAAAACTATACAGAATTCATCCTGAATTATTTTTAGATAGCATTGTCCTGCAAATACCTAACTCATTATTACTTTCTTACTAATCTTTCTCAATGTAGCCGCAAAAAAAATAAATTGAAAAGCAAAATCGAAATTGTGTTATATGGTTCAAATCGTTCTTTACAACTAATTTAGCTACAAGTTTTATCTCTTCTATTTTACCTCAAAATGAAATCACATATCACAATAATGATTCCATAATAAAGACGCCACCAACAACATTATTAGTAAGTAATCAGTTTTACTTATAGAACTAGCAATGGCATCACCAATCAACAACCAAACTAGCAACATATTAATACAATAATATAACTTATCATCCTACAATTAATATACTACTCTTTTCCTATAACAACTATACTTTTTCTAAATAAATTGGAGATTTTACCTGAAGCACGAGTCACTTTTCTTGTGGCGTCAAACTGTGGCCTCCGCTTCTTTATATTATGGACTAAACGTAAACCCTATTAACTTATTTTATTGAAAATGGGTCAAGTGATATAGGGTCTTAGATAAAATTTAGACTTGACCCATTATTATCAACTAACTTAATTAATTATTTTGATAAATATCCGTGAAGTAAATAACCATATTAATAAATAACTCAAAAATTTTCAAACCAACTTCTCAAATTGATCAAAAGTGACTTGGGATAACTAATGAGATGAGTAAAATGGTATTTTTATAAATAAAATTAAAAAAATTTAAAACTTATTTTTCGGGTCATTACATTATCTGCCAATAAAAACTATGTTCATCCTCGAACATAAGGATGAAGAAGGAACAATCAACGTTACAAAAAACTTGACTTATGATCTACTAGTCGATGTTCATCTCCTTAAGACTATTCCATTAAGATCAACTACTAAGAGCTGAACGTTCAAATCAAACTTTGAAAGACTTAATAATTAAGAGCGATTATTAAGTAATAGCTAACTCATCAACTTAATCTAAAGTCAAACTCATGGACCTTAACACAACCACCATGAAGAATCTTTTCTCACATATCCAAGATTACGGTCTGAATCAATACTGACAACAATCAGAAGTGAGCCTGAGTTAACCACCAGACACTCATAATACATAGATCATCACATTTCTTATCAAGATTCCCTTCTCACAACATAATCATTTTCACGATTTTAACCTATAAAAAGAACCGATCCTTAGACATGGGATACTCACCAAGGGAGGATCCAACTTATGTAACCCAACGAAGAAACTGATTAAGTAAACATCCAAGAAATGACACACTCCAAAATGCATAATCTGTAACAACACTTTTAGACAATAATAACTCTTCAGAGTAGATTTTATGTAATTTCTTATAATCAAGGTTGTGCATGTAGACAAATTGAAATACTTTAACTATACCAACAACACCAAATCTATTATAAATGAAATGATCAAATATGCGAAAGGATCCTACCTTGTCAAGAGGACATAAGAGGATCGATACATTCGATAACCACTAGGGATTCACCAATAGATGTATAAACACACGTGGACCTATGCAATGAATCATACTCCAAATCATGTCCGAAACGAAGTAGATGGTCATACAAAAATCTACAAAAACAAAGTCCAATAACACTAGATACTTCTTCTATAGTGCCCACGTCAAGCATTTTCATTCATATGACTCTATCTCTTTAATTTTCTAGTCACCCACAATCACCAATCTAGTCCCTATATAATTACTCACTAGGGACAACACTCTTATTACTAACAGAACATCATAGCCACATCAATCATTTACCTTACTTTCTAACCATCATTAATGTTGAAGTCTTCATAGAAAACACATTATCACCTCCAAATTTGTGAACTATGGCTCTTTCTTTTTCCATTTAAGCATTTCATGACAAATACAGGTCATACCCAAGGCTCATAACACTAATTATAAATCAAAAAGTACTTTATATTTGAGATGCAACAATTCAATCACACTCAATGTCAACTCCACGTAATTTTTATTTTTATATACAAAATTCCAACTAATATTTAAAACCATCATATGCCTCATATCAAAACTTAAGAAATTCTTGGTCACTCCAATAGTTCGCTATACTATAAACCCATAACCTTTACTTACTATAAAAGGCCTATGCAATGTATCATAACGGCTTATATCGTCTCATCAAGTAGGTTTGAATCCCTTAAAAGCCTCATTAACCATGTGGAATTATAGGTCCACTCTTCCTAATACCCATAAGTTACCTATCCTAATTTGAAAGTTCGACATAAAAACCTCCCACGCCTGATTACTTGTCACCCAATCAAAACTCAATCTTTATAAAACTTCGATCACAAACCCCTAGTAATTCAGTACCAAACTAGTTCACATTTCACATTCATATCTAAATTCTCACATTCATATCTAAATTCACAGGCAATAATCAATAAATCTTAAACTATAAGTCAATGGCTTATACTAGAGCTCCTATTCCTTCACTTTTCTTAAATTCTTCCTATGACACAAAATTCTTAATATATTCAACATTTTAATACACCAGACTCTTGTTCCTTTTGTTGACTAACTCACCAATCTTATTCTTTCACCAACAATGCCTAACATTTTACCGTATTCTTAAATCGAAATCTTAAGTGAAAACTTTCCTCATGTCCTTTAACAATCAAAAGTGATAAAACCTACGATCCAAACCTTGTACAATTTGTTTTAAATTCTCAACACTTGATTCAATCAATTATTTGTTTCCTTACTTATTCATACCTCGATAAAGCACATTACCAAAAACCTACACTCACCATGAAAACATGAATTTTTATCTTTAACTATGCAAATCAATCCCTTTATCTATCAATATTAGCTCATACCTTGATTTTTTTAATTCACATATCTTAGCTTATCATTGATTATCTCTTCATTGACCTTATCATATCTTTGCTAAAAATTCAACCGCACTCATTACCAAACTGAAAACCACAAAAGAAAGCTCATAATCACACTTGCGTTGAACATCTATATACTCTTTTCTCAAGTATTATCCATTAGTTTTTAAGCAATATGATGAATCCGTAAAACTATCATAATAATCTAAGCAAGACAAATGAAACCTCATGTCTCTTAATCCAATTATATATTCTTTGTGAAGATACATATTCGACCCTTACAATTAGAATAAATAATCATGTTCTCTACTCCTTTCGAATGCTAAATTACATCCTCGTAATTCTTTCCATTTATTACTCCAGCTCCTTCACTTTTATTCAAGAAGTGTCTCAACACCTCCTATAACTTTTTATACAATCATGTTATTCACCAAATACATGAAAAACATAACCTTAGATACTCCTAAGTCCTTATTAACACACCAAATTGGTTTAACCAACAATCCTTATTATATAGTTGCATTCCAATCATAATTCATTTTATAACTTATTACCATTATGCTACATAACCTTTAACATCGGAAGAGAGTCAACCTTATCAATGACATGACACCTCAAATTCAATTATACAAATCAAATCTCAAAGACTAATTCAATTTTATACACACTTTCTTGCTAAAATTTCCAATTACCTTTACACAAGTATACACATTGGGACTTTGTTTACCGATAAACTTTTCATCTTAATATCAATCTACTTCCATGGAGTTTGGATGAAATCACCACTCATTTAAAGTCCCCAAGATACACTTCACAATCTGAATGCATTAATATTATATCCAAAGATCCACCACTAAAAGCTTCCTTATAAATAATGCTTAACTCAATCTTCAGTAGTAACAAGCTAGTTGGTTTCTCAAATATGAGTGCAACATCAAATCTTATTATATGAGCATGTGATAAAATTGGTAAATCCTTAAGTTCTTAGTATTAACACTTGAAAATTAACGTATTCATTTTCATATAACACTAGTACCAAATCGTGAAAGACTATTAGATCCACAACTAGAACATATCATACCTATCGAGAAGATCATACCCAAATAGTCCACACATTCTTACCTATCGAATAGCTCTAAAATATTACCAAATTCAAACCATATCTAGCCCAAGATATATGTATTCTTTCGTTGATCAGGTCGATAACAAAAGTAACACACTCCAGAATTCTAACCAAGTACCTATCAACAAAATTGTATTATTCATATCATGACCCTTTTTGATATACACAAAACCTATGAAAGATTAAAACCTTAATTGGTGCAACGTCATTTTCATCAATTTTTAAGCAACCCATATATGTTATGACATCTATAAAAACTTGACTTTCCAAGTAACATTGTTCATTATCTAGCCACCCCATTAATCATTCCATATTCAATAATTGTCAAACCATTCCATGTGTCGTATATAACACACAAGTATCGTTTACCTTACTAGGGTAAATATCCTTACACAACCCCTTTAAATTCTAAACATTCTGAATTTAACCACACACATTTTCCATAAGTATATCACTTCACCTTATTATGAGAACTTACATCCCAATCATACACGACACTAACTACTCACATGGGGATCTATGCACGAGTCATCAAAGTGGAGAGAAGTGATACAACTCAAAACATACAAAGGATGCACGACAGAGATTCAAAAAGTAAAGATTTTTTCTAAAAGTCATCATAGCCTCTCGAAAATAAATTTAGACGTCTCTGTACCGATCCTCGAGACTCTATTTAGACTCGGCTTGTGTACACATAAGACCTATGAGCCTGGGGCTTTGATTCCATTTTGTCACGACCCAAAAAAATGGACGTGATGACACTTGGCTTATCCTACCAAGACAAGTCAGCCTAAAACTCAACATTATAATAATAATGCAGAAATTCTACAATCAACTTAAAAGTACCCCCGAAACCTGGTTGTCACGTATACAAGTGTCTAAAGTATTATAATTTATTCAAAAGAAACACTAGGCTCAAATGAATTTGTTTCTATAATAGAGAAAGATAAGAACTAAGGAGAGAAAGTCCGTTGACACGACAAACAACTATCTTACAAATCTCCATGAAGCCTCAGAAAAAAAGAGAATGATGAGTACCACAAATATCCAGGCTCGTAATCGACAGAAATAAATTGTAGAAACAAGGGATGAGTACCAAACCACATAGTACTCAACAAGTAAATCCCTAACACAAGCTAAGGGGATGAAATACGGGTACTCCTACGACCCAACCGAACCTCCACAATTACAACCTGCATGAAAATCAGTCCAACCCAACAACTCACATTATACATCGCACATTGTTCAACAACAACACTTAGACAAATTATATATCCTCAACAACAACACTTAGACAAATTACATGTCCCCAACAACAAAACTTTGACAAATTACATGTCATCAACAACACTTTAACAAATTACATATCCTCAACAATAATACTTTAACAAATTATATATCCTCAACAACAGGCTCAATACTCATCAATTACCTGTTCCATAGAAAGGCATTCACAAGATCAACAAAACATAATATCAAGTTCACTAAAGATAAGTATGTGCAATGCAATGGAATTCAATGTAAAGTATAATGATGCATGTATGACGTAGTGATACACACCCGATAATTCTCAGTCAGGTACCCATGAGGGACATATTCTTCCATACATTTGTCGCGGCGCACGACACAACACTCAATATAAGTAACCATCACGGCGCGCTATATACCTCTCAATATATAGTATCCATCACGGCATGCGATGCGTCCCTCGAAATATAGTATCCATCACGGCGCACAATACAACCCTCGAATGGTGCATCCTCTTTAGTTTCTTATTCTTTCTCAATGCACATACACTTATCACAACCATGTCTCAGAATAATGCAAATGACATGTTTACACAACCAACAATGAGATGACCATTCTCATAAAAAGGCACAATTCACAATATTACAACAATAATTCAACAAGCCTTTCAAGAGATTCTCCATTATCAACACATGACACAAACAATTAATCACATTGCATGTTATGACTTTTTTTCGTCATTAGAATCAATCAATATGGACAATTAAACCCATCACCAAATTCTATTACTCTCAAACATATACCACAAGAAAATACACATATTCCATACACTAAACAAGGGTTTAGAAATTCACTTGCCTCAATAAGTCAAGAATTCACTCTGAATCTTGAGGCTTCCGTTTTGTTGAAGTTTGAACTGAAAGCAATCTATTCACATTAATCATCACATTAAGATTTTGAAGTAACAACACTCATATTACCATATATCTACATTATACCCAAAACGTCATTAGGCTTTATAATCATGTTCGTAACTCGTAATGCTAATTAACATTTTTCTATCATACTTTTCCAAATTTCAATTCTATGGTTTGGTTCCAATATCTCCAATATCATGGTAAATATAATAATATTCTTATATAATTAACCATCTTAATATATCAAATCATGAATCATGATATGATAAATATAGAAAGATTCCTTAAATTTAAGCTAAGTTCCACCTTCAGTAACCTTGACCACCAAAAAAAAGAAGAAAAAGAAAATATAAAACAAGGAAAACTACACAGAATTCATACTCAATTATATTTAAATATCACTATCTTTCAAATATCTAACTCATTATGACTTTCTTACTATTGTTTTTTAATATAGCCGCAACAAAACAAATTGAAAGCAAAATAAAAATTGTCTTATATGGTTCAAATCGTTCTTTACAACTAATTTAGCTACAAGTTTTATCTCTTCTATTTTACCTCAAAATAAAATCACATGTCACAATTATGATTCCATAATCAAGTCGTCATCGACAACATTATTAATAAGAAATCAGTTTTACTTATAGAACTAGCAATGACATCACCAATCAACAATTAAACTAGCAACAAATTAATACAATAATATAACTTATCATCCAACCATTAATATACTACTTTTTACCTATAACAACTATACTTTTTCGAAATAAATTGGAGATTTTACCTGACGCACGAGTCACTTTTCTAGTGGTGTCAAACTGTGCCCTCTGTTTTTTTTATTATTATGGACTAAAAGTAAACCCTATTAACTTATTTTAATGAAAATGGGTCAAGTTATATAGGGTCATAGATAAATTTCAGATCTGACCCATTATTATCAACTAACTTAATTAATTATTTGATAAATACCCGTTAAGTAAATAACCATATTAATAAATAACTCAAAATATTTCAAACCAACTTCTCAAATTGATCAAAAGCGACTCGGGATAACTACTGAGATGAGTAAAAAGGTAATTTTATAAAAATAAAATAAAAAACTTATTTTTCATGTCATTACATAATGTCAATTTATGATATCCTAACACCCAACCCCATTGAATCACATGAAAATCATCATGATTGTACTTCTTCAATGTAAAAATCTAAACATATAAAGGACTCACACCCTATAAGACGAGTTCCAAATACAACTCATAAGCCACCGTACCTATACATTGAACAACCTCAAAATAATTTTTTTACATCAAGTTAAAATTATACTTCTTTCCAAAACTCCTCACTCCCTTCATGCCTGAAATATTTAACAAAATGTCTTCTCTAACAATGAATTTTAAATCACGAATGTTTTGATCCATAAAAAAACTTTTTCCTACTGTGAGTCATGGGAACCCTATTCTCAATAAACTTAACCTCACCCAAGGACTTTCTAAATAGATATGTTCCACAGAATCTAATCTCAAATGCATAAAACCAACTAACTGAAGATAAACATCTTCTACCATACAATATGTTGGATGGTGTCATCTTAATTCTCAAATTGCACTTTCTATTATATGTAAACTCCACTATTTTTTTAAAAGGTGCTTGTATAAAGTTATATGAGGAAATTTATAAAGACGTATCTATAGCATTCATGAATCTCTATATAGATCATGCACCAATATAGTTGTGAATAGAAATATTACATCGATGCATAACAGATATATTGAAAATTCAGTGAAGGTGCACTTGCAGCATCATTCAGTTTTTGAGGTAACTTGGGAGACTGAGTCAGATATGCGTGTCAAATATCCTTATCTTTTTGAATCTTGAGCTACTTTTTCTTGCATTATGTTCTAGAGCAGATTTGGTTTTTAATGGTGGATAATGTAATGACTCAGTCGGTCATTTTTATAATGTTTTGTGCATTTACTCTTTGTTCCTCCCGATATTAAACTTGAGTCTTTTTTGATGGAGTTTTAAAAAGTGGTTTTTGATATTTGAGTTACAAGTTAAGAAATTTGCAAGTACTGAGTTTGAAAGTCTAAGTTGTTAAGAAAATAGTTTTTTTGTGTCTTTTAGAGTTTTGAGTGTAGGAATGGAATTCCATTAATTCCATCTGTCCTTGAATTTGAAACTGATTTGTGAGAGTTATCAGTTTCAAATTCGGATTGTTTTTGAGGATTTGAGATACTAAGTTGATGGAATTTTAGCCTTTGGGGTGACTTTGGTCAACATTTGGATTTCATATATTTGGATCGGAATTCGAAGAGTCCTATTGGATTCAAAGGACGATTTTATTCATAGGTGATATCTTCGTTCATTTTTGAGAGGTACTAATGCTTATCGTGTCCAACGACTCTAACTATGGTTCGAGTGTTTACTATCCTTAATAACATAGTGCTCCAACTAAAGGTTGGGATCCTTTTCCAAGTGGTTTTGAGAATAAGTATCTAATTAGAATTCCATTGTAATTAGTCGTAGCTAAAGAGATTTACGGGGAGGGTTGTCACAAAAAGTAAAAATAGTAAAATTAAGGAATGTATGAGGGGGAATTCCTGGGATGTTACCGATATACAAGTTAATATTAATTATTGATTAAAGGTTTTCGATAGAAAATTTGTAGAAAAACAGTAAATATGCTAAGATTTAATTGGAAATAAGTTCTCTCTCGAGCAACTTACCCTGTTTCAAATGGATTCCTCTCGGACACCCATTTGCCGCATGAAGTCAAGAGTACGCCGTACCCCACTCACTCTCTCGAGCTGAGTGTTAGGATATGGGACTAGGGTTCACCCTTTCCGGGTGAACCTCATATCGACCGACTCCGTACGCCATCAATCTAGCGGTTTTGGTTTCACAATCTCTCTCTCTCGAAAACACATGGGTGAAATTGTATTTGAAACTATAAATCCATTGGATTAAATAACAACAACTATATGAAATTACCATTAAACTACATCTAAACTATCAACAAACAAGACCCAACAATAATATTAACTTTTATTTGCTAAATTACACTCCAAGACTGAGGTTTTTAGCCACACATCAAGAAATAAGAAATTATACCTTCACTGATGTTGAAATCAAATGGGTATAGGAAAATAAGTCTTGATTTAAGCAAAGAAAGACAAGGAGACCCACTTCCAAATCAAAAGAGAAGAGACCATTTCTTCTTCAAGTTCTCCCATAACACTGTTCTAACTTACGAAAATATGAAAAACTAAAGTTAAAGTCTATAAACAAGAATAGTGTTTGGACTCTCTAATAAATAACTAAAAGAAGTATTTATAGTTTTCAGATTTTATGATGCGATGAATCATTCGGCAAGGTTAGACAAGCTCGCTGAATGACTTAGCGAGTTTAGTCGAGGTCGCTGAATGACTCAACGACTCGTCCATCTTATAGTTCATCGCTTTTTTGTGCTTTCCCACATCATCTTCAAGTCCTGTACCATTGGGAAGCATAATACTGTTTCACGAAACTGTTCAGCGGAGCGCCAACTGCTTCTTTCTCCACCTATTTTATCTTCTTCCTTCAGGACACAATGTGCAGGAACAAAGGAAAAGTATGCCCCTTCGGCGATGCGCCAAGATTACTTGGTGATGCTCATACTTTAGTTTCTTTGTTATTTTCAACCTTTTTGTTCCTTTTCGCTCCACAATATCCATGCTTTCCTTGAAAATACTTGAAACATGATAGTTTTCATTGGATATTGAGATAAAACAAGAATTAGAGGACACTATTTCTACTAAAATATAGCCCTAAATGAGTCCAATCTATGAAATCATCATGTACTCATCTTGTCTTAGCCTTTTAGGCGTGAGTTAGTTTCTTGTGCTTTTAACATATGTCGGGTCAAGGAGACATTATATTCATATTTTGACGATTTCATTGAGTCTAGAAATTTGAGTGTAATTTAGTTATTTTTGTGGCTTATGTGTATGGGGTTATGAATGAATCCCAAGGTCCTTTTGATGTTTTGAGATTTGCTTGAGCTTTGTAACCTTTTATTTTGCGATAGTCCTTCCACTTAAGCAAACTTCTCTTAAGTGAAGATTGACCGCTTAAGCGAATGTTGTACTTTTTGAAGGGTTCACTTAAGCGAACTAGGGACCGCTTTAGCGAATCTAGGTTTCCAAATGCGAGACCCCCTGTGTTTGTGGGGTTTGCTAACGCCTTAAACATCATTTTAAAGTTTATTTTTTGGATTAAAAACTCCATTTTGAAGTTGTGTTAAGAGTTGATTGAACCATCTCTATATATACTTGATGTGGGAATTGTTGTTTCGAAGGAGTTATTGTGAATACTTGATTACTTTAGACTGTGTGGCTTTGAAAGTGATTTGGAAGGGGAAGACTCATCTCATGGAGATATTGTTGATTGGCTTAAGGCAAGTGACTTCTTAAACCTTATAATCTAGTAAAATTCATTTACTTCCTTCATTATTTATGTGTTGGGAGTAATGGGGTAAGACGAAGGGTTTAAATTTTCTAATTGTTATTTCTAAATGAATAATAAAGGTTGAAATAAAATGGATATATATTGAACATGATGATAAGAATTGTCTTGTTGTGACCCTTGTTGATTGATTGATGACTTTCTTTAAAGCATGAATATTTACTTGAGTTATATTAATTGATTTCTCTTTTGTGTGGTCTGATATTCATTTGGTGCATTGAATTTGAAAACTGTGATCAAATATGTGATGAAAAATACTTTCAAGGTATTTTCCGTTGATTTTTATGTTGCTAAGATCTTTTCCGGTGAGTGGTATGATGTCGAGGTCTTTGCCGACGAGTGTTTTGATGCTAAGGTCATTTCTAGCAAGTGTTTATAAAGGCGATGGGAAATGGTTCAGGCTAGTGATTTGTTGTAAAGCTGATGGCAAATGGTTCTGATTAGTGATTTGATGTAAAGTTGATGAGAAATAGTTTTGGATATTGTATGCTATAAAGTCGATGGGAAATAGTTTCGTCTTGTGATATTGTACTGATTGGAAATGGTTTCGACTTGCGATATTGTACCGATGGGAAATGGTTCGGTCAAGAGATTGATTATTGTATCTTAATGCTTTTGATATTATGCATAATTTACTTATTAATTGTGTCTGATTGACTTGTGCATGTGATTAAACTACTTGATTATGAGATTTATTTATTTGATTGATCTGATTGTTAACTTGTGAAGGTTAAACTATGAATATTGGGCCTAGTGATCAATGTATTGTAGAATTTCTAGGTTGGATTGATTTCTGTGCAGGTTGTAGTTGGAGGATGTTCGTTAGAGTGTAAAAGGTATTCATTTCCATCTAATTACTTTGTTTCGTAGGTTGCTTTTTGGTATCGTGTTGTTGTTACCCACCCCTTGCTTTTACACATGTGTAGGTTATGAGCCCGGTCCTGTGTAATCTTCTTTTTTCTCTCTTTACAATCGAGGCTCATTGAATGATTTGAGAGGTATCTTCTTGTCAGCGCGTCAGACCCTTTCCTTTACTGAAAGATTTGTTGTAATTGAGAATCCAAGATTGAGACTGTATTTATCTTTCGAAATTTGTATTATTAATTGCTTCTACCCGTGACAACCAGGTTTTGGGATATTCTTTAGAATGAATAAGTTTTCCGTCTTTGTCTTTCTCTTGTTTTATATTTCTGTATTTCTTTAATCCTTGTTGGGTTGAAACTGACTTGTCTTTGTGGAAAAAGAAAAGCGTCATTAGATCCATTTTTTGTTCATGACAATAAAACCTTTTTATAATTGAAATTAAAATTCTACCATAAACTTGGCCCATTTTACTTTTTTCATTGCCCTAAATAAATGTACTAAAAGCAATATAAGATGTACGACAACTATTTCTCCTAAATAATGTACTGATACATAAACTTGTTCACTGGATGTAAATCCAACTCTCCTATAAGTAGAGTATATTAGTTTTTCCATTTTGTTTTTGTTCTTGTTCCTTCTTCATTCCCATATATTGTTTTCTTCTTAGAATGGTTATTTTTTTATTGTTGCTATATTTGTACATGAAGTGTAATGATGTATGTTTTTACAGTTTACACTTCCCATTTTTGAAATTGGAGTTTGACAATTTTCTTATAGTGAAAGGTTTGATATTTGAAAATGAATAATGACACCTAATAAAAAAACCTACATATTGCTTCCTCTTTGACCTATCTTTGTATCTCTATTTGATTCAATGACACACTCGATTGCCTCTTCCTGAGCATTTGGCTCTTTTTATAACTGAATTTTAAAATTTATGTATTTTATGGATTGATATTTTCTTGGTCAATTTTATAACAAGTAATGACATTGAGAACAACTTGATGGTTGTGTGAAAAAAATTTTCAATGTTAATAAATAATAATGCACTTATATTCCGTCAGTTAATTTGATTACCCTTCATCTTACTTACGCTCTATAGTGAAGTTGAAAGAAAGTAATAATATTAATTTCTTTTATCTAATACTAACCAAAAGCAAACAATATATTCTAATTAATGATTTAACAAATAAGAAATTGTCGGGTTTGGATTAGAGGCGATGAGATCTATGAAAATCAAGATGAGAAAGATGACGAGTAATGTTGTGAATATCATTAACTAATTAAAACATGCACTATCTTAAAGCTTAAGATTTTAGATGATACGTTCACATACTTTGTAACATCCCGCCTTGGAAAGATCTAAATTTTGAAAGAACTAAACTAGAAATAGCCAAATATGAAATTTTGCAAGTTATGCTTAAGTTATGAGTTTTGGGTCAACTTCAAACAAAATAAACTTTCAATATAGTAGTAATTTGGTGGCGTATTACATATACAATGGAATTTCTTGGAATCTTATTTCCAATGCCACCGAGTCTTCTATGTTTCGAGCTCGTATGAGGGAGATATGCTTGTTTGAAGTCAGCATGTCCACTTAAGGAAAGTTACCCAAATTAGTGAGGGGTATTTTTGTCTTTTTTAACCCCATCAAATTAAAATGAATTTAGTAAATATTTTTGGGTCAAATCTGGTTGTATCATTTTTACGAATCCTATTTTACGGTTAGGGTTTTGAGTGTAGTTCAAGAAGAGAAAAATAGGACAAAAGGAAGAACGAACGAAATCTCTTGCAAATTGAGGAATTTTTTCATCAAATTGAGGAATTCACCGGCATGTCAATCATGCTATTTTAATGAAATTATATTCTCAAATATGAAGGATTTGATGTTTTTGAGATGTTCTTGAGTTTTAGTCATAATTGAAATTCTTTGAGTTCTTGATGTATGAGTTTTACAAATCAGTTGAGTTCATTGATAGATTTTAATATGGGTTCATTGAGATTGTTTAGGGTTTGTGAATTTTTGTGAACTTGGTCGATGAAAACTTCATTGGGTATGAGTTGAGTCGAGTTTAGGAGAGGAAGAAAACATCGGACAAATAATTGCGCCCAGATCTGCGACGCGTAGGCGCTTAAGATTTCAGTTATCATATAGATGCAGAGACAATACGGAGCTCTGCCTCAATAATATTTATGCGACCAAAAATGAAATTTCATATCCTCATCGGCCCAGTGTTCTTTAACTTGGGTCTTCTCTCGTTCTTATGGACAACTATTTTAAACTTCCAAAATCCTTGAGAGGTCCTACATTCCAAAGCATAACCCTCGAATTCCTAATTCCAATTCAAGGTAGAGTTAAGAGTAAAGTCTTGAGGGTATTTTGTGGACACTTTTGTAAATCTTTTTTCAAAAAATGTTTTTTAAGACATGATCATTTGAGTTGAAATTCATATTCTTTAAAATTATATATGGAAACTAAGTATTCCCAAGAGAAATGTTTTATATTTAACAAAAGAGGAATCACCGATTTCGAACAGATTTCATGAGCAATTTTGTTTACTATATCTTTTAAGAGAAACCTTTTGAATAAGAATCTCAAAGTTTAGGAAGTTTAAATGTTTTCTTTAAAACATAATGAGCATAGCTATATTTTAGGAGTGTTATTGAGGACCGATATGGGGGAGAATTCTACAACTCACAACCTTCATAAACGATTTAGTCAAAGTGAGTAGAAGGGTTATCCTTTTTAGATGATTCCTTATTAATTTTAAGAAGAGACTAGTGGATCTACTTAGTTGAGGAGTTCTATACCCCTTAAGGTATAGGACAGACTGGCAGGGTGGACGAGATCTTGTATCATCACATAGCTCCTAATGATGGTTGTCGTTCAGAGATTCTCCCAAACAGAGTTTATTTGTATTTTTGCATTCAAACTGAGATACATTGTATTTTTCAATACATTGAGAGTTGTTATCTTCTATTCTAAAATTTTTTCTTTATATCACATATTGTTTTTGTTTTTATATTAAAAAGAGTTGAGTTGAGATAAAATAAATGTTTTCTTTAGTTCAAATTTAAGCTTATGTCATGTTTAGATTTTCCCCATTTGCTTGTACATTCCATGTTCTGATGTCATTTGGCCTACATCTTTTATTATGCAGATATAGGTAACCGGGAACAACATCCAGCTTTTCATTGATCCAGTTGAGTTTCAGAATTGTTGGTGAGCCTCCTCGCTTTCAGAGGATCCCTTATTTTCTTTCAGCATTTTAAGTTATTAGGATGATCGGGTTGTCTTGTCCCAAAATCCGTTATATTAGTAGAGGCTTCACATATAGATAGACAGTAGTTCCTGAGTATTTTAATTGTCAAGTTGTTTAGGTTTAGTGTTGAGTTGCCTCTTTTGCTAGTTGAATGTTTATTTTGATAACATTTTGAGTTATGTTTAAGTTTATATTTTAACATTATCTTATTTATGAGTAAGTCTTCTGCTAAGAGTTAAGAAAGACCAAGGATTTTCATGGGCCATTAATGGTACTCGAGTATCCGTCAATCCCAGGGTGTAGGCTCGGGGCATGACATACTTCAACAAGTAGATCATTAAACATCATCTTTGAATTTCTAAAACTCTTTTCCCTCCTAGAAAAAAATGTGTAAGGGATTTTTTATTTAAATAAATTATCCTTTATAGTACATTGTTTATGTGTTTTATTTGTATCACGATCCAAAAAAGAATGTGATGACACTCTTCTATTTTCTGCAAGTCAAGTCAGCCTTAACTTGATGAAACAAAACAAATGTGGAAAGATAAGACCAATACAACATAAGAGCGAAAAACTTACTAAAAATTAAATTTTTGGAAAAAGTCCAAAAATACCCTTGAATTATTTAAAATGGTACAAAATTGCCCTTCATCCACCTATTGGCTCCAAAATACCTTTGTCATCAACTTTTGGATTCAAAATAAACCACTTCTTTAATTGTTTTAAAATTAAACTCTTTAAATATTTTTAAAAATATTTGGCATTCAACTATTGGTTATAATTTATTTTATTAATATAATTTATAAACCAACCCACTAGCCATTCATTACTAACTAAACCACAGCCAATTAATAATCCAATTATAATATCAAAATCGTCATAAACACAATTAAAACACGATGAAATCATAGATTTCTAAAAATGACATCCAAATTATTCGAGTCTGAATCGAAGCCCCAATTACATTTAGGTTGAGCCACATATTTAGGAGGACACTTTCAATAGGATTCTCTTTCAAGATTGAATTAGAAATTTATGATTAAAGGTAAAAAAGTAATACATCCCGAATTATTTTATGCATTTTTTTTGAAATATAATTTTATAAATATTTATGACTTGTTTTAAAACCTTTAATATATTATTTTGAAAAGAAGTTACATATGAACTAACATCACATTATTGAGATGTAAGAATAATTATGATGAACATAGTCAGACTTTTAAGTTTATCGATAATTTTTATTTAGGCACTTGAATGAATGATAATTTACTCCTATAGATATTTTTCGCCTCAAAATTTTAAAAACACTCAATTGGCAGTAGTTTTTTTGTTGTTGCATTATTAATGTAACGGGTTTATTAATTTGGAGGCATTTGATTAGTAATGGGTGGGTATTGGATTGATTTATAAATTATATTAATAAGTTCAATTATAACAAATAGTTGAGCACCACAAATTTGAAATAATATTTAAATAGTTTAAATATAAAACCGTTAAATAAGTGGTCAATTTTGAACCAAAAGTTGGATGACAAGGGTATTTTAGACCCAATAGGTGGGTGGGAAGGGTATTTTGGAGCCAATAGGTGGATGAAGGGTAATTTTGTACCATTTTCAATACTTTGAGGGTATTTTAGTAGGTGGATGGAGGATAATTTTGTACAATTTTCAATACTTTTAGTGTATTTTAGACCCTTCTTCGTTAAATTTTACATTTACAAACCACAAATACATAAGTGTAGAATTAAGAAATAAGTACAAGGCTGAAGTCTTTTTTTCTCAAAATGAACAAAACATAAAAAGAAGAACTAGAGGACCCACCATAATGACAAGTAATTATCTCTCAAAAGTTCTTTGACAAGCCTCAGATGGGAGAAAAAGAGAAATCACTAGGTACCGGGCTCGGAACCTACTAAACTATAGAAGAAAGGAGTGAGTACGAATCAACATGGTACCCAATAAGCAACCTACTAAAATGCAACTATCTAAACGTTGAATACATCTCTCATTCCAACTGAACTTCCTCAAACTACAACCTGTACAAATTTAGCCTAACCTAACAATATTATGATACACAACTCAGAAGGCTCAATAATGACAGTACAATTGACAACAATCATACAATCAACATGTATAAAATAACCCAATCTCAATATCAAGTAGATCAACCACAAGTAATAAATACATCAATCTCAGATAACAAGTAGGTCAAACATAAGCATCAAAATGCATCAGATTACTATAATCAATCTCTTTCTATAACCATTTTCTTTCGGCACAATATCACTAGCCAAAATATTTTTCATCGACTTTATATCATTTCACTAGACGGAAGAATTTTCTATCGGCTTTCTATCATATAAATTCGGGGGGGGGGGGGTAATAGGACATTTCGTCATAGTATTGGAGGTAGTTGTACCTTATATATATATATATATATATATATATATATATATATATATATTCGGGATATTTATAAAGTTCTTTTTCTTTTTTTTTCTATAATCCCCCACCCCAAACCACCAACCCGATAAATTTTTTTTATTTTTAATTCAAATTTTGTGTTTAGTTGATTTTATATATATGTAACTGCATACTCTATCCGACTCAGCACAATTAATGAAACACAAGTTTAGTCAAATTAGGATAAGAAGAACAGTATTCAGAAACATTCCTTGTTCTACACATAGTAAATAAGTATTGACTAAATATTCAAATATCATGATTCTTTTTCTAAAGAAAAAGACTAAAGAGACACCTTCTACAAATAATAAAAATAAGTATGACCAAATGTCCAAATATTGTGATTTTCTTTTCTAAAAGAGCTAAAGCTATATATCAATCTTATCTTATTTATTTCACATCTTTATCTATCTTAAAAATTACTTTTATCTTTAATTATCTATAAATAGTCCTCGATTTTTTAATCCTCAAACTACATTTCTTCTGAACTATTGTTCTATTAGTTTTCTTTATTTTATTTTTCTACAAAGATTTTATAATGTCCATTTTCATATAAACAAGACTTGTTCATATGAAATGAAAAATTGTCGAGATATAATTCCTTATATGGCACCATTTTCGACAATCAATAGTGCTCAAATGGCGGTATGTTGTCTTATCATTATTATTATTTTTTCTTCTAATTGAGATTACTCTATCATTGATTTGTTTTTTTTTACTTAAGTTGTTTGGACTTTTTTTTTAAAAAGGTTTATAAAAATATTATTTTTTTAATTTGGGAAATAGGAGATAGCTCCTAATATAACACAAAATCTTTAACATATTTTCTCAATTGCAGAATGACGTGACACTTTAAAAGTAGCCAAAAAATTGACTGATTAGAAGAAAAAAAGTCCAAATTGAACCATCTAAAGGTGAAGCTAAATATTACAACATTTATAAACCACAAAAGGTTAGGTCAGATCCCGCAGAAGAACAAATTAGTGATCCTCACTGTCCTATTCATAAATACAAGGAGATGCTACATAAATGAGTAGCAGAAAGGAGAAAACGTGAAAGTGGAACAATTGAAATGGTAAATATAATTTTTTATGATGTATTTTTTGTATATGAATGTTGAAACTTTCTAGTTTCTTTACGTATGTACACAATTTCATTAAATATTGTAAAAATTATCTAAATACACATCATATTTTATCATAAATACACATCATAGTTTCCGGAGGTCGAGTGATGTTTCCAGGATTCTTGTGATGTATCCGAGATCTATAAATTTTAAGAATTTTTTGTAATTTTAAAAACAATAGGAAAATAATGTAATTAGCTCTTAACACTATGTGATTTAAGTAAATTAAACTTTGTACATACATACTCTCTCTCTCGAAAGAAAGGTCTCAAAATTACCCCAACCTACGTTATATTATCGCTCATTTTCTCTTCTTCTGATTTTGTGTATTAGGCGATAATAAAAATTGTTCTCTTGTTTCATATTAGTATGACATGAATTTGTAACTATCTACCACATTCATGACTTATTTAGAGTTCTATATTGTATGATTTCTTTAATTATTAAAATATTATCTAGCTTATTCTTATCCTAAGGACCAACAAATCTTTAACCAAGGAAAATGAGAGTACGTGAGTATAACAACTTTCTAAAATATTCATAGTTACTATAAATAAGCTTTATCATAATCTTATTTGATTGCAGTATTGCACTAACAAGAACAAAAATTGCAAGTTTCGATCAATCGTGCAGGTAAGAAATTATATATTCGAAGGTTTTGATAAGTTGAAGATGGAAGTGGATCAAGAAACTAATGAAGCAAGAGAGGCAAGCTCTTATATTATATGTCTTCTTGTTGAATAATAGTTGTTTTTTTGGCCTAGTTTTAAAAAAGATAACAGATCTAATATATATATATATATATATATATATATATATATATATATATACACATACACACACATTAAATTTTCCATATTGAATCAAATGTTGGAGTTGTTAAGAAATGCTCCAAGAAAAGAAAAGGAGAATGTTCCATCTTGAAGAGGGAGTCTGCAACAAAGAAACAAAAAATCAACAACTATGGCAAGAGGGAGGTAAAAAAGTTTCTCGGTGAAGCAATGAACAACATCATGAATAGGGATTTCAAATCCAAAAACAAGGTAAGTTTGTGTTACTATAGCTGTTAGACAACTTTATTTTTATATGTTTTGTACTTTTACAACCCCACTTTTTAAATGAAAGGATATTGGAATGTTAAAAGAAGAATCCTCCCAAAAATCAAAAATAGAATCGTCAATCTTGTGGGGAAAGACCCAAAATAAGGACAAAATAAGAAATTTCACACCAAAGGAAAAATACAAGAAAGAGTATTTCTTGAATAACATAAATTGGTTTTGGGATCGCAAGGTTCAAAAAATTGTGGGAGGTCTAGCTGGCGATAGCGAAAGAGCTTGTGATGGTGAAAATAGTGGCAGCAACAAAGGAGGAAGAGATATTGGACTATAATTTAGTTTTGTTAGTTAAACTATTTGTGCCCTTAGTGTTTGATGAGTTTCATAAAAGAAATCATTTTAAGTTTTGTTCAATCCATGGGTTTTCTGAAAACATGATCTTAATTGATCTATTTTTGCTATATTACAATATTTATGTTTGTTCGGATGGTTGTAACTATTGTTTCAGCAGCTTCAGTGGTCAGTCCTCATATTATGTGGACAACAAACATGCTTTCATTTTAGTCCTGACATTTTTGTTTCTGTTTTGTTAGAGTTTAGCTGGGGAACATGTCCCAACAACTCAACTTAGTTAGAGCTTTTCAAATATAGTAGTAGAATAAGTTTGGATTGTTGAATTTATCTCCGAGCTATCACTAAACTCTTAGTATGTTTTATATATTCAGATTACTTTGGATGCTCCTCACTCTAGATAGCCACTGTTTTAGCTTCTGCGTAGTTCAATAGTTCATGTCTATTTAATTAATTTTTGGTATGCTTATGATATGTCGGACAAATGGTTAGTTTGGGGTCAGTCATGATCTTAGGTCCTGTATTATGTCAAGGGGGTAGTCTCGAGGCGCGACATACCATAAGAGGCTACATGGATAGCTAGCTGAAAGGAGAATGCATGAAAATGGAACATTTGCATTACGTACACATATGCATTATATATATTATTCTATTTAGCTATAAAAGTTTGTTGTTCAGATGGAAGGTCTCAAAATTACCTCCAACATGTTTAATATTAGCTATATCTAGTTTCCTGCTGTTTGAACTTTGAAAAGTCATATATATATAGACAATTTTTAACAAAAATATTTAGTGGCTTGCTGTATTACTGTCATAAGAGAAAATAATTTTCTATTGTGAAAGTAAGAAAATATGTATTCAGGGGTTTATCGAAGCTTGAAGTTGATCAAGAAACCGTTGAAGTACAAGAAATAAGCCTTTACATTGTTTGCATTTTGTTGGACTGATATAGCTTGTTATACCAAGTTTCTTTTAAAGAAATGATTACCTAGATTTATCTTGCATATATGAAAGAAGTGATTTCCACAACCACGTCCTAAACTACAGAACACTAACTTTTATTAGCACATTAATTAGGCACCAAGACACATATAACTAAATTGTTCTTATTAATCAATATGTTGGAGTTGTTGAAACATGCTTCATGAAAAGGATAGGGGAATATTCTATCTTGAAGAGTAAAGTAAATTTTTACAATAAAGAAACAAGCAACAACTTTTACAAGAGTAAGGTGATTTTTTTTCTTGCTTATGCAAGGAACTACATAAATTGGGGTTGGCATAGGTCATCGCGAGGATCATGGATTCGATAACAAATTGTGGGGCCTTGTTGGCGACGATGTTGATGGATCTAGTGAAGTTGGATTTGGTGCAAATAGTGGTGGCGATGAAGGAGGGAGAGGCTTGGTAGAATTTTAATATCTCAAAATTTGTTTTTCATATTCTATTAGATTTTTAAGTAAAAGTATTTATGCCCCACGTATTGATGAATTTTTTGAAAGAATTTACTGTGCTATGTACTATCAATAAGATTGGGTTTTTTTTTGGTACTTGATCTTAATTGTTCTGTATTTGCTAGGTTACAATATGTAGGATTCAGCCAAATTTTTTTCCATTTAATTTTATTTGAAAAGGAGTGAGGAAAAATACATGAATTTACTATATCAAATAGACAGAAAGCAAACCTTAAATGACAAATACTTTTATTCAATAGTGAAATTGCTTCAAATCCACATAATCGAGACATGATAATTGGATTGAGGCAAACATGTTGCTGACTTTAGCAACAATCATTCTCTCAAGGAAATAACAAAGTGGACAATGTTTTGTTGGTAAATAAATAGGGTTCTTATGTATTTTCTAGTTTGTCACAAGTGAAAAAGATATTATTTTCAAAATTTATGACTCAATTGATAGAGTTCATGCGGAATTATGAACATGAATGACTCAAATCAAGATGTCAATACATAACATATAGCAATTAAATAATTAGGTGTAGAATTTCAAAAAGAAATAGGAACTCGGGAACTCAAAATTAACTCACCTCAAGAATTCATAAATCTAGGGGTAGAATTCTAGATTTATCTTTTACTAATATCAAACTAGATGTGGAGCCTGAGGATGAACTAGCACAACACTATGATAGCCTTACATAGGTAAAAGAACAAGGTTTTTGAAGAATCTTGAAAAAGAACTTGATTAGAAGCGCCTTGAAACCCTAGCTTGAACGTAAACGATCAAGAAAATCTTTCTTGAGATTCTTGAATTAGTTTTCTCAAATCTCTATGACCAAGAATTATGATATTTATCAGTGATTCATAAATGTATGGAGGAATTTAAGTTGTAAAGAATGAAATTCTTGGAGAAGGGCTTACCTTGAAGAATTATCTTGAAAAATGATTGAATGAATCTTGAATGGAGTCTTTTACTTTATTTTTCCATAGGGTTTTTGTCACGCCTCGAGCTACCCCCGAGAAGCGGACACGTAACCTAGGACCACAAGTGATCCGAAGCTAACCCTCCTGGCATGATCATGATCATACTAAAGATAATAAACTGTTGAGGAAGCTAAATCATGCTTAAAATAAAAAGATAGGGAATACCCATATTCTAAACTGAGATATTTGAAAACAATGAGTTTAATAAAAAAGAAATATTAACTCAATACTAAGATGAACCTAACTATGTCTGAAAATAGCCTCTAAACTAGACTAGAAATACTGGGACAAGCCCCAACTATATAGAGCAAAAATTGAAACTAAATGACTAAAGACTGAAATGAAACTCATAACTGTTGTCCTCAGAGAATGAGGACTCACCACTGAATCTGATGAACTAGAGATCGGAAACGATCTATGCGTGATCTGGATGCTGAGAACCTGAACCTAAATAACGAGAAGATGTAGGGTATGTATGCGTTAGTACTTGAAAGGTACTAAGCATGTAAGATAGAGTAAAGCTGAAATAAAAAATAACTGAACAAGCACAAAAACAAGTATAATAATCTTAACGTGATGTGCTGATTTCTGAGCTAACTGGATGCAATGACCAATTTATAACATGCTGAAACTGAATGCTAAATATAATGATAAATGGTCAATGCAGACAGTCTGATTGAACTATGGGACCTACTAATAACCGATAATAAAACCACATGACCTAAATGTGGAGTCCGATGTATACGCCCCATCGAGAGGACCCAATATATCTTGCCAAAGGTATAAAGGTAGGCTGGCGTGATCACTGATTTCCCACAGAGGAGACTTACAACCTACTTGGCTAGTAGTTCTGTGACTATTGGGTACGCTAAACCCTAGTCCAACTCGGTATTATGCTACTCCCAATAAATTCTGTAAATTAACTGATTATATATGAATTTTTGTTAATACTGGATAGCTCGAAATTGAACATGCAAACTGATAATGCAACAATAAATCTTGTAATTATGCATTTATAACTGAGGCATGTATATCTGAACTGTCCGAAATATATGACCTAGCATGTGTAATTCAAGAACTAAAGAAATACAAAGCTAGGGTTTTGAAATTTATGCGGTAATTTGAGTAATAACATGATAATATAATTTGGAACATATATTTAATAAATTAATGAAGTTATATCATGTGCTAGAAACCCTAGGTTTAATCATGATAAGAGAATCAAGAACTGACTGAAAACTAAGAACCCAATGGGTGAAAGGAACCCACTAGTGAAATCCCACATACCTGGTGATCAAATCCACGAAAAAATACTTAAGATTCCGGGCGGGAACTGCTGGAGCTTGTGGCGTTCTTGAACTAGGGTTCTTGACTTTTTTTCTCCTCTCTTGCTTCTAATTTTTTAAGTTTGGATTTAATGATTTGACTTGGATATGTTTTAATCATCTTTCTAGGCTTAAACTGACTAAAATCTGATGATTTAGGGTCAAAACAATCTAACTTAGGGTTTAAACGGCGTTGGAAAGGTCAAAAAGACCCCTGGGAAGGTTGCTGTCGGGCCTGAAGATGGCTTGGACTGATGGTCCGTCGTGAGCCCGACGCCCCGTCGTTGGGTTCATCATGAGGGTCTATTCGATAGTCCTTTACTAAAATTGACATAAATGTTTACTCGGAGGTCTGATTTTATCAAGGTCGGTTGATTTGGAACGATAATTCAATTATCTATCTGTGGGTAGGTCATGGAAGACCTAATTCATTTTTTGCTAAGAGTTATGTTTATTTTAAGTTGACCCAACTAAATTTCCCTTTAACTAGCTGCAAATTTTCCACCTACGGACCGTAGGTCCACCTACGAACCATGTTGGTCATCCATAGCTCTTGTCGAAGAGTGGTTGAAGGGAGTCTTGATCTACGGTCACAAACTACGGACCTTTTTTCTAGGCTGAAACTTTTGGGAGTGTCTGATCCTATCGACTGTTGTGCAGGACGGACCATGGTTCAGGCTACGATCCATCGATGCTACCGTTGGTAGCACCTGCAGATTTTTCTGAAAAACTAATTTTTGGTCTGTTTTAGCTACGGGGTGTTACATTATATCCCCTTTGGGAACATTGGTCCTCGAATGAAGACTAAACTAGCTTAAATAGAGGGATAGATGCAAACCCCACTACTAAACACTGAGAACTGAGTTCTGAGTACTTGCAATTACGCTACAAATGAAAGTATAAATTGAGGACACATGATTCTAAAACTGAATTTACACATGAATGACTGTAAACCTGAAGAGGATTATTACCTAAAGATAGAGTGGAATAAGAATGAAAAAGGTAAGGATACTCGGCTTTTATGGCTGCTTCTGCTTCTCAAGTAGTTCCCTCTACGGACTGACTCCTCCACAAAACCTTGACTGAAGCGACTTGTTTAAATCTCAACCTTCTAACCTAACTGTCAAGATTCTCAACTGGTACATCCTCATAAGAAAGACTATCTTTCACCGCAACACTCTCTAATGGCATTATAGAGGCTGGGTCACCCACGAACTTCATCAAGAGTGAGATGTGGAAGACCGAATGCACTGCTGCTAATTTTGCTCGCAACTCTAACTTATATGCCACCTTGACAATCCTTTTCAAGATCTTGTAAGGGCCAACATATCTAGGACTAATCTTCCTTTTCTTTCCAAATCTCATCACCACTTTCATAGGTGAGACTTTCAGAAAAACCCAATCATCAACTTGGAACTCTAGTTCCCTTCTCCTTACATCTGCATAAGATTTTTCATGACTTTGGGCTGTCTTAAGTCTATTGATAATGAGTTTAACGTTCTCCATAGCATAAAGGACTGAATCTGGACCTATCAAAGCTTCTTCACCTACTTCAACCCAACCAACAGGAGGTCTACATTTACGACCATATAAAGCCTCATAAGGGGCCATCTGAATGCTGGAATGGTAGCCATTATTGTAGGCAAAATCAATATGAGGAAGGTGATCATTCCAACTACCTTTGAAATCGATCACACAAGCTCTCAAAATATTTTTCAATTTTTGAATAGTACGCTTTTCCTGCCCATCCGTCTGAGGATGACATGCTGTACCATGGTTAACTTGAGTACATTATTCTTTTTGAAATGACTTATAGAAATGAGAGGTAAACTAAGGACCTCTATCTGAGATGATGGACAATGAAACCCCATGAAACCTAACAATTTAAGTAAGGTAAAAGCTTGGCATAGTCCTCTGCCGAATATGTAGTCTTGACCACCAAAAAATGAGAACACTTAGTCATCCTATAAACTATCACCCAAATTGAGTCATGCTATTTGCGAGTACGAGGTAACCCTGTGATTAAATCAATATCGATCAAATCCAACTTCCAAGTAGGAATATCGATATCTTAAGTGATACCTCCTGGTTTCTCATGTTCTACCTTGACTTGCTGGCAATTGGGGCACTTACTCACAAAGTCTGTTATATCTCTCTTCATGCCATTCCACCAATAGACTTCCCTCAGATCACGGTACATCTTAGTGGCGCCAAGATGAATAGAATACCTGGATTTATGAGCTTCTGCAAGAATATGCTGCCTCAACTCTCCAAGATCAGGAACACACAATCTACCTTGGTAGCAAAGTACACCATCTCCCCCTTGGGAGAAAACCTCCACTCTCTAATTTTTGATTGCACCCTTTAGTTCAAGCAAGATCTTATCACTCTCTTGCTTTTACTTAACCTCCACTACCAAAGACGATTCTGCCCCATTCGGAACTGTTACACTGTTGTCTTATATTCTCTTAAGGCGAAATCCCAAGCGAGCAAGCGTGTGAACATCCTTCACTAGCTCCTTTCTTTTTTCCTCAACATGGGCTACACTACCCATAGACAATCTACTAAGAGCATCGGTCACTATATTAGCCTTCCAGGATGATAATGCACACTGATATAATAATCCTTAAGGAACTCAAGCGATCTCCTATGGCGAAGATTCAACTCTTTTTTGGTGAACACATACTTAAGGCTCTTATGATCGGTGAACACATTTACATGAACACCATACCAGTAGTATCTACATATCTTGAGTGAAAACACCACTCCTGCAAGCTCGAAGTCATGAGTTGGATAGTTCTTCTAATGCACCTTATGCTTTCTAGAGGCATAAGATATAACCTTATCTCTTTGCATTAACACACAACCAAGGCCAACTCTTGATGCATCGCAATAGATCACATAACCATCTGAACCCTTTGGTAGAGTCAAGATAGGAGCTGTAATAAATCTAGTTTTCAATTCTAAGAAACTTTTCTCACAATTATCTGACCATTGGAACTAGACCATCTTATGAGTCAACTGAGTCAATGGTGAGGCTATGGATGAAAATCCTTCCACCAACCTTCTGTAATAACCTGCTAGACCTAAGAAACTTATGATATTTGTAGCAGAGGTAGGTCTGGGCCATTGTTTCACTACTTGTATCTTTTGTGAATCTACGCGGATCCCTTCGCTAGATACAATGGGACAAAGGAAAGCAACGAATTGCAACCAAAACTCCCATTTACTAAACATAGCGAATAACTTGCAATCTTTAAGAGTCTGTAGAACAACTCTCAAATACACTTGCATGTTCTTCCTCACTCCTAGAATAAATGAGGATATCATCAATCAAGAGGATAACGAACAAGTATAAGTACTGTTTGAACAATCAGTTCATCAAATCCATGAAAGCTGAGGGAGCATTGGTTAATCAAACCGACATAACTACAAATTCATAATGACCATACAAAGTTCTGAAGGCTTTTTTCTGAATGTCACTATCTCTAACTTTAACCTGATGATAACCCGATCTGAGGTCTATCTTTGAGAAATGACTAGCACCCTAAAGTTGGTCAAACAAGTCATCAATCCTGGGGATGGGATACTTATGTGACCTTGTTCAACAGTCTATTGTAAATTCACATTCTGAGAGAACCATCTTTCTTCTTTACGAACAATAATGGTGCACCCATGGTGCAATACTAGGTCTGATTAAACCCTTATCTATAAGGTCTTTCAGCTGCTCTTTCAATTCCATAAGATATGTTGGAGCCATTCTGTAAAGAGGAATATAAATAGGCTTGGTATCTGGAAGAAGATCAATTCCAAAGTCAATTTACCTTTAGGGAGGAATCCCAGGAAGATCTTTTTGAAATACTTCTGGAAATTCACAGACTACTGGAACTGACTCAAGAGATGGGGTTTCAAGGCTAACCTGAACTAGATGATAGATATAACCCTTAGATATATTCTTTCTAGACTTAAGGTAAGAAATAAATCGACCCATAGGCGCTAGGATACTACCCTTTCATTCTAAGATTGGCTCATCTTGAAACTAAAAACGAACAATACTAGTTCTACAATCGACTGAGCTATAACATGAGTGTATCCAATCCATGCCTAGAATGACATTGAAGTCTACCAGTTCTAAATCTACTAGATCTGTTGAGGTGACTTTCTGAGAGACTATAACAGGGAAATTTTTGTATACCTATCTAGATATAGCTGGGTCACCGAGTAGAGTACAGACTGAGAAAAGTTCTTAGGGAGTTTCTTGAATGACATTGAATTGGACTGCTATACTGACTTACAAAAGGCAAAGTCATCTCTGTTGTCTTTCCACTGACTGAACCATATGTGAGTCACATCCTTGAGTTTGTAGAATGCCAATCTCTCCTATCACTACCAGTTATTGACATCACACCAAATATATTCTTGACTTCATCAATGAACTTTTGTGGGTCCTTACAAACTTGCGACCCTAAAAATATAGGCGGATTCATCCTAAAAAAATTACAAACTCTGCATTGTGCTGGTTGGTCATATACTGAAGCCAAAAGCTTAATTGGTGTTATAAAACTTTGAATTTGAACATCCTTATGTGGTACTAGAGGAACTGCGTTAGCATTGCGTGCGTTAGCATTCCATGCCTAAGCTCTACAAGAAGTCATGATCTTAAGCGCACAACGTCAAGTAAGAATGGAAATTGATCATACCTTACGCACGATAAGATTAACAACAAAAGTAAAGTTTTTACTAAAACACTTCATAGCCTCCCTAACATTAGATGTGGTGAACTTCACACCCATGAAAAGGACTCAACTTAGTGCGGCTTTTTCAGACATCTTAGGACTCTTGAACCAAGTGCTCTAATACCATGTTTTTTCACGCCCTGAGCTACCCCCGAGACGCGGACACGGAACCTAGGACCACAACTGATCCCAGGCTAACCCTGTTGGCATGATCATGAGCATACTACATATAATAAACTGTTGCGGAAGCTAAATCATACTTAAAATGAAAAGATAGGGAATACCCATATTCTATAACTGAGATATTTGAAAACAATGAGTTTAATACAAAATAAATATTAACTCAATACTAAGCTGAATCAAACTATGTATGAAAATAACCTCTAAACTAGACTATAAATACTGGGACAAGCCCCAGCTAAATCTAGCAAAAACTAAAACTAAATGACTATAGATTAAAATGAAACTCATGACTGTTGTCCTCGCAGAATGAGGACTCACCACTGAAGCTGCTGAACTGTATAACGGGAAATTGATCTATGCGTGATTTGGATGCTGACAACCTGAACCTACATCACAAGACAATGTAGCACACGTATGCGCAAGTACTTGAACGGTACTTAGCATGTAAGATAGAGTAAAGCTGAAATAATACATAACTGAACAAGCACAAAACTAAGTATAATAATCTGAACGTGATATGCTAATTTCTGAGTTAACAGGATGCAATGACCAATTTATAACATGCTGTAAATGAATACTGAATATATTGATAAATGGAAAATGTAGAGAGTTTGACTAAACTGTGGGATCTACTAATAACCGATAATAAAACTACATGAGCTGAATGTGGAGTCCGATGTATACGCCCCATCGAGAGGACCCAATATACCCTGGCAAAGGTATAAAGGCATACTGGCGTAATCACTAAACTGATTTCCCATAGAGGGGACTTACAACCTACTTGGCTAGTAGTTCTGGGACTATTTGGTACGCTAAACCCTAGTCCAACTCGATATTATGCTACTCCTAATAAATTCTATAAATTAAATGATTATATCTGAATTTCTGTAAATACCGGATACCTCGAAACTGAACATGCAAAATGAGAATGCAACAATTAATCTGGTAATTATGCATTTATAACTAAGGCATGTATATCTGAAGTGTCTGAAATATATGACCTAGCATGTGTAATTCAAGGCTAGGTTTTTCAAATTCATGTGATAATCTAAGTAATAACATGATAATCTGATTTGGAACATATATTTAATAAATTCATGAAGTTTATTAAGTTCTAGAAACCCTAGGTTTAATCATGATAAGAGAATCAAGAACTGACTCAAACTAAGAACCCAATGGGTGAAAGGAACCCACTAGTGAAATCCACATACCTGGTGATGAAATCCATAGAAAAATATTTAAGATTCGGGGCTAGAACTTCTAGAGCTTTTGGCGTTCTTGAACTAGGGTTCTTGAGCTTTTTTCTCATCTCTTGCTTCTAATTTTCTAAGTTTTGATTTAATGATTTGAATTTAATATGTTTTAATCATGTTTCTAGGCTTAAACTAACTAAAGTATGATTATTTTTGGTCAAAACGACGTAACTTAGGGTTTAAACAGAGTGGGAAAGGTCAAAAAGACCCTGGGGTAGGTTGTTGTCGGGCCTCACTACGGCCACGACTGACGGTCCTTTGTGCACCCGATGCCTCATCGGTGGGTCCTTTGTGAGGGGCTGTTCGACAAACATTTACTAAAATAGGTATTACGTTTTACTCAAAGGTTTGATTTTATCAAGTTTTGTGGCTATGCAAAGATAATTCGTTTGTCTATCTGTGGTTAGGTCATGGGAGACCTAATGCATGTAGTTCTAAGAGTTATGATCATTTTATGTTTACCCAACTGCATTTCCCTTTAACTGGCTGCAAATTTTCCACCTACGGACCGTAGGTCAACCTACGAACCATACTGGTCATCCATAGCTCTTGTCAGAGAGTGGTTGAAGTGAGTCTTGATCAACGGTCACGGACTACGGACCGTAAGTCTGTCCGTCGTCCAAGACCTTACCAATTTTTCTAGGCTGGAATTTTTGGGAGCTTATGATCTCATCAGCAATTGTACAAGACGGATAGTGGTTCAGGCTATGGTCTGTCCATGCCACCGTTTGTAGCACCTGCAGATATTTCTGAAAAAAACTAATTTTTGGTCTGTTTTGGCTACTGGGTGTTAAAGTTTTGCCCTAGGGTTTAAGAGATAAGAGAGTGATAGATTAAAATATGAAAACCTAATTATTTTGAGCATTTAATTAGTCAAGAAAATCGATTATGGTTTTATTAGAGGCAAAAAACAAAAATGACCTCTTAAAATTCTTTCACATAGGCTGATCGTGATTACATTGTACCAAGTTAATAAAGTGGTCATAACTTTTTACAAAAATTTGGATTGACACGAAGTTTGTGGCGGTGGAAATAGGATTCAAATACTATAATTTTATAGTTTATGAGCCATGTAACTCTTTATGTTTTAAGAGATATGGCCGTTTGAAGTTGACATAAGTAGAATCTTACAGCAAAACTTAATTAGTAAGGAAACTTTAAACTCTTGCTTTGTGCTAGGGGATTCTATTGAGCCTAAATCTATATCAAAATCATTCCCAAACTAAAGAATTTACCTCAACACATATTTGTAATTTATGAATCACTCGATATGACCCTATAAGTAAGTGAAGAATGGTTCGCGTCTTAACTTAAACGTTTGCAGAGTGTTACAAAATAACTATACTACCCAAGACTTAGACTTGACATTTATAGTGGTTACACTAATGTTCTAGAGGCATTATTATGGTGTACATAATATGGTTTTTCAATATATATTCAATAAAAGGAATCTCAATATGAGGTAGCAGCGATGGTTAAATATTCTCAAGAACTATAGGATGACTGCCATTTATCATTTGAGCAAGACGAATATGGTTGTAGATTTGTTATGTTGAAAGGCAGTAAGTATGAATAGTGTAGCTTTCTTTAAAGGTGAGAGAATTTCTTCTTACTATGAATGCCCCCGCCTTATCCAATAACTTTATGAGACTAGATATTTGAAAACCTGCTAGGGTGTTGGCCTAATGGAGATGATGTCATTGTTATTGGAGCATTCTAGCTCAACAATTTGATGATGTGAGTTTGCGTAAGAATTGACAAAAGGTGTTACAAGGTGAAGCCAAAGAGGTGGTTCTTTAGGTGAGGTATGTTTGAGGATAAATTATCGAAATTGTTTTCCTTGAACAGGTGATCTGAATAGATCAATTATATAGAATTTCCACATTTTGAGGTATTCTATTCATCCAGGGGGCTGATAAGATGTATTATGACTTGAATAACATTATTGGCATTGTCCTATGAAAAGAGACAATAGATTTTGTATGTTGGTCTTAGAATTGTTGGCTATCAAAATCCTATAGGAATGACTTTGAGGATACTTATACTAGAGTTGAAGTGGGAACAAATTGCTATGGCTTTTGTGGTAGGATTCTTACGTATCTTGTGTAAGCTGATGTTATATGGTTATAGTGGATCGATTGACCAAGCCTACACATTTCATATCAATTTAGACTACTCATAGTTTGTGGAAGTTAGCATAGATCTACATTTGTGAGATAGTTTTTTTTACATAGAGTGCCCATATCTATTATTTGACATCGAGACACATAATTTATATCTCATTTTTGGTGGCGTATGCAGAAGGAGTTGGAACTCAAATGGATTTTAGTACATCCTTGCCCATAGTGATTGATAGTTAGTCTGAACGGACTATAAAGGTCCTTGAGAGTATGTAGCAAGTGTTTGTGATCAACATTGGTGGTTATTAGGGATATGTTTGGTACTTTAGTGAAGTTTAGTACAACAATTATCGTTCAAGTAGTTAGTTGGCACCATTTGAGGCATTGTGTGGTAGTAAAATGTTTATCTCTAGTTGGTTTGTTTGATGCATTTGAGATTAAGACGTACGGTAGATATTTGTTGAGGAGGTTCTCTAAAGAGGCCAATTTGATTCAAGATAGGCTTCTCATGGATCATAGTAGACAAGAATGTTATGAAGATCGAAGGGTTCATGATTTAGAGTTCATTATGGGGAACGAATTTTATTTAAAGTTCCACCAGTGAACGATATGAGGAAATTTTTAAAGAAGGAAAAGTTGATCCCAAGGTATATTGGTTCTTCAAGATTGTTGAGCGTATAAGTTAGGTGGCTTACAAATTGGCCTTGCCACCTGGCTTATTAGGTGTTCACCCTATATTTCATATTTCAATTTTGAACAAGTACCATCAAGATAATTTTAATGTTACTCTGATGGATTTAGTTTTACTTGATCAGAATTTGACGTTCAAAGAAGAGGTAGTGACCAACTTTGATAGACAAATTAAGAAGTTAGGTCAAAAGAAGTTGATTGGCTAAAGGTTCAATCGAAGGGTTAAGGAGGATACTTGGGAGAATAAGTCACACATGAAGATCATATATCACTGAATCTTTTAACATTCAAGTACTTGCTGCTCTTTCATCGTTCGCGGACGAACGTTTGTTTTGTTGGTAGATGATGCAGCAATCCGTTAAATTATTTTGGGAACTAAAAGTGTTTTGACTCTTCCAAGTAAGAGCATATCAAAGCTCCAATTTCTTTAATGTATATGTGAAAATGAATACTACATTATACTAATAGAATAATTGTAAGCAAACGAGTCTAAGTCATCGAGTTATAGCTGTTATGAAAAGATTTCTTTTAGAAATTATTGGCAAACAAATTGTATTCTATTGTTAGGTAATATAAAAATATTAATTAGAAATAAATGATGTCCAATGAAGAGTAAATAATTGGGGCTGTTAAATAGTGATGCGTTTAGCATAATATAGGTTAGTTTGCATAGTGATTTCATTATCGAAGCTTATTGGCAGCTTAATGTGGTGTTGATTTTGAAACTTCCTTACAATTATTCACATTATAGTTTAAATTTTGATATATTGAGATAGGTAATTAATTATGAGGTGTATTATGTTATACGAATAATACTGAATTTGTGACATATGGAGGAATTGAGATTTAACTTTAAGCTTGAAATTTAGAAACATGATTATAGATATTCAAATGCTTTACGGAAGGTATTCGTAGTGTGTGTTCGGCTTCGAGGTTTTGTAAGACTACCTAGTTTACGTTGTGAGAAATTTTCTAATTAAAGATTAAAAATAGAATAGACAATGGTAAGAGTGAAAGATGGTAGTCTCGTTAATGGTGTGACAGACAATGGTGCGAGTATGGATGTTATTAATAGGAAATTTTATTAATATATTATAATAGATTTTAATTCAAAAATGCTAAAGTTATGGACATTAGCTGATATATCAGTGACTTGGTTTCTTTTGTTTGGCTGTATTTGTTTTATTGAACATGTATATTTTTTTATAATTGAGGTGATTATATATCAAAACGGCATTTGATTTATTCAGATGCTTCATCATCCCCTTTTATTGAAATCATTTTGTGCATATGCATTGAAATGATATTCTAAAATGTTCAGTACTCTCTCAACCATATATGCATGATACTCCTGGAAAATACATCGAGAGTTCATGATTCAAGGGGAATTTACGAGGTCCATATACTGACACGGACGTTCTCCATGTATCTGTGCTGACGGTCTCAACGCACTATCATAAAATCAAATAATCGCCAGCACGAACGATCTCCACGTGTCCAACTTATAATCAAAACCAATCACTCTCCTAGACAATCTCCATGTTCCCAAATAATAATAACAAGTTTATCTCAACATGGACGACCTCTATCGATGTGTAAGACCTTTACTCATACTCAATCCCATATCAATGCATGTGCACAATATAATATTAATAAAGGGGGAAAATGAAGCATCTCAATAAATAATTCAAATATCGTTATGAAATATAATAACCTTAATTCTCAAAAATATATAGGTTGAATAAAGAAACACAAGCACACTCAAAAATCAAATCACTAAATACATCAGTTAATGCCCACATGCTTTGACATTCTTGAATAACAATCTATCATATTAAAGTAATAAAGTTTTCCTATAATAACACTAGTACTCGCACCAATGCCCGTCAAATAAATGGTACGAGACCCCCATCTTTCTCCCTTACCCATTGTCTCTTCCATTTAAAATCTAAATTAAAAAAGTCCCCTCGACAAAGTCTGAAAAGTCTAAACATACCTCGAATGCTGAACACATATCACGAATCTTCAAGATTTTATCTTTCTCTTTAACAAGCTTCAAGTGTTCTCAATCTATCAAATATGTATTATTCATATCTAAAGGAGTCCATGAATATCCATATTGTTATACTTGTACTCTGGATAAATAGTCATAACACATAAAAAAAGATGATACTACCGAGAGAATTCCGGAACTAAATGTTTTATAAGGACTTTTCTTCTGTCGCAAAGCTACAGACTCACCAAACAATGAGTAAATGTCATAAGTACACAAATTTATTTACATTAAACTATACTCCTTCGAATCATTAGCCTATACTTTTCTTATAATTAGCCCTTATTAATCGATAATATAAGCGGAAATTGTTAAACCCAATTAAATTCTCCATAGAATATATGTACACTTATCCTCAATTCCCTTGCACCAAATAATTCACATCAATTACTGTACATTTGATAATTTACTTCAAAGATGAAATTTGTAAAACAAAAAATCTTAAATGAACCAATTTTTTCCATATGAGGAGTACTCCATCTTCATTGTAATATGCCGCAATTAATTTGTGGTGGTTAAAAAATATAAAACCTCAATCTGATTTACTTTAATAAATAGGTCAAGAAAATTAATGTGTTAAGTAAATTATGAATAAGCCCATCAAATCATATAACCATAATTAAATAAATAACCCAAATTTCTTATTTAAATTTACAAGGAGAGTCAAAATTATTCTAGTACTTAAAACGATCTAAAGAGTCGTTACATTTCGACACACCAAAACAAACGTTCGTCCTAGAAGGGTTAAAATATAGAAATTTCTTCTACTACATGATATGTTTAAGCGACATCAAAGAAGGTTTTGACCTTCAAATTTTGGGGTTTAATCCCTATTTCACCTTTTTGAGTTTTGAGAGCTTTGGTGTGGAGATTTGGACCAATTTTTGTGGGAAATATTTTGGATAATGATTCTTAATTCTCTATCTTATATTAAGCATTGTTATTGTTTATGGATTTTTTGTTTGAGTCAAGATTTTGGAATAAGAAATTTGGGGTTTCCTTCAACAACCCAAGAAGATAGAAAAATGGTAATTTTGAAATAGTTTTGATCCCCTTTTCGAAATGGTTTTCACTATTGAATTCTGATACCTTAAAAATCATTTTTGAGTTTTTTTTTGGGATTCAAACCTCCATTTTGATTTTGTATTTAGAGTTGATTAACCTATTTCGATATATACTTTATGTGGGAATTGTTTTTTCGAATGAGTTATTGTAAATACTTGATTAGTGTAGATTGTGTGGCTTTGAAGACAATGTGTAGGGGAAAGACTCAATTCTTGGAGATATTTTTGATTAATTTAAGGCAAGTTACTTCCTTAACCTTATTATCTAGTAAAATTCATGTACTTCCTTCATTATTTGTGTGTTGGGTGTAATGGGGATAAGAGGAAGGGTTTAAATTTTAAATTGTATATCTAAATGAATAAAAAATGTTGAACTAAAATGTCTATGTGTAGAACATGATGATAGGAATTTTTCTTATTGTGACCCTTGTATGTTGATTGATGAAATGCCTTAAAGCATGAATTTTGACTTTAGTTGTATGCCTTTTAACCTCTTTTCTGTGGTCTGATATTCATTTGGTGCATTGATTTTGAACAGTGTGATCAGATATGTGATGATTAATAAATCAAGGTCTTTTCTAGTGTTTGTCATGTTACTGAGGTCTTTGTCAGTGATTTATATGATGTCGAGGTCTTTGCAAACGAGTGTTGTGATGCTGAGGGTCATTTCCGACAAGTGTTTATAAAGCCGAAGGATAATGTTTTAGGCTAGTGAATTGATGTAAAGCCGATGGAAAATGGTTTTGACTAGTGAATTGATGTAAAGTGATGAGAAATTGTTTTGGGTAGTGATTTGCTATAAAGTCGATGGAAAATGATTCTTGGTTGTAATATTGTACCGATGGGAAATGGTTCCGTCAAGAGATTGATTATTATATCTTAATGCTTTTGATGTTTATGGATAATGTACTTATAAATTGTGATCGATTGACTTGTGAATGTAAATGAACTACTTGATTATGAGATTTACTCATTTGATTGATCTGATTGTTGAATTATGAAGGTTGAACTATGAATAATGGGCCTTGTGAGTCATGTATTGTAGAATTTCTAGGTTGGACTGGTTTCGATGAAGGTTTATAGTTGGAGGATGTTCGGTTATAGTGTAAAAGGTATTCATTTCTCTCTAATTTCTTTGTTTAGTAGGTTGTTTGCTGGTATGGTGTTGTTGTTACTCACCCCTTGCTTCTACACATATGTAGGTTATGATCCTAGACCATTGTAATCTTCTTCTTCTTCTCTTGACAATCGAGGCTCGTTGAATTATTTTAGAGGTAGCTTCTTGTCATCCCATCAGACCCTTTTCCTTTTATTAAAACATTGTTCTTATTTAGAATCCAGGTTTGAGACTTGTATTTATCTTTTGAATTTTGTATTTTATTAATTGCACGTACACGTGATAACAAGGTTTTGGCATAATTTTTAAAATTAATATGTTTTCCGCCATTGTCCTTCTCTTGTTTTATAATTCCGTATATCTTTAATTTATATTTGGTTGAAGCTGACTTGTCTTGGTGGAAAAATGAAAGTGTCAATAGATCCATTTTTGGGCCTTAGCAATAACACTTGTTTATAAGTTAAATGAAAATTGTACCATAAAATTAGGTCAAGTTTAATCTTTATACTGCCCTAAATAATTTGACTAAATGCAACATAAGATGTGCCACACCCCAAGATACCCCCGTGACGCGGACACAGAACCTATGACCACAAGTGATTCCAATCTAACCTCGTTGGCGTGATCATAAGCATACTAAAGATAATAAACTGAATGTGGAAGCTAAATCATAATTTAAACGTAAAAGATGGGGAATACCCATTATCTATAACTGAGATAAATGAAATATTTATGAGTTTAATACAAAGACGTTATTAACTCAATACTAAGCTTAAACTAACTATGTATGAAAATAGCCTCTAAACTGACTAAAAATGCTGGGATAACCCCAACTAAGTCTACAAAAAACTGAAACTAAATGACTAAAATACTAAAATAAACTCATGACTATTGTCCTCGGAGAATGAGCACTCACCACTGAATATGCTGAACTGGAGGTCGGGAATCTATCTATGCGTGACCTGGATGATGAGAACTTGAACCTAAATCACAAGAAGATGTAGCGCACGTATGTGTCAGTACTTGAAGGTACTGAGCATGTAGGATACAGTAAAACTTAAATAAAATATAACTGAACAAGAACAAAAGCAAGTAGAGTAATTTTAACATGATAGATTGAATGTTGAGATAACTAAATGCAATGACTAATTTAAAACATGCTTGAACCTAATACTGAATATACTGATAAATGATAAATGCAAGAGAGTTGGACTGAGCTGTGGGAGCTACTAATAACCGATAATAAAACCACATAAGCTAAATTTGGAGTCCGCCGTATACGCCCCATCGAGAGGACCCAATATAACCTGCCAGAGGTATAAAGCTATGCTGGCGTGGTCACTAAGCTGATATCCCACAGAGGGGACTTACAACCTACTTTGCTAGTAATTCTGGAACTAATTGGGTACACTGAACCCTAGTCAAACTCGATATTATGTTACTCCCATTGTTTTATAAATTTAACTATTTATGCCTGAATTTCTGTAAATACTTGATATCTCAAAACTGAACATGCAAACTGAAAATGCAATATTTAATCTGATGTATAACTAAATAACTGAAATATCTGACCTAGCATGTGTAATTCAAGAACAAAAGAAATACATAGCTAGGATTATGAAATTCATGCGTTAAACTGAATAATAACATGGATATGTTATTTGGAACATATAACTAATTAATTCATGAAGTTCTGCTGAAGTTCTATAAACCCTAGGTCTAATCATGACGAAGAATCAAGAACTGATTGAAAACTAGGGATTTAATGGGTGAAAGGAGTCCATTAGTGCAATCCACCTTGCCTGGTAATGAAATTCATAGAGAAATATTTAGATTTCAGGGCTGACTGTTGGAACCTTGCTGCGTTCTTGAACTAGGGTTTTTGACATTTTTCTCCTTCCTCTCTTCTAATTTTCTAAGTTTTGATTTAATGATTTGACTTACATAAGTTTTAGTTATGTTTCTTGGCTTAAACTAACTAAAATCTGATGATTTAGGGTCAAAATGATGTATCTTAGGGTTTAACAAACTTCAAAAAGACCAAAATAGACCTGAGTTAATTATTCTTAGGCCAAATGATTACCTTTACTGATTGGCCATCGTTCAATCAACGGTCCACCGTTTGGTTCCGTAGGTTGGGTCTGATTGACAAACCTTTACTAAAACGGGCATAACCTTTTACTCGGAGGTCAGATTTTATCAGGGTCGATAGCTATGGAAAGATAATTCAATTATCTATCTTTTGGTATTTCATAAGACACCTAATTCATTTTGTGCTAACAGTTTCAACCATTTGAAGTTGAACCAATTACATTTTCGCCCTAACTGTCTGCTAATTTCCACCTACGGTCCGTAGGTCCATCTATGAATAGTACTGGTCAATTGTGGTTCATGTGAGAGAGTGGGTAAATGGGGTGTTGATTGACGGATACAGACTACGAGCCATAGTCTGATCTGTGGACCGTAGGTCCGTCCGGCATTAGATACTCCGTCAAATTTTTTCGGCTGACTTTTTGGGGGCTTCAAACTAAATCGACGGATATGAAGTATGGGCAGTGGGTAAGGCCATGGTCTGTCGATGGTAACCGTTGATTGCACTAGTGGATTTCTAAAAAGCTGAATTTTTGGTCTGTTTTCGGTATGGGGTATTATAAGATATATGACAACTATTCCTCCAAAATAATGTACTGATACATATACATGTTTATTAGATGTAAATCCATCTCTCCTATAAGTACAATATTTTAGTTTTTCCACTTTGTTTTTGTTCTTGTTCCTTGTTCTCTCCTCTGATTGTTTTCTTCTTCCAATGGTTGTTTCTTATTGTTGCTATATTTGTACATGAAGTATTGAATGATTTAAGTTTTTCACTTTACATTTCCCATTTTTGAAATTGGAGTTTGAAAAATTTTGAGTAGTGAAAGGTTTGATACTCAGAAATGAATAATTACACCTGAGATAAAAACCTACATATTGCTTCCTCTTTGACCTATCTTTGTCTCTCCATTTAATTCAGTGACACACTCCATTACCTCAACCTGAGCATTTGGCTCTTTTGGTAACAGAATTTTAAAATTCATGTATTTTTTGGACTGATATTTTCTTGGTCAATTTAATAACAACTACTGACATCGATAACAACTTTATGGTTGTATGAACAAAATTTTCAATGTCAACAAATAATAATGCACTTATATTCTGTAAGTTATTTTTATTACCTTTCATCTTACTTACGCTCTATAGTGGAGTTGAAAGAAAGTATTAATATTAATATGTTTCATTTAATACTAACCAGAAGCAAACAATATACTTTAATTAGTGATTTAAGAAAGAAGATATAGTAAGGTTTGGATTATAGACGATGAGATTTATGAAAATCAAGATGAGGAAGCTGACGAGTAGTGTTGACAATATCATCAAATAATTAAAGTGTACTCTCTATAAAAGTTTAAGCTTTTTTATTATATGTTATATACTTCGTAATATCCCGCCTAAGAGCGGGCTAAATTTAGAAAGAACTAAATTGAAAATAGCGAAATATGAAATTTTGCAAGTTATACTTAATTTATGAGTTTTGGGTTAATTTCAAATCACAATAACTTTCAATATTGGAAGAATTCTGTGGCCCATAAGATACCATATGGAAGTTATTGGAATTTTATTCAAATGTCACCAAGTCTTCTATTTTGCGAGCTTGTATGAGGGAGATATGCATGTTTGAAACCAGCATATGCAGTTAAGCAAAAGTTAACCAAATTAGTGAGGGATATTTTGGTATTTTTCTTACACCCATTAGATTAAAAGGAATATAGTAAATATTTTGGGTTCAAATCCAATTTGGATCAGTTTTACAAATCCTAATTTATGCTTAGGTTTTTTTGAGGAGTTCAAGAAGTGGAAAATAGGAGAAAAGGAAGAACAAACAGAATCTCTTGCGAATCAAGGAATATTTTTGTTAAATCGAGGCGTGTGAGTTTTCATAGTGTTGTGTTTGTTCACCCACACGTCAATCACGCTATTTTAATAAAATTCCGTTCTCAAAGATGAAGGATTTGATGTTTTTGTCATGCCCAGAGGCTACACCCTCGACGTGGCCGGCACCTAATGACCATTGGTGTCCTTAAGAAAACCCTTGGCCTGACTTACTTAACTCAGTGGAAGATTTTACTTATTAAATCATAAAAATTGAAAGATTATTATAGGAAATACTTATATATAATCATGTTGGCCAAAATGTCACTTTATTCTCAAAACAATATATATTTGTAAATAAGGCGAGACTAAATACTAAATAGTCTATCTTACTAACTGTACATGAAGCCTCTACTAATATTGAGATGAATGTTGGGACAAACCCCACAACATTCTATAAGGAAATACAGGAAGCAATAAAAGAGTCCTCCGGAATAAAAGGAAGCTCACCACTGACTCTGAAGCTCAAAATGGATCAATGAAGCGTTGCATGCTGATCTTGGTTACGTATATCTCCATCATAAGACGATGTAGGCCAACTTCCATCACTACATTCATTGTACAAGTATGCGAGTTGGAATGCTAAACCCAATTGTACAGGATCTGTTCTATAGGCTCGTACCACTGAATCCTTGATTTCTAAGGAGACAGGTTTCCAAGTCTGGTTGATGAAGCATGGCCATAAAAAAAAGAGTAAAATTAAACTTACCTTGACTATGCTCAATACATAAAATAACAACTCAATTTAAAGTAGTAAGGACACAATCGATATATATAAAGCTTGAAAAGAATGTGTAAAACACTTAGTTCATTAAAGATAAAACAATAATAAACTCAACTTTACTCATATAGGAAAGTAATATAATTTTTGTGGGAGATTCTCTAATAAAAAACTATCACTATTAACCTGAGTGATGGAACATTTACCTGTGTTACCTCATGTTGAAAGAGGATCGCTTCATATGTTGTCGTCGATATAGAACATCAAATACTAAGTAGATCCACTAGTCTATGCTAAAAAGCACTAAGGAATCATCTAAAAAGTATTATCCTTTATTTGTCCATGTTGGCTACATGGTTTATGGAGACTTGAGTTAATATAAACTCGCATCACCATATCGGTGCTCAATTCTAATCCCAAAAGTACTTAGCTCGAATGTTTTTAAAACTCTTTTTCTTTGGTTTGGGGTAATTTGTTCAAACCTATCTGTAAAATCTCTCTTGAAACTCATAGTTTCCTTTGCTCTAAAACTAGTCATAGGTTCTTTGGAAGTCTAGCTTCCTTTCTTTCTCAAAAGTTTGAAAACATTTTGTTTAAACTCATACGGACTACTTAGTGCCCTTATAACTTTTGATATTTTAACACAACTCTTTACTTTTTGCGCAACTTTGAACCTTAAAACAAAATTAAAATGTTTGTTCAAAACTCTTGATGCTTCAGGAAATTACTTTGACTTGCTTCTTAACTTTTAGACTTGACTCTTCACTTCTTTGACTTAAATCTAAACTTTCCTTGAATAAGATTATGGATTTGAGGATCATGATTTGATTATTAATGATGATTTCATGACTTTTAGCTGTACTTTAAAGTGTTGGAATCAAATCAGAATAATATGTACATCACCTAAAACTAGTACGAAAAGATGGGGAGAAATGGAAACTCTAGGTGACCCCAACGCTCTGAGAGGCTCGGGATTCCAAAGACCGATGGACAGACACTATCCTCAGGCGTTGTGGCTGGCGCAGTACATAAGATCCTAAAGGACAGAGTCTATCCCAAGGGGCTGTGGTAGGCGCGATGCCCCAGGGCTTGTCAAACGGGTTCTCCAACTTTTCTTCTCTGATTTTCAATTCTAAACCTTTTATAGATCCATATATCTTCCCCCAAACACTTAGGATCACTAATATCGTCAATACCCAATATTTTAGACTCGTAGAACAAGTTGGAAACACGAATTACAAACAACTAAAGGTACACTACAATTCTACCAACAAGATTTCAACATTTGTTCATCAAGAACTTCAAGATTCATCATTCAATCAATAGAAAAATTGTTGAATTAAATGTATTGGTGTGTGGATGAACGAACCCACATTGGAAGATCTCACATACGTTAAAGGGATCACCCCCGACGAAATCCACGCAATGATTCTTGGCGTTCTTGAAGAATTCGTGATCTTCCTCTTCTCATCTATTTTAATCCCAATCCCTAAGCATTCTAAACTTTAATAAAACTGAATTGGTACTTGGTTTTACACCTAATAAACACTTAAAACGAATTAGTAAATACTAGAGTGAAAAGACTATTTTACCCTTACTAAAATTCGGATTGGACTTTCCTCAGTCCTACTTCAGAAAGACATATCTCCCTCATATGACATTAGAATTACTCAAACATGGTGCCGTTGGAAATATAATAACAAGGTATTTCCAACCATATAAAGAACTCACACTAAATTCTCTTGAGCTAGGAGTTATGACCATTTGAAAATGACCAAAACTCACTTTTCAAACATAATTTTTTTTCCAAATTTTCCTATTTATTTCCAAAAATGATTATTGTTGGTTTCTTAGCTTATTCTTTTTTATTTAAATTTAATATATCATGGATTCAAGGATCATGACCTCGTGTCTATGGATGATTTCATAATGTTTTGGTGTACGTTAGAGTGTTGGAATCAACAAGGAATAATAGGTACACAAAATGATTAGTTTTTGTTTCTTATCTTATTCTTAGTTATTTCAAGTTACAACATTATGGACTCAAGGATAATAATCTCATGTTTATGGATGATTTCATGATGTTTTGATGTACTTTAGACTATTTGAATAAACTCGTAATAATACGTATATCACTTAGGAACTAGTACGATAAGATAGGGGAGAAATGGGAACTCTAGGTGACCCTGGCGCTCTGAGAGGCGCGGGGTGCCGAGACTGACGGACAGGAAGCGTCCTCAGGCGCTCTAGCTGGAGCAGCGCGCCAGAGGCTGATGAACGGAGTCTGTCCTAAGGGACTCTGGTAGGTGCAGCGCCCAGATAGGTTCTCCGACCTTTCTTCTCCAATTTTCAAATCTAAACCTTTCAAACTTCCATAGATCGTGCCCCAAACACATAGTATCACTAATATCCTCAATACCTGATTGTTTATACTCATAAAATATTCCGGAAAAATGAATCACAAACCATTAAAGGTACACTACAATTCTCCCAACAAGATTTCGTCAATTGTTCACCAAGAACATCAAGATTCATCATTGAATCAATAGAAAACTTACTAAATTAAACATATTGGTGTGTGGATGAACGAACCCACACAGAAATATCTCACATACCTTAATGGGATCACCCATTTATTCAGATTGTTCTGGGTTTGTGAATTTTTGTGAACTTGGTCGATTAAAACTGGATTGGGTATGTGTTGAGTCGAGTTAAGGAGAGGAAGAAAACATCGGGGAAATAATTGAGACCAAGTCTACGACGCGGACACACTTAAGATTTCAGGTTTCAGATAGACGCAAAGACGATATAGATTCCTCTACCTCAATAATGTTTATTCGACCAAAAATAAAATTCATATCCATATTGGCCTAGTGTTATTAAACGTGGATCGGCGCTCGTTCTTACGAACAACTATCTTGACCTTTCTAAATCATTGAGAGGTCCTACATTCGAAGCATAACCCCCGAATTCCTAATACCAATTCTAAGTAAATTTAAGAGTGATGTCTTGAGAGTATTTTGAGAACTCTTCAGCAAATCTTTTTTTTTTTACTTTTTTTAACACTTGATCATCTGAGTTGAGGAAGAGTAAAGTTGAAATCCATCTTCTTTAGAAGGATATATGGAAACTAAGTATCCCCAAGAGAAATGTTTTTAAATTTAAGAAAAGAGGAAACACCGATTTCCAAAAGAGTTCATGGGCAATTTTGAGTACTATATCTTTTAAGAGAAACCTTTTGAGTAATAATCTCAATGTTGACGAAGCGTAAATGTTTTCCTCAAAACATAATGATCTAAATTATATCTTTGAATTAGAATTGAGAATTGATATGGGGGAGAGTTCTAACAACTAATAGCCCCCATAAACCATGTAGTCAAAGTAAGTAGAAGGGTCATTCCCCTTAGATGATTCCTTATTAATTTTAAGAATAGACTAGTGGATTCACTTAGTTGAGGAGTTCTATACCCCTTAAGGTATAGGAAAATTGTGGCTACGTTGGCGAGATGTAGTATCATTATATAGTTGATAGTGATGGTGGTCCATTAGGGATTCTCCCAAATAGTGTTTATTTGTATTTTTTCATACAAACTGACATATATTGTATTTTTCTATACAGAGAGTTGTTATCTACTGTTCTAAAAGATTTTCTTTATATGACACAGTTGTTTTTGTTTTTATATTAAAAAGAGTTGAGTTTAGACAAAGTAAGTTGCTTCTTCAGTTCCATTTTAAGCTTATGTCATGTAAAGATTTTCCCCCACATGCTTGTACATTTCATGTTATGATGTCGTTTGTCCTTTATATTTTATTATGAAGATACAGGTTACTAGGATTTGCATCCCGCGCTTCGTTGATACAGTTGATTTCCAGAGTTGTTGGTTAGTCTCCTTGCTTACGGAGGATCTCTCATTTACTTTGAGTATTTGCGGTTGTTAGGATGATCGAGTGTCCTGTCTTGACATACCTTATCTTAGTAGATGCTTCATATATAGATCGACAATAGTTCATGAGTCTTTTCCCTGTCAGTTGTTTACGTTTAGACTTGAGTTGCCTCTTTGGCTAGTTGAATATTTATTTCCAAAACATTTTTGAGTTATCTTTAAGTTTATATTTAAACTTTATCTTATATGAGTAAGTATCACACTAAGAGTTAAGGAAGACCAATAATTTTTTTGGGTCCATCAATTATTCTCGAGTCCCCATCACACTCAGGGTGTAGGCTCGGAGCATGACATACTTCAACAAGTAGATCATTAGACGTCATCTTTGATTATTTTAAACTCTTTTCCCTGCTAGAGAAAAATGTGTAAGGGATTTTTTATTTATATAAATTGTCCTTTATAGTACTTTGTTTATGTGTTTTATTTTTTTCACGATCCAAAAATTAATGTGATGGCACTCTTCTGTTTCTAGCAAGTCAAGTCAGCCTCAACTTAATGAAACAAAACAAATGTTGAAAGATAATAAAAAAACAAGATGAGCGCGGAAAACTTATTATAAATAAATTTTCAGATGTACAAACCCCAAATACATAAATGTAGAATTAAGAAATCAGTACAAGTCTCAAGTCTTTTTTTCTCAAAATGAACAAAACATAATAGAAGAACTAAAGGGACCACCGGAAGGACAAGTAGTTACCTATCAAAAGTTCTTTAAAAATCTTAGAGATAAGAGAAAAAGAGAACTGATATGTTACCGGGATCGGAACGTACCTGTGAGTACCAACCAACACTGTAGACAATAAGCAAACTAATAAAACTGCAAGTATCTAAAAATCAAATACTTCTTTCATTCCAACTGAACCTCTTAAAACTTCATACATATATATAACCAGAAAAATTCCTATGCTTTGAAATAAGATATCTCAAAAAATGACCAACATTTCAATCACCTTAAATCCTTAAAGTACTCATAATATCCACGAATTAAATTTATTAAAAGTAGACAATAACATAAAACTAAAAACAATATGGGAATGCAAAGTTTTTTAATTCTCAGGGGATTTTTCTGAAGAATACAAAATCACATCTTTGTTTGTGAAGGAATAATGTTGTTGATGAAAAAATTTGAGATTTGTAAGGGCTTTTTTGAATGTACCTTCAACAATTTCAGTAGACAAAACTTGCTTGAATATTCAATTAACATTTATTGTTTAATATATACTAAAAAATACCTATAACAATAACGTTGCATAAACATAAAAACAACAAAGTATAAAACATATATTCAAAAACAACAATGAATAATGTAAGTATAAACTAATGGTTGTGAAAAACGTACCAGGATATGCAACAATAGAATGAAACAGAATGAAAAGATTTAAGTCAAGTGAATGCACAACGTAGTCCTCTATTTATAGACAACGAAGGGTAGTGTAAAAATACACTATTTTGTCTTATCGGAATGGACACAACTCTTTAGAAATGTTATAACCCTTCAGAAAGGTAACAACATTTCATAAAAGTCGCAACTCTTCATAAAGTCACAACTTTTCATGAAAAAAGTTACAATAATTCATAAAAGTTACAACTTTTTATAAAAGTCACAACTTTTTATGAAAGGGGAAAGCTAGTTTTGGAAATACAATAAATTTAAAGAGAATTCTAGCTTGTGGTGTCGCCAGTAGGCGGACCTCTGGTTATCTTTTAATATATATTTCAAAAGTTCAAAGAAAAAAGTAGGTTCAAGATTTTTTTAATTTCTTTTTCTTTTTTTTTCTATAATTTTTCACCCCCAAACCACCACTCTGATAAAATATTTTAAGAAGATATTTTTTCAATTCTAATTTTGTTTTCACTCGATTTTATATAGGTATAATTTCGTACTTTATCTGACTCACAAAAATTAATGAAACATAATTTAGTCAAATAAAGATAAGAAGAAGGGTCTTCTGAAACGTTCCTTCTTCTACAAATAGTAAATAAGTATTGACCAAATATCCAAATATCGTGATTCTTTTTCTAGAATACTAAAGAGACACCTTCTAAAAATACTAAATTAGTATTGACCAAATACCGTAAGAAAATTCCAATAGAGCCACCTTCTACAAATAATTAATAAGTATTGACCAAATACCCAAATATTGTGATTTTTTTTTATAAAAGAGCTAAATACATATATATATATATATATATATATATATATATATATCTTATCATATTAATTTCTTATTTATCTAACTTAAAAAAAACTTTTATATTCTCTATTTAATTATCTATAAATAGTTCAAGATATTTCAATCCTCAAACTACATTACTTCTCAACTACTGTTCTTTTAGTTTCTTTGTTTTTCCTACAAATATTTTCTGATATCCATTTTCATATGAACATGACTTGTTCATATGAAATAAAAAGTTGTCGAGATATAATTCCTTATATGGCACCATCTTTTACTTTTAATAGTGCTCAAATTTATTTTGTGTGTGTAAGGCAAAAAATTAACACGCACTGGGTACCACAGAATAGTGTCACGTAGGCCAAAAAGGGATAAAAATTATTTATAAAATAAGTTCAAGGGAACAATAGGATTTTAGTATAGCATAAGTGTGTCTCTAAAATTTCGCTTATAGGTTTGTGGGGAGGGTACTTGTGCATTTTTTCATACATAAAACACCCAACACACACACACACACACAGAGAGAGAGAGAGAGAGATAGAGAGAGAGAGACAGACACACACACACACATACGCACACACGCGCACACACACACACACACAAACACACACGCACACACGCACACACACACACGCACACATGCACACAAACACACACACGCGCGCACACACGCACACACGAAAACACACACGCACGCACACACACGCACGCACGCACGCACACGCACACTCGCACACACACACACACGGACACACACACACACCCACACCCACACCCCCCACACCCCCCCCACACCCACACCCCCCCCCCACACACACTAAATTGTCCTTATTAAACAAAAGGTTGGAGTTGTTAGGAAATGCTCCAAGAAAAGAATAGGAGAATGTTCCATCTTAAAGAGGGAGTTTGCAACAGACAAAACAGAAAATAAAAAAACTATGGCAAGAGGGGGCTAAAAAGTATTCGGTGAAGCAAGGAACAACTCATGAATAGGGATTTAAAATTCAAAAACAATGTAAAATAATGTTACTATAGCTGTTATACAACTTTATTTTTATATTTTTTCAACTTTTTACAACTTCACTTTTAAATGAAAGAATATTGGAATGTAAAAAGAAGAATCCTCCTAAACATTCAATGTTGGGGGAAAAGGCTGAAACAAAGGTCCAAATAAGAAAATTCATACCGAAGGAAAAATACAACAAAGTGTATTTCTTGAACAACCTACATTTATGTTTGGATCGCAAAGTTCAACAAAATGTGGGAGGTCTAGCTGGCGATGACGAAAGAGCTAGTGATGGTGAAAACTGTGGCAGCAACAAAGGAGGGAGAGACATCGGAGACTATAATTTAGTTTTGTTAGTTGAAACTATTTGTTCCATAACTGTTTCATGAACTTCTTAAAAGAAATCACTTTAAGTTTTGTTCTATCCATGGATTTTCTGAAAACAAGATCTTAATTGATGTACTTTTGCTATATTATAGTAATTATATTTTTTGGGATGGTTGCAACTATTTTTTCAGCAGCTTCAGTGGTGTGTCCTCATATTCTGAGGACAAAAGACATGCATTCATTTTAGACTTTACATTTGAGTTTCCATTTTGTTATAGTTAACTGGGGAACATGTCCCAAAAACTGAACTCAGTTAGAGCTTTTCAATAATAGTAGAAGAATTTGTTTGGATTGTTGAGTTTATCTCCGAGTTATCATTAAACTCTAAGTTTGTTTTATATATTCATATTAGTTTTGTTGTTTTCCATGCCAGATAGCCATTGTTTTAGCTTTTTTCATTGTTCATTTCTATTTAATTATATTTTTTTTCATTTTGGGCGGAACGAATCAACTAATTCATTGATTGTAGTTAGTAAGAGGGATCTTGAACTAAGAAATAGACCCTAGAAGCTAAAAAAAAGCTATCCTGAGCAATTGCGAAAATCGGGTTCATTGATATTCCTGGTATAGTAGCTTCTATCACAAATACAATCATACTCAATTTGATGAAATTGTTTGATCTTAAAGAGGATCTTCTATAATCTTGCACGTGAGGGATATTTCTTGGTTTCGTCGAGTCATTAATAACTTGATTATTTTTAGATAATAGTAGATAAAAATGTATGCTTATGATATGTCGGACACATGGTCAGCTTGAGGTCACTCGTGATCCTAGGTCCCGTATTACGTCAAGGGCTAGTGTCGGGGCCCGACATACCAGAAGAGGCTACATAGGTTGCTAGTTGAAAGGAGAAAGCATGAATGGAGCATTTGACAAGGTAAATACAACTTTTTCTATGTTATATTTTTCTATCCTAATGTCTAGATTCACTAGCTTCCTGAAAGACGTACACATATTCATTATATATATTCATCTATGTAGTTACATATGTTTTTTGTTCATATGGATGGTCTCAAAGTACCTCCAACATATATGAAATTTTCTTTTATTTATGGCGTGCACCAAATTGGGATTCACTAACTAAAAATATCATGAATCCTCGACTCCAATATATTATAACTTGTTTTTATCTTTTCATTTTCCTAAAAAAAAAGAATCACAACATTTGTATTGTGTGTGCAAGGCGATAACTAAACCTATTTTCTTAATTCAAACTGAAATGAGATGAAACCGTCACTACTAAAGTACAACAATATTGACACTGCCAAAACATATTTTGGATTTATATTTTGTATTTTTCTTTAGTTATTTAAAATTATATATATAGCTACATTTTATCCTAAGGATCAACGAATCTCCAACAAATGTTATTTTAAAAAAAATGAGAGCTAGTAATATTATTACTTTGTGAGGTCAGCAGTTTGAATTTTGTAAAATCATATATATAGAGAGTTCTTAAAAAAAATATTTATTGGATTACGATATTACTATCTTAAGAGCAAATAATTCTCTATTTCTGAAGGTGAGAAAATATGTATTCAAGGGTTTATCAAAGCTTTAAAAAGATCAAGAAACCGTTGAAGTAAAAGAGCTAAGCCTTTACATTATTTGAATTTTGTTGGACTACTATTGTTTGACCAAGTTTCTTTTAAAGAAATGATTACCTAGACTTGACTTGCATATATCAAAGAAGTGATTTTCCCAACCACGTCCTAAAAAACACAACACTAACTTTTATTATCTCATTAATTTGTTGGCAAGACACATATAACAAAATTGTTCTTGTTAATCCTTAGGTTGAAGTTGTTGACACATGCCCCATGAAAATGAAAGGGGAATATTTTATCTTGAAGAGGGAGTCTATAATAAAGAAACACAAAAGAAACAACTTTTACAAGAGTAAAGTGAATTTTTTTTCTTGTTGATGTAAGGAACAACATAAATTGGGGTTGGCATAGATCATCATGAGGGTCATGGATTTGATAAAATATTGTGGGTCCTTGTTGGCGACGATGGTGATGGATCAAGTGAAGGTGGATTTGGTGCAAATAGTGGTGGCAATGAAGCAGGGAGAGGCTTGGTAGAATTTTAGTATCTCAACATTTGTTTTTTCATATTCTATTAGATTTTTAAGTAAAAGTATTTATGCCCCAATAATTTAATGAATTTCCCGAAAGAATTTACTTTGTCTTTTATACTATCAGTAAGATTGGTTTTATTGGATACATGATCTTAATTGTTCTATATTTGCTAGGTAACAATATGTAAGATTCAGCCAAAGTTTGTTTCTTTTAATTGTTTATGTCAAATCTAAATCTAAACAGTTTGAAAAGGAGTGAGGAAAAATACACGAGTTTACTATATCAAATAGACAGAAACCAAAAATCAAATGACAAATACTTTTGTTATTCAATAGTCAAATTCTTTCAAATCTACATAATCAAGACATGATAATTGGATTGAGGCAAACATGTTACGGACTTTAGCCAACAATCATTCTCTCAAGGAATAAAAAAGGGGACAATATTTTGTTGGTAAATAATAGGGTTGTTATTTGTTTTTGAGTTTGTGATAAGTGAAAAGGATATTATCTCAAAATTTATAACTCAATTCATAGGGTTCATGCGGAATTATGAACATGAATAACTAAACTCAAGATGTCAATCATAACATATAGCAATTTAATAATTAGGTGTAGAATTTCAAAAAGAAATGGAACTCGAGAATTCAAAATTAAGTCATCTCAAGAATACTTAAATCAAGGGGTAGAAATATCGATTTCTCTTTTACTTATATGAGAGTAGATGTTGGGCGTGAGGATGAACTAGTCCAATACTATGATATTCTTACATACCTGAAAGAACAAGGTTCATGAAGAATCATGAAAAGGAACTTGGTCAGAAGCGCCTTGAAACCCTAGCTTGAAGGTAAATGATCAAGAAAATCTTTGTTGAGATTTTTGAATTATTTTCCTTAAATTTCTATCACCAAGAATTATGATTTTCATGAGTGATTCATAACTTATGGATGAATTTAAGTTGTAAAGAATAAAATTCTTGGAGAAGGACTTACCTTGAAGAAGGATCATAAAAAGGATTGAAAGAATCATGAATGGGGTCTTTTACTGTGTTTTTTCCTTAGGGTTTTTCCCTATGGTTTGAGAGATACGATAGTGATGGATTCAAAGATGAAAATCTAATTATTTTGAGCCTTTAATTAGTCAAGAAAATCAATTTCGGTTTAATTAGAGGTAAGAAGTCAAAAAATGACCTTTTTAAATAATTTTCCATACGCTAATGTTTACTACATTGTGCCAACTTACTAAAATGGTCATAACTTTTTACCCATAATTTGGATTGACCACGTTAACTCTTTATGCTCTAAGAGATATGATTGTTTGAAATCTACATAAGTAGAATCTTATATCAAAACTTAATTAGTAAGGAAACTTTAAACTGTTGCTTTGCGCTAGGGGATTCTAGTGACCTAAATTCATATCAAAATCATTCACACACTAGAGAATTCACCTTTACACATATGGCTGATTTATGGATAAATCCATATGACCCTACAAGTAAGTCTAGAACAATTCGAGTCTTAAGTTATATTTTTTGGGGGTGTTATAGAAGAACTATACTACCCATGACTTAGAGTTGACAGTTTTAGTGGTTACAGTAAAGTTTTAGAGGAATTATGATGGTGTACATTATAAGGTGTTTCAATATATATTCAATAAAAGGAATCTCAATTTGAGGTATCAGCGATGGCTAAAGTTGCTCAATAACTATAGGATGACTATCATTTATTATTTGAGCAAGATGAATGTGGTAGTAGATTTCGTATGTTGAAAAGCACTAAGTATGGATAATCTTGATCTCATTAAAGGTGAGAGAAAGTCTTTTGACTATGAATGCCCCTGCCTTATCCAATAACTCTAAGATATTGCAGCGCAATTACATAGCGGAAATATAGAGTGATTGACATACCTCCAACAATGGTTAGCGATATATTCAAGGTCAATATTTTTTAATGAAATTATTGAAAATAAAACTTAACGTGTGCACACTTAACGAGAAATGTCATGTAAAATAGAGTTTCGTAAACTTTCATTGTTACAACGAAATTTTACATAGTGAGACTAAGTCACATTGTGACTACATGATCCTTAAATTTTTGTGGTGGCATGCCCTTTAATTAAAGGATAAGCTAAAATTACTTCAGTGCTAACATGTTCAATGATCACTTTCTTGCCTTTAAAACATTCTCTTATGGCAAGATATTTGATGTCGATATGTTTGTTTTGACTACCACTTTAATTATTCTTAGCCATATAGATAGCACTTGAATTTTCACTATATAAACTTAATGTCTTAGATATAGAGTCGACAAATAAAACTCTTTAATTATACATCATGTGAGTTAGCCTTGAAATAAGAAACAAACTTTGCCTCCATAATGCAAGTAGTAACTAGAGTCTGTTTGGCATTTCTCTAAGATACAACTCCACCAACTAAAATAAATATGTATGCTGAAGTTGATTTCCGGGAATCAACACAGCCAGCAAAGTCTAAATTAGAGTAGCCAATGACTTCCAAGTCATTTGATCATTTGTACATAAGCATGTACTCTTTATTCCTTGAAGATATCTTAAAGACTCTCATTGCAACTCTCCAGTGGTCAAGAGTTGGATTACTTTGATATCTTCCCTACATTAGAAAAACAAATTATATGTCAGGTCTTGTACAAACCTGAGCATATATCAAGCTTTCGACAGCAGAAGCGTAAGGAATGTCCTTCATTTGTTCCCTCTAAAGATTGTTCTTCGGGCACTGATTCAAATTGAACTTATCACCTTTCACGATAGGATCTACACTTGATGAACAATCTTTTAGTCAGAACCTCTCTAAAATTTTATAGATATAGGATTCTTGAGTTAAACCTAAGGTACATTGATGTGTATCTCGATGAATCTTAATAGCAATAACATAAGATGCATCACCCATGTCTTTCATATCAAAAATTTTAGAGAGATATTATTTCACCCTTCCCAATTATAACCTATCTCATTTGGCAACTGAAACCTCACTACCCTAGTTTGATAGTCTATGGTAGCATAACACTTATGGAGAAAATCCGTACATAAGCTATTCAATGCTTTTTTTTGGTGAATATCAACTTTACATATTAGTAGGTTGGTGCACATCCTTGAAACCTACTAGTAGCTTCGCATTAATAGACTAAGGAACTTATTCCTAAACTAGTATCATCAAATCATACAACATAAATAAACACATAAGTAACATAAATCAGAAACCAACATGATGACTCCAACATATTAACTTCATACTAGTGCATAAAACCATAAACATGAAAAACTTATTTAGGCTATGCACCCGAGACATCATCAAAGGTGTCTTCCCCTACCCCCTAGACTTGAGTGCGAAGAATCGTTGCGTCCTTGGAGCCTCTTCACTTGAACCATTCGGTTTAAACCCTCTCCTTCTCTTTTTCTCGACCTCTCATATACGGAAAATCCTTCATCATGTGACTCGGCTTGCTACAATTATAACAGGCGTTAGAGACCCTCCTACACTCTCCTCCATGAAGTTTGTCACACTTTCTACAAGGTGGACTCTCCTTAGGTGTATCTAATTCACTGTTTCTCTTAACTCTGAGCTCGAAATCTTTATCATAGATAGCCTTTAATAAACTTGACTCCCCTTGGTGGGAGAGTCCCTTTATAAACCTGGGCTTATTTCTGATTTCAATTCTACTTTTCCTTGAAAAATTTTCCTCAGCTTGCCTTGACGTGTTCCCTGACCTAGTGTGCTTCATCTTCCTATTTTTTTCCACTTGCTGGACATGTACCATAAGCCTGGAAAGGTCCATACTATCATGCAACATTGCTGCCCTACATTCCTCCTCGAGATACTTAACAAATCTTAGATCTAGTGTAAATTAGAGGATTCAATCTCTAAAGTCCCTTATCCTGTTACCATGGTGCTTGAAGGTGGGTTCTCCCTGGGAACACCTTGTTGCTCCGTCTGGGCTGTCATAGACAGAGCTTGTAAAGTGATGGATTGTGTCATATCTACCAAGGTTGTCCTCACTTCTCCATCTGTTAACCTAATTGGGTTAACATGCATCTCTATTCCAGCAGCTTGAGCCTAGAGAGGAACTTGATTTACCCCAGCATCTGCTCCTCCGATCTCTCAACTAGCGTTTCTCCTCGTATTCATCATTCAGGATCTTGAGAGTTGATGTTAGATACGATCTTAACACCAAGAAATCATACAGTAGAGAAGGCACGATAAGATCAAAATAAGTGAATTTTGCTACGCATCATGAAGTCTCTAAATTAGGATAGTGGTGCACTTCACTACCATGACGTAGAAACTACTCGATGTGGTTGATGTGAACTTATTATCCGTAGAATTTAATCTAACGCTCTGATACCAAGTTTGTCAGAACCGGAGTCTATACCCTAGACGAGATCGGCGTCGTTGACCTCTCAAATGTCGAAGATAAGCGTACTTACGTCATTGTTACTTCATCTAGGTTAATTTTAGCGTAAAATTTAAACTTTTTGTTACTTAACATTCATATAAGACATTCTACATAAACTTATAAATGTTCACAATCAACCATCTAATATTAATATCGTCAAATGAAAGAAATAATTCCATACTTTATTAAGTACATACTTGACAAAATGGCACCAATACAATATCTGAAATAACATGAGAAAGAAATGCTAGTGTAACATACTCCACTAAATAAAACCTATATCCAAGCTAGTATATAATGGGCAAGCGTCCTCCAGAGGATGAGGGACTACCGAATCCGGATGAATGCTCTACGTCTGGATAACTTCAGCGTCGACCTGTAATCTCTAACATCCACCAGTGCCAGCACCTAGATGTGTAGAATTGTATGAGATTAGTACACACTTGTACTAAGTATGGGTATATGCAAGAACAAACCAAGGACATGCATGATTTAGAAGAACTCCTTCCTCTCGATACGAATTATGAAAGTCCAGTCAGTAGACTTGCCAATTTAGGATTAGGAAAGTTATGCGATGAGAGTAACATGCATCATCATACTTATCATTGTGAAAACATCACATAACATATTACATATATCATATCACATAGTTCATATCAATCTCTCATATGCCATGAGACCTTGGAATCATGGACTTGACATTAGGACTTCAAAAAATGAGGGCTTAACATATGGGGCCTCAACTAGGGAGCCTTTTTTAACAAACACAGAGTTTGATTCATTCATTCATATGCACTTCATTTTCATTCTTTCATATACTAGTGCATTCACCAGTCATACCTAAGATGTAGTTTAAAACTCTCATCGGGTTCGTTGTGTAATGACCAAGAATAACCTAGTGTTATTACTTAAGTCAAGGTCACCTTTTGATTATCCTATCCTAAATCCTTTTGTATCGTTCATTTCATTATGTGCATTCGTTGAGGTTGGCCTCATTCTTTCATTGGGAACATTAACCTTAACTGATATAGATCATGTGAGAATCATGAAATCCTGTGTGTAATCCCCACACCGAGAAGAGGTGGAATCACCGGCCAAAGTGAATCAAAACATGCTAGCGCATATATGGAATTGAATCATGCTAGATTCCTATATTTGCAGAATAGTTTCAAAACATAGCAGATATAAGGAGACCCATACCCATCATGTCGGACAGTTCATCTAATGAGAGTTATGTGAACCTCCGCCCTTCACGAAGGCAGGCATCACCGCTCATACCTAACCTATTGGTGCTCATTATAAAGTTTCATTACATTAAACTCATACATCATGGAAGTTGGCATCTAAGATGAGGCCATCACAGCTCATTATATGATTTCTTATCTCATCATTAGTATTAAGTATGCATTAACTTCAATACTTTCATTAGAGTGTTCATAGAGACTGGTCTCTTCATTAGCTTTACACTCTCCTAGGTGAGTACGTTTTGATAACATTTACTTAGTCTCATTTGAGATTGCTCTCATCTTTCACATTAGCCTCTTATAATATTGTCACCTCATTCATTAACTTTAACACATTTGCTTATCATAATTACTCACCCCTTCACGTGAAAGTTCATTTCATCATATGCCAATGCACTTGGCCATTTAGTGTGTTTCACACTCTTACTTAACCCTTCTAAGGTTACATCTTTTTATCACATACATCTTAGACTCACTTACTTTTAAACATATGCTAGACTTATGAGTCCACACTTACAAGCCATGAGGCTTCATTCATAGTTTGTCTAAGTGATTCATGTTTACCCAAGATTATGTGGTACAATCTTTATGCATCTTGTAAATATGCCAAGATATTGATTTCGATCTTTAGAGGCAGCATTCATTAAGTTTTTGTTTACATATGACTTATGTGTCAATATGGAATTGGGCAAGGCAACCCAATTTAGAATCCCTTGAACAAAACTTAATCTTATCTTAAACTTGATAATTGTATTTTTCAGATTTGAGAGACCCTAGTTCAATTCCCATCAACCCAATAATATTTCTTTCTCGTTTTCCTCTCCTTTTTCGTTTTAAGGCAAGGAGGTTGTGGGTTCAATCCCCCAAAACCTCATTATTTTTCTTTTAGTTTATGTCTTTACTTTCTCACCTATCCAAGAGGTTGTGGATTCAATCCCCACTCTCCACATTTATTTTCGCCTTTATTTTTCTCCTAACTATCTCATTCATTCAAGAGGTTTTGGGTTCAATCCCCACTCTCCTCATTTTATTTTCTCCTTTATTTTTCTCCTAACTCTCTCATCCATTTAAAAGGTTGTGGGTTCAATCCCCACTCACCACATCTATATTTCCTTTCATTTTTCTCATGAAATTTTTATGTAATTTTAATTTGGTGAGGTCATGGGTTCAATCCCCAATGACCTCACATTTAATTTTTTTTAAAAAAAACATAGCTTATTTTCCTCAGCCTTGGCGAGACTCCAAATTTCCAGCAAGCTGGAAATTGGTCTCTTCCAATACCTTTTCCTCTCAATGTTTTGTTGATTTTTTTTGTAGCTTTCATGTAATGATTTCTTGGTTTCAATACTTATATCTCACTTATTTTACATTCATTTTTCATTGCATTTTGTACCACTTTGTTTAGCCTAACCCGACCTACCAAATGCTGAAAACTTTTTCACTATTTTAAACTTCTTTTTATCTTCATTTATATGTTAATTCATAAGGCATTTTGTGGATAATTTGGTGCATCTTTAAGTGTAATATTTTTATGATTATGTTCAGCTAAGAATTACCACTAAATCCAGCAACATTACACCATTTTTACACCTCATGATTTATACAAACATTCATACATAAAATTAAACCATAAAAACATATCATTTTTAAGGCTTAAAACCGAAAATCATGTCACAGCATACACATACATTTTCACGAAATTTTGGCAGACATACTTCATCATCCATGCAATTCCGAGCACATAATCATGAACACATTATCATGAAAATAACACGTCATACCTAATCTACCAGAAAACATACCAACCTAAGATCAGTGATAGGACCTAGTGACAGGGAACATGTAATGGGGAACAATCCTAGTTTCGGAGTAGAATTATCTAAGTCTTAAGGGTCTCTTGGGAAATGGACCAATAGTAAGAAAACCCATACCTGATTTTAACGTTGTTCAAAACTTGAATTTTCTGCCCAAAACTTTTCCAAATTCACGTCCAATGCCGAAACTCACACGTTACTCGACTAGCGTGTTACGTTTTGGTTAATGTTTTCGGATTGCTTTTTCATTTGTGTTTTGCGTACAAGTTCTTCAAGTGTAAAGAACTTTTGTTTTCTGATTTTTTTCTCACCGTTGGTAGCCATAAAGAAAGTGAAATCAGAGAGAGATAGACGTGAAGGATAGAGAGATAAATGTGAAAGAGATGAGTGGCTTAGGATAAGGTGAAGTAGTTTAGAATTAGTAAACTAGGACTCTTTAGAACTTTGAAAATCTGATTTAATTAGTTTAGAGAAATGACCATAATACCCTTACAAAATCAGATTATTAAACTCAATTTAATCCACTTGGATGATGCTTCCGTCGAGTTTCAAACCCGTGACGTCCCCATCGCGAAAATGGGTCTCTCCGAGTCGACCCGACCCAAACCGCCCCATTAATTAATTATTTAATTAATAATAATCTTATTTTCCTTTTTATTAAATCAACATTTAAATATTAATTAATTAAATTAATTCACCAATATAAATAATCAAGTTAAATCACTGCTCCCACTTAGGTTCGAAGTAGGGTGGAGCAAGATTTTGCTCAATGGATAATTTTGGCCCTTTCTACCCAAAATGCCCCTCCACCTTATTAGTTAAATAATTTATTACATATTAAGGTTAATTACAATACTACCCTTATCCTGGAAAAATATCATTTTACCCCTAGACACTCTAAAATTAAGATTTCCCCTTTTTAAAACGGTAAAGACTCATCCGAGTAAATCTTCATATTTGGGAGCCCTACATGGATGGACCCAACCTTTCCTAGCTCAACTAACTTCCCAATTATTTTGGCTTGGCTGTCGAAAATAATAAGAGGTCAGGTTCTACGTGCATCAATTCGTTTGAACCCAGTCTAATCTAGGCAAAATACGTTAGACATCACTTAACGTAGTCATTTTTAGGGTTGTTACATGGAGTCCGACGTATACGCCCCATCGAGAGGACCCAACATACCCTTCCTGAAATATAAAGGCATGCTGGCGTGATTAGTAAACTTTTGACCATAGAGGGGACTTCCAACCTACTTGGCTAGTATTTCTGGGACTAATTGGGTAAGCTGAACCCTTGCCCAACTCGGTATTATGTTACTCACAATGATTTATATAGTTAAGTGATTATGACCGAATTTATGTAAATACTTGATAACTTAAAAATAACTTGCAAAGTGAGAATGCAACAATTAATCTAATAATACTGCATTAAAAACTTAGCATTGTATAAATGAAAAATAGAAATATCTGACCTAGAATGTGTAATTCAAGAACTAAGGAAATACATAGGCAGGGTTCTTAAATCCATGTGATAACCTAAATAATAACTTTACAATCTGATTTGGAACATATATTTAACTAATTGATAATGATATGTTGTAATTCTAGAAACCCTAGGTTTAATCATGATAAGAGAATCAAGAATTAACTTAAAACTAGGGATCTTATGGGTTAAAGGAACCCACTAGTGAAATCCCACATACCTAGTGATGAAATCCACGGCGAAATATTTATTTTTCGTGGCTGGAACTGAAGGAACCTTGTCGCGTTCTTGAACTAGGGTTCTTGACCCTTTTCTCTTTTCTTGCTTCTAATTTTATAAGTTTTGACTTAACAATTTGACTTAGGTAACTTCTATTTAAGTTTATAGGATTAAACTTGCTAAATTATGATGAATTAGGGTCAAAATAACGTATCTTCAGATTTAAAAGAAGTGGGAAAAGACCAAAAGACCCCTGAGTTGATTGTTGTCACACTAAACGATGACCTTGACTGACGGGCCGTCGTTCAATCGACGTTTTGTCGTTTGGGTCCGTAGGTTTGGTCCGTTCGACAGACATTTACTAAAATGGATATAACTTTTTACTCAGAGGTCTCGGTGGATATGAAAAAGATATTTCAATTTTCTATGATTTCATAGGTCATGGGACACCTAATTCCTTTTGCTCTAAGAGTTATGTTTAGTTGAAATGGACCCAACAACATATTTTTCCTAACTGTCTGCTAATTTTACCCTATGGTCTGTAGGTCCATCTATGGACCATAATGGTCAATCCTGATTCATGTATAATTCTTGGTAAGTGGGGTATTGATCGACGGACACAAACTACAGATCGTAGTCTAATTTAAGGATCGTAGGTCTGTCCGTGGATCGACACTTAGCCAATTTTTCTGGGATGCATCATGGGAGTGTTTCATTCACAAACAACGGATGTGCAGTACGGGTCATAGATCAGACTACAGTCTTTCGGTAGTGGTCTTTGATTGCACTTGCAGATTTTGAAAAGATGATTTTTGGTCTGTTTTGGATACGGGATGTTACAAAAGTAAAGAAATTAAGATATCTTATCATGCATAATTAATTACAATTCTAATGTCTAAAAATTTCTTTATGTGGTCCTTAACTTTTAAATTTTGTTCAATTAAAGATGTTGTGGCTAAACTTGAATCAAAAAATTCTAGATCACTTAGAATTTATTTATTGAAGTGATCCAAAATATAATATATAATATCATTGTATGAAGATTTCTTTTGCTAAATCTCCATTAAATAAAATTATATGAATCACTAAATATTAACTCAAAATCCTATACAAGATTTATTGTTGAACATTATGCGATAAAACAACAATCTCTTTTGCTATTTATTATTCGAAAGTGTTTTCAAAAGTTTTAAAACAAGTTCTGAATTATTTAAGAAACATTTTGAGCGATTTTAGATAATTCCAACAACTAACAAAGCATAGGAAATTCAATAGCTCTGATGCCAAATGTAAGATATTTCTGAGCAATGAAGCAGCATAAATATATAGTGATCGACATACTCCAGCCATTGTTAGCGATCTAGTCAGAATCTACAATTCTTATTTTCTTAAAAGATCTTCTAAGCACTTAAAACCTCACTCTCAAATGGTAAGGAGTATTTAGAAGTAATGTGCTTAGAGACATTTGAACTAAATGACATATTTATAACTATGCTTCTACGAAGAACGGTTAAGAGGTTATGAGAAGTTACCAACCACTAGTGTAGTAGGATAGTGTATCATGCAGTGGGATTATGGTTAGTTAACCATTATCCCATTAGTGAGTCAATGGGTAATTAACCACCTTCTGAAATGGGTTAATGCTTCCATGTACTGGATAATGAGTAGTTAACCTTTATCCCATCAGTAATAATAATGGGTAATTAATAACGTTCTCATTAGTGGGATAATGGATACATGAAATGGGATAATGGGTCAATCAAGTGGAATAATGGACCCATGCAATATGTACCATATCTGCATTAACAACAATGCTAACAATAACTTTATGAGACTTGATATTTTAAAACCTGGTAGGGTGTTGGTTAATGGAGATGATGTCGTCCTTATAGGAGCATTCTAGCTCAATGATTTGATGATGTAATTTTGCATAAGAATTGAGAAAAGGTAACTCAAGGAGGCAATTCTTTATGGTGAGGTATGTTTGAGGATAAATTATCCAAATTGTTTTCCTCGAACAGGTGATTTGAATAGACTGATCATATAAAATGTCTACAGTTTGAGGTATTTTATTAATCCAGGAGCTTCTAAGGTGTATTATTATTTGATGTAACATATTTGGTATTGCCCTATGAAGAGAGACATAGTATATTTTGTATCAATATGTTAGAATTGTTAGCAAGTGAAGTATAAGTACTAAAATTCTATTGGAATGACTAAAATGATACTTATACTAGAGTTGAAGTGAGAGAGTATTGCTATGGGTTTTGTGGTAGGATTTTCACATATTTTGTGTAAGTTGTTGGTATATTGGTTATAGTAGATCGATTGAGTAAGACTACATATTTCATATCTTTTCGGACTACTAATAATTTGTTGAAGTTAGTGTAGATCTACCTTTTTGAGATAGTTTGTTTGCATAGAATTCCCATATTTATTATTTCACGTCGAAACACATAATTTATATCTCATTTTTATGGCCTACGTAGAAGGAGTTGGAACTCAAATGGATCTTAGTACATCCTTGCACATAGAGATTTATAGTTAGTCTGAACGGACTATTAAGGTCCCTGAGAATATGTAGCGAGTGTGTTTGATCAACATTGGTGGTTATTAGGGATACGTAATGGGATTTTAGTGTAGTTTTATACAACAATTGTCATTCAAGTATTTAGTTGGCACCATTTGAGGCATTATATGGTAGTAAAATGTTTATCGCTAGTTTGTTTGTTTGATGCATTTGTGATTAGGCTGTATGGTACGTATTTGTTGAGGAAGTCCTCTAATGAGTTCAAGTTGATTCAATATATGCTTCTCATCGATCAGAGTGGACAAAAAATTTATGCAGATCGAAAGGTTCATGATTTAGAGTTCATGGTGGGGAGAGAATTTTATCAAATGCTCAACCATTGAAGGATATGATGAAATTTTGAAAGAAGGAAAAGTTGAGGCTGAGGTTTATTGGTCATTCAAGATTGTTGAGCGTATAAGTTAGGGTGTCTTACGAATTGGCTTTTCCACCTGGCTTATTGGGTTTTCACCCTATATTTCATATTTTGATTTTAAGAAGTACCATCAAGATAATTTTCATGTTACTCAGATGAATTTAGTGTTACTTGATCAGAATTTGACGTTTAAAGATAAGCTAGGGACCGACTTGGGTAGACAAATTCAAAAGTTGACGTCAAAAGAAATTGATTCAGTAAAGGTTCAATCGAAGTTTTAAGGAAGATACTTGCGAGACTGTCACACATGCAGATCATATATCCCTAAATTTTTAGCATTCAAGTGCTTGTTGCTATTTCATCGTTCGAGGACGAACATTTGTTCAGTGATAGATGATGTAATGATCCATTAAATTATTTAGAGAACTAAAATTGTTTTGACTGTTCATAGTTTGAGCATACCAAAGCTCCAATCCCTTTAATTTATATATATGAAATTGTATACTACATTATATTAATAGAATAAAATAGATTCTAAGCAAAAGAGCCTAAGTCATCGAGTTATATGTAGCTCTTTCGAAATGATTTTTTGCTAGAAATTATTGGCAAACAAATTGTATCCTACAGTTAGGTAATGAAGAAAACATTTATTATAAATAAATGATATGAGGAGTGAACAATTGGGGATGTGAGATTGTGAATGGTTTTGCATCATGTAGGTTAGTTTGCATATTGTTTTCATTATTGAAGGTTATTAGTGGCTTTACGTTGTGTTAAGTTGGAAATTTTCTTAAGAGTATTCACATTATAATTTAAATTGTGATATATTGAGATAGAAAATTAATTATTAGGTGTATTTTATTATATGAATAATACTAAATTTGTGACATTTCGAGAAATTGAGATTTAATCCTAAGCTTAAAACTTAGGAACTTGATAACAGATATTCAAAAGTTTTACGAAAGGTATTTATGGTGTGTGTTCGCCTTTCAAGGTATGTTAAGATTAAAGAAATTTAAATTTTTAGTCCTTTTGAGGATTGAGGTTCTAAGTTGTGAAATTATGGAATTTTAGCCTTTAGGTTGAGTTTGGTCAACATTTACATTTCACATGTTTGGATAAGAATTCCAAGAGTTCTATTGGATTCAGAGGTTGATTTTAAGCATTGTAACACCATGTACCCAAAACAAACAAAAAATCAGCTTTCTAGAAATCTGCATGTGCAATCGATAGTTACCATCAACGAGCTGTATCCTAACACACGACTCATACTCCACATACGTCGTTTTAGTCTGAAGCCCCCAAAATCTTAGCCTAGAAAATTTGACTTGCCGAACGATGGACGGTACCTACGGTCCGTAGGTCAGACTACAGTTCTAGTGTGTGTACATCAATTAACACCCCATTTACCCACTCTATGACCTGAAGCACGATTGAGCAGTATCAAATGTCGTTCGATCTATGGTCCGTATGTATGAACGCAAGTGAAAATTAGCAGACAGTTAGGGGGGAAATGTTGTTGGGTCAACTTCAATTGATCATAACTCTTAGAATGAAATAAATTAGGTGACCCATCACATACCAACAGATACATAATTGAATTAGCTTTCCGTAGAAGCCGACCTTGCTAATATCAAACCTCTGAGTAAAAAGTTATGTTCATTTAAGTAAAGGCCTGCCGAACAAACCCAAACCACAAACCCAAATGACGGACTGTCGTTTGAACGACGGCTCGTATGTCCTGGTCGTCATATGATCCAACATCAATTAATTCAGGGGTCTTTTAGTCTTTTCCCACTTTGTTTAAACCCTAAAATACATCGTTTTGGACCTAAATCATCATATTTTAGTTAGGTTAAGCCTAGAAACATAAGTGAAACCTACCTAAGTCAAATCATCAAATGAAAACTTAGAAAAAAAGAAGCATAAAGGGAGAAAAAGGTCATGAACCCTAGTTCAATAACACATCAAGGTTCCAACCCCGAAATTTAAATATTTCTCTGTGGATTTTATATATGTATGATTTCACTAGTGGGTTCCTTTCACCCACTAGATCCCTAGTTTTCAGTAAGATTCTTGATTTCCATGTCATAATTAGACCTAGGATTTTAGAACTGCAACAGAACTTCATGAATTTATTAGTTATATGTTCCAAAACAGATTATCATGTTGTTACTTAGATTATTGCATGAATTTTAGAACCCTAGCTATGTATTTCTTTATTTCTTGAATTACACATGCTAGGTCACATATTTCAGTTGTTCAGTTATACATGCCCCCGTTATTAATGCATCATTACTAGATTAAATGTTGCATTCTCAGTTCGCATGTTCAGTTTTGAGCTATCTAGTATTTATAGAAAATTCAGATGTAATCAGTTAACTACATAATTCAATGGGAGTAGTATAATACAGAGTTGGAGTAGGGTTTAGATTACCCAAACAGTTTCAGAACTACTAGCCAAGTAGGTTGTAAGTCTCATTTGTGGGAAATCGTTGACCATGCATGCATGTCTTTAAAACTTTTGTAGGATATATTGGGTCCTCTCGATGGGGCGTTTACATCAAAATCAACATTTAACACATACGTTTTTTATATTGCTTGTTAGTAGCTCCCACAATTCAATCAAGCTCTTTTGCATTGACAATTTATAAGTATATTCACTAATAAGTTCCAGCATGTTATAAATTTGTCATTGCATTTTGTTACCTCAACATTCCGTATATCATGTTTAGATTACTATACATGCTTTTGTGCTTCTCCAGTTGTGTTTTATTTCAGCTTCATTCTATCATACATGCTCAGTACCTTCAAGTACTGATGCATACATGTGCTACATCTTCTCGTGATGTAGGTTCAGGTTCTCAACATCCAGATCGCGCTTAGATCAAACTTTGATCTCTATTTCAGCAGATCCAGTGGTGAGTCCTCATTCTCCGAGGACAACGGTGGTGAGTTCATTTCAGTCTTTTAGTCATTTCATTTTAGTTTTTGCTAGATTTAGATGGGGCTTGTCCAAGCATTTCTCGTCAGTTAGAGGCTTATATCAAAGATAGTTAGTTTTAGCTTAGTATTGACTTAATAATTTCTTTGTTTTAAACTCATTGTTTTCAAATTTCTTAGTTATAGAATATGAGTATTTCCCCTTTTTCAGTTTAAATTATCATTTAGCTTCAACATTCAGTTTATTATCTTTAGTGTGCTTATGATCATGCCAGCATGTTAGCTTGGTATCACTTATTGTCCTAAGTTCCGTGTCCGCATCTCGAGGGTAGTTCGGGGATTGACAAAACTTGATATCATAGCACTACGTTTGAGAGTCCTAGGATGTCCGAAAAGCAGCACCAAGTAGAGTCCTTTTCATTTGTGTGAAATGCACCACATCTAATGAGAGGAAGTCTATAAAGTTTTTTTAAGAAAACTACATTTTCTTGTTACTCTTATGTGCCTAAGGTATAATCTTATTCCATTCAAACTTGATGTTCTACATTTCTGATCATGCCTCATCGGTTTAAGCTAACACTAGGAATGCGAATGCGAGGAATGCAAACGCAGATTCTCCTGTCCCAGATCAGGAAGTTTCTAATGTTGAGTTAAGGAATGTCGTACGGATGTTGTCTCTGATTATGACCAAACAGAATAATCTGGTTGATTATCCCGTGAATGAAAATGGTGGAGTAGTAGAAGCAAGGGTCCATGACTTTGTTAGATTAATCCGCCTGATTACTTAGGATCACAAACTAATAAGGATCCTCAGAATTTCTTGAATGAGATCAAGAAGATCTTTGAGGTAATGCAAGTCACTGGGAATGATCGGTTTAAGTTTACATCATACCATTTTAAAGATGTTGCTCATATTTGGTAGACTCAGTGGAAGGAAAATAGGGGTAGATATGTCCCTCCTATTACTTGGGATTTCTTTAGTGAGACCTTTATGGATAGGTTTTTCCCAATATAGTTAAGAGAAACAAAGACTCAGGAATTCATGAACATGAGGCAGGGAAACATGATAGTACAAGAGTATGGGCTGAAGTTTAACCAACTCTCCAGGTATGCTCCTCATATGGTTGCTGACTCCACGACTCAGATGAATAAGTTCTTGTATGGAGTGTTGGATTTGGTGAAAACTGAATGCAGAAATGCTATGTTATTGGGACATATGAACATCTCTAGGCTTATGACTCATGCTCAACAGGTTGAGGGTGACAAGATTAGAGAACAAGCTAAGAAGAATAAGATTTCTAGGACTGAGAACTATGATGACTATTATAAGTAGAAATTGGGTGATGGAATTCACTCACAGAGTTAGCAACAGTTTTCAACTCCAGCCGTTTCATCAGCTTGTGTTCCATCCTCCAAGAACAGGTATGACCAGAAGAGTAGAGCATCAAGCTCTAAGTCTCAAAGAAGTGTTTCTGGCATCAAGACTTACTCCACTTGCCCTAAGTGATGTAAGAATTATCCGGACAATTGTTTCGCAGGAAAAGAAGGATTCTTTGGGTGAGGTCAGTGTATTCACAGGTTGAGGAGTTGTTCTTCTAGACAGGGTCAAGGAGGATTAATGGTAAAGATCAGTTTACAACTTCATCAGCACCATCAAGTCGCCCAACACATCAAGGTAAGTCCTCTGGTACAGGTGGCGGTCAGCACCACAGTAGGTTGTATGCTCTTTAGGCTCGCTAGGATTATGAAGTTTCTCGTGATATAGTTACTGGTACGTTTCGAGTCTTTGACCTCAATTTTTATTCATTGTTTGATCCAGGGGTTACTCATTCTTCTATAACTCCTAACATAATTCAGTGTTACACGGGTATAAATAAATTTCCCTGTCAGAGTCTCTGAGAGAGTCACCTCAGCAAATTTTGTAGAGTTACAAATGGTAGACTTTGATGTCATTTTAGGCATGTATTTGTTACATTCCTTTGATGCCTCAGTCAATTGCAGAACTAGGATATTTTTTTCGGCTTCCAGACAAACCAATCTTAGAATGGAAGGGTAGTAACTTATCACCTAGGGGACAATTCATTTCTTACCTTAAAGCCAAAAAGATTATCTTTAAGGTTTTCTCTATCATCTTGTTCGGGTTAAGGATTCTAGCTCTTGAACCCCAACTCTTGAGTCGGTTCCAGCAGTTTGTGAGTTTTTAGAAGTATTTCCAGAAGATCTTCGCAGAGTCCTTGTCGAAAGGGAAATCCACTCTGGAATTAATATCCTTCAAGATACCCAGCATATTTCTATTCCTCCTTACAAGATGTCTCCAACAGAGCTTAATGAGTTGAAAGAGAAGTTGAAAAACATTCTTGATAAGGTCTTCATCAGACCTAGTATTTCACCATGGGGTGCGCCAGTGTTGTTCATAAAGAAGAAAGATGGTTCTCTCATAATGTGCAATGACTATAGACAATTGAACAAGGTCACATCTAAAATAAATATCCCATCCCCAGGATGTCTTGACTTGTTTGAATAACTTCAGGGTTGTATTCATCTCTCAAAGATAGAGCACAGATCGGGTTATCATCAACTTAGTGTCAAAGACAGTGATATTCTGGAAACTTCCTTTAGAACTCTGTATGATCATTATGAAGTTGTAGTTATGTCGTTTTGACAAACCAATTCTCCTGAAGCTTTCATGGATTTGATGAATAGGGTGTTCAAATCGTACTTGGACTTGTTCATTATCGTCTTTGTTTATGATATCCTCATTTACTCTAGGAATGAAGAAGAATATGTGAATCATCTGAGAATTTTTCTATAGACTCACAAGGATCGCCAATTATTCGCTAAGTTTAGCAGATATGAGTTTTCGTTGCAATACGTTGCTTTCCTTGGTCACATTGTATCTAGCGAAGATATGCTAGTGGATTCACAGAATATAGAAGCAGTGAAAGAATGACCCACACCTACCTCTGCTAAAGATATAAGAAGTTACATAGGTCTAAAGCATTATTATCAAAGGTTTGTGGAAGGATTTGCATCCATAGCCTAACCATTGACTAGGTTAACTCAGAAGATTGTCAAGTTACAATGCTTAGATGATTGTGAGCAAAACTAAGAAGAATTGAAACCTAGATTAACTACTACTCCTGTCTTAACTCTACCAAAGGGTTCAGACGATTATGTCATCTATTGTGATGCATCAAGAGTTGGCCTAGGTTGTGTGTGGTTGCAGCAAGATAAAGTTATAGCTTATGCTTCTAGGCAATTTAAGGTGAATTTAGATGGACTATCCAACTAATGACCTCGATCTTGAATCAGTGGTGTTTGAACTCAAGATCAGGAGACACTACTTGTATGGTATTCATGTAGATCTTTTCACTAACCATAAGAGCCTTCAGTATGTGTTCACCTAGAAAGAGTTGAATCTTCGCCAGAGGAGACGGCTTGAGTTCCTTAAGGATTATGATATAAGTGTGCTTTACTATCATGGCAAGGCTAATGTGGTAGAAGATGCTCTTATTAGATTATCTATAGGTATTGTAGCCCATGTTTAGGAAGAAAAGAAGGACCTAGTGAAGGATGTTCACACGCTTGGTCACTTAGGAGTTCACCTTATGATCATATCAGGCAGTGGTGTAATAGTTCAAAATGGGGAAAAATCTAATTTGGTAGTGGAGGTTAAGGAAATTCAAGACATTAATCCAATATTGCTTGAACTAAAGGTGTAGTCCACAATAAGAGAGTGGACGTTTTCTCCCAAGGGGGAGATGGTGTACTTCGCTACCAGGGTTGATTGTGTGTTCTTGATGTGGGTGAGTTGAAAAAGCATATCCTTGCAGAATCATATAACTCCAAATATTTTATTCATGATGGTTCCATTAAGATTTACCGCGATCTACGTGACGTCTATTGATGGAATGGCATGAAGAGGGATATAGCAGATTTTGTGAGTAAGTGCCCAAATTGCCAGCAAGTCAAGGTAGAACATCAGAAACCAAGAGGTATGACACAATATACCGATATTCCTTCTTGTAAGTGTGATTTGATCAATATGGATTTCATCACAGGGTTACCTCGTACTCGCTGACAACATGACTCCATTTGGGTGATAGTTGAAAGGATGACTAAGTCTTCTCGCTTTTTGGCGGTCAATATTACAGATTCCACAAAGGACTATGTCAAGCTTTAGATTAATGAAATCATGAGTTAGCATGGGGTTCCTTTGTCTATTATATCATATAGAGGTCCTCAGTTTACCTCAAATTTCTGGAGGTCATTTCAGAAGGGTCTTGGTACTCAAGTTAACCTTAGCACAACATTACATCCACTGACAGATTAACAGGCAGAACTTACCATTCAGACCCTATAAGATATGTTGACAAATTTGGATCGACTTCATGGGTATTTGGGATGATTACCTTCCTCTTATTGAGTTCGCCTACAACAATAGCTACCATTCAAACATTCAGATGGCCCCTTATGAGGCTTTGTATAGGTCTATATGTAGATCTCCCATCTTGGTTTGAAGTAGGTGAAACAACTTTGACATGGCCAGATTCAGTCTTTTATGCTATGGATAAAGTGAAACTCATTAGAGATACACTTAAGATAGCCCAGAGTCGTGAGAAATCTTATGCAGAGGTAAGAATAAGGGAACTAGAGTTCCAAGTTAATGATTGGGTTTTCTTGAAAGTTCACATATGAAAGGGGTGATGAGATTTGGCAAAAAAAAGAAAGCTCAGCCCTAGATATGTAGGCCCTTACAAGATCTTGGAAATGAATGGCAAGGTGACATATGAGTTAGAGTTACAAGCACAGTTAGCAGCAGTGCATCAGGTCTTCCACATCTCGCTCTTAAAGAAGTTTGTAGGTGATCCAGCCTTTGTAGTGCCATTAAAGAGTTTGGAAGTAAAAGATAGTATTTTTAATGAGGATGTACCAGTTGAGATTCTTGATTGTAAGGGTAGAATGTTAAGAAATAAAGAAGTTACTTCAGTCAAGGTTTTGTGGAGGAGTCAGTGCGTAGAAGGAGCTACTTGGGAAGCAGAAGTAGCCATGAAAGCCATGTATCCTCATCTTTTTCCTTTCGATTCCACTGCATCTTGAAGTAATAGTTCCTCTTAAGATTTCCAGTCATTAATGCATGAATTCAGTCTTAGAATCATCTTTTCTGGGTTTTTACTTGCATTTTCAGCGTATTTGCATGTTATCAGAACTCAATTTAGTCAGAAACTCAGTTCTCATTGTTTAGTTGTAGGAATTGCTGATCTCTCCCTCTATTTCAGTTAGTTTAGTCTTCATTCGAGGAAGAATGTTCGAAAGGGGGAGATAATGTAACACCCCGTATCTAAAGTAGACCAAAAATTATTTTTTGAGAAATCTGCAGGTGCAATCGTTGGTTACCATCGACGGAGCGTAGCCTAACCCACGACACGTATCGCACATCCGTCATTTTAGTCTGAAGCCCCCAAAAACTCAACTCAGAAAATTTGACTAAGTGATGTATGGAGGAATGACCTACTGTCCATAGTCTTTATCCGTCGATCAACACCCCATTTACCCTTTCTCTGACCTGAACAACGACTGACCAGTCGGACCGTCGTTCAATTTACGGTCCGTGGGTATGACCGTAGGTGAATATTAGCAGACAGTTAGGGTGGAAATGTTGTTAGGTCAACTTCAATTTATAATAACTCTTAGCCAAAAATGCATAAGGTGTTCTATGACATACAAAAATATAGATAATTGAATAAGCTTTTCTTAACCACTATCCTTGCTAAAATAAGACCTCCAAGTTAAAAGTTATGCCTGTTTTAGTAAAGACCTATCAAAAAGACCAAACCTACAAACCCAAACGATGGACCATCGGTTGAAAGATGGACCATCAGTCCAGGTCATCGTTTGGTCCGACAACAATTAACTTAGGGATATTTTCCCACCCTAAGATATGTCGTTTTTGCAATAAATCATCATATTTTAGTCATGTTAATCCTAGAAACGTAACTAAAACCTACCTAAGTCAAATAATTAAATCAAAACATAGAAAATTAAAACCAAGAAAGAAGAAAGAGGTCAAGAACCCTAGTTCAAGAACACAGCAAGGTTCTAGCAGTTCTGGCCCCAAAATCTAAATATTTCTCCGTGGATTTCATCACCAAGCATGTGGCATTTCACTAGTGGGTTCTTTTTATCCACTATATCCCTAGTTTTCAGTAAGATTTTTGAATCCCAGATCATGATTAGACCTAGGGTTTTAAAATATCAATAGAACTTCATGAATTTATTAGTTATATGTTCCAAATCAGATTATCATGTTATTACTCAAATTATTGCATGAATTTCATAACCCTAGCTATAAATTACATTTGTTCTTAAATTACACATGTTAGGTCAGATGTTTCAATTATTCAGTTATACATGGGTCAATTATTAATGCATCATTTCCAAATTAAATGTTGCATTCTCAGTCTGAATGTTCAATTTTGAGCTATCAGTATTTATAGAAAATTCTGACATAATCAGTTAACTAAATAAATTAATGGGAGTAGCTTAATACGAAGTTGGACTAGGGTTCAACATACCCATATAGTCCCAGAACTACTACCCAAGTAGGTTGTAAGTCCTCTCTGTGGGAAATTATTTTAGTGATCATGCTATCATGCCTTTATACCTCTGTCAGGGTATATTGGGTCCTCTCGATGGGGCGTATACATCGGACTCCACATTAAGCTCTTGTGTTTTTATTATCGGTTATTAGTAGCTCCCATAGTTCAAATAGAATCTCTTGCATTGACCATTTATCAGTATATTCAGTATTCGGTCCAGCATGGTATAAATTGGTTATTTCATTCAGTTACCTCAACATTCTGTATATCATGTTTAGATTATTGTATATGCTTTTTTCCTTGTTCAATTATGTTTTATTTCAGCTTTTCTCTATCCTACATGGTCAGTACCTTGAAGTACTGACGCATACGTGAGCTACATCTTCTCGTGATGTAGGTTCAGGTTCTTAGCATCCAGATAGTGCTCATATTGAAATTTCATTTCCGTTTCAGCAGATTCAGTGGTGAGTCCTCATTCTCTGAGGACAATAGTCATTAAGTTTCAATTTTTGCTAGACTTAGCTAGGTATTCTCCTAGCATTTCTTTTCAGTAAGAGACTTATTTCAGACATAGTTAGATTTAGATTAGTATTGAGTTAATATTTATTTTGTATTAAACTCATTTTTCAAATATCTCAGTTATAGAATATGTGTATCCCCCTCTTTTAAGTTTAAATTATGATTTAGCTTCCGCCGTCAGTTTAATATCTTCAGTATGCTCATGATCATGCCAGCAGGGATAGCTTAAGTTAACTTGTGGTTCTAGGTTCCGAATTCACATCTCGGGGGTAGCTCGGGGTATGACAAGCATTGGTCAGTTCTTCGTTGATTTTTTTAGAGGTTTGGATAGTTATCGTGACCAAATACTCTAACTATGTTCGAGTGTTTACAATCGTCAATAACATAGTGATCCAATTGAAGGTTGGGTCGTGTCCCAAGGAAGTAGTTTCGAGAATATGTATCTAATTAGAAATCCATTCTAATTAGTCGTAGCTAAAGAGACTTACGAATAAAAATATAATATATTAAAAGTGGGTGACAACAAAGTATAAAATATAAAATAGGGGGGTTGTCACAAGTAGTAAAAATATTAAAAGAAAGGAATAATCATGTATGATGGGGAATTCTTGGGATGTGACGGCAATATAAGTTAATATAGATTATTGAGCACATGCTTACGATATAAAATTTATAGAAAAATAGTAACTAGGCTAAGTTTTAATTGGAAATAAGTTCTCTCTCTCGAAACATACCCTGTTTCAAATGGGTTCCTCTGGGACACCCATTTGCCGCATGAAGTCTAGCCTACGCCTACCCCACTCACTCTCGAACTGAGTATTAGGATATGGGAGTAGGGTTCACCCTCTCAGGATGAACCTCATATCGACTCACTCCTTAGCCCATCCATCTAACATTCTTGGTTTAACGACCTCTCTCTTGAGAAAGCCATAAAAACATGCATGAACTTGTATTTGCAACTACAAATCCATTATATTAAACCACAACAACTAGACGAAATCACCATTAAAATACATCTAAACTATGAACAAATAAGACCCACCAATAATATTAACTCATATTTGCTAAATCACACCCCAAGAATGAGGTTTTTAGCCACACATCAAGAAATAAGAAATTATACCTTCACTCATGTTGAAAACATATGGGTATAGGAAAATATGTCTTAATTTAAGGAAAGAAAGAAGAATCAAGGATACCCACTTTCAAACCGAAAGAGAAGAGCCTTTCTTCATCAAGTCTTCCAAAAACCCTCTTCAAACTAGAGAGAAAATTATGAAAAACTAATGTTAAAGTCCAAAAACTAGAATAATTTTCGTACTTTCTAGTTAACAACTAAATAATATTTATAGTTTTCATATTTTATGATATGATGGATCATTTGGCGAAGTTAGTCGAGGTCGCTGAATGTCTAAAGCAGGTTAGTCAAGGTTGCTGAATGACTCGGTGACTCACCCATATTTTAGTTCATCGCCTTTTTGTGATTTCCCATAACATCTTCAAGTCCTGACCATTGGGCGGTATAGTAGTGCTTCGGGTTCTATTTCACGGATCCCCAACTACTCCTTTCTCAACCGATTTGATCCTCTTCTATCAAGGCGCAACGTGCTGGAATAAAGGGAAAAGTATGTCCCTTTGGTGATGTGCCAACTTTACTTGGCGATGCTTAGATTTCATTTTCTTTGTTATTTTCAGCCATTTTTGTTCCTTTTCGTGCTATAGTGTCCATGTTTTCCTAGAAAATAGTTGAAACTTGATAGTTTTCATTAAAAATTGAGATAAAAATAGGATTAGAGGACATTATTTCTATTAAAATACTACCCTAAATGAGTCCAATCAGTGGACTAACCAAGTACTCATCTTGTCTTAGCCTTTTAGGCATGAGTTAGTTTCTTGTGCTTTTCACATATGTCTTGTCAATGAGACATGATATTAGTATTTTGACAATTCCATTGAGTCTAGAACTTTGAGTTTAATTTAGTTACATTTGTGGCTTATGTGTATGGGGCTATGAATGAATCATGAGGTCCTTTTGATGTTTTGAGAGTTGCTTGAGTTTTATAACCTTCGCTTTTGCGATAGGCCTTCCTCTTAAGCGGACTTCTCTGAGGATAAGATTGATCTCTTAAGCCAATGTTGTACTTTTTGAAGGGTTCACTTAAGCGAACAAGGGCTCGCTTTAGCGAAGCCAGGTTTCTAAAAGCGAGACCCTCTGTTTTTGTGGGGTTCACCGAAGTAAGCTTGTGCTCACTTAAGAGACACCAGAGAGGGTTTTAACTTTTGAATTTAGGTGTTTAGGCCCTATTTCACCCTTTTGAGTTTTGGGATCTTTGGGGCGGAGATTTGGACCAATTTTTGTGGGAAATCATTTGGGTAATGATTCATAATTCTATATCTTAAATTAAGAATTATGTTATTTATAGATTTTGTTTTCAATTCAAGATTCTGGATGAAGAAATTAGGGGTTCCTTCCAACAACCCATGACGATAGAAAATTGGTGATTTTGAAATAATTTTGATCCATTTTCAAAATGGTTTTCACTATTGAGTTTCTGAAGCCTTAAACATCATTTTTATTTTTTTTTCGGATTCAAACCTCCATCTTGAAGTTGTTTCAAGTTGATTGTCCCATTTCTATAAATACTTGATGTGGAAATGAGTTATTGTTACTAATTGATTACTATAGATTGAGTGGCTTTTGAAGTGATTTGGAATGGGAAGACTCATCTCTTAGAGATGTTGTTGAATGATTAAAGGCAAGTGACTTCATAAACCTTATTATATTGTAAAATTCGTGTAATTCCTACGTTATTTTTGTTGTGGGAGTAACGGGGATAACAGGAAGGGTTTAAATTTTCCAATGATTATATCTAAAAGAATTAATAGGTTGAAATAAAATATTTATATATTTAACATGATGATAGGAATTGCCTTATTGTGACCCTTGTCGATTAATTGATTAAATGCTTTAAAGCATGAATGTTGACTTGAGTTGTATGTATTGTTATCTCTTTTGTGTGGTCTGATATTCATTTGGTGCTTTGATTTTGAACTCTTTGATCAGACAAGTGATGATTAATAATTTCAAGGTCTATTTCCACTGATTGTCATGTTGTTGATGTCTTTGCCGGTGAGTGATGTGATGTCAAGGTCTTTGCCAACGAGTGTTGTGATGTTGAGGCCATTTCAGGCAAGTGTTTGTAAAGCCGATGGGAAATGGTCAAGGCTAGTGATTTGATGTAACGCCGATGGGAAATTGTTCTGACTAGTCATTTGATGTAAAGTCGATGAGAAATAGTTTTGGATAGTGATTTGCTATAAAGTCGATGGGAAATGGTTCCGACATGTGATATTGTACCGATGGTAAATAGTTCCGGCTTGTGATATTGTACCGATGGGAAATGGTTCCGTCAAGAGATTGAATATTATCTCTTAATTCTTCTGATTTTTATGCATAATTTACTTATATATTGTTATTTATTAACTTATTTGATTATGAGATTTACATATTTGATTCATCAGATTGTTGAATTGTGAAGGTTGAGCTCTGAATATTGGGACTTGTGAGCCATGTATCGTAGAATTTCTAGGTTAGACTTATTAATGTGCACGTTATAGTTAGAGGATGTTCGGTGAGAGTGCAAAATGTATTGATTTCTATCTAGTTTCTTTGTTTAGTAGGTTGCTTGCTGGTATCGTGTTGTTGTTACTCACCCCTTGCTTTTAAACATGTGTAGGTTATGAGCCCGGACCTGTGTGATCTTCTTCTTCTTCTCTGGAATATTTAGGCTCGTTGAATTATTTGAGAGGTAGCTCCTTGTATTTTTATTCATCGTTTGTACAAGTGAAAACCATGTTTGGGATATTGTTTAGAATTTATTAGTTTTCCGCCTTTGTCTTGCTCTTTTTTATATTTCCGTATTTCTTTAGTTTCATTGGGTTGAAGCTGACTTGTCTTTGTGGAAAAAGAAAAGTTTTATTAGATCCATTTTTTGGCCTTGACAATAACACTTGTTTATAAGTAAAATGAAAATGTACGATTAACTTGGGCCATTTTAATTTTTGCACTTCCCTAAATAATTGGAGTAAAAGCAATATAAGATGTACGACACCTATTCCTCTTGAATAATGTACTGATACAGACATGTTTTCATTAGATGTAAACCCAAATCTTATATAAGTACAATATATAAGTTTTTCAACTTTGCTTTGGTTATTCTTCCTTCTTCACTCCTCTGATTGTTTTCTTCTTCAAATGGTTGTTTCTTATTGTTGCTATATTTGTACATGAAGTGTTGAATGAGGTAATTTTTTTCACTTTACATTTCCCATTATTGACATTTTAGTTAAAAAAAATTTGATGCTCCCAAATGAATATTGACACCTGAGACCAAAATCTATATATTGCTTCCTCTTTGTTTCTCTATTAATTTCAATGACACACTCAATCACCTCTTCTAAGCATTTGGCTATTTTGGGAACTAATTATTAAAATTCATGTATTTTTGGACTGATATTTCTTGGTCAATTTTATAAAAACTACTGACACTGAGAACAATGTGATGGTTTTGTGAACAATATTTTCAATGTCAACAAAAAATAATGCATTTATATTCTGTCACTTATTTTTGAATACTTTTCATCTTACTTACGCTCTATACTGGAGTTGAATGTATGTAGTAATATTAATTTCTTTTATCTAATACTAACGAAAAGCAAACAATATATTCCAATTAATTATTTAACAAATAAGAAATAGTCGGGTTTGGACTAGAGACGATGAGATTTATGAAAATTTAGATGAACAAGATGACGAGTATTGTTGAGAATATAATAAACTACTACATGTTGGGGGTAATTTTATGTCCTTCCATATGAAGAACAAACATATATAGCTAGATAGATGAATATATATGATTCATATGTGTACGTACTTAAGGAAACTAGCAAATCTAGACATGTGAATAAAAAAATATAAGATAGAAAAAGTTGTTTTTACCTTATCGAATTTTCAATTTTCATGCTTTCTCCTTTCAGCTAGCTATCCATGTAACCTCTTGTGGTATGTCATGCCCCGAGACTACCCCTTGACTTAACACGGGACCCAGGATCCCGAGTGACCCCATCCTAACCATGTATCCGGCATATCATAAGCATACCAAAAAAATAATTAAATAGATATGAACTATGAGGAAGCTAGAATAATGGCTATCTGGAGTGAGGAGCAACCCAACTAATCTGAATATATAAAACATACTATGACTTTAGTGAAAACTGAGAGATAAACTCAACAATCCAAAATGATTCTACTACTATATTTGAAAAGCTCTAACTGAGTTGAGTTGTTGGGACATGTTCCCTAGCTAACTCTAAAAAAACTAAAACTAAAATGTCAAGACAGAATGCATGTCTTATGTCCTCAGAATATGAGGCCTCACCGCTGAAGCTTTTGAAACTATAGTTACAACCATCCGAACTAACATAATTACTGTAATATAGGGAAAATAGATCAATTAAGATGTTGTTGTCAGAAAACCCATAGATACAACAAAACTTAAAGTGATTTCTATTATTAAATTCGTGAAAAACTTAGGGAAAAAATATAGTCAACTAACAAAACTAAATTATACTCCCCAATGTCTCTCCCTCCTTCGTTGATGCCACCGTTTTAACTATCACTAGCTCTTTCGTCACGCCAGCTAGACCTTCCACAATTTGTTGAACCTTGCAACCCCATCACCAATTTAGGTTGTTTAGGAAATATTCTTTGTTGTACTTTTCCTTTGGTATGAATTTTCATATTTTGTCCTTTTTTTCGGTCTTTTCCAAAGATTGATGATTATATTTTTGAATTTTCGGAGGATTCTTCTTTTGACATTCCAAAACACTTTCATTTAAAAAGTAGAGTTATAAAAGTACAATAAATATAAAAACAAAGTTATTTAATAGCTATAGTAACATAAACTTATCTGGTTTTTGTATTTGAAATCCCTATTCATGAGGTTGTTCCTTGCTTCACCGAGAAACTTTGTTACCTCCCTCTTGCCATTATTTTTTTGATTTTCTGTTCCTTTGTTGGAGACTCCCTCTTCAAGATGGAACAATCTCCTTTTCTTTTCTTGGAGAATTTCTAAACAACTTCAACCTTTGGTTTAATAAAGACAATTTAGTGTGTGAATATATATATATATATATATTTTTTTTTTTTTTTAAAGTTCAAAGGTAAAAAGTAGATTCAGAATTCTTCTAAATTCATTTTCTTTATTTTTTCTTTAATCCACCCAAACCCAAACCACCACCCCTATAGTCTATCTTTATATATATGTTTTAATTCAAATTGTGTTCACTTAATTTTTTATATGGTATATACTTCATTCGACTCAGTAAAATCAATGAAACATAAGTTAAGTCAAAGTAGGATAAGAAGAAGGGTCTTCTGACACATTCCTTCTTTTACGAATAATAAATAAGTATTGACCAAATATCCAAAAATCGTGATTCTTTTGTCAAAAAACTAAAGAGACACCTTCTACAAATAGTAAATAAACATTGACCAAATACCGTAAAAAAAAAATTAAAAGAGCCACCTTCTACAAATAATAAATAAGTATTGACCAAATATCCAAATATTGTGATTTGTTTTTTTATAAGATCTAAAGCTATCTATCAATATTATCGTATTAATTTCATCTTTATCTATCTTAAAAATTAATTTTATCTTCTCAATTTAATTATCTATAAATAGTCCTCGATATTTCAATCGTCAAACTACATTACTTCACAACTATGTTCTTTTAGTTTTCCTTATTCTTTTCCTACTAAGGTTTTCTAATTCATATAAATAAGACTTGTTCATGTCAAATGAAAATTTGTCGAGATATAATTCCTTATATGGCACCATTTTCAACAATCAATAGTTCTCAAATGATTGTACGGTGTCTTCTGGTTATATTTTTCTTCTAATTGAGATTACTCTATCAGTAATTTGTTTTTTTTTTTAACTTAAGCTGTTTGGTTTTTTTTTTTAAAAAAGGTTTATGAGATAATTTATTTTTTTATTTGGGAAATAAGAGATAACTCCTAATATAGCACAAAAACTAACATATTTTCTCAATTGCAGAGTGAAGCTTTAAAAGTAGCCGAAAAATTGGCTGATGAGAAAAAGAAAATATCAATCTTTTGTAATGTTAGCTTCCATATTGAACCTTTTAAAGGTGAAGCTAACTATTACACCATTAATAAACCACAAAAGGTTAATTCAAATCCTACAGATGAACGATCTAGTGATCCTCACTGTCTTAATCCTAAATACAAGGAGATGCTACATGAATGGGTAGTTGAAAGGAGACAACGTGAAAGTGGAGCATTTGACATAATAAATATAATTTTTTATGAAGTACTTTTTATATTAATGTTGAAACATTCTAGTTTCCTTAAGTATGTATACAAATGCATTATATATTGTAAAAATTACCTTAATACACATTATTTAATCATAATCTCTAACATTTCCTAGCATTTAAATTACCAGAACCTACATTATATTATCGCTCATTTTCTCTTCTTCTGAAATTTATTTTGTGTGTTAGGCAATAATAAAATTTCTTTTCTTGTTTGATTTTAGTATGAGATGAGTTTGTAACTATGAACCACATTCAAGACTTATGTAGAGTTCTATATTGTATGATTTTTTTGAATTGTTAAAAAATTATCCATCTTGTTCTTATCCTAAGGACCAATAAATCTGCAAACAAAAGATAAATCAAGAAAATGAGAGCATGTGAATGTAACTACTTTCTAATGTATTAATAATTACTATAAATACGCTTAACAATAATCTTATTCAATTGCAGTATTACACTCAAAAGAACAAAGGTGGAAAGTATTGATAAAGTGTGTAGGTAAGAAATTATATATTGGATGGTTTTGATAAGCTGAGGATGGAAGTGGATGAACTAACTAATGAAGTAAGATAAGTAACCTCTTACATTATATGCCTTCTTGTTTAATAGTTGTTTATTTAGCCAAGTTTTAAAAAAGATAAAAGATCATATATATATATATATATATATATATATATATATATATATATATATATATATATATATATATATTCACACACTAAATTTCCCTTATTAAACCAATGGTTGGAGTTGTTAAGAAATTTTCGAGGAAAAGAAAAGGAGAATGTTCCATATTGAAGAGGGACTATGCAACAAAAATAAATAGAAAATAAACAATTATGGCAAGAAGGAGGTAACAAAGTTTCTCGGTAAAGCAAGGTACAACCTTATGAATAGGAATTTCAAATATAAAAACAAGGTAAGTTTATGTTATAATAACTATTAAATAACTTTATTTTTATATTTTTTGTACTTTTACAACTCTACTTTTTAGATGAAAGGATATTGGAATGTCAAAAGAAGAATCCTCCCAAAAATTCAAATAAGAATCGTCAACCTTTGGGGAAAGACCGAAACAAAGGACAAAATATGAAAATTCATACCAAAGAAAAAATACAAGAAATATTATTTCCTAAACAACCTAAATTGGTGATGGGGTTTCAAGGTTCAACAAATTGAGGGGATCTACCTGGCGATTGCGAAAGAGCTAGTGATGGTGAAAACGGTTGCATCAACGAAGGAGGGAGAGACATTGGAGAGTATAATTTAGTTCTGTTAGTTGACACTATTTGTGACCTAAGTGTTTTATGAATTTATTAATAGAAATCAGTTTAAGTTTTGTTCTATCCATGGGTTATCTGAAAATAAGATCATAATTGATCTATTTTCCCTATATTTCAGTAATTAAGTTTGTTCGGATGGCTGTAATAATTGTTTCAGCAGCTTAAGTTGTGAGTTCTCAAATTAAGGACATCAGACATGCATTCATCTTAGTCTTGACATTTCAGTTCCGTTTTTGTTATATTTAACTGGGGAACATGTCCCAACAACTTAACTCATTAGAGATTTTCAAATATGGTAGTAGAATCACTTTGGATTTTTGAGTTTATCTCCGAGTGATCACTAAAATCTTAGTATGTTTTATCTATTTAAATTAGTTGGGTTGCTCCTCACTCCAAATAGCCATTATTTTAGCTTCCACATAGTTCATGTCTATTTAATATTTTTTTGGTATGCTTATGATATTGCTGCATACATGGTTAGCGTGAGGTCACTCGTGATTCTGTCTCCCGTGGTAAGTCAAGGGGTAGTGTCGGGGCACGACATAACAGAAGAGGTTATATGGATAGCTAGCTGAAAGGAGAAAGCATGAAAATGGAACATTAAACATGGTAAATACAACTTCTTATATGTTTTATTTTTTTTTATCCTGATGTCTAGATTCGCTTGTTTCTTAAGTACATACACATATAAATTATATATATTTATATATCTAGCTATATATTTTTGTTGTTCAGATTGAAGGACTCAAAATTACCTCCAACATGTATGAAACTAGCTATATCTAGTTTCCTGCAGTTTGAACTTTGTAAAAAATATATATACAGTTGTCACGGACTTAGAGTCTTACTATATCTCCATGCGGTACTTGAAAACTTACTCACGAATCTTTTCCAATCTTGTAAGCTCAAGTAAGCCTTTAAAACTAAGATAGGTAAGAGAAAGAAAGGAATACTGAGAAAGATTTTAGAACTTTTGAAGAAGGCTTTTATATAGCTTAAAAGAGTGGTTACACTTTATTTGATGATTTACAAATGAGTGGCACTTCTATTGATGCTACTTCCTAGGGGCTAATGTGTAATTTATAATAAGTTCACGAGTCTCTAAAGTATTTACACTTTGGTCCCTCTCTAGAATTATCTATACTTTCAAGATAGTTCTAAGACAATCCTAGAAAATATCTAGTCCTTCGGAAATTCTCTAGAGAATTCTTGAAATATCTGGGGGCTTCTAGAAATTTTTAAAAACTACTCTAAAACTCTAGACTTTTCCGCCTCTATCCGAATGAAAAATCTTGCTGAGAATTGGCGGGACATGAAACTTTCCCCTACATATTGATGCGAGACCGCGTTGTATGACCGCAACATGGGCATCCGACTCTTGTGCATCCGCAACCAATAGTTTGTTGACTAGATAAATGACCATTTGTAACTCCTTTAATTTATTCTTGATCTCTTTCAGCACCTTCTTATGATCTACCTTCTTCCTAGGAGACAAGAGCCTCGGTGGCTCCTTTGGCATGACGAAATTCTGCTATTTTAGATCCTTCGTCATTCTTGGTGGAAAGGACCCTTTGTCACCATTTTATTCTGTTGAACTTACAGTGGTGTCTCTAAATGTCAACTCCTTCTTCTTAAGGGTTTTCTCGAGCTGCGTGACTTTTAGATGAACTCTGCCTTCCATTGTTGGTACCTTAACTAGGGGCACCATACATGTTCCTCCTTGCTCCATGACTACAAGTTGTTGGAGGTAAGGATATATTAATGCGTGGCACTGCTGGAAGAATTTTTGCCCAAGAATTATATTAAAGAGTTCTAATGGAGTGACATTGAATTTGTTTGACCTTGCAACTCGCCTAATGTGATGCTTACTCCTTGCGTGAATCCAGACGCTGGAGTTGGTGGTGCATTGATCATCTTGAGTTTTAAAGTACTTGGATTGTAACTCAGCCCCAACCGTTTTGCTGCCGTCTTGGTCATGATATTGGCCTCTGCACCCGTGTCGACCATAGCACGAGAGGATCTTCCCTTGATCGTGTGGCGACATACTGTGCACCATATTCTTTTGGATTCCCTGGTTGCTTTGTGATATCTCCTCATAGTCCTATCAATCCCAATTGTGTCGTCTTTAAGCCTTGTCCTTTCTCTTGTATATCCTTCTCTTTCCTCTTTTGCAAGATAGCACCAAGATTTTTCAGTTCAAAACACTTCTCAAAGCCATGCGGCCCATCGCATATGTAGCAACCACCTATTATGGAAACCTCTATCTTTATCTTTGTGTCTCCATGACGTACAAACTTTTGCCATCAGACTTATAGGTATCAATCTTCTTAGGATGTGGTCGCTGCTCATCGCCTTTGGTACGATCTCCCCTACCGTGGTCATGAAGACCTCTCATCTCCTATACTCTGGCTCTGTCGGGCTTCTTGTGCCTGAAGTCTGTTAAAGATTCTGCCTGCGTGATGGATTCATCAATAGTCTTGAGCTGTCATCATACCAAGTTCATCTTGGTCCAACTCTACAGCCCATCCATGAAGTGGAACAACATATGTTCATCCGTGAGTTTGAGAATCTAAAGAGTGAGAGAGGTGAACTACTGCAGATATACGTGTATGTTGCCCGTGTGCTTCAGTTCCCTAAACTTTTGCTTCACCTCATATATGAAATTTTTAGGGAAGAACTCCTTCGTGAACTCCTATTGCAATTGAGATGTTGATAGTCCAACGCCCCTTTCCGATTTTAGACTCTTTATGCCTCCACCACAACATGGCTATCTCTGAATGATACAACATAGCAGTGTTGATCTTACTCTCATCGCTCTTCAGCCTGTTGCACTTGAAGTAATTCTCCAAATGCCATAGAAAACTCTCCATATCTTGCACATCATGGAAGCCTTTGAACATAGGTGGCTTGGGATCCTCAACCTTGGCCTCCCTATATCAGTAGAACGACGATGATTCTCCAACTTTTACACCTTCCTCTAGTGTTTTAATTTTAGCCTTCATGGTCTCAATCATGCTCAACACTTCCAGGAGACGACATCCAAGGAAGTGATAGCCTCCTTCATCTCAAACTCGATGCGCTGGAGTCCTCCAACTCCTTGCGGATGTTGTCGGTCTCTTCAAGGGTGAACTATTCGAGAGTCTTGAATTTGTTATCGGCCACGTTCAAACTCAAGAAAGATATCTCCACGGCCTGCCTCATCGTTTCAACCCTTGAGACCCACCCTTCTCCAGGTGTGATGTCAATGGGCTCCTCGCCACGATCATCATCACTTTCTTCAGTGGTTGAAGGCGAAGGATATTTTAGTGCCTCACTTGATTTAGGGTCGAGCAACATTTCCTCATTCTATTTTGGTGCTTCTTTCCCTTGCGGTTCTTTCATACACCCTCCCACGTGACGCTGGTGGGGCTAGCAGCGTTTACATCTCCTTATTTATCCACCCCCTTAGTGAAAACCTTCGCTCTGATACCACATTGTCACGAATATAGAGTCTTACTAAAGCTCCATGCGGCAGTTGACAACTTACTCACGAATCTTTCACGATATTATAATCTCAAATAAACCTCTAAAACTAAAATCGCTAAGAGAATGAAAGGAATACTTAGAAAGATTTGAGAACTTTGGAATAATGGTTTGATATTGCTTGAAACATTGCTTACACTTTTTTTGATGATTTACAAATTAGTGGTATTTCTATTTATACTACTTCCTAGGGGCTAAAGTGTAATTTATAATTACTTTACAAGTCCCTATAGTATATACACTTTGGTCCCTTTCTAGAATTATCTACACTTTATAGGGAATTCTAAAGATTTCCTAGAAAATATCTAGTCCTTCTAGAACTCTCCAAAGAATTCTTGAAATATGTAGGGGCTTCTAGAGTTTACTATAAAACTTTCCAAAACTCTAGACTTTTCCGCCCCTATCCGGATGCAAAATCTTATTGTGAATTGGTGCGACATGACACAGTTCGTGACAAAAATATTTATTAGATTGTGGTATTACTAACATAAGAGAAAATAATGTTCTATTGTGAAGGTAAGAAAATATGTATTTAGGGGTTTATGAAAGCTTGAAATTGGTCAAGAAACCGTTGAAGTAAAAGAGGTAAGCCTTTACATTTTTTGCATTTTTTTGGACTTATACAACTTCTTTTACAAAGTTTCTTTGAAAGAAATGATTACCTTGACTTGACTTTCATATATGAAAGAAGTGATTTTCACAACCACGTCCTAAACTACACAACACTAACTTTTATTATCACGTTAATTAGGCGCTAAGACACATATAGCTAAATTGTTCTTATATATATATATATGTTGGAGTTGTTGAAACATGCTTCATGAAAATGAAAGGGGGATATTCTATCTTGAAGAGGGAATCTACATTCAGGAAACACAAAAGCGACAACTTTTACAAGAGTTAGGTGAATCTTTTTCTGGCTGATGCAAGGAACTACATAAATTGGGGTTGGCATAGGGCATCGCGAGGGTCACGTATTCGATAAAAATAGTGGGGCCTTGTTGGAGACGATGGTGATGGATCTAGTGAAGGTGGATTTGGTGCAAATAGTAGTGGAAATTGAGGAGGGAGAGGCTTAGATTTTTAAGTAAAAGTATTTGTGTCCAATGTATTTGATGAATTTCTTTATAGAATTTACTTTGTATTTTGTACTATCAAGTAGATTGGGTTTTTTTTTATACATGATCTTGATTGTTATGTATTTTCTTAGTTACAATATGTAAGATTTATCCAAACTTTGTTTCTTTTAATTCTGTATGTCAAATCTAAATCTCATTAATTTGAAAAGGAGTGAGAAAAAATACATGAATTTACTATATCAAATAGGCAGAAACCAAACCTCAAATGACAAATACTTTTATTCAATAGTCCAATTGCTTAAAATCCACATAATCAAGACATTATAATTGAATTGAGCCAAAAATGTTGCTGACTTTTAGCACCAATCATTCTCTCAAGGAAATAACAAAGTGGAGAATGTTTTGTTGGTAAATAAATTGGGTTCTTATATATTTTCTAGATTGTTATTAGTGAAAAAGATATTATTCTCAACATTTATAACTCAATTACTAGGGTTCATGCGGAGTAATGAACATGAATAAATCAAATCAAAATGTCAATCATAACATACAACATACCAAAAATTAGGTGTAGAATTTCAAAAAGAAATAGGAACTCGAGATCTAAAAATTAATTCATCTCTAGGATACTTGAATCCAGGGGTAAAATTCTAGATTTCTGTTTTAATAATACGAAAGTAGATGTAGGGCATGAGGATGAACTAGTCCAACACTATGATAGTCATACATACCTGAAAGAACAAAGTCCTTGAAGAATACTTAAAAGGAACTTTATTAGAAGAGCCTTGAAACCCTAGCTACAAGGTAGATGATCAAGAAAATCTTTCGTGAGATTCTTGAATTAGTTTCCTCAAATGTCTATGACAAAGAATTATGACTTTCATGGGTGATTTATAAATGTAGGGGGGAATTTAATTTGTAAAGAATGAAATTCTTGAAGAAGGCTTACCTTGAAGAAGAATCTTGAAAAAGATTTAAAGAACCATGAATATAGTGTTTTACTTAAATTTTTCATTAGGGTTTTGCCAAAGGGTCTAAGATATAAGACAGTGATGGATTGAAAGATAAAAAACTAATTATTTGGAGCCTTTAATTAGTCAAGAAAATTGATTATGATTTTCTTAGAGGTAAAAAGAAAAAAATGACCCTTTTAAATATTTTCCCATCGGTTAATTCGTGACTACATTGTATCAAGTTACTAAATTGTCATAACTTTTTACAAAAATTTTGATTGAAAAGAAGTTGGTGGCGGTAGAAAGAGGATTCAAATACCCTTAATTTGATTGGTTATGAGCCACATAATTCTTTATGTTTTAAGATATGAGGTCGCATGAAGTTGACATAAGTAGAATCTTAAATCAAATCTTAATTAGTAAGGAAACTTTATACTCTTGTTTTGTGCTAGGGGATTCTACTGACCCTAAATCCATAACAAAATCATTCCCACAATACAGACTGTACCTCTACACAAATGGTTAATTTATGAATCACTCCATATGACCCTATAAGTAAGTAAAGAATGGTTCGCGTCTTGACTTAAAAATTTGTGGGGTGATACAGAAGAACTATACTACTCATGACTTAGAGTTGACAGTTAAACAGCCCGTAGCCAAAACAGACCAAAAATTTGTTTTTCAGAAAAATCTGCAGGTGCTACCAACAGTGGCATCGACGGACCGTAGCCTGAACCACGGTCCGTCCTGCACAACCATCGATAGGATAAAAAAATCACAAAAATTTCAGCTTTGAAAAATTAGTTAAGTTTTGGGCGATGGACGGACTTACGGTCCGTAGTTCGTGACCGTCGATCAAGACTCCAATCAACCACTCTCTGACAAGAGCTATGAATGACCAGCATGGTTCGTAGTTTGACCTACGGACCGTAGGTGGAAAATTTGTAGCCAATTAAGGGGAAATACAGTTGGGTTAAATTAAAATGATCAAAACTCTTAGTACAAAATGAATTAGCTCACCTATGACCTACCCACAGATAAATAATTTAATTATCGTTCCGTAGACACTGACCTTGCTAAAATCAGACCTCCGAGTAAAAAATTATGCCCATTTTAGTAAAGGTCTGTCGAACAGGCCCTTGCGACGGACCGAACGATGGGGCGTCGGGCGCACGACGAACCATCAGTCCTTGCCGTCGTGAGGCTCGACAACAACCTTTCCCGGGGTCTTTTTGACCTTTCTCACTCCATTTAAACCCTAAGTTACATCGTTTTTGACCCTAAATCATCATATTTTAGTTAGTTTAAGTCTAGAAACATAATAAAAACATATCCAAGTCAAATCATTAATTCAAAACTTAGAAAATTACAAGAAAGAGAGGACAAAAAAAGTTCAAGAACCCTAGTTCAAGAACGCCACAAGCTCTAGAAGTTCCATCCCCAAAACATAAGTATTTTTCCGTGGATTTCATCATGAGGTATGTGGGATTTCACTAGTGGGTTCCTTTTACCCATTGGGTCCTTAGTTTCAGTCAGTTTTTGATTCTCTTATCATGATTAAACCTAGGATTTCTAAAACTTTGATATAACATCATGAATTTATTAAATATATGTTCCAAATAAGATTATCATGTTATTACTTAGATTATTGCATGAATTTCAGAACCCTAGGTTTGTTTTTCTTTAGTTATTTAGTTAAACATGATAGGTCATATATTTCAGACACTTCAAATATACATGCCTCAATTATAAATGCATAATTGCCAGATTGATTGTTGCATTCTCAATTTGCATGTTCAGTTTCGAGCTATTCAGTATTTACAAAAATTCAGATATAACCAGTTAATTTATAGAATTTATTAGGAGTAGCATTATATCGAGTTGGACTAGGGTTTAGCGTACCCAATAATCCCAAAACTACTAGCCAAGTAGGTTGTAAGTCCCCTATGTGGGCAATAAGTTTAGTGATCACACTAGCATGTCTTTATACCTTTGGCCGGGTATATTGGGTCCTTTCAATGGGGCGTATACATCGGACTCCACATTTAGCTCATGTGATTTTATTATCGGTTATTCGTAGCTCCCACAGTTCAGTCAGACTCTTTGCATTGACCATTTATCAATATATTCAGTATTCAGTTTCAGCATGTTATAAATTGGTCATTGCATCCAGTTTGCTCAGAAATCACCACATCACGTTCAAATTATTATACTTATTTTTATGCTTGTTTAGTTATGTTTTATTTCAGCTTTACTCTATCCTACATGCTCAGTACCTTTCAAGTACTGACACATATTTGTACTACAATTTCTCGTGATGTAAGTTCAAGTTATCATCATCCAGATCACGCGTAGATCGATTTCTTGATATTTAGTTAAGCAGATTTAGTGGTGAGTCCTCATTCTCCGAGGACAACATTTATTAGTTTCATTTCAGTCCTAAGTCATTTAGTTTCAGTTTTATCTAGATGTAGCTGGGGCTTGTCACATTATTTCTAGTCTAGTTTAGAGGTTATTTTCATACATAGTTACATTCAGCTTAGTACTTAGTTAATATTTCTTTTGTATTAAACTCATTGTTTTCAAATATCTCAGTTATAGAATATAGGTATTCCCCATCTTTTCATTTTAAGTATGATTTAGCTTCCGCAACAGTTTATTATCTTTAGTATGCTCCTTATAATGGTAGAAGGGTTAGCTTGACATCACTTGTGGTCCTTGGTTCCGTGTCACGTGTCGGGGGTAGCTCGGGGCGTGACAAGTTGTATAGGCAATATTACATTGTAATTTATAAGGTGTTTCGATATATATTCAATAAAAGTAATCTCAATTTGAGGTAGCAATGATTGTTAAAATTGCTCAAGAGCTATAGGATGACTATCATTTATCATTTGAGCAAGACAAATGTGGTTGTAGATTTCTTATGTTGAAAGGCACTAAGTATGGATAGTCTAGCTTTCTTTAAAGATGAGAGAATGTTTTTTGACTATGAATGCTCCTGCCTTATCCAATAAATTTATGAGACGTGATATTTAAAACCTGGTAGGGGGTTGGCATAATGGAGATGATGTTATCCATATTTGAGCATTCTAGTTCAACAATTTGATTTTTTAAGTTTGGGTAAGAATTCAGAAAAGGTGTTACAAGGGGAAAATGATTATTTATGATGAGGTATGTTTGAGGATAAATTATTGAAATTGTTTTCCTCGAACAAGTGATTTGAATAGAGTGATTATACAGAATGTCCACATTTTAAGGTATTATATTCATCCAGGGGCTGGTAAGATGTATTATGACATGAAGTAACATTATTGGTATTGTACAATGTAGAGAGACAGTAGATTTTGTATCTTGGTGTTAGAATTGTTAGCAAGTTAAGTATGAATACAAAAATCCTAATACTAGAGTCTAAATGGGAATGGAATTCTATGAATTTTGTGGTAGGATTTCCACGTATCTTGTGTAAGATGATGTCGCTATATGGTTATAGTGGATCAATTGGCCAAGCCTACATATTTCATATCAATTCAAACTTCTCATATTTTGTGGAAGTTAGCCTAGATCTACATTTGTGAGGTAGTTTCTTTGCATAGAGTGCCCATATCTATTATTTAACATCGAGACACATAATTTATATCTCATTTTTTTGAATCCTACACAAAAGGAGTTGGAGCTCAAATGATTCTTAATACATCCTTGCACATTGAGATTGATAATTAGTCTGAAAGGACTATAAAGTTCGTTGAGAATATGTAGCGAGTGTGTATGATCAACTTTGGTGGTTATTAGTGATAAGTTTTGGGATTTTAGTGTATTTTCATACAACAATTGTCATTCAAGTAGTTAGTTGGCACCATTTCAGTCTTTGCATTGTAGTAAAATGTTTATCTCTACTTGGTTTGTTTGATGCATTTGCCATTAGGCCGTATGGTACGTATTTCTTGAGGATATCCTTGGACAAGGTCGATTTGATTAAAGATAGGCTTCTCATGGCTCAGAGTAGACAAAAAAGTTATGCAAATCGAAACGTTCATGATTTGGAGTTCACAGTGGGGAGCGAATTTCATCAAAAGTTCCACCGTTGAAGGATATGATGAAATTTTAATAGAAGGAAAAGTTGAGCCTGAGTGTATAACTTAGGTGGCTTACGATTGGCTTTACCACCTTCCTTATTTTGTGTTCACCCTATATTTCTTATTCCAATTTTGAAGAAGTACCATCAAAACAATTTTCATCTTACTCGAATTGATTTGCTGTCACTTGATCATAATTTAATATTTAAAAAAGAGCTAGTGACCAACTTGGATAGACATATTCAAAAGTTGAGGTCAAAAGAAGTTGATTCAGTAAAGGTTCAATCGAAGGGTTAAGGAGGCTACTTGAGAGACTAAGTGACACATGCGTATTATGTATCACAAAAATTTTTAGCATTCAATTACTTGCTGCTCGTTCATTGTTCAAGGACTAACTTTTTTTTTTGTGGTAGATGATGCAACGATCTGTTAAATTATTTTGAGAACTAAAAGTGTTTTGAGTCTTCCTGTAAATTTTAAATAGGAATTTTGGACGATTTACTTATATACAGTTATTGAGTTGACAATATTTTTTAATTAATTCATTTTAGTTGATAGTTAATGAGGCTAATCTATAATTTATTTAATATTTTATGTTACTTGACCATATATAAAACTAAATTAAGTAGAGAAGAGTTGAACATTTTTATGTCACGTTCTTCCAGGCAAGAGCATATCAAATCTCCAATTCCTTTAATGTAAATTGTATACTACATTATAGTAATAGAATAGTATAAATTTTAACAAAAGGAGCCTAAGTCATCGAGTTCTATTTGTTTTGAAATTATTGGCAAACAAATTGTATTTTACAATTAGTTAATGATGAAAATGTTGACTAGAAATAAACGATGGCACCTAAATCTAGTGTTGAGTTTGATATTTTGTTATGATTATTCACATTATAATCTAAATTTTGATATATTAAGATAGTTAATTAAGTATAAGGTGTATTTTATTATATGAATAATACTAAATTTGTGACCTTCGGAGGAATCGAGATCTAACCCTAAGCTTGAAATTTAGGAGCTTGATCATAGATATTAAAAACTTTCATGAAAGGTATTGGTGGTGTGTGTTCGCTTTCGAGGTATGTTAAGACTTCTAGACTATGTTGTGAGAAATATTCTATTAAAGATTTAAATAGTATAGACAATGGGTAATATCGAAAGATGGAGGTCTTTTATCAATGCTGTGACGGACATTGGTACGAGTAAGTTATTAATAGGAAATTTTATTACTATAATATGATAGATTTTAATTAGAGAATTCCAAAATATATGGACATTAGCTGATAAATAAATGACTTTGTTTCTTTTATGTGGATGTTTTTTTTAATTGAACCTGTATTTTTGTGATAATTGAGGCGATTATATATCATAGCGACATTTGATTTTTTGAGATTCTTTATCATCCCCTTTTATTGAAATCATTTTGTGCATATGCATTGAAATAATATGTCTTAAATTCCCAGTACTTTCTCAACCGTATATACATAATGATCCTTGAAAACACATCGAGACTTCATGACTCATGGGGGACTCGCGAGGTCCATATACGGACAAGGACGATCTCCACGTGTCTTTCTGGATGGTATCAACACTCTATCATAAAATCAAATAATTTTCAGAGCGAACGATATAAAAATCAATCTCTCTCATGGATGATCTCCACATGCCCAAATTATTATCATAACTTGTTCTCAACACGGATCATCTCTACATGTTAGACCTTTATTCATACTCAATCTTATGTCAATGCATATGCACAATATGGTATTAATAATGGGGGACAACGAAACTCACAATAATTCAAATGTCTTTATGAAATATAAGCACCTTAATTATCACAAATATATAGGTTAAATAAATAAACACAACCACGCACAAAAATTAAATCACTAAATACATCAGTTGATGCTCATATGCTTAGGAATTCTCAAATAACAATCTATAATATTATAGTATTAAACTTTCCCTTAAATAACAATGGTACTCGCACCAATGCCCGTCACACCATTGGTACGAGACCCCCCATCTTTAGCCTTTACCCTTAATCTCTTCCATTTTAAATCCTAATTAGACAAAGTCCCTCAATGAAGTCTGAAAAGTCTCAACATACCTCTAATACTGAACAAATATCACGAATCTTTAAGATCTTGTCTTTCCCTTTAACAAGCTTCTAGTGTTCTCAATCTAACACATATGAATTATTCGTAAGTAAATGAGTCCATAAATATCCATATTGTGATACTTCTACTCTAGATAAATAGGCATAACACATAAAGAAAGATGATACTACCGAGATGATTCCTAGGAACTAAATATTTTTACAAGGACTTTTCTCATGTCCTAAAGCTGCGAACTCACCAAAAAATAAGTAAATGACATGACTACAAAAAATTTATTGATATTAAAATATACTCCTTCCGTCATTAGCCTATACTTTTCTTATCATTAGCCCTTATTAATTCATTAAATAAGTGCAAAATTGTTAAACCCAATTAAATTGTCCATAGAATTCATGTACACTTATCCTCAATTCCTTTCCACCAAATAATTCACATCGATTAATGAACATTTGATAATTTACTTCAAAGTTGAAATTGGTAAAACAAAAACTCTTACATGAACCAATTTTTTCCCTACGAGGAGTACTCCATTTCATTGTAATAAATAGGTCAAGAAAATTAGTGTGTGAGGTAAATTATAAATTAGCCTATCAACCATTAATCACATAACCATAATTAAATAAATAACCTAAATTAACTATTTTAATTTACAGGGAGAGTCAAAATTATTCTAGTACTTAAAATGATCTAACGGGTCGTTACATTTTCTACACACTAAAACAAGCATTCGTCCTCTAACGGTAAAAGAATATAAAATTCTTGAACCCTCAAAACCGCTGAACATGTATTATGTATGTATGACTCAGTCTACACTGAGATATCTTTTCATTGACCCTTTACTAAAAAATTTCTTATCATCCTGATTGTACTTCTTCAACGTTAAAATCTAAAACATAGGACACACACCCTATAAGCCGACTTGCAAATACAAATCAGAAGCAACCTTATCTATACGTTGAACAATTCAAAAAAGGACAATATAGCTATAGTTAAAATTGTAATTCTTTCCACTCCTCACACCCTTCATGCGTGAAATATTCAACAAAATAGTTCTCTAACAATGAATTTTAAATCACGAACCTTTTGAGCTATAAAAACAATTCTTCCTACTATGATTCATGGAACCCTATTCTCAATCAACTTAACCTTATCCAAGAACTCTTTATATAGATATGTGCGCCCGATACACTCAAACTTACTTCTGAAATAAGAAGTAAAGCGGTCGTGTAAAGTAAATAACCCAACTAATGAGGTTGGGATCATTTGCACGAGGAAAATAGTCTAGACTTAACTTCAACTTGTTATTACTATTGTTTGGTCAATGACTTCCTTGGAAAGTAAAAAACATAAAAAAAGGGGTTTCTATTTCTATATGAGTGGAAATAAATAACAAACTTGAAAGAGACACTTAACAGCTTTGACAGTTGGATTTTAATCAATTAATCAAGGTAACTAGGGTTTACGTGTTCCCCACAGGTTCATAACTTGATAATTCTAACTATAATAATTCTTTCCTAGTATCTTGCATGCAAAGTGATAAGTTATGTATTTCTAAATCCTTGGTACGGCATCTAGAAAATCTCATTCCATACCTTGGTCCAGCTACGTGTGTTGCAATTCTAACCCTATCCTTACCTCATATTAAGCATCGTATTCGATATTTGACTAAGTTATTATCTCGTACCAATCAATAATAGCCTATTAGATAGTATACACTAAATCTATGTTAATAGTTCTTGTCCTATTATCTACCTCCTTTGTCCGGCAAGTAGCATTAAGGCGAGTTCTAACGTTGGCCTTCTGTTAAAAAGACTTTTAAGCGAAAGAATTATTAATACGTGCAAGACACTAATCTAGAATTGTTATTTTAGTTAGGGTTTATCTCATTATTTTCCTATGGTTCCCACAACCCTAGTTATGGAGTTTAATTACTCATAGTGATAAACACAATATACAAATATATTAAATACAAATTCATGTACTTACTTCAATGAGAAAAAATAAAATCCAAAGTTTGCTTGATTAATATCCAAAAATCACTTGCAAGAATCTAAAAATCCAACACTAATACACAAAGTCTAAAAATCTGATGTCTAATCTCATAGAGTCTAACCTCATAAAGTCTAACAATACGGAGTCTAACCTCAAAAAACGAGGTTTTTCGAACTATTAATAAAAAATAAAAACCTAATTAAACAAGGATTCTAATTGCTGGAAATTTGCCAAAACGCGGCTGGGCCGATGGACCTCGCGATGGACCGTCGTGGTCACGACGGACCGTCATGGACTCCGTCGTCCCATACTTGTGCAATTTATTCTGCTGCTATCTTCATTCCCCTTGACGGCAAGTATGAAAGACTGTCATAGGAACAACGGTCCGTCGAGGGTCTCGTTCCTAAACTTCACGACGAACCTGCAGGATGGACCGTCATAGCCACGACGGACCGTCACAAGCTTCGTAATCCCACACTTGGTCAAACTTCCCCATCTTCCTTTAGCAGCTGCAATACGCTGCCACCTACGGACCGTCACAAGCACGAAGGACCGTCATAAACTCCATAGGTGGTCTCTTCTGCAATTCTTCGCTCAAAATCTCCGCATTCAGCTTTGGAAAGATTTCCTGCAAAACAAAGAGAAACTTATATAAGAATTAGCACAAAAAGGCTTTTGGACACACTAAACATAAGGAAAAAGTATTAATAGTACCGTGAAACCACGGTATATCAACTCCCTCAACTAAAATTCGGTGTTTGTCTTCAAGCGACGCACTATGACTCACTACACAATCTTTGTACAATAGTATCCATGTTTTATCCTTTGCAATCATTTGGCTATAAATCTCGATTAATCTCATCACACGTATGGATGCTATAACTATTAGGCTTGAATCTTGTGGGATCAGAACATGACACAGACTCACCATGCACTAACACCTATCCTCTTCAATTTCTCACCAGGGTGCTAACAATTCTGGTATTACAACTAGTGAGTGTTCTTACTTTGAAACAAAATCCTCCTTTTTCACACAATGATTTCAGTTTCAGTATAAGGGTTACTTTTCAACACTCACTATCAGAACAAAGTCACACTCATTCATACCTTTCGCTATAAGCTTGCCCTTATTTTCACTGCCTTAAATTCACTATACAACCCTTAGGATTACGATAGAACTTTTTTTAGTTAGTAACATAGGCTCGGGGTCAGGTAAGGTATATTTTAGTATACTTTAGTGACTTTTTGCCCTCCTTGACATATCGGCTAAACCTTCCACTGTCTCTCGTTTCATCTTGCCCAGTTTCTCATATTCTTTCACCTTGCTATTTTCTCTTCTTTTTTCATTTGTGTAAGTGACTCTCTTCTTTTCTTGCTTGTATTTCTTGTGTATTTTTCTTTTTCTTGACTTTTATTTTCATCTAATTCTTGAGTTACTTTAATTTTCTTCTTTCTCTCTCTTCGTTCTTTCAACCCCACTTTCTAGAGCATTGCTCATAGTATCTACCCTCAACTCATGGCTTTGCCATGAGTCATGGTACACAATACCCAAAGTCGGGTCAGAGACATAACGAAGGTTTTTTATGCATTAGCCACCCTCAACTTATGCTTTTGGAATAAGCTTAGGTGCACATGTCCAAGGAGGGACTAGAGCCAACACATTGTTCCCAGAAAAGATCAGTTGGAGTGAAAAAGAAAGGTCAAATTTTAAGCTCAGATTATTTGGATCAAACAAGGATAAATTTCATTTGGTTTCTTTTCTTTAGGCTAGAAATGGTATATATTGAATAAGGGCCTATGATCCTTTCCTAATTGTCTATTACAACTTACTTTTAGCAGGACTAACTAGGCAAGTTCTAATTCAGTACAAATAGTGGACTATTAAAATTTCCTCACACTCACTTGACATCTCATCACTATACAAGATTATCAGACACCTAGTTCGAATTTAAGACATAGGGTAATGCAATAGTGTAATTCTGTTTCATGCTTAGAGCCACACAATTATCAGTTACTATGGCTAGTCATGCATTATTTTCCAGTTTATCAGGATATCATTTTAGCCATAATGCTTCAGACTTAAACTATGTACGAAAGATATAAACATACCGATTCAACAGAAAAAGTAATAACTCTTTTGGGGAAAAAGAACACACGCAAGAAAACCCCAAAAGAGGATAGTGAATTGGGCTTCTCAGACTTAACCCTAACACTCACTATCAATTTACCCCACCCCCAACAAAAAAGCATGCAATTGTCCCCAATGCATAAAAATCTAAATACAAGAGTGGTAGGTGAAGCAAACCTGTGGCGCAAAGCACCGTCGATCAGCAAGATGGTGGGTCCGGTTCCCCAGAACCCACATCCTCTGCAATCAGGACACCCTCAGTGGTGTCTTCAGCAACAAACACACCATCAATAGTGCCTCCTGCTATCTCCAAAGTGCAGGAGCTAGACGCCCCAGCCGCTAACTCAGATGCTCTCATGCGGTTCACCTCCTCCTCAGCAAGGGAGGCTCTCCGCGCAGCCTCCATCTCTCGGCGCTCCTTTTTCCTTGCTCGCGCCTCGTCCTCTGCTTGACCCCTACGCCTTTTGTCACTCTCTCGAGGGGGAGGTGGTGGAACTTCTGAAGTAGCAAAAAGGGCTGCCAACACGGTGTCCTCAGCAGGCTCGACAGAAGGGGCCTCAGGCTCTGGCACCCTAGCCTCTAAGATCGTGTCGATGTCTGCACGAAGACTGTCGACTGCAGCTTGAAGAGTCGACACATCCACCGAAGGGGCTGGTCGGGCTAGCACTCTCAACTCAAAGGCGTCCAGACGCTGGTTAACCTCAGCGATCTTCTGCTCTGTAAAATGCATCATCTTTCTCTCTAGACGTTCATGGGACTCAGTGATCGACCTCTGCATCCACGGCTGGATATGATGCAGAAGAGTGGCCATTTGTGCCTCTAGTTTTTGGACCCTTGCAGGCGGGACCAGTGTCGGTAGAGGGGTTGTGCGAGAGGAGCTCGGGGTTGTGCTACTACCAGGGATAGACTCGACCGGTGTAGTGTCAGTGGACGCCTGTGTAGCTGTGCGGGCCTGGGCTACCGTATCAGCAAGATCATCAGCAAGTGTGGGCAGCTCTGGACGGGGCCCTCTGCGTGGAGCCAACTCATTGGCCTCGTCTCTGATGAGGCCGACGTCTACAGTACCCTCCGGGGTCTTAAGTTGATCTACGTTCCATATAGGGCACACCTGCGGACCTGCAAAGGGCAAAGATCATGCACGGGAAAGGGTATGTAGTAGTGACCTTGAATGCCCTCTCGTGCATGACATCCTGGAGAAGCCATGCAAAGTCCACCTCGAATCGGACTATCAGCGCCGCCATCAACACTGCCCGATCCCAGGTAACTATGTTATCAGCAGCTGTAGGGGGAAAGGCAGTGACGGACAAGCAGCCACAGGAACTTTGCTGTGAATGTGAGGTTAGCCTTCTTGATTGCTCCCTTCGGCTCCGTCACCCAATCAGCACCCTCCCATCTACAGACAAGTGCAGGGCCATCCACCTCTTGGTGGTCTATCTCAATGCTGGCTCGCACAAGAACTGTCCATCCTTTACTATTTGTCAGCGGTAGTCAAACTCGGCATCGATGGGGGTCCAAGTAGCATTTGCACTCTCGCCGTATAGAAACCGGTGGATGGCTGGCAGGGAAATGTCAACCTGCCCACCACGGACTCGAAGCTGCTCCAGTGGGGGCAGCTCGACTATCGATCTTTGATCGGAGAGTCACTACGTAGGATGCGTAGAACTCTCGGACCATTTCCTCGCAGTATCCTCCCAATGGACGTGATGTCCACTCTAAGCGATGCCTGGTGAAGAGGTTGTGGATATCCGGCATCGTTGGGAGACTCCCTGTAAGTACCCGCCGCTCCAAGGTTAGTGTTCGAGTTATCACTCCTTTATCAGTCAGGAACATGGCATCGGAGTAGACTTGAAACTGCCCGTCGACACACCACCGGTTGCGCTGGTCAGTGGCTGGTGTGGGGACCTGAGCTGGTGCACCAGACGTAGAGTCTGCACTATCAGCCTCATCAGACGAGGCCGATGGTGAAGCAGTGGCGGGGGCGGGAACCTCAGCAGAGTCAGAGGCTTCCTCGGACCAGGATACTCCCAAGGAGCCAGACGCTCCTTTCTCAATTGTGGCTGACCCAGAGGGTTTGCCGGTAAGTGTGCGCTCCTCATCAAACTTTGAGGTAGTGACTACGCCAGACGCCACCTTTTTGGGTGTGACTCTGGGTGCACGTGCAACACGGGAAGGTGTGGAAGTGCCTGGGGGCACATACTCAGGGTCCCGCTCATCATCAGAGCCGATGATCATGCGTGTAGACGGGGCAACAGACTTTGATCGCCCGCGTGCGTAGCTTCGGTCTTGCTTGGATGCCATAGTAGATAGTACCTGCAAAGGATCAATATTAGTACAAGTAGTAGAAAACAAGACAAGAGAAACCATACAAAACAAAACATTAAAAATAGTATGTCATTTTTGTAGAAGTACTGACACACGACGAGCCAGGTGACGGCTCGTCATGACTATGACAGTTCGTCATGAGGTCCGTTGTGTTTTACTTAGACTATGTATATATAGAGAACCCTGAAGGAGAGTCTCTGACCAGCATGACAGTATGTGCAGGACGGACCGTCACAGGTACGACGGTCCGTCGTATACGTCCGTTGTAGGACACTTGAGAAAAAAATGGAGACCCTTAGGAGAGGGTCTCTGACCGTTATGACGGTCATGCAGGACAGACCATCGTGGGTACGACGGTCCGTCACATGTGTTCGTTGAAGGATACTTGGAAAAAAATGAGAGACCCTTAGAAACAGGGTCTCTGACAACCAGAACGGTTGTGTAGGACGGACCGTCGCGCGTACGACGGTCCGTCAAATGTGTCTGTTGGGACAGGGGTGCTAGGGCTTTTGCAACGGACCCTACGACGTTCAGTCGTAGGTACGACGGCCCGTCATCGAGGTCTCGTTCTGAATAACTGTGACAGAACTTAGGGTACCCTAAGCATCCCTGATGAACCCACATCAACCTTGTAGTGTTTTGGACTTACATGTGACTAACCCAACTACTTAGGAAACTAGCAAAGAAAAAGCACTTATGTCGAGGGCGGTAAACATGGCAGTTTTGAACATTGGTGACCTAGGTTAGAGAGAATAGTCTAAAGTAAACAACATACGATCAGGAACTAAGCATAATACTAACTAGTAAAAAACAAGGCAAGATAAATGAGTATAAATTTAGAGACACATACCTTAGAAATGGAGAAAAACAAATGCACACGTACTCGGTGGCAAGGTAGACACTCACAATAATAGTTTCCACTAGTAGATAACATGTTAGAGCTTTGGAGAATTGTGAGAGGGCAATGATCGGTGGTTGAGAGAGTGTGGAAGTTTAAAAGAGAGGGGATATGAGAGGAATAAGGAAGTAATGGGGTGAAATAAGGGGTCGGGGGGTGTAAACATTCCAATTTTGAAAAAGGGTTCCGCCGGGTCGGGTCGGGTATACCTCATTAATCAAGCAATTGTTCCATGACGACGGAACGTCGTAGTTGTGAAGACCCTTCGTTTGTTCCGTCGTGTGTGCCCTAGTTTCAAAATAACAGAAAAACGTACCTGGTACGATGGATACATACTACGGTCCGTCGCTTGCGTGACGGTCCGTTGATGTCTTCGTCAGTGAGTGTTGCAGAGTATTTTTCTGCATAATTTCCTGGTGATGTGCCTACAAATTTATAACCCATTAGTAGAAAAATGCTACCATTACTAAAAATATGATAAGTATTGGGTTGCCTCCCAACAAGCGCCTGATTTAATGTCGCGGCACGACTAGGGACCCTTGATTACTCAGACTTCATCAAGATAGGAGATCACTTTATTCCCCGATGCTTTATGCCCAAAACAGAGTTTTATTCTATCTCTATTCCTCTTAAACCGCACTCCCTCCTTGGCTTTTAACTCAACTGCTCCATGAGGGAATACTTGGGTAATAAAGTAGGGGCCAGTCCATTTAGACTTGAGCTTGCCCGGAAGACAAGGCACCCCAGAACTGTATACAAGCACCAAATCCCGAATCATAAACTCTTGTTTTGCATTTTTCTGTTCAGTCTCCTCCTTCGTCTTTTCTTTGGGATACGGCAGATACCGATTGGAGCTCACCACTCTGCCTCATGGTCCTACAAATGTTGAAGGTCACTTCTTCATTATTCAACCGAAATGTCATTTGTCCTTTCTCCATATCAACTAATGCTCTACCTGTAGCAAGGAATGGCCTCCCAAGAATAATAGGCACTTCAAAGTCGACCTCACAATCAAGAATAACAAAATCAACCGGAAAGATGAATGGCTCCACTTTTACTAGCATATCGTGGAGAATCCCTATAGGCCGTTTCACTGTTCGATCAGCCATTAGTAGCCGCATCACAGTGGGTTTTGGATCCTCCAAACCCAACTTCTTGTAAATTTAGAGGGGCATGAGATTTATGCTTGCCCCCAGGTCACATAATGCTTTCACAAATGTAATGACCCAACTGTACAAGGAATAGTGAAAGCATCCGGATCTTCTTTCTTTTGAACGAGGGATCTTGTAGCAATAGCACTATAATGCTGCAGTCTATTATCATCCTCGAAAGTGACCGATCTTTTCTTGGTGACCAGATCTTTCATAAAATTGGCATAACCGGGCATTAGTTCTAGAGTTTCTACCAAAGGGACATTGATAGAGATCTACTTCAACATTGTTATGAAGCGCCGGTATTTACCATCCTCGGTCTATTTCACTAATCTCTGAGGGAAAGGTGGGGGTGGCCTAGGCATGGGAGTTACCTTGATAGGTACTTTTGCATATTTTCCATCACTTCCCTCTGCTTCACCACTACCCTGTACGACATTATCATTATCCTTTCTCACGTTTTCCTCAGTAGATAGCATAGGTGGGTCAATGGTTTGCCTACCACCCCGAGTAGTGATTGCCATACATTGCGCATTATTCTTTCGATTTTGGACAGTGTTGCTAGGAAGAGTGCCCGATTGTCGTGTGTTCACTGTCGCAGATAATTGGGCCACTTGCAGTTTGATATCTTTAGTTGAAATTGCATGTGTATCAACTTTTTGCCTAATACTAGCTAAATCACACCTCAACTCTTTAATGTGTTAATCACTAGTGTCGAACCTCCTCATCATTTTGTGCAACATATCCTCAACTCGCGCCATACTATCTCCACCATCCCTAGGAGTAACTTCACGATTTTAAGGAGGGACATAGGGCCCATTCCGATCGTTTCTATTACCATAGCTACTGCTGTTAAAGTTGTTGTCGCGGTTGTAGTTTCCATCTCGGACATAATGACCCTCACGGTTATAGTTACCGTAGTTCCGACCTTGGTTCCCTTGACCTTGGCGCCAATTATCTTAATTTGAGCCTTGGGCGCTTGGTCGGATACCCCGTCTGCTTATTTACTGCATAAGTGTCCTCCGCATAATAGCACTCAGCATTAGGAGGTGGTGGCTTAGCCAAGTAGTTTACTGCATTTATCTTTTCTGCACCCCCTATGACATGTTTTAGTACCAACCCAAGCTCAGTTCTCATCTGAGCCATTTCTTCCCGAATATCATCTGTGGCTGGGTTGTGAGTGTACTGCACTGCGAAGGTGTTTCTCCCTGTATCTGACTTTCTATTACTCCAAGCTTTGTCATTCCAGTAGATTTTCTATAATTTTTCGGCGATCTCAGCATTAGGGCATTCTCCATAAGATCCACCTGCTATAGTGTCCAACACCGCTTTCTTGTTGTCATCCTATCCCCGATAGAAGTATTCCTTCAGTGACTCATCATCTATACGGTGATTTGGAACACATCTCAAGAATGAGGTGAATCTATCCCAAGAACTACTAACTGACTCTCCTTGTAGTGCCACAAAGTTGTTCACTCTGTCTTTGTGGTTTAGTTTCTTGGAGACAGGATAGTAGCGTGCTAAGAAGACATCTCTTAATTGGTTCCAAGTGAAGATTGGGTTGTATGGGAGCTCAGTGAACCATATAGCAGCCTCTCCCGTCAGTGAGAGAGGAAACACTCTTAGACCTATTACATCTAGATCCAAATCAGGCCTCCTTACACAACTTTTACACACTCCCCTTACCTTAGCTATATGGGAATGTTGGTCCTCAGAAGGTAGCCCTGAAAACAAACCTCTGGCAGTGAGCATTTGCATTAGGCTACTAGTTACCACAAAAGTATGGCCTGTGGGTAGAGGGGGCAAGACAAGTGGCCCATCTGAGTCTGCTATGTTATCATACCCTCTGTAGTATGCTTGAGGCCGTGGAACGGGATTTTGTCCCCTCTGTTGATGTTCACCCGGAGCATCAAGTAACATCTGACCATGAAAATCAATCGGAGCTGGGATGTTCTGGTTTGGATCCTCATCATTTATTCCCAAGTTTCGATTCATATTGCACAGTGTACGCTCTAGCTCGTGATCGTAGGGAAACAAGGGTTCTCTTCCACTCCGTGTATTTGGCATACAAGGAGGATAGTTTGGAAAAGAAATCAAAAACAATAAAACAAAGTAAAAACAAGAAAACATCAACTAAACTATAGTAATAAGTTCAAGTTAATCTAAAAGTTAAAATCCCCGGCAGCGGCGCCAAAATTTGATAAGCTCAAACTTTCTTCTCAAATAAGAAGTAAAGCGGTCGTGTCAAGTAAATAACCCAAATAGTGAGGTTGGGATCGTTCCCACGAGGAAAATAGTCTAGACTTAACTTCAACTTGTTATTCCTATTGCTTGGTCATTGACTTCCTTGGAAAGTAAAAAACATAAAAAAGGGGGGTTTGTATTTCTAAATGAGTGGAAATAAATAACAAACTTGAAAGAGACACTTAACAGCTTTGACAGTGGATTTTAATCAATTAATCAAGGTAACTAGGATTTACGTGTTCCCCACAGGTTATAACTTGACAATTCTAACTATAACAATTCTTTCCTAGTATCTTGCATGCAAAGTGATAAGTTATGTATTTCTAAATCCTTGGTCCGGCATCTAGAAAATCTCACTCCGCACCTTGGTCCGGCTACGTGTGTTGCTATTCTAACCCTTATCCTTACTCCATATTAAGAATCGTATTTCATATTTGACTAACTTATTACCTCGTTCCAATCAATTCTATCCTATTAGAAAGTATACACTAAATCTATGTTAATAATTCTTTTCTAATTATCTACCATCTTGGTCCGGCAAGTATCATTAAGGCGAGTTATAACGTTGGCCTTCCGTTAAAAAGACTTTTAAGCGAAAGAATTATTAATACATGCAAGACATTAATCTAGAATTTTTATTTTAGTTAGTGTTTATCTTATTATTTGCCTATGTTTCCCACAACCCTAGTTATGGAGTTTAGTTACTCATAGCCATAAACACAATATTCAAATATATTAAATACGACTTCATGTACTTACTTCAATGAGAAAGAATAAAATACAAAGTTTGCTTGATTATTATCCAAAAATCACCTGCAAGAATCTCAAAATCCAACACTAATACACAAAGTCTAAAAATCTGATGTCTAATCTCATAGAGTCTGACCTCATAAAGTCTAACAATACGGAGTCTAACAATACAGAGTCTAACCTCAAAAACGAGGTTTTTCGAACTATTTATAAAAAACAAAAACCTAATTAAACAAGGATTCTAATTGATGGAAATCTGCCAAAACGCGGCTGGGTCGACGGACCTCGCGACGGACCGTCGTTGTCACGACGGACCGTCATGGACTCCGTCGTCCCATACTTGTACAATTTCTTCTGCTGCTATCTTCATTCCCCTCGACGGCAAGTATGACAGACCGTCAAAGGAACAATGGTCCGTCGAGGGTCTCGTTCCAAAACACTTCAACTCTTGGAATCTGGGTATTGGGATCACTTCTCTGAACTTCACGAAGAACCTGCAGGACGGACCGTCACAAGCTTCGTAATCGCACACTTGGTCAGACTTCCCTCCTTCAGCAACTGCACTACGCTACCACCTACGGACCGTCAAAAGCACGACAGACCGTCATAAGCTCCGTAGGTGGTCTCTTCTGCAATTCTTCGCTCAAAATCTCCGCATTCAGCTTTGGAAAGATTTCCTGCAAAATAAAGAGAAACTTATATAAGAATTAGCACAAAAAGGCTTTTGGACACACTAAACATAAGGAAAAAGTATTAATTATACCATGAAACCACGGTATATCAGCCCCCACAATCTAATCTCAAATTCATTGAACCAAATAATTGAAGATAAATATCTACTGACATACCACTTGTTAAATGGTGTAATCTTTATGCTTAAATATTACAGGATATTTTATGTAAACTCCACTACTTTTTTAAAAAAAGGATACATGTATGAAGTTATATAAGGACATTTATAGAGACATATTTATAGTAGTCATGAATCTTTATAGAGATAATACATTAATATAGTTGAATGTTACATCAATGCATAACAGATATATTTAAAATTTAGTGAAGGTGAAACAGAAGCATTGTTCTGTTAGTGAGATGACTAGAGAGACCGAGTCATATATGCATGTCAAATATCCTTATCTTTTTGAAGCTCGAGCTACTTATTTTTTGCATTATGTTCTAGACCAAACATTGTTTTTAGTGGTGGATAATGTTATCACTCAGTCGGTCATTTTTAGAATGTTTTGTGCAATTATTCTTTTTCTCTCCCTATATTAAACTCGATTGTTCTGTGATTGAGTTTTATAAAGTGGGTTTTGAACGTTGAGTTACAAGTTAAGAATTTTTATGTTTTGAGTTTGAAAGTATAAGTTTTTAAGAAAATAGTTTTTGGTGTCTTTTAGAGTTTTGAGTGTAGGAGTGAATTCTATTAATTCCATCAGTCCCTGAATGTGAAATATGATTTGTGAGAGTTATTAGTTTCAAATTCGGAGTTCTTTTGAGGATATGAGGTCCTAAGTTGTGAAATTATTGAATTTTAGCCTCCGGGTTGACTTTGGTCAACATTTGGATTTCACATGTTTTGATCGTAATTCCAACGGTTTTGTTGGATTCATAAGGATGATTTTAGGCGTAGTTGAGCTCTTCATTGATTGTTGAGAGGTATTGATGCTTATCGTGACCAGTGACTCTAACTATGGTTTGCGTGTTTAAAATTGTCAACCACATAGTAAACCAACTGAAGGTTGGGGTCGTATTCCAAGAGAGTGGTTTTGAGAATATGAGCTAATTAGAATTACATTCTAATTAGTCATACCTAAAGATGTTTACGAATAAAAATATAATATGTTAAAAGAGGGTGACCTGAAAGTTTCAAATATCAAATGGAGAGGGGGGGGGGGGAGTTGTCACAAGTAGTAAAAATAGTAAAATTAAGGATTAATCTATTAGGGGGAATTCTTTGGGTGTGACTGCAACACAAGTTATTATAGATTATTGAGTACATGCTTTCAATAGAAAATTTATAGAAATATAGTGATTAGGCTAAGCTTTAATTGGAAATAATCTCTCTCTCTAGCAACATACCCTGTTTTAAATTGATTCCTCTCGGACACCCATTTGGTGCATGAAGTCCAGCCTACGCCTTACCCCACTCACTCTCTCGACCTTAGTTTTAGGATATGGGACTAGGGTTCACCATCTCGGGCTAAACCTCATTTAGGCCCACTCCTTAGGCCAATGATCAAGCGTTCTCGATTTCACAACATCTCTGTCTCTCTCTCAAAAACCAAAAACACATGCGTGGATAACTACAAGTCAATTACATTAAACCACAACTACTAGATGAAATCACCATTAAACTACATCTAAATTATCAACAAATAGGACCCAACAATAATAGTAACTCATATTTGCTATATCACACCCCAAGAATGAGGTTTTTAGCCACACATCAAGAAATAAGAAATTATACCTTCACGAATGTTAAAATCAAATGGGTATAGGAAAATAAGTCTTGATTTATGCAAATAAATAAGAATCAAAGAGACCCACTTCCAAATCGAAAGAGAAGAGACCCTTTATTCTTCAAGTCTTCCACAAACCCTCTTCAAAGTGGAGAGAAAATTATGAAAAACTAAAGTTAAAGTCCAAAAACTAGAATAATATTTAGACTCTCTAATTAACAACTAACTAGTATTTATAGTTTTCAGATTCTATGATGTGAAGGATCAATTTTCGAGGTTAGTTGAGGTCGCTGAATGAGTTGGCAACTCATCCATCTTTAAGTTCGTCACCTCTTTGTGCTTTCCCACAACATCTTCAAGTCTTGACCATTGGGTTGTATAGTACATCTTTGCAGATTTATTGAACGGAGCGCCAATTGCTCCTTTCTCCACCTAATTGATCCTCTTTCTTTAAGGCGCAATATGCTGGAACAAAGGTCAATGTATGTCCCCTTCGGTGACGTTCCAAGTTTACTTGGCGATGCTTAAATTTCAGTTTCTTTGTTATTTTCATCGATTTTTTTCCTTTTCGTGCCATAATGTCCATGTTTTCCTTAAAATACATGAAACTTGTTATTTTCATTAGATATTGAGATAAACAAACATTAGAGGACACTATTTCAATTAATATATAACCTTAAATGAGTGCAATCTATGGATTCATCAGGTACTCATCTTGTCTTAGCCTTTTAGGCCTGTGTTAGTTTCTTGTGCTTTTCACATTTGTCGGGTCAAGGAGTCATGATATTGGTAATTTGACAATTCCATTGTGTGAAGAACTTCGAGTCTCATTTAGATACGTTTGTGGATTATGTGTGTGGAGCTATGAATTTATCTTGAGGTCCTTTTTGATGATTTGAGAGTTGCATGTGTTTTGGAACCTTTATTTTCGCAATAGGTCTTCCACTTAACCGCACTTCTCTTAAGAGAAGGTTGACCGTTTAAGCGAATGCTATACTTTTTGAAGGATTCACTTACGCTAAATAGGGCTCACTTAAGCGAAGCTATGTTTCCAAAAGAGAGACCCCTTGTTTTTGTAAGGTTTGTTGAAGTAAACCTATGGTCACTTAAGCGACATGAGAGAAGGTTTCAACCAATTATAGTGGGAAATCTTTTACGTAATGATTCTTAGTTATATATTATGGATTTTGTGTTCAAATCAAGATTCTTGAATAAGAATTTTAGGGTTTTCTCCAACAACCCAATAAAATAGAAAAATGGTGATTTTGAAATAGTTTTGATGCACTTTTTGAAATGGTTTAAACTAGTCAGTTTCTGAAGCCTTAAATATCGTTTAAAGTTTTTTTTTTGGGATTCAAGCCTCCATTTTGATGTTTTTTAGAGTTGATTGTCCCATGTCTATATATACTTGATGTAGGAATGAGTTATTGTGAGTACTTGATTACTGCAGACTATGTGGCTTTTGAATTGTTTTAGAAGAGGAAGACTCAATTCTTGGGGATATTGTTGACTGATATAAGGAAAGTGACTTCCTAAACCTTATAATCTAGCAAAATTGATGTACTTCCTTCATTATTTGTGTGTTGGGAGTAATGGGGATAAAACAAAGGGTTTAAATTTTCCAACTGTTATATCTAAATAAATAAAAAAGGTTGAATAAAAATGGTTATGTGTTGAACATGATGCTAGGAATTGCCTTATTCTGACCCTTGTTGATTGATTGATGAAATGCTTTAAAGCATGAGTGTTGACTTGAGTTGTATGAATTGTTATCTCTTTTGTGTGGTCTGATATTCATTTGATGCATTGGTTTTGAATACTTTGATAAGACATATGTTGATTAATAATTTCAAGGACTTTTCGTGTGATTGTTATATTGTTGATGTCTTTGCCGGTGAGTGATATGATGTCAAGATCTTTATGGACGAGTGTTGTGATGCTAAGGTAATTTCTGGAAAGTGTTTATAGTCGATGGGAAATGGTTCAGGCTAGTGATTTGATGTAAAGCCAATCGAGAAATGTTTCTAACTAGTAATTTGATGTAAAGTCAATGAGAAATGGTTTTGGATAGTGGTTTGCTATAATGTCGATGGGAAATGATTCCACATTGTGATATTGTACCGATGGGAAATGGTACCGTCAAGAAATTGATTATTATATCTTAATGCTTCTGATGTTTATGCATAATTTACTTATTTATAGTGATTGATTGACTTGTTCATGTAATTGAACTACTTGATTATGAGATATACCTATTTGATTCATCTGATTGTTGGATTGTGAAGATTGAGCTATGAATATTGGGCGTTGTGAGCCATGTATTGTAGAATTTCTAGGTTGGACTTATTTTTGTGCAGGTTGAAGTTAGAGGATGTTCGGTTAGATTTTAAATGGTATTTATTTCTATATTGTTGCTTTGTATAGTAGGTTTTTTCTGGTATCGTGGTGTTGTTACTCACGCCTTGCTTCTACACATGTGTAGGTTATGAGCACGGACCTGCGTGATCTTCTTCTTCTTCTCTGGAATATCAAGGCTCATTGAATGATTTGAGAAGTAGCTTCTTGTCATCCCGTAAAACTCTTTTCCTTTTCTTAAAGCTTTGTTCTAATTGAGAATTCAAGATTAAAACTTTTATTTATCTTTCGGATTTTGTATTTTGATTAATTGTTTTTACACGTAGCAACCATGTTTTGGGATATTGTTTAGACTGAATTAGTTTTCTTCCTTTGTCTTACTCTTGTTTTATATTTCAGCATTTCATTAAATTTGTTGGGTTGAAGCTAATTTCATTAGATCCATTTTTTGGCCTTGACAATAACACTTGTTTGTAAGTGAAATGAAAATTGTACCATAAACTTGGGCCCATTTTACTTTTTGCAGTTCCTTAAATAATTCGACTAAAAGCAATATAAGATATACTACAACTATTCCTCCTGAATAATATACTGATGCATATACGTTTTTATTATATGTAAATCCAACTCTTCTATATATACAATATATTAGTTTTTCCACTTTGTTTTTGTTATTCTTCCTTTTTCACTCATCTGATTGTTTTCTTATTCCAATGGTTGTTTCTTTTTGTTGCTATATTTTTACAAGAAGTGTTAAAGTATGTAAGTTTTTTACATTTCCCTTTTTTTTTAAAATTTGAGTTTGAAAATTTTCTAATAGTGAAAGGTTGATACCCGCAAATGAATAATGACACCTGATACAAAAACCTACATATTGATTCCTCTTTGTTACTCTATTTGATTCAGTGACACACTCGATTACCTCTTCCTGAGCATTTGGCTGTTTTGGTAACTGATTTTTAAAATTAATGTATTTTTGTACTGATGTTTTCTTGGTCCATTTTATAACAACTAATGACATTGAGAACAATTTGATAATTCTGTGAACAATTATTTCAATGTCAATAAATAATAATGTAGTTATATTCTATCAACTATTTTGATTACCTTTGATCTTACTTACGCTCTAATATCGAGTTGAAAGAAAGTAGTAATATTAATTTCTTTTGACAAATACTAACTAAAAGAAAACAATATATTTTAATAATTATTTAACAAATAAGAAATAGTCAGGTTTGGACTAGAGACGATGATATTTATGAAAAATGAAATGAGGAAGATGACAAGTAGTGTTGAGAATATCATTAACTAATACATGTTGGAGGTAATTTTGAGACCTTCCATCTGATCAACAAATATATATAGGTAGATAGATTAATATATATAGTGCATATGTGTACATACTTCAGGAAACTAATCTAGACATAAGAATAAAAAAGATACAACATAGAAAAAGTTCTATTACCATGTCAAATGTTCCATTTTTATCCGTTCTCCTTTCATCTATCTATCCATGTAGCCTCTTCTAGTATGTCGCGCCCCGAGACTACCCCCTTGACATAATATGGGAGCTAGGATCACTAGTGACCCCAAGCTAACCATGTGTCCGACATATCATAAGCATATCAAAAATAATTAAATAGACGTGAACTATGTGGAAGCTAAAACAATTGATTATCTGGTGAGCGGAGCAACCCAACTAATATGAATATATAATAAAACTCGGAGATAAACTCAATAATCCAAACTGATTCTATTATTATATTTTAAAAGCTCTAACTGAGTTGAGTTATTGGGACATGTTCCCAAGCTAACTCTAACAAAAATGAAACTGAAATGTTAAAACTAGTTTGAATGCATGTCTGTTGTGCTCAGAATATGAGGACTCACCAATGATGCTGCTGAAAAAATGGTTCCAACCATCCGAACAAACAGAATACTGTAATATAGAAAAAATAGAACAATTAAGATCTTGTTTTCAGAAAACCCATGGATAGAACAAAACATAAAGTGATTTCTTTTAATAAATTCATCAAACACTTAGGGCACAAATAGTTTCAACTAACAAAAATAAATTAGAGTCCCCAATGTCTCTCGTTTCTTCGTGCTTCCACCGTTTTAACCATCACTAGCTCTTTCATCACCACCACCTAGACCTCCCACAGTTTGTTGAACATTGGAACCCCAACAACAATTTAGGTTGTTCAGGAAATATTCAATCTTGTATTTTTCCTTAGATATGAATTTTCTTATTTTGTCCTTTGTTTTTGTCTTCCCCCAAGATAGACGATTCTATTTTTGAATTCTGGGAGATTTCTTCTTTTGACATTCCAATATCCTTTCATTTAAAAATAGAGTCGTAAAAGTACAAAAAAATATAAAAATAAAGTTGTCTAATAGCTATAGTAACATAAACTTACCTTGTTTTTGTATTTGAAATCACTATTCATGACGTTGTTCCTGTTCGGTTTTATTTGCCCTGAATTTCTTACCATAAATAGCTTTTCCTTTTAGTAAAAGGTTTTGGATTGACTAATCCTATTTTTATAGTAGGAAAAAGTTTAGGACTCTATAAGAAGACGAATGTTCCTTCTAACTTAATCAGCATTCACAATGTAGTCTTAAGAGCTTTGAGAGTTTTTGTTAGAGGGAGAATTTATAGGTCACAAGCTTGATACGTTATCACATGTGTGAACCTCCCATGTATTCCCTATGAATCGGTTCAGGTTATTTCCCTCTGTATTTTGTACTCTCATATTTATAGTGGTTAGATGATTATATTTATATTATGGATTAAACTTTGATTCTCAGGAAAACACTATAGATGCAATGTGAAAATATCTCTCACATGAATACGATGATTCTAAGGTTGAAAGATAGTTCTCACTTTATTCAATCAATGAGCTATATTATGAGTTAGGTTGAATGAAGGGTAAAGTACCCTTTAACATGTGTGAATGAAAAATCACCTCAACTATGTATAAATTGGGAAATAATGCTTAGCACCAAGATGATATGGTAAATGTGGTAGAGACCTTCCCTCTAATATAATGTGCTGGGTGTTCTATATATTTTCTCATGAAATGGAAACTCTCCCGCTAATACAATGAGTTAATTTTCTAGAAGCAATCTCCCTATCCTATAACTGTGTGCCCACATAGTTCTAAGCTAGTGGATCCCTCTTATAGCTGTGTATGTCTTGGTCAACCATAGTCAAGTAGGACACCTTCTTTTATGTAGGGTAGTTCATATGAGGGAACTTTCTCGAGGAAGGTTCTTCCTTCTTGTCACGACCACCAAAATGGGTCGTTGACCCATTTACATATAATCTAGGTCTCTATGGAGGGTCTCGTAATCTAGTTTGAGCTCTTAACAAGCCCATTAGACCCCTTCCAAGACTTTATAAAATCTTAGGTGTTACAACTATCTTCAATTGAGTAAAAAGAATTTATACAACCTGTAATACCCCCTAGAAGTTACATGGCATACTTGACCCCAAAGGGGTATCGTAGAAGCCCTTAACATAATAATCATCACATCAGACATAAGATAATGCGAAAAATTTTAAACTTTTATAATCGAAGTTAAATTCTTTAAATAAATTTAAATAAGGATCTACACTTGTATCGTACAACATCTAATACCATAAAGATTACAAATAGGGGGTCATAACTTCTTTATATAAAAAATGTCTCAAAATAAAACTACAATAGAAACTACATACGTAACATCTTTTCCTCAAAGTTGAGAACTCACGAAGCCTAGGAATAGTCAATCCAATCTCCTCTTGAAAGAAGTAACATGCCTTAATGATCAAAACCTACACTCATAGCAAATGTTGAAGAAATGAGTTAGCACATGAAGTACTAAGTATGGGAGCATGAATACATTCCTTGAAATATGATAAAAGGGACATTTAGTCTATATCTTGTTTTTTCAAGATAAAAAGTTATCATGTACAGTTGGAGAATACATAGTCAACCCATACCATAAGAAAATATATTTTAATGTTCACAAGTAACATCATTCATTGTAACGTTTCACATAATGCATATACGGATGCACATAACTTCTTGACAAAAGAAGACCACACCACAACCCCTTTATAATTCCATTAGTGCAATGTACAAGTGAAGTCCCATACCCCCACCCACACCAAGCAATGCTTAATATGAATTCATTCTCATAGCTCATATTCATTTTAATCTTCATATCATAGTTCATCATGTAGACATCATAATACATATTCATGTAAAGCATACATTAGCTCATAATCATTATGTTATTATAGCACATACCAGAATAACCCTGAAAGCTTACTTGTGTAATTCATAATTCAAGTCCCATACCCTTACTCACACTATCTAAGACCCCTAAAGTAATCATAGAGCATGACTCATATTCTTGGTCTTGTCTTGTCATGGATCTTGTTCTTGTCATGTTTAGAGATATAACCTTAACTGACATCGACTACAGCAAGATCTATGGAATCCAGTGTCACATACCCAAACCAAAATGAGGTTCCATATTCCTTTAAGGATGAACGAACATTATTTACATATATATATATATTGACTAGATAAGTCATATGAAGGTGCATAGTTACGGGATCGGAAAATTTGTTCAAGAAACCTGTACTAACTGAGGTTTAAGGTTTCGATCTACTGTTCCTATCAACTCATGCTAAGATTAATTCACTTTAATTATAATTTTAAATGTTTCTTTATATTCTTATTCATGGAAGAATGCATATAACTCAAGCCATCATTGTATCATTTTAGCTCATGGATTCGATAGGTGATAATCTCTTTTCAACCTTAGAATTATTAGTTAGTGAGTAAACCTTTCACATCATGTTCTTGGTATTTCATGAGAATACCCTTTCAATAAACACAAAAAAATTAACGTAACTATGAACCTCTCATGCATAGTCAAGTGTGAGGGCATAGGAGAGATAAATCTTTCAACAATATAGAAATTTACGTAATAGTCATAGGATCAATGTCGTCTAGCTGAATCGTTGATTCATGCACAACCTTCATCTACATATACAAAAGCTAGTCAATTGCCCTCTCATGGATCATGAATCATGTCTTATAATTAAACATAGAAATATACACTACGCATGACTAAATCAATAATAATTCAATAAATTATAAGACATAATTCATAATATTCATGTTGCATCAATACACCCATCATAATTCATAAAGTTGGGGTCATGGGGGATTATATGAGTTTGTGGGTTATTTTATAATAAAGTCATCATTAAGCAACAAATCAAACATACTATAATATAGTTCATTAAACAGCTAAGTTCTTCTAAAATCTATAAATTCGAAGAGTTGAAGGGCTCCTCATGAAGAAATATGTTCCATGGATTAATGCTTCCATACCTTGATTGATGTTTTCCTCAAAATTGTTTTGAAAAGTTTGATGATGAACCCTAATCCTTACCTTGTTTATTTTATTCAATATAGACTAGAGAGGGAAATATTTTGGGAGTGAAGAGTTGGTAGAGTTTTGAGGGTTTAAAGGTTGTATTGTAGTTAAAATTACTTTAATGTATCTAAAATAACTAAATAAAACTGGACCCACTCTAAAATAGTTAGAAGTGTAATTTACGAAAACACCCTTCTCTTGGTCGAGACCAAACCAACTTTTGTGGGGGGTGATCCACGGACCGCATCTGTGACCACAAATTTTCCTGCATGGGCATGGTTTGTACCAGATAGGGTGATTGCAAGGAAAATCGTGAGGAGACTAAGTCACGATCGATGCCTCCCAACCACGGAGCATGGGGTTACCCATGGCTCGTGGGTGCCCAAGTCTTCGGTCAGGCTGTATTTTACAGTATTTTGGACTTTTCTTTAGATCCTCTTGAAGAACACTAGGGGGGAAGGGGGGTCATAGGGTTCTTTCCTTGATGTAAGTACTAGAACTCTAGTACTAGGTTAGAAAAGTTGTTTTAGGACTTTTATGTTATATTTTAGCCTTATTAGGCTACTAGACTATATGTTAAGTTGTAGCTTATCTTATTAGATTTCTATGGTGTTACGTTATATATCAATTGGGAACAATCGTCTGCGATAGATGAATCATAAAAAATGTGCAAAACATACATATGCACTATTAACATCATGAATTATTTAAAAGGATGAAGTTTGAGTTCCACCGTATGACACGGTCAATGCAACACAAAAGAGTAGTAACTACATTTACCAACTTAATATGTATTAAATGCAGAATTTATCTCCATTGTCGGAGGAACTACCCTCTCCAACCAAAATAGAGATCATTTTATCTTCAGACAACTAAGCATGTTCATCAATACACCTCATGAAGTAAACACTACAATCACCATTACTAAAATCAAAATCAGCATGACGAACACATAAATCATGAAAGCTTCAACTCACATAAAACATGAATTTCATCAAGAAGATGAAAATGATAAGTGAAAACATGTAAAATCTCATACAACATACATGCCTCGAAATACACTTAACTCACGAGGAAGTACTTACTTCAAGCCTTGATAAGAGTAGAAGGGAAAAGATGCGGATAAGCGGACTTTATTTCTACCTTGTCCTCCTATGTAACACCCTTACCTAAATGATTCCTCCATAAAACCTCAACGGAATCTACTTCCTTGTTTCTCAACCTCTTGACTTGTCGGTCTAAGGACTCTACCGGAACTTCTTTATAAGAAATACTCTTATAAACTCCTTCACCCTCTAAAGTAATAATTGATACTGGATAACCAATAGACTTCCTTAGAATGAAAACATGAAATACCGGGTGAACTAGAGCCTACTTATTTGGCAAGTCTAATTCATATGCATCTTCCCCAATACATTTAAGATTTGATATGAGACAACATATGTAACATTCCAAAAAATGTACTTGTCTAGTCAACATTCTATTAGGTTTTAAGAATACGTATTGGGGTACATAAACATCCCAATGCCCAATATTGAGTAATATTGGGAATGCTAGAGAGTATTGGCTTAAGGGTGTTAGCCAATTTCTACGTATTAACAAGTAACTTAAAATACAGTTTGATGTTTATCCAATTTCTATGTATTAAGATATACTTGATCTCCAAGTACCCCAATCCAAGCCTGTTTAGGAATTGTACCTGCAATTAAGACCCTACGCTAAAATGCTTAATTTCTTAACTCACCTATTAGGTACAAGGCATCCAAGTGTCAAGCCTAGGTTGCATAGAACATGATCATTTATAATGATCATGTAGAGTAAGCAGTGCCCAAGGACATAGTTATCGTCCTTGGACAAGAAATGAGAAGCAACACATGTGAAAGCACATTGCAAGAGACCAAGCAACAAAGCCCCAACCAAATTCTGATAGGGCGGTTAGGGGGAAGGGGCGCGTGCGGGTAAAGTCACATGGGGCCTATCTTCCTAACAAGTCCTACGCTATAACTAACTTACCTACCTACCTAAATAATATAATATTATATAAATTAAACTAACTAGTGTACCCGAAATCTTAATACCTTATTGGGTGACACCAGCCGAGTAACTAACTAAAAAACATCCTAGTACCTAACCTAGGATGGTCCAAAGGGGTTGGTTATGGTCATTGTGACATAGGTTACTTTAGTGATCACCCAAGGTAAGTTATTTATTTAAATTATCAAGTTAATTAATTAATTAAAAATCCAAGTCAAAGCTGAAAACTTTAACCAATTTTCAGATTTGGCTACGCCTAATGCTCTCCTATTTTTAGTCAATTTAGGAGGGGCGTTTTGGTAATTTAAGTGGAGGGTCTTTTATGTAATTAATGGAAGACTATATATGTATATTAGGTCAGTTTTAGACAACTTTTGCACGTCCCAAAACAGATAAAACGAAAATTCTCTCAATCTCTCAAGAATGCTCTCTTTTCAAAACTCCATTGAAGAACAAGAAAAGCTTAAGAAAGAAGGCGAAGGTTTCAAAGTTTCTAATCAGATTTTCATGGATACTTCATCTATAAGGTATAGTTTTTCACTCTTGGGATTCCTTTCCCCAAGAGTTCCTTTCAAGATATTGTTCAAGATCTTCAAATACTAATGTTTTTACTTTACAAAATGGATTTTCTTCCTAACCCTAGATTGAAGATATTTAACGAAAAGTAAACGTTTTCTATGGTTAATTTCACATGAATTACTGAGTGTTTGATTGATAATATTTTAATGTCGTGTGATATATGATGTTTATCTAAGTGATGGTTTTGAATGTGGTGTTTATAGTATTTGATAATGTGTAAACATTAGGGTTGGAATTTAAGGTTTGAATAAACCCTTTCACGACCCATTTGCCTTCTCCAAAGCTATGCATTAGTCTTGTACACGATTTTATGAGTTCTTATTGATTATGATATTGAGTATTTCACTATGTATGATTATGAATATTGTATGATGAATAAGGTTCTTGGAAGGAAGAGGTAAGTCTTCTGAAGTTGTGATTACTCTACAATGTTTATGTTAGCCTATGAATCATGATGTTATGTCGTGAAACTTTTGTATGATTTTTTAATGTGTATATTATGGGATATGAACATGTTAAATGTGATATCATGATAAGACTACGAAAAGGCCAGCTATGATATTTTCTTGTATGATTTACACAAGATGACAATGTTATGTTGATCTCACATATGAAGGGTTGCGATGAAAAGAAATTCTCATCTAATATGAAATTATATCATGATCATGTTTATACATGGAGATAACCTCCTATGACCTATGAATAATTTGTGATGGAACAAAACTTAAAGGTTATTCAAGAAAAGGACTTAAGTTAAGCACTGATGGACTAGATATGAGAAGTGTCCTTTCCCTAGTGGAAGGTAGGTTCACAATTATTCTCATGAGATTGAGCCTTACAATTATCGATTCTATGGAATTCGAACCTGAACTTTATTTTCTATTTCTATTATGATTCATTATTTGTATCTAATGGGCTCCTCTTCATATGGAACTATCGATCTCAAATACTTATCCTAGATCTTCAACTGTGTTCATAACATACGATACAAGCTAGTGGATCCACCTAGAAGCTATGTTATGCAGGTTCTATTTTTGCCGGTAGACCACCTCTTTCCGCTGTGGGAAGACACCGAATTCCATGTTTAGCTCATATTGTTTATGTAGGTTAAGGCGAATTTTCCCTCATGTTAAATGAAAGACAAGTAAATGAACGTTGACTAGGGTGACTTAAGCAGTCTACTTAGTATAGGTAGGGGTATGTGACTCTACCTAGACATTGCACAAAACTCTACCTAGACATTGCACAAACTAACTCTAAGGGAAGTCGTAGGAGAGTGTTCTAATGTAATATGATGACATGCAAGATATATGATTATGATACATGATGTTACTTTTACATGAATGTTGGTCATTATGATGATACATTATTGGGTTATATTATTTTATGAAGTAATGACTACTAATGTTACAAGTTACACGAAGCAAAGCTTTACTGATGGTCTCATATCTTATCTACTTGGTTCTGTGGGGTTATGGGGATTCAATGACCATTTCTCTTGTAGGTTGGGGATAGGATCATTGGTCAGTGTTTTGTATGCTACACTTCATGATCCATTTAATGTGACAAATTAATATAACTCTATGGTAATGTGTCTTCCATTATGATCATGATTTAAGTTGATGTAATACTTAACTTGTATACGTTATATAGTATGTGTATTGAAGACTTTTATTTAAGTTAGTATTTTTTTCAAATGAAACGATAAGTGATCCTTTTTAATGCATGTCCTTATGTGTTATGTGCATATATCCATACTTAGTACATGTAGTGTACTAACCCCATTACTTTATATTACTAGAACTTTTGGTTCCGGCCATTGAAGTTTAAGCGAGTCGATTTGAAGAAACTTGGAATGGTTTCTCCAAGTCTTCGTAGGTCCTCCTGTTCGGGGATTTTATCTTAAATTTTCCAGCTTTATGAAGACATTAGTAGAATTTAAGAGTATTAGATTTCCATTTATGTTCTTTGGATTCTTTTGTATTAAGGCCTATATGGCATATTAACTATTATTGGCTAAGTGCACAATTTTACTCTTCAATAGTATGTTAAAGTTTTAAGTCTTTCCGCTAAATTTAACTATATGATTGTGATGAACGTTAGGAACAGGCTTGTCTGCGACCTAAGAGAAGTAACGACGCTGGTGTAATCTAGGGTGTGCTATTCAGGTGTGAAAACATACCAGGTAAAAAGATTCTCTTTCTTATTAAACCTCATCACACCCTTCACATGTGAGATTCTGAAGTAGATCTAATCACAAACTTAAAACTTTAGATCCCCTTTATATTAAGGATATATGTTTTTTTTCTTCTTTGAGCCGATTTAAATTTTTCTCTAATGAGACTAACTATTTCAATGGACTCATAGACTAAGTTGGGAGAATTTAGTACAAATACACCCACTTCAAACTAACCAACCGGAGATCTACGCCTCCTACCATAAAGTGCTTCACAAGGAGCCATTGAAATCCTTGAGTGGTAACTATTGTTGTAACCAAATACTATTGACGGTATATGGTAATCCCAATTACCTTTGAAGTCCATAACATATTACCCTCAACATGTTTTACAATATTTTAATGGTGCATTCAAATTTACCATCCGTTTAGGGATGAAAAGCGGTATGAGGCTTAACATTAGTATGAAGCCGTATATGTATTTTCTTACCAAAAAACTAAGAGGTAACTTAAGTACCCGGTCATAAATAATAGAAAACAGAACAGCCATGTAACCTCACTACTTCCTTGATGTACAACTTGGAATAGACTTCCGCCTAAAAGGAAACGTTTACGGGAATAATATTTGCTTATTTTTTCGTCCTATATATAATGAACCAAATAGAATCATGTTGCATTCTAGTACGAGGAAAACCTACCACAAAGTCAATGTTCACACCCTCGAACTTCCAAGGGAAGATATCAATATTTTGGAACAAACCTCCCATTTTATGTGTTATGTCTTATCTTGTTGACTATTTCGACATTTGTCCACAAAACTCGCTATATCCTTCTTCATGTCATACCACGAATAGACTTTCCATAGGTCACAATACATCCTTGTAGCTCCCAGATGAATAAAATACCGTGAACCATGAGCCTCTTATAAATTTGATTTCTTAGGCCATCAAAATCCATATCACATAAATTATATTGCTACCTAAGTACAACATCTCCCCCTTGGGAGAAAGCTTCAACATATTTCCCAAGTACCGATTGGTTGAGTTCATTCAAAATAGGATCAAGGTGTTTCTTAAAATTCACATCAACAACAAAAGATGATTTGGAACTATGATGGACCGTGACCTCGCATTTGGGAAATATACTAGTTAGACACCCATGTGGGACAACCTATGGAAATCACAGATTTACTCTTTTTTCTCATATTTTACATTGGCCACACTATCCATTGACATTCGTCTTAGGGCATCTGCAACTATATTGGATTTGCCAAGGTAGTAAAAGATACTCATGTCATAGTCCATTAGAAACTTAACCACCTTCTTTGTCATAGATTCAATAATTTTTGTGTAAGCACATATTGAAGACTTTTGTAATCGGTGAACACATCTACACGGACCCCATAAAGGTAATATCTCTATATTTTCGAGGCAAACCGTATGAGCATCAATGCTAAATCATGGGTCAGGTAATTATTTTGACTTTGAGTTGTCTTGAAGCATGGGGAATAAATTTACCACGTTGCATGAGGACATTCAAAACCAACACGAGAAACATCACAATATACAATAAACCCATCAGTATCCTACAGTAAGGTCAACAAAGGAGAAGATGTAAGTCTATCCTTTATTTCTTGGAATCTTTACTTAGAAGTTTCACCATTCAAACCTAACTTTATTTTTTTAAGGTCGTAAATTGAGAAGCAACGGAGTAAAAACCCTCAACAATCCTCCTAAAATAATTGACTATACAAAAAAAAAATCTAATATAGGTAGGAGATAGAGGTCTAGGACAACCCTAGACTACATATGTATTTATTGAGGTTTACATCAATACTCTTGTTAGACACAATGACTAAGGAAAGCAGCCGACATATCAAAAACTAATATTTACTAAAAACATAGGATATAATTGGTGGTCTATAAAAACATGCGACATAGTTCTCAAAGGCTTCATATGCTCACCGTCACTCCATGAATAAATAAAAAAAATATCATCAATGAATACGATAAAAAATAAATCAAGATATTGCCTAAATACACTATTAATTAGATCCCTGAATCCCACCAAGGAATTCTTTAGGCCAAAAGATATATCTTTTTTGAAAAGTCCTTTTAGGAATATCAACCCTTCTTAACCTTAGTTGATCGTAACTCGAACAAAGATATATCTTTGAGAAATAGTTAGCACATTCAAGTTTATGAAACAAATAGTCAATTGAGGGACGAGGATACTTATTGTTTATAGCAACCTTGTTCAATTGGACGTAGTCACTACACGTCACAAGGGACTCAGTTTTTCCCACACACTCTGGAGGATCCTATAGAGAGATAGTCGGTTTGATAAAACCCTTTTTTAGAAAATCCTTTAATTGATTCTTTAAATCATTCAATCCCCTGGAGAAATTCTATATGGACGAATGGATATAGGTTGCTTATTTTGAAAATGAAAAATTCCTAAAGTCTATTTCCCGCTTAGGAGGAATTCCGAGCAAGTAATTAGGAGAGACTTCTGGAAACTCATTCACTACGGGGACTAACTCTAAAGAAGAAACATTGGACATAACATCCAGAACACTAATAATATGATAAATTCATTCCTTGGAGATTATTTTATTAGTTATTAGACATGAAACAAATTGACCGAGGGATTAGAATTTCTCCGTTCAACTCTAATGTAAAATCTAGGGAAATTTAAACTTTACTATTCGTGTATGATAATAAGTTGAGGAATAACGTGCATTCAACCAATCTATGCCAAAAATTACATCAAAATCAAGCATTTCCAATTCTACAAAATCAACCAAAGTGAGTTTATGATACAATGAAATAGGACAACTTCTATAGACTCTTTTTTAAACTACCGAGTCACTAACAAGGGTTGAAACCAAATAGGGTTCCTTTAACACATCAAGTAGTATTTAAAACATCATATACACAAAGGATGTTAAATAGAACAAACCTGAACAGTTGTCTAAAAGTGCATAAACATCAATAGAAAATACTTGTAACATACTAGTTACCACATTTGGGGAATTCGCTGTGTAACCTGGGGATTGAAGAGCATAAAAGTGGTTCTTCGTGGGCGCATCAGTGTTTGAACAACTAGGGAAATCTTTCTTTCTTTCAATTACTTTAACAGTTAACATGGACAATCTCTTATCATATGAACACTATTCCCACAATGAAAGCAACCATCTGTACGAACAAGATACATGATTTCATGTCTCTTGCCACACTTCGAATAAGTAGGCTTCATCATAAAAGATCCACCACTATTACCTCATAGATGCTTAAGGTTAGGCACCTTATCCTTTTTGACCTGTGGAGAACTAGAGAAGTCTTGGTTGGAGAACCTTCACTTGAACCTTGATCACCCTTAGATCTGAAACTTACTCTTAGAAGAATTTCCATCATCAGCCTAGGGTTATTTACCTCCTTATTATTTTTTTTGAGTTTCATATACTAAATTTATTTAAAATACACTATAAAATTGGATCTATATATGGAATCATGAAGCATATCCTCACGAAACTATTTTCTCACCAACCTAGACACCCTCATCACAAACCTACTCATATGAACCTAGGATCCACAACCATTGCTGGAGTATACATTGACAATTCGAGGATCTTTAGAGAGTATTCTTCATCAACCATACCTCATTGGCGAAGTTTGATAAATTCTTTCACTCTAATTTCCCTTTTCTCTCTTCGAAAGAACCTATCAAGGAATGTTTTAATGCACATATCCTAGCCTATGGGAACCGCTCCTTCCGGCCTATTCCTCTTCCATTGAGTTTTCCATTCTTGGTTTAATACCTTCAATTTAGTATAAGCTAGCTCTTATTTATCTCTATAAGTCACCCCCATGGCATAAATTATATTATATGTTTTAACCATAAACTCTTGAGGTTCTTCACCTACTTTAGATCCAAAGAACATAGGATGGTCCATTCTTGTGAAAAACCTCTACCTTGACGCCATGGTACTCTCATTAGGGTTCCCATGAGCTCTAGCAAACCTAGTGACTTGATTCGTTAAAACATGAGTCGATATTTGGAGAGTCGACCTTATTTCTTAATTAATCACAGTCCCCACATCATTAGGATCTTAAGGACCTTGAGACTCTTTAGGATATTCGGGAGGAACTCTTTCATTCACTATCTCCGCTTCTATCCTCCTAGCGGCGGACCTCGTTATTTTCATATCCTATATACACAAGAAAGTGGGTAAGGTAAAAGACTTTATAGAGTTAAAACTCTTAAGGATACGACTAATGAATAATGATAAAAGTGATATTTTCTAAGCATCTTATAGCCTCTCATTCATAAGTATGGCGTGCTTCACACTCATGAACAAAGACTCTACTACACGTGGTTCATGATACATTATCCTATAAACATTTTAAACCTTGTGCCGTGATACAAGTTTTTCATGACCCTGAGTTAACCCTTAGAAGTAACATGGCATACACCACTCCTACAGGATCTCGTACAAGACCTTATCACAATCATCATCACATGAAGCTTATAATAATGTGGAAAATTATTAAAGTTTACAATCAAGTCAACTTCTTTTGATAAAAGCAAATAATTATCTAGATTTGTATCAATCACCATCAAATGCCATAAATATTAATAATAGAGTCATAAGCCATTTAAACCAACAAAGTCTTAAAATAGAACGTACTATAGAAACTACAAAGGTAACATCTTCTCCTCGAACTTGAGGACTTACCATGCCTGGGGAATAGTCAACCCAAGGTTTTCTTAAAAGAAGGAATGCGCCTCAATGACCAAAACCTATAATTATATTAAATGTTGAAGAAGACATAAATTACTAAGTATATGAGCATGCATAAAATCCTTGAAATATGAATAAAATGTGGATATTTAGTTGAAATCATGTTATTCAATTTTAAAAGTAATTATACACATTTAAAGAATGCATACTCAACCCATACCATAAGAAAAGAGACTTTCCTGTTCACAAGTAACATCATTCATGGTAACAATTCACATCATGCATACATGAATTCACATAATGTGAAAGTGAAGTCTCATACCCCCACTAACACAAAGAAAACTCATCAAGAAGTCATAGATATAGTTCATATTCATAGTTCATTGTCATGGTTAACATTCACAGTATATATTCATTAAAGCATACATTAACTCATGACAATCATGTCAGTATAGCATATACCACAATCACCCCCAAAGCTTAGTTGTGCAATGCATAAATAAAGTCTCACCCCCTTAGTCACACAAAGTAAAACTCCTCAAGTAATGATAGCACATATATCATCTTCATGTTCTTGTCCTGTCGTGGATATTATTCTTTTTAAGTAGAGAGATATAGCCTTAATCGACATAGATCCTAGTGAGGCCTATGGAATTCGGTGTAATGAACCCACACTGAAATGCGGTGTTTAACGGTCGCAGAGCACCCCCTAGTCATAATCGGCGTCCTTATCCTCGAAGATATCTTAGACAAGCCTTTAGATTCGTCATGACACGTATCATAGAATAAAATTGTGGAAAAATTAAAACTTTTAGTTTGAAAGTTCAACTTCATTTAATATATGAAAATAGAAGAAAACTTCATCATAACATACTATCTTAATATTGAAGTATAAAGATTTGTGACTTAGCACTTACATAATAAGGAGTCAAGAAATAGGGAAGTACAACAACGTATTCCAACATAAGCAAAGAACTAAAAGCTAAAACATAATAAAAAAATATGTCTATTTAAGAGTCTTTATCCAGTCATGTAAACCTGGTTCTAGTTCATCTTAATTCTTAGCAAAGGTCAAAATGTTCCTACTCTTATGAAAACATTTTCATGCAAATATGACTACCTTTATGAAGTAGATGTGTTACCTAATAAAATAAAGTATCGGCGACATATCTACCATTGTTGAACAGATATTTTGCCTTTGTAAAAAGTTATGTAATCCATTGATGAAAATCCACTCCTTTGTCAAAAAAAGCCAAAGGAGTCAAAGAATATGTAATTGTGTAAAAAATGATAAAATAACCTATTTTTACAAATCAAGAAGAACATTTCATCACTTTGGATATGCTAGAGGATTTTCCCGACAGTGGAAAAGCACGGGTTTTAACCATATCTATTTTTGTATTGTTAGAATTGCATTGAAATATCATGGAAGAAAAGTTCATCCCATCATGGCACAACTTTCCCATATAGATAGTAGACATTATGAATATCATCATGCAAACTTGGGTACGTAAGAAATCACTCTCAATGTAGGGACTGTCTTTATGACCATAATTCAAAATTTCACCATCTATCTACATGACTCTTATTTGACGGAGGTGTTAAAGATACATGTCAAAATAGTAGGAGTTCCTCCAACTAGAAAGGCCATTCATACTAACCTTTATTATCAGTTGTCTTGGAGAGTCCTAATATCCATCATACGGACCTCTCTTCCAGGTGGCCAAGATCCATTGTTTTTCAATATTAATGCCATCAATGTAACCACTCATTGTAACCAAATACCAAGGCAAATACTTATGAAAGAACTTGTCAATGTTCTTCCTAACACGTGAGTCACAGAATATGAGAAGTTGGGAGTCAATCCTTAACATCTTGTCATTCAAGAACCCCATTTGAACATGTAAAAATATGATATTTTTATTCACTTTCCCCACAAAAGGACAAACAAAATAGTCTTCCTTATCCATACGCGTCAATCGTATATTTATATTCCTACGGATAAGGACTCTTATACTTATCTTGGTTTCTAAGTTGATTTAAGTGTGAACATGATTTGATTAGACAATTCGATCAGGATGGCATGGTGTACAATTGTTCACCTACCCCTTCACAAGACATACTCTATAGAACATAGACTGTTATTGTAAAAGATGCCAAGAAGGTTACTTGGATGATGCTGACAAAAGCAAAGGTGAGGGAAAGTGAAGAAACTCTGAAAGGGAATTCAAAATAAAATATAATTATGGAGACCTAACTATTGGTTCTCTAAGCCACCTTGGAAAATTTTATTTTCTAGTTTCGTAAAAAACTCCAACTTGATCATCTTTACCTAATCAAGATAGTAGTCTAAAAGACGTACATCTGCATCTATTATACATGATATCCCCATTAAACTCCACTCACACGTACAACCTCCCTTAATACTCCAATTTTGAAAAGTATGGTTTGAATTTCTTAAAAAATGCAACAAAAGATACATATCCTCATAATACGAGAAACTATGGTTGTATGCAACATAGAGGAAACATCTAATTCGAAATCAAAAGATATCATGAGCCAAAATAGATTGTTGTCAACCAAGAGTCATTATATCAAAAGAATTACTCCTACTAAAGTCAAGCAAACTATGAAGGAGAATAAACTATTACATACATATGCCCAAAATGTTGGTCTTATTAAAGAACTTGAACATATATTGCAACTCATATAGCTTGATAAGTACCCACAAGGGCAATGGCTTTTCCTGTTCTTCGATTATCAGCATAAAGAGATGGAATATGTTAGGATTGCATTAGCTGAGGAAAAAATCCCTCTCAGTACGTCATTTATTTTGTATCTTGAGATACAGTCCATAATGAGACAAGAGAAATCTCTCTCCATTTTAAATGACAGTTCACATATGTCATCGTCATTCACCCCTATACAAGATGAGAACAAGTTTGACATGGACAAATTTGTTTGGGATTGAATTGTGACCCAAAAGAAGACTGAAGCAGCGCTAAGGTAGTCATAAAAGAAAATGGACATTGATACAAAGAAAAACATTAATGTGGTACCAATATATGGTCACATAGCCCCAACAGGGGACCTTGTTTACTTAGGCGTGAGTCCATCTATTCAACAAGTTGACTAAGAGGTATCCAAATACAATCTGTTACCTAGAGACCACACTTGACTATGTGTAGTTTTCCTTATGATGGTGGGGTTAGCCATGATAGGATCATCCTTGACCATGACTTGATTTAATTTAATCAAGAAGTTCCAGAACTCTACAACCTAGATAAAGAAGATAATGTAGATTCTCCTCTCTTTATGGAAGAATTTTTATCAAGAAATGAAGAGTTATATGATGATGTTGATCAACAAAGCCATTCAGATGTTATAAAAGAGCAAAGTTATTCATTTTTACATGAGTATCATGAATCCAGTAATGCACATATTTACCTAAAAAAATAATGTGATACAATTTAAGGTGTTCATGAGCCTCCTCAACTCACCAAATGCTAGTAAATGAATAGTAGAAGAAGTAAATGCCATAGGCAGGCTCAAAAGGCAAGGATGGATAAGCTATAAGAGGAATCATCTACCTAAACGGACAACGTGATCGCCCAAAGATGAACTCACTTACATAGGTGATCCAAGAAGATTAAAGAAAAGACATGTTTTATTTGAGGGAAGAACTCACACCTTAGAAGAGATTGTCCAACTCTATGAAAGCAAAGTAAGTTGCAAAGCTCTTGGTCGATATAGTAGAACCTACTAGAATATGTACCACTAAGGATGATATAATGGCTACTAAAAATCCATCGTAAGTGACTCCTATTTCCCAGGGTCTTGAACCACGACTAAAAGATTATTTATTTCACACATCTGATTTAAAGAAAAAGGAAGCCAATATCATTTCAGGAATTCAGACTCCTCATGTCAAACTTTCATTCTATCCAACCAAATGGAATAGATCTATCCAGGTATTTGCTTTTATGGATACAAGAGAAGATTCATCAATGATTAACCATATTATCCTTCTAAAGAGGAAATGAATTCCGCATTTTCAAAAGTTTAATACAACTTTTAAAGGATCCTTAAACAACTAAGGTGATCACGAAGAATACTATCACAATTGAATTATTCCCTAGTGTACAATTCAGAACCAATTTACTTGGTTCTATCATCGTAGGGATGAATCTCATAATTGGATTTGATATTTGTAAGCAGTTCAATGATTGGCTCAAGGTAAATACCGAAGGTATAACATTTCAATACATGTTTTAAGCATAGATAAAAACTGCATGTCTATTTCCAATCATGGAGGATGAACAAGTCAAGAACATCAAGCATCAACTAGTGGAAAAATCATGTGTTGACTCCCACAGAGAGTTCGTGAAGAAGCATGATAAGACTTTATGATCAAATGCACAGTTTGTGTCATGGTCTGCTCCACATAATCCAAGCCTAATAGTGATATGCATGAACATGATGCAATAATCAGGATTGATAGGCAAATGATTGCGAAAGTTAAAAGACAGATACTGTTGTACAATGATTTTGTTGTAAGTCATAGTGTGTCGCTTGAGGATAAACAACGAACCTAAGTTGAGCGTGTTGATGTACCGTGTTTTTACGGTACTTTCAATGTCTTTTCCTTAAGTTTAGTTTTTGTCCAAAGCCTTTCTGTATTCATTTTTTACGTAGGTTTCTCTTTATTTGCAGAAATTTGTCCAAAGGAGAATGCGGAGGATTTGAGCATAAATTGCAGAAGTGACAACCTACGGAGTCCACGAAGGTCCATCGTGACTGTTACGGTGCGTAGGTGGAATTATATTTAGAAAAAAATGATTGCTGAAGAAAGTTGGGAAATTTTGAGCAAGGGTGGGACTACGGAAGCTCATGATGGACCGTCATAGCCATGATGATCCGTCCTGCATATTCATTTTGGTTGTCAGAGAGTAGTTCCACTACCAAATTTGAAAAGTTTCTAAGTGTTGTGGAATGGATCCCCTACAGACCATCGTGCTTACAACGGTCCGTCATATCTGTCCGTTGAGGCTAAAAAAAAGCTGATGAAGAAAGCAGCAGAAAATTATGCTAAGTATAGAATGACGGATCCCACAACGGTCCATCGTGTCCATGACAGTCCATCGCTGGGATCGTCGATTCAGACGCTTTTTGGACAGATTTGCCTTAAATAGAGTCCTTCTTTTATTAAGTTTTATTTTATTATAAATAGTTCGAAAAACCTCATTTTGGGGGTTATCACTTTTGGATATTTTTTAGTTCTCTTGTGTAAGTATTGAACTCTTTATTTTTGTACTTGATCATACTTTTCCGTAATCAATTGTTGGTGTTTTTGTGAATTATTCAAGTGAAGTTCTGGATTTTTTCATTCTTATAAAAGTAAGTGCATGAATTCTTATATTATGATTATTAATTGTGTGATTGTTAGTATGGGTAACTAAAATCCATAACTAGGGTTGTGGGAAATATGGATAAATAACAATGTAAAATCTACCTAAAATAACAATTCTAGAATAGTGTCTTGCATGTATTGCTAATTCTTTTGCTTAGAAGTCTTTTTAAAAGATGGACAACATTAGAACTCGCCTTACTTCTACTTGCCGGACCAAGGAGGTATATAATAGGAAAAGAATTATCAACATAGATTTAGTGTATACTATCTGATAGGCTAGTGTTGGTTGGTACGAAGTTGCAACTTATCAAATATGCAATATGTTCCTAATATGAGATAAAGATAAGATTTAGTAAAGGAACACACGTAGCCAGACCAAGGTGCGGAGTAAAATTCTCTTGATGTTGGACCAAAAATTAACAGATACTTAACTTATCACTTTGCATGCAAGGTACTAGGAAATAATTGTTATAGCTAGAAATACTGAGTTAGGAGCCTACGGGGAACACTTACGCCCTAGTTACTCTCATTACTTGATTAAACTCTAATATTTGAACCTGTCACTTGTTTAATTTAATTTAGCTTATTGCTTTTATTAATCAAAACACCCTTTAGTTATTTGTTTTCGGGAAACAATTGACTAAATAGAAGTAATTATACAATAAATTTAAGTCTGAACCATTTTCCTCGTGCGAACGATCCCAACCGCACTAGTTGGGTTCTTTTTAATTGATGCGACCGCTTTTACTTCTTTTCATGAATTAAATTTGAGCGTATCAAAGTTTGGTGACATTGCCGAGGAAAGTGGTTTTTAGATTAACTTGAAGCTTATTACAGAAGTTAAGTCAACATTTTCCTTATTTTACTTTTTCTGTTTGTTTTTGTCTTATGCAGTTCTAACTTCCTTACATGCGAAAGACACGGAGTAGAGGAATAACAATAATTGAACCTGACCCTGAACTAGGCCGTACTTTAAGAAGAGTGAATTAGAATTTGGGCATCAAATGTGATGAGGTTGACCCGCAAATTCCACAATTGGTCGACGCTCATGACCCTGTATTACCTGATATTCATGGGTTAGGTGAAATGCGGAGACAACCTCTCGCTCCCCGCCCTCAAGAGTACTATAGGGGCTACGAAAATATCACAGACTCTTATGGGCCACTCTTCTTGCCCCCTCTACCACACGGTCACACTTCTGTGGTAACTAGTAGTCTGATGCAAATGCTCACTACCTGAGATTTTTTTTCAGGGCTACCTTATGATGATCCACATGCCCACATCGCTAAGCTAAGGGCAATGTGGAAAAGTTTGGTAGGGAGGCCTGATTTGAATATGGATGTAATCGGGCTAAGTGTTTTTCCTCTCTCACTAACAAGAGAGGATTCTATCTGGTTCACTAAGCTCCCCTATATATCAATCTTCACTTGGAATCATATGAGGGATGCTTTCTTACCATGCTAAAACCCGGTTTCTAAAAAACTAAACCACAAAGACAGAGGGAACATTTTTGTGGCACTACTGAGAGAGTCAATCAGCAATTCTTGGGATAGGTTCAATTCATTCTTGAGAAGTGTTCCAAATGACCGCATAGATGATGAGTTTCTGAAAGTGTATTTTTATCGGGGACTAGGTTATAATAACAAAGTGGGGTTGGATACAATAACATATGGTTCTTATGGGGAGTATCCTTATGTAGAAATTGGTGAAAATTTTAAGAAAATCTCCTTAAATAATAAAGCTTGGAGTACTAGGAAGTCAGATACTGAAAGAAAAACCTTTAGAGTCCAATCCGCACATAACTCAGTCGCATATAATCTTCGTGAAGAGACGTCTCAAATGATAACTTGTCTTGGGTTGGTGTTGAAACATGTTGCTGGGGGTGAGGAAAAGGTAAATGTGGTGAACTACTTGTCTAAAATATCACCGCCAAATGATGGATATTATTATGAGGAAGACTCATATGCAATGAATGATTAGACGGGATGTTCGCCTTGAACACCCAAGGCTTCAACGAGGAGAATTGTCTCCAAGGTCAACGAAACCAAGGTCGAAACTATAGTAATTATTAATGTGAGGGTCATTATGTGTGAGATATGATTTAAAACCGCGACAACAACTTCAACTGGGTAACTATGGTAACAGTAATGATAGGAATGGGCCCTATGTTCCACCTCAAAATCATGAAGTTGCTCCTAGGGATGGTGGAGGTAATATGGCGCGAGTTGAGGATATAATGCAAAAAATTATAAGGAGGCTCGATGCTAGTGATGAGTACACTATAGAGTTAAGGAATAACTTAATAGGTATAGGGCAGAAAGCCGATACACATGTAATCTCGATTAAGCATATTGAGTTGCAAATTGCCTAGTTGTCTGCATATGTGAACACATGGCAACCGGGCACTCTTCCTAGCAACAATGTCCAAAATCTGAAAAATGATGGGCATTGTATGGAAATCACTACTTGGGGTGGTAAGCAAACCATTGACTCACCTAAGTCGTCTGCTGTAGAAAAGGTGATAAGATATGATGATACATTGGTGGAGGTTAGTGGTGAGTTAGAATATAAAGCAATAAAAGATGTTGAGGTGCCCAAAAGGTGACCCGCATGTCTAGAGCACCACCTCCTTTCCCACAAAGGTTAGTAAAAAAGACCGAAGATGGTAAATACCGGCGTTTTATAACGATGCTGAAACATCATTCTATCAATGTCCCTTTGGTAGAAGCTATTGAAAAAATGCCCGATTATGCAAAGTACATGAAAGATTTGGTTATAAATAAAAAATCATTCACTTTTGAGGATGATGATAGAATGCAGCATTGTAGTGACATTGCTAGAAGATCTCTACTACAAAATAAAGAAGATCGGTTGATTTCACTATTCCTTGTACAATCGGGTTGTTATATACTGCAAAAGCTTTATGTGATCTTGGGGCAAGTATAAATTTCACGTCTCTCTAGATTAACAAAAAGTTGGTGTTGTGTAACCCAAAGCCCACTGCGTACGGCCACTGATGGCCGATGGAATCGTAAAAAGGCTCATTGGTTACTCCACGATATGCTAGTAAAAGTTGTATCATTCATATTTCCAGCCGATTTTTTGATTCTTCTTTGTAAGGCCAATTTTGAGGTGCTTATTATTCTTAGGCGGCCATTCCTTGCGACGGGTAGGGCCCTAGTTGATATGGAAAAGGGGCAGATGAAATTCTAGTTGAACAATGAAGAAGCTACCTTCAACATTTGTAGGTCCATGAGGCAGAGTGGTGAGGTCCAATAGATATCTGCTTATCCTACATTGTTTAAGAGTCACTTGAGGTACAAATTGAAGAGCGTCTGGGTGTAGAAGCATTGGCGGCAATGATCATGAATTTTGATAGTGATGGCATTGATGAGTATGAGTCATTTATCGCGGCACTTGATCAAGGTAATGTTCATTTTAAACCAAATAAATTTGAGATAGATATGCAAAATCAGGAATCTCCACCAGGGAAACCGTCTATTGAGGAGGCTTCAAAAATTAGAACTTACGCCTTTACCACCTCATCTGATATATGTATTCTTGGGAAAAATGATACTTTGAAGGTTATTAATGCATCAGATTTGAATGTGTATCAAGTTGAGAGTTTGGTGAAAGTGCTAAAAAATTTCAATATAACTATTGGGTGGACTATTGCAGATATAATTGGTATCTCTCCCAGTATTTGTTCTCATACAATTTAACTCATGCGCGATGATAAGCCAACTATTAACATCAGAGACGTATAAATCCACCAATGCAAGAGGTAGTGAAGATGAAATTTATTAAGTGTTTGGATACCGGAGTGATATATCCAATTTCTAATAGAAGTTGGGTATGCCCTGTTCAGTGTGTAACTATGAAAGGGGAATGACTGAAGTCCCCAATGAGAAAAAATATCATGTTAAAAAGAGATCGTTGATTTGTTGGAATGTGTGTATGGATTAAAAGAATTTTAATGCGTTGGCCCAAAAAGACCATTTTCCTATGCCCTTCATGGATCAGATGTTGGATAGACTTGCCAGAAAAGGGTGGTACTATTTTCTTGATGGTTATTCGAGGTATAATCAAATTTCTATTGAACTAGAAGATCAAGAGAAAACAACCTTTACTTATCCATATGGTAACTATGCATTCAAGAGAATGTCGTTTCGGTTGGGCAATGCACCCGCCACATTTCAGAGATGTATCATATCGACATTCTCCGATATGGTGGAGGACACTATTGAGGTTTTTATGGATGATTTTTCTATAATTGATGACTCCTTTGAGCGGTGTTTAAGTAATTTTTCTGAATTTCTGAGGAGGTGTGTTGACTTCAATCTAATACTAAATTGGGAAAAATTTCACTTTATAGTGAAACAGGGTATTGTATAGGGTCATCGCATCTCAAAGAAAGGTATAGAACTTGATCGAGGTAAAGTCGAGGTAATGGAGTGACTTCTCCCAGCAATCTGTGTCAAAGGTGTGAGAAGCTTTCTTGGGCATGCAGGTTTTTACCAGAGGTTCATCAAGGATTTTTAAAAAATTGTGCATCCTTTGTGCATGTTTCCTTAGGAAGAGTGTAAATTTTATTTTGATGAATCCTGTCTTAAGGCATTTGGTGAGTCGAAAGAAAAGCTTGTGCTTGCACCTATCATTATTTTACCGGATTAGAGCAAAACATTTGAGGTAATGTGTGATGCCATTAGGGTTGCTCTTGGTGTGGTATTGGGGCAAAGAAGGGACAAAAATCCTCAGCCCATTTACTATGCTAGTAAAGCTCTAAATAAAGCCAAGAAGAACTACACCGTGACTGGGCAAGAGCTCTTTGTAGTAGTCTTTGATTTTGAGAAATTTCTCTCCTATTTGCTTGGCACTATGGTATTACTATCGCAAGAATTTGACATTGAGATTCTTGATAGAAAAGGGACCAAAAAACCAGTTGGTGATCACTTGTCCGGTTTAGAAGATGAAGTAATGAGAGAATTGGGGGATAAAACTGAAATTGATGATACTTTACCCGATGAGCATGTATTAGGCGCCTATCAAGACTTTATCCATGGTTCCAAGATTTTGCAAATTATCTGGCTAGCGATATCATCCCACAAGACTTTTCCTTTCATCAAAGGAAAAAATTAATGTATGATGTGAAAAATTAATATTGGGATGTGTCATACTTGTATAGGAGTTGTGCCGATGGGATTATTCGGTGTTGTGCGCCAAAAGATGAGAGGTTGAGTATTTTGGAGGTATGTCATTCTTCACCCATAGGTGGACATCATAGTGGTATCTGGACCGTCTACAAGATCTTACAATGTGGATAGTATTGGCCAACTATTCATCAATATGTTCTTGAGTTCGCCAAGGCATGTGTTAGATACCAAAGAGATGGTGACATTTCAAGAAAACAAGATCTCCCTTTAAATTCCATTCTTGTGATTGAGTTATTTGATGCGTGGGGTATTGAAATAATGGTCCCTTTTGTGAGTTCTCCAGGGATGAAGTACATTCTCGTAGCGGTTGGTTATCTGTCTAAATAGGTATAAGCTATCGTACTCGCAAATAATGAAGGGAAGAGTGTCACCTCGTTCTGGAAAAGAATATATTTTCCCGATTTGGCACCCCTAGGGCTATTATTATTGATGGGGTATCCCAGTTTTGCAACAAATTGTTTAAGGTATTATTGGATAAATATGGGGTTCGCCATAATGTTGCCACTCCTTACCATCCTAAAACCAGTGGGCAAGTTGAGGTGTCAAATAGGGAGTTTAAGAAGATTTTGTCAAGAATGGTGAACGCTAGTACAACAGACTGATCAAGGAGACATTATGATGCTCTTTGGTCCTACCGAATAGCATACAAGAATCCCATAGGTATGTCCCTATACTTCATTGTATATGGTAAGACTTGTCACTTACAGGTCGAATTAGAGCATAAAGCCATGGGGGCAATGAAGAACTTGAAAATGGATTGGAATGAGGTTGTAGAAAAGAGGTAAAATGGATTGAATATGATCGATGAATTTTTCCTTAAAGCTTATGAATGTAAATCCCTCTACAAAGTAAAGATGAAGAACTACCATGACCAAAAGATTGAGAAGCACAATTTTATGGTTGGGGATTTGGTGTTTTTTTTTAAATTCTAGGTTGCGCTTGTTTCCTGGCAAACTCAAGTTCTAATGGACTGGCCATTACTTGAACACCCAACTTTTTCCTCACGGAGTGGTTGAGTTGGAAAACAAGGAGGGTGTGCTTTTTATGGTGAACGGATAACAAATTAAAATCTATCTGGGCATGCTGAAATGAAAAATGAAGTGATCGATGCATACAATCTTGATGAAGTCTGATTAATCAAGTGTCCTCTGTCGTGCCGCTACGATAAATCAAGTTCTTGTTGGGATTCAACTCAATATGTATCCCTTAAGCCAACTATAGGTTTTTTATGACTTTCTAGTAATAGTTGCATTTCCGTTGCTTTTCATTTTTTGTTAGATGTGTTGGTTTGAGCATAGTTTAGGGTCCTTGTCAAAAAATTCTCCTGAAAATACAAAAACAATAGCTTCATGGGTATTAAATTTGCAGGTTGCACATCACCAGAAAATTGGTCTGCAGAACTCAATGACGGACCCATCAACGGACTGTTATGCTTGCGACGGCCGTCACAAGCAGCCGTCGTGTCCAGGTCATTTTTTCCATTTTTTCTAAATTAAGGCACCCATGATGGACCATCACACTTGGACAGACCGTCAATGGGGACTTGTCGCATGAATACCCGTAAGCACGACCTTGCTCGACAGGCAAATATTAGAAGTTTTTAAACCTTTTAACTTCCCACCTCTTCATTCTTACCGTTCTTTTACCTCAATTCCCCTATTTACTCCATCTTCAACTCGCTAACACTCTCTTCCTCTCCCCAAAACATCAGACTACCCATCCCTTCCCAAATTCCCATAATCTTCCCTTTTCCAATCTCCTTGCTTCCTCAAGTATTCTGCCAGTCGGAGTCAACTATTCTTGTGCTGATCACCAGAGTTGTGTGCCTTACTTTGTTGTCATCTTCTCCAAATATCAGGTATGTTGTTCTGATCTCTAAATCATCTACATTTTTTTCTTGTTGTCCCATGCTCCATGCTTGATTCTGGATGTTTGATCTTCGAAATTTGACCCCTAGTGCATGCTATGAACAAACCCCGTTAATCCTACATGACTTAAGACCCATGACATAGTAAACAGAATGGGGGTATTGTGATAACTAAATCAAATGGGGGTGTATATTTCTGATAATTTTTTATGACCTAGGTTGTTAGTCCTCCAAAATGGCATGCTAAAACTCGAGAAACTATTACCTTAGGATTGCTAGTATGCTTGGTAATTGGGTTAAAAATGGTACGTCTATAAGTATTATTTCAATTATTATTTTAGGGGACGAGAGAGGCATCCCCTGTTATATCACTGAAAGACAGAGCGAGAAAGACTTACGGTCATATAGTGGTGTATTTCGATGTAATATATAGAGACACACATTTATCAATTACTATGACTAGTCATGCATCATTTTCATTACATCAGGATATTATTTCTGTTTTAGCCATCATGCTTCAGAGTTATACTATGTACACAAGGTATATACATGTTGGTTCAATAATAAGACTCTGTGTCTTGGGGAAAATAAACACAGGCAAGAAAAACCCAAAAGAATACAAAATAATAGAGTGGTAGGTGAAGCAAACCTGAGGTGCAAAGCGTCGTCGATCAACAAGCTGGTGGATACGGTGTCAAAAAACCTACTCCCTCTGAAGTTTGGACACCCTCAGTAGTGTCCTCATCATCAACAGCAACATAAGTAGTGCCTCCGTTAAAAATCACAACATCGTCAGTAGTGCTCTTGTCTGCCGCAACAATTATGGAGCTAGACGCCCTAGCAGCCAACTCAATAGACTTCAACTGATAGGCCTCCTCATCAGCAATTGAGGCTCTCCTCGCAGTCTCCAACTCTCGAAGCTCCCTCTTCTATGCGCTAGCTTCATTCTTTTGTAAACCAATACGCCTATTGGCATGCTCTCGTGGTGGAGGTTCTGGCACTACAAAAGTGGAGAATAAGGCCGCCAAAACAGTATCCTCAGCGGGCTCTGCAAAAAGGGCCTCAGGCTTGGGCACCCTAGCCTCTAGATTTGTGTCCAAGTCCGTTCTCATACTCTGCACAGCAGCCTAAAGGGTCGACACATCCACTAGAGGGTCTGGCCGGGTTAGCACACACAACTCAAAAGCGTCCAAGAGCTGATGAACCTCCATAATATTCCTCTCCTTGTGCTGGGCCATCTTCTGCTCCATGCGATCCTCCACATCCACAATACATCTCTACATCGAAGGATGGATGTGATGTAGAAGAGTGACCATTGGGGCCTCATGTTTCTTGACCCTAGGAAGTGGGACCATAGTGGCGGAGGGAGACGAACGAGAGGATCTCAGAGCGGTGATACCACCTAGGATAGACTCGACCAGGGTGGTGTCAGTAGTCTCAGATGTAGCCTGGGTAACCGCTTGGGCTTGCTCTGTTGTATCCGCCAAGTTCTCACCAATCAGAGGTACCTCCGAGAGGGGCCCTCTACGTGCGGCTAACTCATTGGCCTCATCCCTAATAAGGCCTATATAAATAGTAGTCGACGGGGTCTTGATCTGATATATATGCCAAATGGGCACACCTACGGACCTCTACAACACAAACACCACACACTGAAATTGGTAAGTAGTAGTGACCTTGAAAGCCCTCTCGTGCATGATATCTTGAAGAAGCCAAGTGAAGTCCACCTCGAACACTGCTATCATCGCCGCAATCATAACTACGCGATCCCATGTAACTATATTATCTGCAGCAGTGAGAGAAAGGCACTGGCGGACTATCAACTACATAAACATAGTCTTCAAGGTCAGAAAGACGAATGAAATTAATCCCTTTTTGATCCAAATGATTTGATCTTAAAATAGAACATTCTTTTTCTCCCTAACTGATCTTCTCTAGGAATAATGTGTTGGCCCTAGTCCCTCCTTGTACATGTTCACCTCATCTTATGCAAAAAGCATAAGTTGAGGGTGGCTAAAGTAGAAAAAAACCTTGTCGTGGTCCTGACCAGTCATTGGGTATTATGTACTTTCACTCTTGGCAAAGCCATTAGTTGAGGGTTGTTATTATGAGGAATGCTCAAGAAAGTGGGGTTGAAACAACTAAGAGAGAGAAAGAACAAAAGAAAAGCGACTCAAGAGTCACTTACATAGAACAAGAAAGAACGGAAAATAGCAATGTGAAAGAATATAAGAAAATAGGAGGAATAAAATGATGAAAAGGTATGACGCTAAACCGATATGACAAGGAGGGGAAAAAGTCACTAAATATACTTAAATATACCCTACCTGATCCTTAGCCTATGTTACAAGCTAAGAAAGTCATATCGCGATCCTAAGAGTTGTTATGGCGAACTTAAAGCAGTGAAAATAAGGGAAAGCATATGGAAATATGTATAAATGAGTTGTGAAGTTGTTCTGAGAGCGAGCGTTGAAAAGTAATCCTTATACTCAAACTTAAATCATTATGTGAAAAATGAGAATTTTATTTTGAAGTTAGGACACTAGTTGCAATAGCAGAAAAATTAGCACCTAGGTGATGGATCGAAGAAGATAGGTGTCTATTGTGGTGAGTCTATGTCATAGTATGATTTACATAATTCAAGCCTAATTGATAGCATGCACGAATATAATGAGAATAATCAGGATTGGGAGCCAAATGAATACGAAAGTTCAAAGATGGATACTCTTGTACAATGATTTTGTAGTGAGTCATAGTGCATCGCTTGAGAACAAACAACAAATTTAAGTTGAGGGTGTTGATATACCGTGGTTTCATGGTACTCTCAATGTCTTTTCCTTAAGTTTAGTGTTTTTCTAAAGCCTTTTTGTATTGATTTTTGATGTAGGTTCTCTTTATTTGCGATAAATCTGTATAAAGGAGAACGCGGAGGATTTTAGCGTAAATTGCAGAAGTGATCACCTACGGAGCCCACGACGAGCCTTCATGGATATTAAGGTCTGTATGTTACACCGTAGAGTCCTTCTTTTCTTAGGTTTTATTTTATTATAAATAGTTCAAAAAATCTCATTTTTGGGGTTAGACTTTTTGATATATTTTAGTTCTCCTTTTAAAGTATTGAACTCCTGATTTTGGTATTTTATCATACTTTTCCGGGATCAATTGTTAGTGTTTTTGTGAATTTCTAGATTTTCTTTATTCTCATAAAAGTAAGTGCATGAATTCTTATATTATCAATATGAATTGCGTGATCATTAGCATGGGTAACTAAACTCCATAATTACGGTTATGGGAACTGTGGGTAACTAACAAGGTAAAATATAGCTAAAATAACAATTCTAGAATAGTATCTTTCATGTATTTCTAATAATTCTTTCGCTTAGAAGTCTTTTTAACGAATGGCCAATGCTAGTAATCGCCTGATTGCTATTTGCCACACCAAGGAGGTAGATAATAGGAATAGAATTATAAACATAGATTTAGTGTATACTATCTAATAGGCTAGTGTCGGTTTGTACGAAGTTAAAACTTAGTCAACTATCCAATATGATGCTTAATATGAGGTAAAGATAAGATTTAGTAAAGCAACACATTTAGCCGTACCAAGGTGCGGAGTGAAATTCTTTAGAGGCCGGATCAAGGATTTAGCGATACTTAACTTTTCACTTTGCATGTAAGATACTACATTTCATTATAATATAAGTGCATAACAACAACCTCCTAGGACTCCTCTCATGGCCAACTTGTGCAATACATAGGTAAAGTCTCATACCTTTATCCATACTAAGTAGTACCTTTTAAATCACCATAGTTAGTGTCCATATCTATTAATTTAATCCATTCATTTTACTTTTGGGAACACTCTCCTTAACCGACAATAGACCATGTGAGCTAAATATTGGATCTGGTGTCATCAAAACCCCACACTGAAAGAAGGTGATCTACATGCAAAGGTAGAACCATAATATTAACATAGCATTCTAGGTGAATCAAATAGCTATTATTCCTATGGGGCAAACACATTTAAGGAACTAGGAGATTTCTTATAAACTTATGTATGCACACTTCATGGTAGTCTCCATCTCATAAGAATAATAGTGAATCTACCTTCCCTATTGCAAAGGGACACCTCCCATACCTAGGTCGCTTGGTGCTAAGCAAAAGTTCCTTTTTGAAGTCTCTTTAATCCTTTATTAATCATCAATTCTTAATGTAATTAACTCATTAGGTCTAGGACAAGGACATCCTTTCATCACTTAACAATCATCCTATGAGAATTACATCATATCATAATCACATTAATAAGAAGCATAAGACAATTCCTTCCAATACTCCATAACCTTACTTCATCGTGCTCTCACATTCAACATAATTATAGCGTAATCATACATGCATAGATTCATAATTTACTCTTCAATAAAATAGAAGCATAGAGGATAGGCCAACATCAACAAAATAGAGTTATTATCCTATTAGCAGACTTACCTATATCTTTCAAGAATTTCCTTCAAAATAACACCCATAGTTCCACAAAAATTATCCAATAATCCAATCACCATTATTAAGTAATAGTAAATTAAGCAATAATATGTTCAATTCCAACAACCCTAATCAACAATCAATCTTCTTCATCGCTAGAGTTGGGGAAAAGGGGTCATTGATGGAATCTTCAAGAACTAGATCAAAAGCCCAATCAAAACATTCTATATGACTGTACATGAAGAAAGAATACCATTAAAACAAATAAATCAACTCATAACCTCATCATCCTTAAGCAATTTGTCAATCAAGATCCAAGATTTAGATGATTTAGGGAAAAACATAAATCCAATGAAATATTAACTAAATAAAATAAATTAACCATTATTATACTCATAAAAAATCATACATAATCCTAATTCATAATAATTGATCACCAATTTAATGTTTAGAAGGAATACCATGTGTAGAGAACACACATGATTTTCGGGAGATTTAGAAATCAACTATGAAAGGACCTCTTGAGAAAAGTAATACCAAGAGTGAAGAATCCACACCTTGATGATGAATTTATCCATGATTTTTATAAGAAAAGTTGAGAACTTGGTCTTATTTTTCAAGCTTCCAATACTCTTCAATGGAGTAGAGTAGAGAGAGAATTTAGAGAGAAGGGAGATCGAGTTTGGATTTCAATTGGGGAATTCATTTGGGTTTGTAATAATGACTTAAAACTGACGGAAAACTAATATATAGTCATCCCCTAAATTACCAAAACTATCCTCACTAAAATTGGGTCTTTTTGGGAAGTCAAATTAACTTTAAAAAATGACGCGATTGAATTTGTGACATGGTTGCGCATCGCGGGGGCACATCCATTGCTTTTTCTCAAATCCAATTGGAGTCATTGAGACTCTTGAAGTCCCCGTTTCTTGAGGAACTTTTTCCTACCAATTGTGGAGGGCATGACGTGCAATGACTTTCATTTCTTGGCCACTCAGAGGATTCTTTGGCAGCCTCCTTGCCAATGTTTCGGTTCTCCTCAAGGACCCTTTAGGATGTCCTTGGCGAGTTGTTACTGGACGTATGGACCCTATAAACATTATTTTACCTATGTAAATTCTATATAAAAGTTTTAGGCTTCATATGACACTCCCAAACTTGTACAAATATTAAGGACATCTACTAGTTCAATTTTTCTATTTCCGGATGTCAAGGTTTTTCATTGACGTTTTGGATCTGACTTTTTCTAATTAAGTTTAATTACATTATATATGGCTGGAAACATAATTTTAATTATTTTATAATAGCTGAATCTTTATTCTAAGTCATGGAACTTCCGGAGTTGAACATTATCCTACCCTTAGGAACATTCATCCCCGAATAACACTTTAAACTTTTTATAATGGAATAAGGAGACTCAATACTAGCAGCCCAACTAATAAAAAATAAATATAATCATCATGAGTAAAATCTCAAAGGAGTACTTCACAACTCAAAGGAGGGTGAGGAACAAACACAGTGGTTTGAATGTTGTGATCCCAATCGACCTGCAACAGCAATAAATGGAACTATCACAACACGGGTGAATCTCTTTATCGGGATGGGAATAATTGCAACATCAGCATTTCATTCCTTCCCTAAATCGATCAACTAGTAGGTAGAGGTCGGAGAGGTCCATTATGGTCGGGATGGGAATAATTGCAACATCAGCATTTCATTCCTTCCCTAAATCGATCAACTAGTAGGTAGAGGTCGGAGAGATCCATTATGGTTGGATGGACCATTCCCGAATGGCATGGTTCTCAATGAACCAACATAATATCTAACAAGTCTAGTCGTGTGTCGGTCATATAGAGCACCAATACATTGAAAAAGGGCTGAAGAACCAATCCATGACTTGACATCAATAGAATGCTACCTTGAATTCCCTTCAACACAGAACAAGGTATTATAGCAACTCAAAACACCATTTACCACATATAAGAGCTCAACATTTATTATCACATAATGAGGATCTACCTTCTCAATTTCAACATGAGCTGAACATGAACATCAAAGAGTTAACATGTAATAATTCTTCTCAAGACAATATAAATGTATAATTACTAAAAATCTCAATAAGTAAAATAGATACACTTCATATGAATGTAAGTATAACATGAAAGCATTTTTCATGAAAACTTATTTTAGCTAGGACCTTTACCAATTTATTCACATACATAGAAAAAAAGTCAAATTTCATATTATTCATAATTTTTATTTTAAGAGGAACTACTAACCTGAAAGTGGAAAGAGATGGAGGTAGCGGGATTTCATGTCGGCCTTGGTCTGCCATGTTGCACCCTCTACTAGATAGTTTGTCCATAAAACTTTTATGGAGGTCACCTCTTTGTCCCACAAATTTTTGATTTGAAAATCTAGGATCTAAACCAAAAATTCTTCATAAAAAGGTTCTCATTCACCCTTAACTCTCAATAGAAAATTAGACATCGGGTCTCCCATACATTTCTAGAGCACAGCGATATAAAATACTGGATGAAAAGAAGCTAGTTCACTTGGTAGTTTCAACTCTTAAGCATCTTTTCTAACCCATTCAATATCTCATAAGGACCCCCAGACTTAGTTTCAAATTTTTACCATATCTCATCACCCCTTTCATTGGTGAAATTTTCAAGTAGACTCAATAACCTATTTCGAACTCAAAGTCTCTTCTTCTATTTCCGGCATAAGATTTTTGCCGACTATAGGCTACTTTCAACCTATCTCTTATAATTTAAACTTTCTCAATAGCCTCATTGATTATATCGGGACCAAGGAGTGAAGACTCAATACCTCAAACCATCAGATCAGAGACCTAAGCTCGTAACATATCTTCTAGGGTTTGGATGATACGTTTCGCTTGGCTATTTGTTTTAGGATGAAAGCGGTGCTATGTTTTACTTGAATACCTTATCTCATTTGAAAAGACCTCCAAAAACAAGAAGTCAATTGGGCACCTCTATCTGAAATGATGGACAAAGATTCCATGCATACTCACAATATCATTTATGTACAATCTAGCATTTCCTTCCACCGAATAAGTAGACTTGATCGGGATACAGTGGGCAGATTTTGTCAACCTATCCATAATCACCCATGAGTCATTTTTTCTACGTGTTCGTGGCTAACCCACTACAAAATCCAAATTGATATATTCCCACTTCCAAGTAGGAACATCCATCACTTTATTTAACCCTCTCGGTCTTTGGTGTTTGGATTTAACTTGTTGACAATTTGGACATTTATCCACATACTCCACTATATCCCTCTTACGACCGTCCCACCAATAGACCTCTTCAAGATCACGATACATTTTTGTGGAACCCATATGGATAGAGTACCGGGAACCATGAGCTTCATCAAAAAATTTTCTTCTCAAATCATAAAAATCCGGCACAAATAATCTACCTTGGTAGCTAAGTACAGCATCACCCCCCTTTCTTGGGAGAATGACTCATTGAACTTTCTAAGTACTGGTTCCTTTAACTCAATTAATAGAGGATCAAGATGTTTCTTAGAGTTGACCTCAGCCACTAAAGATGACTTGAAATTATGATGAACAATATAAACTCCATTTGAAAAGTCTTCCAACAACACAGCTAACTAAGCCAATCTATGAAATTGTTTCACCACCTCTTTCTTATTATAGGGAACATGTGCAACAGTACCTATAGTGACTCTTCTCAAGACATCCGTAACAACGTTTGCTTTGTCGGGGTGGTAAAGGACACTTATGTCATAGTCCTTCTAATGTTCCAACCACCTCCTTTGTTGGAGATTCAACTCTTTTTGAGAGAAGACATATTGAAGACTCTTGTTGTCAGTAATACATCCACCTGTACCCCATAGAGATAATGCCTCCATATTCTCAAAGCAAACACTATTGCCGCTAGTTCGATAGTTCTTCTCACGCATCATGAGTTGTGTAGAGGCATAAGCTATAACCTTACAATTTTTCATAAGGACACAACCCAAAACTACTCGAGAAGTGTCATAATATACCAAAAACCCTTTGTAACCCACCAGTAAGGTGATCACCGAAGCGGAGGTAAGATTAAAGTTAAACTCTTAGAAGCCTTTTTCTCAAGCTTCCGACCAGTTAAACTTAACCTTCATTTGGATTAGTGTTATCAAAGGAAATGAAATAGATGAAAACTCATCGACAAATGTTCTATACTACCCAGATAGACCCAAGAAACATCTTACGTCGGTAGGAGTTATAGGACTAGTTCAATTTCTAACCGCTTTTATTTTCTTTGGATCGACCTGTATACCCTCACTTAAGACAACATAGCAACCAAAATTCACACTTACTATAGTTAGCAAAGAGTTGATGTTCCTTGAGGAGTTGCAATACAACCTTCAAATGTCCGATCTGCTCATCCTCAATCTTCGAATAAACCACGATATCATCAATGAAGACAATTACAAAAGAATAGAAGTTCCTGGAACACTCTATTCATGAGGCCCATAAAAGTCATCGAGGCATTAGTCAACACAAAAGACATGACTAGGAACTCATAATGACCATACCATTCTAAAAGTCGTTTTAGGAATGTTTTGACCTGTCACTCTAAGTTAGTGATATCCCGACCTCAAATCAATTTTTGAAAAGTAACTCACACCTTTGAGTTGATAAATCAAATAATCATACTAGGGAGAGGATACTTATTCTTTATGGTGAACTTCTTCCATTGTCGTTAGTAGATACATATTCTAAGAGGCTCGTCTTTCATTTTAAAAAATAACGCATTATCACCCCATGGAGATATGCTTGGTTGTATAAAACCCTTGTTAAGAAAATCCTTGATTTCAGCCTCAAACTCATTCAACTCGGCTGGATCCATCCGATAAGGAGGAATTGAAACGGGTTTCATATCCGATAATAAATCTATGCTAAAATCTATTTACTGCTCGGGGATAATTTTGGGTAAATCATTAGGAAATACATCTGGAAAATCCTTCACAATGGGGACCGACTCTACAGGAGGCTTCTCATATTCTAGGCCCTTTACCCTCATAACATGATATAGACACCCCTTAGAAATCATCTTGAAAGTTTTAAGACAAAAATGATTCGACCTCTCCGGATTGAATTTCCCCCCTTCCACTCTAAAATTTGTTCATTTGAAAAATTGAACTTAACAACCCTTATCCTACGACCTATGGGGGGGGGAACCAACCATGCAGCCAATGCATTCCAAAAAAGACATGAGAATCAAACACGTCAAGTTTTACAAAATCAACAACAGTATCTCTATTGGACATCATTATAAAACAATTCATATAGTCCATTAGAAATAATCAAGTCACCAAGGGGGTTGTAACCGAAAATGGTTCAAGTAAGACATCAGGTAACACGTCAAACTACATAACCACTAAAGGAGTTACGAAAGATAAAGTGGCGCTAGGATCAAGTAATGCATAGACATTAATGGATAGACTTGTAACATACCTGTGACAACATCAGGAGAATCCTCATGAACACCCCTAGAGCAGCGAATATAGACGCAATTCTTCTTAGGAGTACAAGAATTAGGACCACTTGCTTAAGATTGGCTATTCACCTTTCCTTGACCCTTTAACATAAGACAATCACTCTTCTTACGGTCACTCTCCATAACCAAAGCAATTACTCGTCCCAAGTAGACATTCACCCATATGCTTCCTACCACACTTGGTACATGTAGGTTTATCAGTTTGTGTATCACAACCTCTTCTGTTTTTTGACCTAGGGTTAGACACCCTAACATTATGAAGTTAGATTTGTCTAGAATTTCCAACCTACCCTTAGAAGTACCTCTTTCATAAGACCTTCCTTTTAAAATCCCTATTCTTCCTCTTAAGCCTAATTTCCTCAACTTGTTGAGCATGCACCATCAAACGAGAAATGTCCATGTTTTCACGGAGCATCACTGCAAGACATTCTTCTACTATATCTTAAGACACTGCAATAATAAAATGAATCATCTCATCCCTCAGGTTAAACACCATGGAACAGTCTTAGTTGTCTTCAAAGAGTACTCTAGAACACTCATACCTCCTTGACGAAGGTTTCTGAACTATTCCACTTTAGCCTCCCTTTTCTCCGTTGGGAATAATCTTTCAAGAAAGGCCCTCCTAAAGATTTCCCAAGTAACGGGACCACCACTTAAAACCATAATATCCATCCATTGAGTATACAAAGTTTGAGCCACATCGTTGAGTTTATAATATGCAAAATAAACCTACTCATTTTGAAGTCACCCCATAGCAAAGAAGATCTTATAGACCTCATCGAGAAAGTCATGGCGGTATTCACCAACTTCAGACCCAAAAATTATAGGAGGATTCATAATGTTGAAGTCTATGAAGCGAGAAACCATGTTGCTAGCATTTTGGTTCGCACAGGGTCCAACTTTTGGGTTTGTATGAGTCGTCATAGCTTGAACTTGTGTAGTTCAAATAGGCTCCAACTTTCGGGTTTGTATGAGTCGTCTAATATTGAACTTTAGTAGTTATGGCTTGTGCTCGAGTAGTCATGACCTAAGATAAACTTAGAAAGTACGACCGTATCTCTCCATTATCATAGATTGAGGATCGACCGGAGCTTGGTAACCCAAAGGAACATGTTCTTGAGGAGGAGCTTGATTGCCTTGTAGAGGATCTTGGTTGTCTTGGGATGGAGCTTCTGTATTAGAACTCTCTTCTTCAACTTTTCTTGTGGTTACCCTTCTAGTAGTCATAGCCTACAACAACAAGAAAGTGTTAGATGAAAATGACCTATAGAGTTAAGACTCTTAAGGCACGACATAGAAATACCATGAAGATTAGAATCTCCTAAGCATTACATAGCTTCTCATTCATAAGTGTGGCACTCTTAACAATTATGAAAAAGTCACTACATAGAAGTGGTTTAGTGAGACATAAATCATATGGTTACTCAAATTCATGCTTTGATACTAAGTTTGTCAGGACCGAGAATGTCACATTGAGGGAGCACCCCCTAGACATAATCGGCGTCGTCCACCTCGAAGAGGACTTAGAGTAGCCCATATAGCATTGGTCATTGCATGCAATAGGCACGGAAATTTAAAACTACACATAGTGAAGTTTGCATAAGCTTCTCACTTAGACAACGTAAACCAAACAGAAGAAGTAGTTTAACAACCTTGTCTCATACTATACCATCTAAACGAGTACAATTTTTGGAAATAGGCAATATAAAATCAAAATTCCATTATAGGCTTACATCGATAGTCTCAAACGATAAATGAATTAAAAATGTCTTACACATAACAAAAACATAGCTATAATTTTGAAAAGGTAATATCCCCGAACATGAGGACATCTCAAAAACATGGAAAAAAGTGTCCAAGTCTTGTTCAATAAGCCTCTTAGAACTTTAATGGTCGTAACCTACATATTTTTAGAAAAACATAAGAAATATGGGTTTATACACCAGTTATACTACGTATAAAAACACTGCACATAAAATATTTTAAAGCATGCACGAAAGGGGCCATTACATTAGAAAATATTCTAAGTCATTTTGAAAGCCTTTAATGAACATACAAGAGAGCGTATGTATATAAGGATCACAATAACATAAGACATTTTAATTATAAAACACACATCACCATAGAGACATATAAACACATCATGATAAATAGTTCATATCAACATAGCATACAAACCCTTACCAATAACCCCATCTAAAGCCTATAAGTGCAAATCTCATGCGAAGCCCATAACCCCACACACAATCATGTAAACAAGCTAAGAGATCACAAGTAATGCTTTGACACATAATACATATCATCATAGGTAGTCATCACCACATATACAAATTTTGACCAATATCATATTCATTTAATATAACCAACATCATGTGAGAGTATCATCATACAAAGTCAACATTACATATTTCATGATATCATAATGCATAAGACCATATTAGAGACCCTCTTTATGCTATTAGCATTTCAATCTTTATCTCATGAGAACACAATGAACTACCTTCGTACTTGGGAAGGGACACATCTCATTACTAGTTCACTTGGTGCTTAACTAGAGTCCCTTTTAAGTATGTCTTTAAAACAACCATAGGTAGCGATCACCACATATAAAAATTTAGACCAATATCATATATATTCAATATAACCAACATCATATAAGATTATCATAATACAAAGTCAACATTACATATTTCATGGTCTCATAATGCATAAGACCATAGTAGAGACCCTCTTTGTGCTATTAGTATTTTAATCTCTATCTCATGAGAACATAGTCAACCTATCTCACTACTAGTTCACTTGGTGCTAAGCAAGAGTCCTTTTGAATTATATGGTTGAGTCAACCATAGTATAAGTCATAGTGACTAACGCCTTGTGTAGTCATATCATTAGCTCATTAGGAATACAATGAGAATACTTTTAATTAACACCATCATTAGTGAGGGAATCATAATCAACTCATAATAAGTTACACAAGTAGTTAAATCTAAGTATTGCATTATCATATCTCTATCAAGACCTCACAACCATTCTATTCATGTCAAGGCATCACAATAATCATATCTTCTTAGTCTCAAGCTAATCACATATGATAGTTAAATTTTCATATCATAGTCAAGTATAATTCATCATCATTGAAGTAATGAATTAAGATAACAAAGTCTTAAAACATAACCTTCATAAGCCTTCTTCATGATATTATCATAAATACATCACAATTACCCAATAATCAATATTACCATTATCATAATATAGTGAATTAAACAATAACATAATTACTTTGATCAATTCTAATCATCTACAAGTCCGATTCATAACTGGGGTTAGGGAAATGGGTTCTGTTCAAGAGCTCTCATAGAAATTATGTCAAGGATTAAGACCTACAATGATTAACCAACAATCCATCATAATATATCAATAATAATAAAATCAAATCAACAACAATTCAATTTAATTGGTCAAATCTCTAAATTAGAAGAATACCCATGCTTTTATAAATTTTACAAATAAACTTTGAAGAACCTATTGGAAAAAGAGTTCCCAGGAGTGAATGCCTTCCAAACATTAATAATTCTTATAGGATTGTAGAAGAAAACTCGAATCTTGATGCCTTAGTAAATATTGACCTTCATCTTCAATGGTGTTCTTTCGGGAAAGAGGGAGAAATTAGAGAGAACGTGGAGGAATTGAGTTTGGGAATTGTGGAGCGTTTGGTTAGTTTAATGAGGATTAGGTCTTTTATAGTCCCTCTACTAAATAAACTGAACTCCCCATAACCCTTCACTAACAACCTAAGCAATAACTAATTATGTCCCTAACTAAAGAGCTCCTCACTAAAAATAGACCCTCACCTACAAGACCTCGACCTACGGTCCGTAGGTCCATTGACAGTGCTATTGGCAAGGCATCTTTTGGACTAGAGAGTGGTTTTTGGACAACTTTTTGAATTTTTCCAAGTCTGGACAAACGACCACCATCGGTAGGTCGTTGACCCATTCACGGCTCGTCATTTTCCCACTATCAAATTGATAGATTTTTGTCAATTGCAATGGTCCTCTCAAAGGACACTTAGGGTTGCTCTTGGGGAGTCGTTCACGGATGATTCAACCCTAAACCCATTCTCATACTTTCTTAACACCGTTTTACCTATTTTTATTAAATCATGACTCTGGAAAGTCCATGAAATTTTCCAAGGTACACTAACCTTTATTTCACTAGTCTCTAGATGTCATGGACGTTTCTTGATGTTTTGATTCTAACACATTATAATTAGTTTAAGAACATTATTTTATGCCTAAGAACAGTATTCCAGCTCTTATTTCAATATGTGAGTCTCTAGACTAAGTCATGGACTTTCAGAATGATACAGGGGAGCACCCTCTAGATGTAACTGGCATCTTGGTCCTCGAAGAGGCCTTACACTAGACTTTGAAGTCATGGCATATCATAAGTAGAGAAAATGTGGAAAATTTAAATCTTTTACATATGAAGTTTACTTACACTTCTATCTTATCATATATGAAGTTAGCGTGACTTCTCATTTAACAACATAGACAATATCATGAAGATATTCTTACATATTCTAACATATAAGCATCGAGTAGATAATTACAATGTTTTTTCATATCCCTTATACTAAGACGATATGCCACATATAGGCTTACAATAAAGTCTCAACATAAGGAATGAATAAATGTCTTTAGACATAGCCAACATTAATGAACATAAAAATGGGAATCATCCTGAAACTTTGAGGACTCATCAACAATTTGGGAAAAGATCCAAGTCTTTCTTGCAAATGGCCTTGAAGCCACTAAATTTCCCGAACCCGCATATTGGTAGAATTACAAAGAATATGGGTTAGTACAACCACTTGTACTAAGTATGGAAATATATGCACATAAAACCTTTGTAACATGCACAAAAGGGGACCAATTCTTTTAAAACATGCTAAGTCATTTGGAAAGCCTTCATGCACACACAAGAGCACATACAAGCCAATAGTCACCACACCATTAACACATGTTCATATTCATATACAATAAGAACATCACATAAGTCATATCAACATTTAATGTTCTAGAGTTCATATCATCAAAGGAAATAATACCCTTACCAACAATCCCAACGAAAGCCTACGAGTGCAATGCTCATGTAAAGCCCCATAATCCCACATAAATAAGTAAACAATACAAGAGATCATGAGTAATTCCTTTACCTCATATATATAATATCATAAGTAGTAATCATCATACATAGTAATTTAGTCCAATATAATATTCATCAAATGAAACCAACATCATATAAGAGAAACATCATCTGAACCAACATTATACATATAATTATAATATAAGTGCATAAGAACAAACTCCTAAGACTCCCCTCAAGGCCAACTTGTGCAATACATAGGTAATGTCTCATACCCCTATCCGTACTAAGTAGTACCCTTTCAGTCACCCTAGTTAGTGTCAATCTTTATTCCTTTCATTCATTCATTGTACTTTTGGAAATATTTGCCTTAACCAAAAATAGATCATGTGAGATAAATACAGAATTCAGTGTCATGAAACCCTATACCGAAAGAACGTGATCTACTTGTCAAGGTAGAACCATAATATGAACACAACATTCTGGGTGGATCACCTATATAGTATTCCTATGGGGGTAACATAGTAAATGAACAAGGAGATATGCTAGAAATTGTATGCGCATTGCATGGTAGTCTTCATCTCATGAGAACAGTAGTGAACTTACCTTACCTATTTGGAAGGGACACATGTAATATCTTGTTCTCTCGGTGTTAAACTAATGTCCCTTTTTTAAGTCTCTTTAAATCTTTTTAATCATCATTTCTTAATATATGTCATAGGAGACTAAATCCTTGTATAATCATGTCAATATCTCATTAGGTCTAGGATAAGAACATCATTTCAGCACTAAACTATAATCATGTGAGAATTGCATCATCTCATAAAAACATTAATAGGAAGTATAAGAGCATTCCTTCTAATACCCCATAATTTTAATTCATCATGATATAATATTCAACATAATCATAGCCTAATCATACATGCATAGTGTCATCATTTACGCATCAATTTAAAAACGACTTCAAATATAGGCTAACATAAACACAATAGAGTAATCATGCTATTAAAAGACATACCTATGCATTTCAATAATTTCCTTCAACATCTCACTCTCAATTCCACAAAAATTATTCAATATCCCAATCACCATCATTAAGTATTATCAAATTAAGCAATGACATGTTCAATTCCAACAACCCTAATCAACTAAAAATCTTTTTTCATAGCTAGGTTAGGGACAAGGGGTCATTCATGGAATCTCCAAGAATTAGATCAAAACCCCAATTAATACATGTTTTATTACAATACATGAAGAAACAATTCCATCAACACCAATATATCAACTCATAACTTCATAATCTTCAAGTAATTTATCAACCAAGATCCAAGATTTAGAGAATTTACGGAAAAACATGAATCCGATGAAATATCAACTAAATAAAATCAATTAATCATTATTATACTTATAATAAATCTTAAGAAATCCTAATTTGTCATAATTGATCTCCAATTTGAAGGTTAGAAAGAATCCAATGTGTAGAGAAAACCCTTGATATTTGGGAGATCTAGAAATCAATGTTGAAAGGACTTCTTGGAGAAAGGAAACCCAAGTGTGAAGAATGCATTTGATGATGACTTTATCCACAAATTTGAGAAGACAAGTTGAGAAATTGGTCTTCTTCTTCAAGCTTCCAATGTTTTTCAATAGAGGTTGAGTATAGAGAGTGTTTAGAGATAAGGGACAATGATTTTGGGTTTCAATAGGAGAATTGATTTGGGTGAGTAAAAATCACTTAAAACGGACCTAAAGCAAATATTTATTCATCCCCTAAATTACCCAAAATATCCCTCACTAAATTGTGTTTTTTTGTAAAGTCAAATTGACTTTAGTAAATGACACTATCTAATCTGAGACATGGCAGTGCATCGGGGGAACATCCAAGTATTTTTTCAAGAATCTTATTTGAGGCAGTGGGCCCCATGCCGAAAGGAAAGTTTTCACTTCCAAGTGTTGAGGGTGCGACGCACAATGACCTTCATTTCTCGGTCGCTCACAGGCTGCTTTATCAGCCTCCTTACCAATGTTCTGGTCCGCCTCAAGGACCCTTTAGGTGGTCCTTGGGGAGTCTTTACTTGACGTTTAGACCCTAAAAACATTATTTTACCTATTTAAAGTTTTTTGTACATGTTTTAGACTTCATATGACACTCTCAAACCTTAACAAAACTTAAGGGCGTCTACTAGTTAAATCTCGCTAATTTCAAGACGTGAAGGTTTATCTTTGATGTTTTGGATATAACATTTCCTAATTTATTTTATCACATTGGCATAGGTGTGAAACAACATTTTAACCATTATTCAATAGGTGAGGCTCTAGTCTACTATCAAGACCCTCAAAATAAGTTTAGGTGTCTAGAGCCTCAATTGTTCCTACAAAGGTTAATAACGTGTTAATTATGTTATTTAAAGTGCACACACTTTATTTGAAGTGGTTTGGAGGTCAAACGTCTAAGAACATCCGAGACGTTCAAAAGTTTGCATTGAGATGTGCTTAAGTGTCATAGTGTGTCATGGCGTAGTTTACGTGTTCATTTTGGTTGAAATTGATGTGAGACGCCCTTAACAAGATATGATTATATTTGCATTGGAAATGTCTAGGAACGACTCCCCAAAGGCTGCCTAGAGACTACCTTGGCAGTGTCCATTTACTCTTGGCAAACGACCCCTAGTAGACTAATTTTTGCCCCAAAAATTGGGGTAGTCTCTCAGCACTTAGAGGTGTGATATCTGACACCAATAAAGGATTTCCAGTCACCATCGACAGAGCAACTGGACGGCCCATCACTCAATCGACGCACCGTCGTCCATGGTCATTGATTAAACTGTCAGCGTGCTATCCATTTAAGAGGTGAGCGAGAAATTAACCCCACTTAATAATTAGACTAGGAAGGGTTTTTATGTTTTTTACTTTAGTATGTAAGCCTTAACTCTAATTTAGGATCCATTTTTCAAAATAAATCTTTCCCTCTCAAATCAAAACTCTCCCAAAACCCCCATAGAAGACCAAGCTATGGAGGTGGATTCTTGGAAATTTATTCTTATAATTTCATGGGATTTCTAATGTATAATGTATGATAATCCTTCATATCTATATAAATGTTCATCTATGGAGTCCTTTCAAAGGTTTTTTAAACATGATTCTATGTCAAAAATCCTATCTTTCAATATAACCATGGATTCATTGTAAAAGTGATTTAAAAACATTTTACTGATCTATATGTGATTAATCTATGGTTTTAACAATATTTTAAATATAGTTCTATGAAGAACCCATGATTCCATTATCCTCTAAAATTATGATATTTTATGGGTTTTGTTATCTTAACTACATTGTGATTCAATTGTCATTACATTATAGTATATTCATTAGTATTAGTCTTATCTATATCAAATGATTATGAGTTAAGGATAATTGATCAAGATCATCATTATCTTGGATATTTGATAAATTGACCTATATTTTCTTATTTAGCTTAGGATATACATTGAATTGGCCTTGAAGCTTAGAATGAACTTTGAATTGGCCATAAAGGGCATTGGTTGGTATGTTCCAGTTATGGTGGCGGTATTTACATTCTGGTACTTGTATATATGTGATGATCATGGCTTTGCAGGCATTGGATTCAAGATGAAATGATATGATGATATTATGTTTCTGAAGTTGAAGGATTTAGCCTTGATTCTAATATCATGTTCTTAGTGAATTGATATTTTGTGAAGTACATGAATAGTCTTTCACACTAGTAGCATTATTTAGGTGTATGGTTGATGTAGTGTATATGTGATAATGATGTAAGGGTTGGGTGTGGCCTGAGATGGTTAGTGATGATGAATATCCTTGTAGCATGACCCCAACCTATATGAACCCTATATGAATGTGTGATCAAACTATGCTAGGAGATTTTTATTCTAACCAATGAATATGTTCTTGACTCCTATGATGTAATGTGACTGTATGTAGTGTATAGTCCTGAATACCCCATATATGTGTATGATTTGAGAGTTGAGAAATGTTGTACATGTCTTCTGATCTTTAGAAGGTGCGTTCCTCAAGGTTATGCTATAGATATTATGTGATCATATTGCCAAATGTACACCCACACTTCGTGCATATATATGAATAGGATATACTCATGATGACTAAGGAAGTGATAGTTCTCTAATGAATCATAACCTATTTCTATGCATGTAAATTATATGATTAATGATGTTATAAATGTATGTGACTAGAGGTGTTTATGTGATGGTAGATCTCACATTTTATGCACACACATATGGTGTATGATTGTATGAATATGTTAAAGGACATTCTCACATGAAGAAGGGTCAATAATGAAAGGACATTCTCATCTTAGAAACTTTTGAACAATATGATGTATGAAAGAGCAAGCTCCTAAAGCCTGTCAACTAATGTATTAAAGGCTTGAATATACTTAAAAGGGGGGTTAGAGCCTAGCACCGAGTGAACATGAAAATGAGAGTGGGGGCTTCACATTAGTAAGTCCTGCTTCCCACAAGAGAACCTTCACATTTAGTATGTCCAGGTTCCCAACATTGATGTTGTATCAGGATATCGGAATGTCCACGCTAGTAAGTCAGGTTTCTAGAATCAATCTCCATGTTTCATAACTATGTTTCCATGTAGGTTATAGCTTCTGGATAACATATAGATAGCTATGTAAGATTGGTTACACCTTATGGAAGTGTTAACCCTCTCTTATCACTATGGTGGGAGAACATCAGAATTCCATGTAGTTTACAAGGTCTATAATGGTTATGGATATGTCTCTCAAAGTAATAAATGTATTAAGATAAGATAGTGAACTCTAATCACAACTAGTTGAGAGGATTACTTAGTATAGGTTGGATTATGGCCCCTACTCATGCATCTCACGAGTGAATTTCAAGAAAGCATAAGGTTAGTTCATATGTGCAAGTAAGATTTACGTGATGTTATGTATCAATTCATTGTTAGGTGACTTTTTTATGTTAGGATATGAATTATGCTTATGAATGTTAATTTCACTTATTTATTTTCAATGGGTTTACTTAGTATATGTGGGGGTATGGGACTCCATCTGTACATTGCACAAGTATGTTTATGAAGGGGTTATAAGTGTGGTTTACTTATTGTATAAAATAAATGAGTTATGACTAAGGTTGTAGTAAAGGAAACATTCCTTATATGATGTTATGGAATATGCGCCTTCTGTCTAGTTATAAATGAAAGTGTTATGATTTATTGAGTATGTTATGCCTAGTCGAGGGTTACTTGTTTGATACACTTGGTGAATGTAGTATTATGGGATTCAACCTACACATTGCATTAGTCTGACTTATGAGTTGTCTTAGGTAATGGTTCTTATGTAAAGTTGATGTCTATGATGTGCTTTTGACTTGTGAATATATGTGATTAAGTTTATGAAGCATATATATGAAATACTATTGTAAGATGACCTCAAGGTGATACATTGTACTAAGTACACTTGAGGGTTACTCAATGGAAGAGCATAAAAAGCAGGTAAGGTATTTTATGTATTGAATATTCCTCAAACTATGATAAATGGCTTTATGTAATGTAATAAGTGGTATTCATGTCTACGAAATGTATGTGAATCTATATTGTGGTTATTATTCGTATGTTCATGATTTTTGTTTAAAGAAATGTTGCAAGATTTCAAATGATATGTTTTCTTTAAATGCATATTTTATTGTGATTGTCATACTTAGTGAATTCTTTTACTAATAACATTCTTCTTCATATTTTTATATAAAGTTTTGGTTTTGATGGCTAGAGGATGTCCCTATGTGAGGACCTTAGATAAATCTCCCAACTACAAGTAATAGAGCCCTTATGATATGTTCTTTCAATTTATGTAATAGTTTAAACTTATATTTTATGTTGTTAAGGTTCGTGTCCATATTCTATTTTATGGAGTTGTGTCTTAAGTTTTAAAATAGACTTAAATTCTACTTATGTACTCACGATGTTGTCTATATAACATACACGTCATGGAACTTTCAGAGTATTACATACGACCTTATGGTTAATGAATGTATGTTTGATATGTTCATTCCTATCATGAACATATCTAGTCTAATGGGTCATGTCCAACAAATTGAGGAGAAAAATCTTAAGCAACTTTGTAGGGTGTTGAAGATGACGAGGGTCGTAGATGGACATATTTCAAAGTCATATGCCAAGGTTCAAGAAGAGGTATTCCAACAAAGGTCTTCCTAACACTCCAAGGGTCAACAAAGGAAAAGTGTCTACCCCAAGGCCTCAAGAGGGAAAAAGTTATGGTTCTTATGTTTATAAACCTATTTGTGCAAAGTGTGGTAGAAAACATAAAGCCAAGGGCCTAGTTGGCACAGGTAATTGCGAAAGTTGTGGTAAGAGTGGCCACATGATGAGGGATTGCCCTATGTTTAAGGCTAGGGAAAATACTCAAGCACAAGCAGTACGCCAAATCTCGTTTCTTCTAAGAAAAATTATTTTTATGTTTTCGAATGTCGAGGTGATCAAGAGAGATCTCTTGATGTTATTGTCGGTATGTTGCAACTATTTTCAATTAATGTTTATGCATTGTTACATCTCGATGCCACTTTATCTTTTGTAACTCCTTTAGTAGCTATAAAGTTTGATATGGTTCTCAGTGTCTTAGATGAACCCTTTCCGGTTTCTAACCATGTAGGTGATTCTGTGGTTCCTAGAAGAGTCTATAGGGGTTGTCCCATTTCTTTTCCCAATACAGTCACATTTGTTGATTTGATAGAACTTGATACGTGGACGTTAATGTCATTTTTGGGATGGAATAGCTACATGCTTATTTTGCTTCAATTGAATTGTTAAACTGTAGAAGTAATGTTTCAATTTCATAATGAACCCGTTTTTCAACGGAGGGGGAAAATCAATCCTTAGGGGTAGGATAATCTCATGTCTAATAGTTTGTAAGTTGATTGTGAAGGGTTGTCTCTATATTATTGTAAGGGTCAAGGATCTTGAGTTCGATATTCTTCCTTTAGAGTCATCCCTGTAGTGAAGGAATTTCTAGAAGAATTGACACCCTATTTTATCAACTCTAAGTTGCAAATTACTTTTCAAAATTGACTTGACGTTGGTCTATCACAAACTTAGAGTGAAACTTGTTATTATTCAAAAAATGGCATTTTGAATAATATGGTAATTTTGAATTCTTAGGCATGTCCTTTTTTCTAACTTATGCCTGTGGCTTTCATAGACCTTATGAATCGAGTTTTTTGAAGTTATATTGACTTGTTTATTATCGTCTTTATTGACGACATCTTGATGTATTATTAGAACGAGAATGATCATATGAACCATTCGAAGAACGTTTTTCAAGTCCTCAATGTTAATCAACTTTTTGTTAAATTTGCCAAATGAAAATTTTGGTTGTTATCGGTTGTTTTTCTTGCCCACATTGTTGTAAGTGAGGGTATAGAGGTTGATCCGAAGAACACACAAGCAATAAAGAATTGGCCTAGACTCCTAAGTCCTACAGACATTCAAAGTGTTTTAGGTGTAGCCCGGAATTATTAGAGGTTTGTAGATGGCTTTTCATAAATCACTTCGCCATTGACTACTCTAACCAAAAATAAAGTAAAATAGATGAATGAAACTTTAGGTAACACCTCCGCGATGCGGACTTGTTCTGCAATGATAATTCCATACATAAAAGTCAAGTTTCACTTAATTAAAAAGTCCATCCATGTAAGGGGTCATGTACTGTGATACCCAAGTATAGTTACTTCTTAAACAAAGGAACTAAACTAGAATCGAGTGTATTGTATGACTTGATGTGTTTGTTGATGATGCAGGAAGAGTCAGGCAGATCTAAAAAGGGAGCAAAAGAAGTAAAACTAATGGTCATCTTGATAGTCCCTGGTCCACTTCACGGACCGTGAGAGTGAACGTGAAGCTAATTGCAATAGGTAGATTCTGAAGACCCGCATTTCAGAAAGTTGAAGTGAAGACTACGGAAAACTTCACGGACCGCGATCACTTTTATGGTCCATGGTCTAGTTCGTGAATAAGATTACAAAGAGTACTGTAAGTTTCTAGAGTTCCTTCACGGACCGTAATAACTTTGACTGTCTGTTGTCCAGGTCATGAACAACATTCTAGAGAATACGTTGAAAGTAAAAGTTTTGGGTAGGTTTAAGGTAATACTACATACAATTTCACAGACCATGAACACATTGACTGACCGTGGTCCAGTTCGTCAATCTAACTCTAAAAGATGATGAGAATACCAAATCATGGAGACTCTAAGGGAATACCATGAAAGGCTTCACAGACCTTCAAACCTTCCACAGGGCGTGATGGTTGCCCTGAAGGAGGTCGATAATGCAGTCGTAGTTCTATTAAGTTTCTTTTTCAAAGTATTTTGTTGGATTTTATTTAGGTCATTTTGAATTGTTATTATCATTATCAAACTTTTAAAAAGGAAATGAAGCAATAACTAGAGAGTTTTTGAGTTTGAATTTCTTTATGAGAAAAGAAGTTTTGGTCTTTTATTATCAAAGTGGTTTTTGAGTTACAATTTGACTTCGTAAGTTTTCAGAATTATGTTCTCAATCCTTGTTAATTGCTATATACATGGATTATGAGGCACTAAATATCATAACAATGAGTGTGAGATCTATGATTATACTATGAATCTTAATTGGTAAAATGAGTGTAAAGCATTCTTGGTGTACATGTTGTAGTTAATGCTTTTAATTTTAATTTATTCGAATGGGAGCACGCATTAGACGAGAATGTATCAAGAATCATTTGCAGTTTGAGCGGATATAAATGATTATTATCAATAATATTGAGAAGCGTTAGATAAAGCCTATATGCTGAGTTCTGTGAAGTTCTAATCTTTTGAAACTCAAATTGCATAGGAGTTTCATAGTTGTCGTCATAGTGAACACTAACCTGGTATCTCTTAATCAACTAAACAATTAATCTATAGTGTTAGCTAGTGAATTTTACCGGTAAAATTTGTTCTTAAATTCTATAAATTGGTACTTATCATTTATTCCCATTTTTAATTTTTTTGTCTAAATTCATTAGGAAATAGTAACAGCAATCGGGTAAGGGTGATAATAAAACATCATCTTTAAAGAAATTGTCTGTCAAATTGACCTCATTTCCAGTTGAATTCTATAATTGACAATGACCGTTTACACTTTTATTTGAAGTTTAAGTTTGGACGTATCAAATTTTGGTATCTCTTATGTATAAGGTGCTCAATACTCTTTTGAAAGGTTTCCTTACACTCATCAAGACACTGGAAACCCATAATTCATCGAGTGCAACCTAGTTAATGGTGTTCTAATAGTAGACAATCCCTTCATAAGCCATTTGTACTAGCCTCCTAACCCTACCAAAATATGATTCTACATAGGAGAAGTAGGCCTCATCAAACCCTAATTGCCTTAATATTGGCTGAAACCACCCTTATAACCTCATTAGACACCACATATTCCAAGAATACCATTGAATCAAGCAAGAAATCACACTTCGAGAATTTTTCATAAAAATTTTTCTCCCTCAACATCCAAAATACTATTTTCAAATGGCAAACATAATCCTCTTTAGTCCAAGAGTACACATAAATTTCATCAAAGGATATAATAAAGAAATCTAAATAGGGGCGAAACACCTTTGTCATCAACTCTCTGAACCCTACATGGGCATTATTCAACTCAAATAAAATCACCAAGAACTCATAATGGAAAAACATAGTAAAAAACGTTGTCTTAGGGACATCCAATGCCCTAATACTCAACTGATGACAAGTGGACCTTAAATCTTTCTACGACAACAATGCAACCCCATGAAGTTGATCAATTAAATCATTATACGTGAAAAATGAATCTTCTTCTTCACAAAAACTATGTTCAACTGCATATAGTCAATACAAATCCTCATAGACCCATCTTTCTACTTCACAAACAAGACAAGACCCTAAGGCAATATATTATGGAGAATAAAACCCTTAGTATGTTCTCCAACTACACTTTCAAATCTTCTAGGGCCATACGATGTTGGGGAATATTGATGGGTTTAGTGCATGTCTTCAAATCAATATCAAAGTCATTGTCTTTAATGGGCAAACCCCTGGAAGATCAGTAAGTAATATATTAGAAAATTTTATACCACGAAAATGGACTCCATGGGAGGTGACTTAATACTAGCGTGCTGGATGAAAGCTAAGTAAGACAAACACACTCATCTTCTAATATCAAGGAACAGAGTAAGGCAATAACCTTTCTAGGGTAAGAACCACTACTACCCTTCTACTCAACCTTGAGAACACCAGATAATGGTTACAATGTTAGTGATGTGAGGCCAAAAAAAATATTTTACACAATTATTTGCCTCATATTTATTATATATATCTTCTCTTTTTTAGCATGAATTTTATGAATTGAGCAAAATGGTGTATATTTTATTTATAGGAGTAAATTGTTGTAATGTTGAAGAAGTTTTAAGCTAAAACTAATTAAAGATGGAAGGTTAAAAAAGGAAATCAAACAGACAACTTAATGAAATAAATTCAATCTAATACTATATGAGGAAAAGTACATCCAATAGCGAAATTTAAATAATCTTGCAAGGCCCCTCTAATTTTGAGGCAGTTCAGCGTACATGAATTCCAGTTCATTTGGTGTTTTGCTTTTTAATTTATTTTGGACTCAATTATTTTATTTAGGGTTTCTACATCTATAAATAGCCCATTAAATTTATTTTTGAAGAAAAATTCACAGGACATCAAATATAAAGTTTTCAATACTTTTTCCTCTTCTTCTTTTTCTTCTTTTTCTTCTTCTTATTCTTCTTTTTCTTCTAGACATTAGCTAAAACCCTTATTATGTGGCTGTATATAATAGTTAATTTGTATTTATGTGTGACACCTAGACGAACAACTAACTTGGTTATGAAACAAGATGAAATATAACTGCTCACCAATTAGGTCAGCCTATCCCCGCTCAACAAGTAGTTAGACAACTAATTGGAGCAGGCGATTAGAGGTTAAGAGACAATGACCAGAAAATGAATCCTGTAATTCACTAATTTGATAACCATAGTTAATTAATGCATGAGATGTGATTAATAAAATCCTATACATTTTGCAACTTGAAATTTTCTAAATCATTATAGGTATTCTTATTATTTAATTCTTTCGTTCTTTTATTTACAAATAAAAATCCAACATTTTTTATACTATTTATTCAATAATTAGACTAGTATAATTCAGTACAATTCCTCTGTGTTCGGTTATCCAATTCTTTTAAGAGAAACTATATAACTTGTACAACCACATACACTTGCTTGTGTAATTGAGAGCAACAATTAGAATAAAAATAAAGAATATCATTATTGGCGGATAGAATTTACATACCCAAGATGACATCAAAGTCCACCATCCCTAGAATAATCAAGTTAGCCTAGGTATCATTCCCCGCCAAAGTGATAAGACAAAATTGATAAATTTGATCCACAACTAAGGGATCACGCACGGTTGTATAAACATGGTCATACGATTACACATCAAATATAACCTAACAATGAAATACATAAGATAAAATAAATCCTAGATCAAACAATATACATAAGAATTGCTTCCAGATCGGGACTGTAAAGAATAGCAAAAGAAGAGTAAAATTGGGGAATCCTTCTACTAGGCCAAGATCATTAACTAAGATCGGAAGATTCAACTAAGGAAAAGGAAGCTAGAAGGGATAAAAAGTATTTTTGATAGAAGAACTTTGGTATATAATAAGACTATTTGATTTGGGTTGCTTACAAATGTACAAGACCATCCATATTTATACCTTTTCATGGATGATTCTAGAAATTCTTCTAGAGACTTCTACAAACAAAAGTCTAGTAAAACTTTATCTTCTAGATATCTAGATATTTTTTATCATAGATATTATCCTACACTATTCTAGAAACATTACTAGAACAATCTATCATATTCCCAAAATCAACTTTATCATTTTTTACAATCCCCCTTAAAGTGATTTTTGGAAACTACCCCACACTTGTTGTGGAAGAACTCAAACGAAGCTTTGAGCTACGGCTTGGTGAAAATCTCAATATTTTCTTTTGGGCTCCTCTTCTTTCTTCAAATGATAAAGAATTTCATCATATGTTGATCCATGTAGATTACATCCTTTTTGAGTTCTCAAACTCCACCTTTCTCTCAACTTCTCAAAAATTATATTATCGATAGAAGAAACTATCAATTTCCTATGAAGTCTCAACACCAACATAGGATCTACTATCATATTCTCTTATCATCTCCTTGATATATTTGTTGGCAGCTTCAAAGCTTTCAAAAAGCATATTGTTTGACTCCATGACATTAATATCAACTTTTTTCTCCAGTTGATATCTACTTTCTCCATCTGCTTCTAAAATTTTCTCTAAGTCATTAGTTGGCCTTGATATTGCAGATGATTGACCAAATACTTCCACTTTCAGTAAATCTCCATCAATGCTTTATTTGTAAACGTATCCACTGACACATGTTGTTTTAGTTATTGCTTGTTCGGGATCTTGTTTTTCTATTTTTTCAATGGAAGCTACCATATCACCACTTGGAAAATCCTTAAAATTTTCTTGCTTAATGACGAAAACATCTGTTTCTTGCTTCTCCGAGTGATAAACTATATTATATTCTAAATCTTTAATCCTATCATTTTTGAAGGTTGATGGAAATCATGACATCTATTGTTCGAGGCTCATCTACTAAATGTTTTCCCCACTCTTCTTATTCATCAGCAACATTTTTAGCCATATTGCTCTACTTTGATTGACAATATTTCTTCATATTTTCTACTTCGACAAGACGATAACATCTAACAGGCTTCTTACCATAATAGTTAGAAGACTCATCATTCTCTCTAGGTGAGCGTGAACCACCTAAGGATCGAGATTGTGGCGTATCTCCTATTTTTACTTTAAAGTTTCTCTTGTCGGCTACAAGAGCATCTTCTTCTCTGTTTTTAACAAACACACTAGCCAATTCCTTGGATATAAATTCCTTTGATGATAATAAATTTTCAAATTCCTCCAAGGTTGGTTGTTGAGGCAATCCTTGAATTAACGTTACAAATGGAATATATTCAGGGTTTAGTCCACGAATGACTATTCTTCTCATTTGTGCTTGCAAAATAGCCTCTTTCCGGTTCAACAAAGATATCTCAGAACATAATTTCTTAATCTTCAAAAAGGACTCGGCGATAGAAAAGTTACCTTGAGTGGAATTAGCCAATTCATGCTCCAATGTTTGTAGCCAAGCTTCATTCTTCTTGTTGAACAAGAGATCAAGGGTCCATATATCATGAGCTGATTAACACTTTATAATGTGATCAAATAAACTGTATGAGATTGTCCTCTTCAGAATTAACTCTACCTTCACATTAATCTGCTTCCACTTCTTGTAAGCATTGCTATTTTTCGGTCTATCAGTAGGGGGAGTTGTGTCATTCCTATTTAAAACATCTCGTATATCCTCTCCCACAACGTATTATTCCATATTTGTTTTCCATACCTTGTAATTGTAATGATTAAACAAGTCCATCCCCAGTCCATTAACAGGACTGCTAAAATTCATATAGCCAAACTACTTGAACCTACCGTTAATCCGATCTTGAAATAACACCCAATAGAAAATTTATGGCTATGGATATAATACCATATAAAGAATAATAGAAGAAGAGTACAATTGGGGAATCCTTCTGCTAGACCAAGATCGTTAACTAAGATCAGATTCAACCAAGGAAGAGGAAGCTAGAAGGGAGAAAGAATATTTTCTATAGAATAACTTTGGTATAGAATAAGACTATTTGATTTTGGTTGCTTACAAATGTACAAGACCATCCATATTTATGCTTGTTCATGGATTGTTCTAGAAATTTTTCTATAGACTTCTACAAAGAAAATTCTAGTGAAACTTTATATTCTAGATATCTAGATATTTTTAATCGTAGATTTTATCCTACACTATTCTAGAAACATTACTAGAACAATCTATCATATTCCCAAAATAAACTTTATCATTTTTCACAGTGACGATACTTGTAACAACCACATTTGATTCCTGAGACTTAAGTCTCCTCAGAAATGCATAATATCGGCTTCTTCTGCTGGCTCCAACCTAAGTTGTATCTCTACCTTGTCCTAGATTAGCCCATACTTTCCCTAGTACCCTTACCAGGATTACATCTACAACTAACGTTTTAAGCTCTAACTCATACATTTGCCCGAGAAACTAGTGACCTAGTCAGAACTGAAGAACAAGGATAGAGTCTTGTCTAACCATTTTGTAACGGGACTATCGTATCATATGACGAGCTCTCCATAACAGAAGAAAAATCTCTGACCTTGTGACTATTGTGACGATCCAGAAGAACCACTATAAGCTTCTCGTCTTGCAAATCACTATTATGAATTGTGAGAACAATGGCCTGTCATTTAGAACCCATGAGATGGATAACCACTCTTAGATATCAGCATAGCTTCTTTAACAGGTCCTTGATGCTGAAAGAAACCAATCTCCCTAATGGATCCACTAACATTAGAATGTTTACTTGAAATGCGAGCCTTATTAGTGTTCCCAGATCTTTAGAGTCACTATACTACTTGTTAAACCACATATACTTGTTTATAAATTTGGACGCAACAATTTTTTGCGTTGTTGCTGCAGACTTTGGAATGACTATATGCTTCATTTTTTCTAGGTTCTATCTTGATCTTAGTTGTTATCTTTTAGAAGTGACTTAAATTAGAATAATACAGACAAACGAAGAACTTGTAGAGCCATTGATTGATCATAGATTATTCTTATTATATTAGAGAAGTCCAGCAGATTTGTAATGCCCCGTAGCTCAATTTAATTTTTAATAAGAAACCCTTATAGAAATGGAAGTTTGGATAGTGCATGATGTGGAAATCCCACTCACATTCGTTATTACTTCTAGCATGCAGAAATAAAGAGCTAGGGGTAGATTTGAACTTAAGAAGAACATGATTCAACTCTTGCACCCCAATAAACAATCTTCTAGATCTCTTACAAAGATCCCCAAGTGCATATTCAGAACTTCTTACAAGAAGTGACACTCACATACTAATAAGGTATCTCTTAATTATGTGAGGCTCACTTTGTTTCCCTTCTCTTTTATATGAAAATAAAAATAGTCATTGAAGTTGAAACCAATATATTCCATTACTTGAAGGGAAGTGGAAATTCTTTTTTGAGTCTTTCTATCCAAGAAAACACAAAAATTAAGGAGTGAGATATTTATGTAAAAGCAAAGAGGGGGGGGGGGGGAATTTATACCAAGCCCAGGATAGACTCAAATCTATATTGGTAACATACCCACATCACCAAAAAGATAATGAGGTATTAGTTCATAACTTCATTCAAGGTCTTTAACACAACACAAAAATGATTCTTCAATCTACTACAGGGGACATGCCCTAGAAAACACATATAAAGAGTTGTGTACACTTTTTTATTAATTTTAGTAAGGGAACCTCGAGTGAAATGGATAAGAATTAAGACTAGATTATCGACCAAGGTGAAATATATCAGTATCTTTAAAGTGAAAATAACTATAGGCTAAAAGACTCATGCCTGAGGATATGTAGCATTGGGGATAACATAAACCACATGAGCACATCCTTTTACAAGACGTTGGGTTTATGAAGTCCTAAGCCGATCACAACTATTTTATAGCATGCATACCACTATGTTGCTAGACCAGAGGGAGTTGTGGAGGATGTTCTAGTGGAAGTGGGGTCTTGATCTTTTCTGTGGACTTCATTATGTTGAATTTTGAGCCTGATCCTGAAGTACCATTTATATTGGGGAGACATCTCTTGGCCAGTAGATGTGCATTAATATATGTAACAGATATAGAATTGACTATGATGGATGTATTTGATATAAACTAGACATAAATTTGGGCGCCGTTTCTTAGGAATTGGAGCAATCATTGTCATTGATCTGACTTTGAAAATTCACTACTTTGTGAAGCCTAACATACGATAAGAAGTCCCCCATTGGAAAAACACATTAGAGATGTTGGGTATATAAGTAACTAGATCTTACCAACTAGTGACATATTTTAAAGTTGTGTGGGCCTAGGCTTAAAGTAGACAATATCACTAGCGTACTGAGTCGTTACAAGTACTATCAAAGTAAATCTTATGTTATTCTTGTCTATATGGTTCAAAGTTCAATTGAAATTAGACAAAGCTCGATACGGCAAGGCAAAGCTCAGTGCGAAGTCTAGGAAAATCTCGTTCAATAAGGCAAACCTCAGTGAGAATATTTAATCCATAGAGGGGGGTTTATGTGACGCCCCAATTTAATAATAAGTCCCACATCAGCAAAACACATGAGAGATGTTGGATACATAAGTGAGCAGGTCTTACCAGTTAGTGATGTATTTTAGAGTATGCAGGCCTAAGCCCAAAACAGAACTATAACTAGCGAGATGGGTGGTTACAACATCTTTTCTAGAGATCCACTAGATAGAGTATTAACAGGGCATAATATTTTTGGAGATATTAAGGAGCAATATATAGTGTGAACTGCGGCAACTGCACAGATTATGAATAAAGGCATCTGCTTACCACTGAAGAGTTTTGGGGCCTTGACAATAACCACCAATTAAAGAAGCTCTTATATGATGCTTTTGAATGGCAATGGTTAAAATGATATATAAGCATTGGTTGAGATGATAAATATAAGTTAAGAACATAACTATTTTACTTTTCCAATGAAAACAAAACTTACTCTGATGACATTTGTTATTAAAGCCATTTTCAAATTTAATTTAAATGTTTTCTCAAAAAATACATTTAAACAAAAACACTAAAAAAGAATTTTATCAGGAAAGCATTGCCCTCCATATTAAACAAGTAGAATATGATTTTATTATACCTTGTCTTGATTCAAATAAGAAAAAAATTTAAATATGTAAAATAAATATTATTTGTATGTGAAAAAACATGTCCAATAGATAATAGAGATACTATATGTGGTACCTACCAAAAGAGTAAGTGTTTCACTATAAATTCATATCTTGTGTGTAAGAAATATATTTTGTTGTACCTCCTTGTTGTTAATTCTCATACAATTGAAGAAATTTTCTTTATGAAAACTTCCTTTTTGGCATGATAGAGGAAATTTTTTCTTGTTGGTTGATTTAGACCAAGAGATTACTATAAATACTTAAATCTTGTGATTAAAATGTTAACATCTCGAAAAATTATTTTTAGAACTTGAAATCGTGGTTTCTTTTATATGACTGAACTCTTTATGATTTTAATTTATATGAGATTTAAGTGATAAGATGTTTGTTATTTTCATTTGTGATTATAACATCAATTATTTATAGATTTCGTTCATAGATCTTCTGAGTCTTAGATTTAAATTTTCTTTGTTGTCATTACACTTTCTCTATGCTTGTATATTTTTTTTACTAATTGATAAATGAGTTTTGTGTTGTTATAAAGAACCAAATTATATTTTCTATTCGCATTTCTAGTTATACGATTGTCACATACTCAATTAGTTTTCTGCATTTAGATATATATGATTTTCAAAAGAGTTTGGTAATTTCAATGTCGATATTTGGATTTTTACAATTTTATTGGATGTCCCTCGAGGGAAAAATTTTATAGTTAGTTTAATTATTAAATAAATTCAAGTTTGAGTTTTTGACTTTATTTTTGTGTGAAAATTAATAAGGGGAAAAGTTTTTTTGGTCTGGAGTAGCATAGAGATGGAGGAGAAATCAAATAAATTCCACAACTAATTTTTGAAGGTAAAGATCTTTGAGTTTTATCAATCTAACTCTAATGTTTTAAAATAATTTTTTTTGGGGTGGTGGAGGAATAATTTTAAGGTAGCCGGAGGATAGACAAAGAGTAAGAGAACGGTAAGATAAAATCTCATTGGTCTCTGATTATTTTTTACCTTGAGATTTTTTCTTTATTCTTGGATGTTGTATTAATATATTCGGTAGATCTGATTTCCATAGAAAAAATTTTCTTATTTTTGTTTGTTTCATTAAAAGTTTTCTCTTAATTTCAAAGACTTTTATTTCTTTTTGTATTTCAACAATAATTTTTTGCATAATTTTTTTTAGAAAATACTAATATTTCAATATACACGTGTTATTTCATCCTCTTGACCAAGGTTCCACATTGAATTTAAAATATTTCAATTTTGATTAATTATTTTTTTAAGTTGAAAATGATTGCTTTCTTAATTAGAGGTTTATTCAATTACATCCTCTACTTAAACTAGTGAAGACATTAAACATTTTCTTAAAATATTTTGAAAACAAGCATTTGCTACAATTATTCTACGTGAAAACTACCTTACAACGATGATTATTTTGATGTATTTCACCCTAAAAAAGGATATATAACTGATAGTTTTAGTATCGGGATTCTTTTAGGCACTACTACTACAACAAATTTTGGTGTAATTTCATAGGTGAAGACAAGGGAGGATAGTGTACATGCATATCTTACCCCTACCTTGAGAAGACTTAGATGTTTTTTCATAGATCTTCGAAACAAAGTAGATGAGCAAGGCGACAATATCATAAAATTAAACTAGCAACTACAAAGATACAACCGTTGAGACTTAAGAATCAACTAGTACAAATATAGAAATCTAAGAATATGAAAATAGTACCAAAGTAATACTAGTACCACGGGAAAGAGAAATCAAAGCACTCAACCACCTACTAAAATTATATCCTAATCCTTGACCTCCACACCCTTTTATCAGGGGTAATGTCCTTAATGGGATAAAGTTGTGGTATACAATAGATAATCATCACACGCCCCAATACTGGATATACCTACCTACCCCTTCTCAAGCCCTTTATGGCCAACTTCCCTTACCGGGGGCATCCACACATCTTCTCTCTTTACATGCATGAATCATCTCAACTTTACATCTCTCATATTGTAATCCAAGAGGGTCACTCTTAGTTTTGCTGGTATATATTCATCCCTAATATTACCTCTCATAGTACACCATACATCCTTCCTATATTTTCTATAGTCCTACTTCTGGACATGGGAATTGTTGACTAGATAACACTCATTTCCATATAACATAGTTGATCTTGCAACCACTCTAAAGAACTTATTGACAACACATTCTTATCACATTGAAGAATAGATGAGAGACTCAATTTCATACACTCTATCCCATATGATCTGTAACATCCTCTCATCCCTTTTACCTTTAATTACTAACTCTAGGTACCCAGAACTTTTGATTTTGAGGATAACCTTAGTGTCAAGTATAATCTACGCTTCATAGGGCACGTCACTAAATTTATGCTCTAAGTAGTTATTTTTTATCCTACTCAACATGAAACCTTTTGACTCCACGGTACGTCTCCAAACCCCAGCCTCAAGTTAATGCCACTTTATTTCTTGTCAGTCAATACTATATCATCACAAATAACAAGCAATATGGAACCCTTGAATATGTCGTGTTAGAGCATCTTTCGTCGATGAATATAAAAATACACCCTTTTCGTTATCCTTTAAGAACTATTATACCCCTTCCATTTAATTTTTCCGTCTTATTTTTATTTTTAGTCTTTTTAAAAAAGAATGTTTCGTTACTTTTTTATTTGAAAAATCTTTTTTATTTAACTTTCCGTATGATACACTTAATACTAGAAGATTAAAGAACATTTTAGTGTATTTGACATACATTAAATTTAAGACAAAAAGATTCAAATGTTTTCTTTATACTTTCTTAAACTCCATGCCCAGAGAAAAAAATAATTAAATAGAAATAGAGGGAGTAATAAGTAATACCTTTTGTATGAAACTGTGTTTTGTGTATTGAAACTTAATTTTTTATGTTGATTTACGCATCTTTTGTTAACTTATTGTCCTTTTGTCATTTATAAAATATTAAAGCTATGTATTCCTGTAATTCTAATTTTTCGATATCTATAATTATTATTTAATTGGTTTCAGCTATTACCCTATTTTGTTGTTGCTCATACTCTTTCTTTTAGGCTTTATACGGCTTATATTTTTCATTATTATTTTATATATATACTTTAAATTGATGCGTTTGAGAAAATGGTCTTTTGGAAACCTCTGTACTTTAGAGGTAGTGATATGATTTGTATACAGTCTATATATCCTCTCTAGACTCTAATTATGAAATTTCATTGGATATGTTTTAATTGTTATTATATCTGTTAGAATATATGATGAATATATTCTTATTTATTACCTTTGTTAAGTGCATTTTTAGTTCCTACTTATATCTAGGTGCATATTTAGTTTCCTTAATTATAATATTCAATTAATTGTATATAAACAATTGAATGAAAAAGGTAAGGAATTAAAATCATTCATGGTATCATATTTCTAGGAAAAAATACTTTCGCTTTCTCTTCAAACACCATCGTCCGTCCCTCTCTTCTTCTTTGTCTCTCTTCTATCATCATGATGTCGGTCTCAAAATCTTCCTTTCACCCTGCTCTTGCTGTATCCAACATGAAGAACCATGTTCCCATCATTCTTGAGATGGAGAACGTCCAATATTTCACATGGGCAAAACTATTTAAGATTCACGCACGATTCTATCGAGTTCTTGACCATATCATTACTCAGGCAAAGGGCAAGGAGAAAGTGCCGAAAACAGAAGAGGAGAAAGAGTTTTGGCCCAATCTTGATGTGAAAATTTCACATTGGATATACTCAACTATATCTCATGATCTTCTCCATATGATCCTTGATCCAAACACCACTTCTATGGAAACGTTCAATATATTGAGTGACATATTCCAAGATAAATAACACTCTCGTTATGTCACCCTTGAGTACGATTTTACTCATGTGAACATGGAAGATTTTTCAGTTATATCTGCCTATTTTCAACACCTTAGATCTTTGTCGGACCAACTCAAGAATGTAGGCTCTCCCGTCGACAAAAATAGACTAGTTCTTCAACTGGTCTCTGGCCTCACCAAATCCTACAATGGTGTGGCCACTCTCTTTCGCCAACGTGATCCTCTACCATAATTTTATCAGTCCCGTTCGATGCTCACTCTTAAAGAGGCTTGTCTTGATAAGAAGGCGGCATAGAGCTCCTAATCAACTATGGTGGCTAGTGATTTTAATGGCTCTAATGATGTTGTTGATCATTCCTCTTCACACCACAATACTAATGGTGGGAAGAGGAACTACTATCGCAACAGTAACCGCAACAAAAATTGTGGTCATTGAAGCAACAAAGGTGGTAGCAGCGGTTGGGGTAAGACTGGGAGGTGGTGGTCTTATGGGAGGCGGCAACAGCTTCAGTGGCGGACAACAAGCAATAGTTTAGCATCTGCCAACAAATTCTTCCATGGTCCGGAGGCCAGTCGTGGTCGTGGATGGCACCTTGGGCTCCCTGGACTATACCTCCTTGTCCATATCCATCAAACTCGAAAAGGACAATTATGGACAGCTGCCGAAATGGCAGCCTGGTATATTTGGGCCCAGAACGCAGCAGGCCTACACGGCAGTGCCAACTCCAACTGACATTGAAGATGCATAGAATACTCTCAGCACCACTCCCCTAAATGTGAATTAGTACATGGATACTGGTGCCACTTCTCACATGACATCCGTCACAAGGTAACCTCACGTCTTATTTTAATATGTGCAATAAACATGAAGTAATAGTTGGTAGTGGTCAATCTATTGCAATTCATTGTTATGGTCAGACAAATTTGTCTTCACCGTTTCCTCCCTTACAATTAAACAATATCCTTCATACCCCTCAACTTGTTAAAAATTGGGTGTCTGTTAGAATTTCTAGAACTGATAACACTGATCTGCGTGGATTTTCGGTGATGGATTTTCGGACAAGGAGACAGGTAATGAGGTGTAAAAGTCGTGTAGAGATGTATCCCATCACTTCTCTAGTCATTTCTCCATCTGCTTTTGCCGCTTTGGCACCATCCTTTTGGCATGATCGTTTGTGTCATCCGTGAGCACTTGTTTTTGAACTCTATTTAGAAAAATAAATTGATTGAGTGTAATCAAGTTAAAAACTCTCCAATTATTCATTCTTGTCCTCTGGGAAAATAAGTTAAGTTGCCTTTTTATCAATCCAGTTCTCGCACTTATATGGCATTTGATATAATCCATAGTGATCTTTGGACATTGCCTGTTTTAAGCTCATCTAGTCATCAATATTATGTCTTTTTTGTGGATGATTTTTCCAATTTTTTGTGGACTTTTACATTATCGCATAAATCAAAAACATATTCCACATTTTTGAGTTTCAAGTCATTTATACGAACCCAATTTAAGCGAAACATAAAAAATATACAATGCGATCATAGAAGGAAATTCGATAATGGCCCCTCTTGGGATTTTTGTAAAATAAATGGTCTCTCATTTGGTGTTTCCTGTCCTCATAAATCCCCAATAAATGGGAAAGCTGAAAGACAAATTCGTGTGATCAACAACATTATTAGTACATTATTGGCCCATGCTTCCCTTCCTACTTCCTTTTGGCATCATGCTTTACAAATGACGACTTTTCTTCTCAATATCCTTCCACATAAGCTTTAAATTATCAATCTCCCCTTCGTATTATGTATCAAAAAGATTCGTCTTATTCTCATCTCACGGTGTTTGGATGTTTATGTTATCCTCGTATTCCCTTCACAAACATAAACAAACTTCAACCCCGGTTGACTCGTTGTGTTTTTAGGGTATCCTTCAAATCAACATGGGTATAAATGCATTGATTTGTCATCTAGAAAAATCATCATTATCCATCACGTAGTATTTAATGAGACACACTTTCCCTTTGCAAATACCAGTACTCCTCAAACTCTCTCTTATGAGTTTCTAGACGATGGACAATGTCCTTACCAGGTACATCATTTCACTACCTCTCCTAACCAACAAGTTGCACCTGTTCCTAACCTAACTAGATCCACAACACCCATCACAGAAAGTTGTTCAGACGTGCGAAACAACCGGCACAACCATCCCCTGTCGACTCCTGCTCTTCCCTAGTTGACTGTACCAATTCCATCTACTCCTTCAACTCTCCCATCCAAATCTCTTCCTATCCCCACTCTGATCTCTGCCTCACGTACACGGGTCCGGTAACTCGGAGCCAACATGGGATTTCAAAGCCTAAGAAGTCCTTTAACCTTCATACATCAACATCTAAATCCCCCCTACCTCGTACCCCTGTATTTTCTCTTCGTGACCTCAATTGAAAAATGGCTATGGATGAAGAATATAATGCTCTTATTGAAAATAAGACATGTGATTTAGTTCCCCATTCTTCAAATGTTAATGTAATTTGGTGTATGTGGATTTTTGCTCATAAACAAAGATCTGATAGTTAATTCGAGAGGCATAAATCCTGTCTTGTCGGTTATGGTAAAACTCAACAGGTTGGCTTGGATTGTGGTGAGACATTTAGTCCAATCGTCAAACCGGCGACTATTTGCACGGTTCTCGCTTTGTCTCTCTGTAAGGCCTGGAAGATTCATAATCTTTAAGTCAAAAATGCCTTCCTACATGGGGAACTTAAGGAGACAACTTACATGTATCAACCTTTGGGGAATCGAGATCAAAATCATCCTAATCATGCGTGTTTAATGAAGAAATCTCTATATGGGCTCAAACAGGCTCTAAGAGCTTGGTATAAGAGGTTTGGTGACTATGTCCATACTCTTGGTTTTTATGAAAGTACTTCGGTTCATTCGTTGTCTATTTAAGTCAAGGTACTTCTATGGCTTACCTTCTATTGTATGTCGATGATATAATCTTGACTGCTTTCTTGGATAAGATCCCTCAGTCGATCAACTCTCGTCTCAGCTTCGTATTTGCTATGAAGGACCTCGGTCATTTGAGCTATTTTTTGGGAAGTGCAGTCACTCGTCATGATGGTGTTTTTTTATCACACAAGAAATAGGACATAGAGATCATTGAACGAGCATGCATGTCATTGTGTAAGGAATCTCCTACTTTGGTGGATACAAAACCGAAGCGCGGTACGAGTAAACCATTAGAAAATCCATCTCTTTATTGGAGTCTTGCCTGTGCACTTCAGTACCTTATGTTCACAAGACCCGATATTATGCATGCAGTACATTAGGTATGCTTATTCATGCATGACCCGATGGAGGAACACATGTACCCACTTAAGTTCATTTTGCGCTACATACAGGATACTATGGATTTTGATCTTCAAAATATTTCCTTCCTCCACATCAACCCTTATTTCGTACACTGATGTTGATTTGGGTGGATGCCCGAACGTTCAACATCGGGATACTGTGTCGTTTTGGGTTATAACTTGATCTTTTAGTCCACTAAACAATAGGCTGCTTTATCCCGTTCTAGTGTAGAGGCAGGATATCGAGGGGTAGCCAATGTGGTTTCTGAGTTGTGTTCATTGCGAAATTTGTTGTTGGAACTTCATTGTCCTATTCAACAGGCTACATTGGTGTACTGTGATAATGTGAGTGCCATATGTCTTGCTGGTAATCTGGTTCATCATCAACACACTAAGCATATTGAAATGGATATACATTTTGTCCGAGAATATGTGGCTCACGGTCCAATTAGCGTGTTACATGTCCCCCCGCTTTATCAGATTGCAGACATATTCACTAAGGGTCTTCCTTTGGTATTATTTGAGGACATTCGGGACAATCTTAGCATTCGGCGACCTCCCTCTTCTACTGAGGGTGTGTTTTAGAATATATGATGAATATATTCTGATTTATTACCTTTGTTAAGTGTATATTTAGTTCCTATTCATAGCAAGGTATATATTTAGTTTCCTTAATTATTATCTTGTGTTGATTGTATTTAAACAATTGATATCAATGAAATAGGTAAGGGGTTAAACTCTTTCAATATCATACATAGGTAAGATTCTCAAAATTCATGTAAACATTAATACAAGACTACATTAAATTTAACATAACTTTTTATTATTATCTTAGTACTTTATTGGATTAGTTATCTTATAGATGTCAAGACATGAATTTTATTGCAAGAACAATGGATAAGGTATGACAATATTAGAATCTATAGATATTTAATTTAGTTTTTGCTACATCTTTTAAACCTATTAGTTTCATATTCATGAAACAAGAGTATCTCAAAGCTTTTGATCCTATTATATATGGTTGTCGATATTTATCTTTATGTAGTTTTGTTTCTAATAAGTCATTTGAATAAATTGAAATAGTAAAATTTACATTTGAATTTTTATATATGAAATGAATAACCCTTCACGATAATTTTGAGTACAATTTTCTTTACCTAATTCTAAGGGCTTTGATGTACGTAGTGACAATGGTTGATAAAACTTCACCAACAATGTCAATCCTCTCAAAAGGAAAAGAAAAATTTCATATGATGATTATCAATATCCATCCATCAAACACGATTTCTTTTAACCTCTTAACTCAAGCTGTGGTATTGTATATAATTTCGATCGGTATGTATTTTATTTTATTCTTTCACTTATGACATTTATTATGAGTAAAGTCAGTTAGTTTAACTACTACACTATAAGTATTTACATATAAAATCAGTGTATATGCTTGAACTAATGATTCACGTGATGCATAATGTAATTCAATTCTAACTAATAGCTTCCAAAATAATTATTTACATGTATGTGATGAACACAATGAGATCATAGCAAAGATGGATTTGGATGAGAGAGCTTTTCTTTACCTTAATAAGCCATTTAATGAGGAAATCATGAAATACTTTTGGCAATTTGTATTGAGGGAAAAAAATCAAAGAGAGAAGCTGACAAACGGATCAGAGAAAAAAGATATCATATGAATGTTAATGATATTGGTAACATTGACATTTTTGGAGAAAACGAAGAAAAAGGCGGAGAAGAAGAAAACTATAGATAATTCTGAGGAGCGAAAAAAGAATATTGATGAAGTTGAAAATGATGTTGTATCAAATGAAAAATTCAAATTGAAGCGGAAGAGAGGTAGAAAAAGCATGAAAGAGACTAAGGAAAGAGAAACTCAAAACAATGCTATTAATAAGTTTCATCGGCAAACAGATTGCATAGACTGGAAAAACGGTCTTCATGCAAAATTCTTGAAAGTTGTACAACAACTCGGTGAAGGAAGTAAATTAACTTCAATACTATTTAATTTCATTACAATTTATTTATATAGAATGATATGAAAAATAAGAATTTATACTTATAGTTAACATCAACTTATTTTACATTAAGCATAGTAATCATTGTATTTATATCTACCTCAGCTTTATTGAAAAATATTATAGTTATTAAATTATGTTTACATTCTTATAGAATATTTAAGGATATTACCGTAGGGAGATTCTTGAAGTGATGAAGCATGATGTGCCTGATCTTACAATGATGGAAATGGCTATCTACCATTACGTACATCTTTAAAATATATTCAGTGGTAAATTACGATTCATTGAGTGGGTGTCTGGTACATAAAAACCTATTAAACAAAAGATATTGTATAGAGTTATTTTTGTCATATTTGTTTGTTAGAAAATATTTTGCTTCTAAAGATCCTTTTTTCATCTAAGAATTTTATGAGATGTTATTTTTACATAACAATCATGATTTTAAATTTACATTGAAAGCAACATAAAAATCTAGTTTTATTTCATTTATTCCATTTGTAGTATGTTTAGTGATAGAAGCTAATTACTTCATTTCTAAGTTTCATTATTTTGTATATAAATGTAATAATATTTCTGTCAATCTTTAATTTATAGTATTTAAAAGATTTTTATTCTCCACCAATTACCAAATATTATTTTTTTATAAACGACTTCCATTATTTAAAGCATAACTTAATCACAATAAATTCAGATGATAAATACACATGGTCTATACTTATTTTTATCTTTTCTCTTGTAACATCTCAGAAATGTCGTCGCAAGAATTTGTAAACTCCAAAAGCGAGAAAACATATTCATCATACATCTGGTCAAGCATTCTCAAAAAATTCTATGAAGAAGTAGTTTCTAAGAATATGGAACAATGCCTCTTCTTCAAATAAATGTACCAGTTGTACCACATGATCTTGATACCAACAAAAATTTTGTTAGAGGGGAAAGTTCGACCCAACAACAACATTATCGTCGACAACCTCATGTTCTAGCTCGCTACCTCAACATTGATAATCGGTTCAATATCTCATATAATCCAGCCCAGAATTATGTTGGTGATGGATTACAACAACAACATGGACCATTATTAGAGATGTTGAATTCACAAGGATTACAAGACCTAAACATTAAGACCACTAGTGATAGTCCTGTCCTGGAGTTTAATAGTGGGGACCATCATAATCAATGTGATTAATGTTGGGATCTCAATGTGACCCATGGAGAAATATATTCAGGTTGCCAAGTAATATTGGGAAATTCGACAAATAATGAGTATAACTTGTATGTCCATGCAAACAATGTTTCTGATTCTTATGTTGGATATATGACTATTAATTAATTGGGAGTAGCAAATGCAAATTTCTAACGGTACATGTCAAATCCGAACAACATTATTGGGGCATCATATGCAAATGATATTGAAGGAAGCGATCCAAATAAGTAGAAAAATTGTGATGCGTATTGTGATTTCAATAATATGGGTTATCACTTCTAGAATTATACGTTATAACCTACCTAATGGCAACAGTACAAAATTAGATCATGTTTACTCTAATCAAGTAATTTCCTCAAGGGGAAATAACATATTTCATATTTTTGGAGCTATTTTTCTTTTTTATGACTTTTTTTTCCGGTTTGGAAATAATGGACATCATTGGATTACATGCTTGCTTTAATTTCTTGACTTGAGATTATTGTTTTGTTTAGTATCAAACCCTTGAATACTTGTATTACATAACCTTTTGATTGACTGATACATATTATATATGAGATTGATTATTTGTAGAATTAAACATCTTGCGTCTCAATTTAACATAATATTTTATGTATGCTTAATGTCTATGAGATACATTGTTTATTATTTTACTCATATAAGCTAACATGTAAGCTTTTTATGGATTTTCTTCAAATTTTTGTTGTTCATTGTATTCTTGATAGTGATCACATCTGCAAGTTTAAGTAATATTTATTGTTGTGTAGTTATAACTTTTATACCAACCAATCATTTTAATGTATTGTAACAATTACCGTATCATTGGGAGAAGTAAATGGTAATTTCCAATAATATATTACACGTGAGTAGTACTGAATGAAGTAATTAAAATGAAGAAAAATTGTGTTGTGCATATGAATTTTAATTAAATGAATTTTAAGCATCTTTTTGAAAAAATATAATTTTTCAGATAAATCAATATTTTATGATAAATACTTGTTCGGAGGATGAAAGTTATTAATAAGGACAAACATATTGAAGATTCTTAAAATAATCATAGGGTCATTATCTTACCTATATAAAATGTAGCATCACATATATCCCTTATTTTTTTGATGATATTAGCTAAAAAATTACAAAAAATTGATAGCAAAATCATTGTATCTTATATTTATATAGGATGTGGGATTATGTACAATCTAATTTTCGTACCTTTCTTTATCTTTTTTCTCTCTTAACCTCTCCTTCTCACTCCTGTAAAACCTCCAAAATTCGAGTTCTCTCAAACTACGAGGATTTATTATCGCTCTCTTTAAGGATATTCTGTGAGTTTTGGGTCATGGTTCGACCCAACCCACCTAAAATTTTATCAAAATAATGGTGGGAAAATTTACTAAGTAAGTAATCCAATGTAAACAAACCTTTTTTTAAATACAGAAATCTTGTGCTCAGAATACAGAAGGATAGAAATAGTGAAAAGGGAAAAATCTTAACACAACATTTTTCTTAGAAAAGAACACTAAACAAAAACATACTTAGTTTGTGGATCATTTCTTGTTTACTTGAGATTCAAGGTTGGCTTGGAGCAATTCTTTAAAGATACAGATTTCGTCGATTTTCTCCTACAAAATAAGGTACATAGATTGTCGACTTCTTTCTATAAATCCTACAAATGACATAACAGCATGGTTAAATTGTTCCCAGATTGTATAATGACTGAAAATTCTCTTGTGAATGAATCGAGAAACTTGAAATGATGATAAATATTTTTATTTTTGTTTAAAAAAAAGATAATATTTATTGAACTACGGTAGTAGATTGACTGGTGTTTACCATTACAAATGAGATAAATGAGGTATAGGCCTTCCCACTAATATAAAATGTCGCGTCTTCTACATATGTTCTCTTGAGATGGAAACTCTTCGACTAATACAATATGTCGGGTTTCTAAAAGCAATCTCCCTATCCCATAATTATGTGCCCGCATAGGTCACAACTAGTGGATACACCTTATATATATATATATATATATATCGAGTTCTACCTTAGGACACCTTTTTTCAGAGTGGGGTCATATGATTAAAGATTCCATGTAGATTATATTATGGATGTCGGTCAATGTCATTCTCCTTATGTAATAAGATAATGAATAAGACTTGAACTATACTTATGATTTCTTGATGAGCTTACTTAGCAGGAGTAGGAGTATGAGACTTCACTTTTACATTGCACAAGCTGTCTTTGAAAGCGACTAGAGGTTGATTCCTTATGCTATGGTATGACATGAAAGTATATACGTATGTTTAGTGGATTTTTGTTAAGGTGTAAGTTTCCTTTAGTTTATGTAATGTACATGGTTATATATTTTTTTATGATGAGGTCTAAAGATTATATGTGTTACTAAGGGGTTTATAATGTGATACATAAAATAGTTGGTATTATGGGATACCAACTATACATTGCACAAGTGCACTTTTAATGTTGCTAATGTGAAGGTGCTACTATGTTATTAAGATTTATGTTAAAATGAGGTTATGACTCGTATTATGTCCTTCTATCCATAAATGGTTTTTAAACTTGATAGATTCATATTTTTACTAAATGTCCTTTTTAGCATATTTCAGGAATTTTATGCATGTTGCCTTACTTAGTACTTTACGTGCTAACCCCTTTCTTCTACATCTACTATGAGTGGAGGTTCCATTCATTGAGATTCACTAGTTCTTTCTTTAGATAATACATGGATTGCTTATCTCAAAGTTGTGGTGAGTCCTCAAGTTTGGGGACAAATTATCAATTTCATATTTCCTATTGTATTTCTTATGTTGAAACTTTTGTATTGATGTAAGGAGTAAGTCCCAAACTTTGTATTCTAATGTTTTAGATGGTTTATGGGACATGTTCATTTTCTTACTTTTTGTTATGAAAAGAGAAGTTAGATTTTTATTGTAAAAGTTCTAGTTTTTCCAGAGTATTCTATGTCTTACGTAATGATGATTTGCTAAGGGCTTGTATGAGTCCCCTTCGGGGTCAAGTACGTTGTGTCTCTTCAAGGGGGGTAACTTCGGCTCATAACAATACCACACTAATGAAGACCTAATATAGACAAATAGCCTGAAAAGCATTGAGGCGAAACAATATGACATGTGGTAAAGTTTCATAGAACATATATATATGTTCATCCATAAGCTTTCTTGAGTAATAAGTATTACTTTCCAAAATCATGCATTTTCAATTATTCATAAGTTTCATCATATTTTCAAGTTAAAAGAATCCTTAAATTAATTTACATCAATTTCATAGAGAGAATACATGCATATTTTAATAAGTTCGTCTTTCATAGTTCAAGAACCACATTATATCAGCATAGCTTAGAAAACATAAATTATTCACGGGTTCATGGAAAATCGTCTTTAAACATGCAATTAATTCAATTCAAGAATAAAAACCCATTAAACAATCAATTGGATCAATATTGAGAGGAACCCACGATATGACGGAAGAACCTTAACTTAAATTGGAGGTCTTACTTTACAAAATTGGAGAATTTGGGGACCCTATGGACTAAAGGACTCCTTAGGTGATTACTATCATACCAATGCCAAAATCTTGATGCAATGGACTATTAGGAGGCTTGATATTTAAGCCCTAACTTTCTACTTCAACTTCTAGTGAGAAAAATATTTGAGAATAGGACCTTGAATTCCTATTAACAATTAAAGTGAATAAATTGAGTTTTGGTGATTTAGGGGTATAAAATCATTATATAGGAATTTGATTGAAGGTAAAACGACAAGAATTCAGGTAAAATAACAAGGAAAATACCCTACAATCCCTAACATAAAAATGCCGAATTGGGTCTATGAAAGACGAAAATGGGTCGCCAACACCACCACATTCCGTGAACAAGGTCCTGAAGAAATTTTGCGTTACAGGACATTACTATTTTGGGCATAAAATCTTACACCCGGTTCTAGACTTAGGAAAACATAGTGCATTCGAAAAGAAGACTCATACATCATTAATTTATACGTCATAGGTAACCTAATTATTTTTCTTCTTAATGCTATGATCTCGAATCAGAGAAGAAGTTTTTTTAAAAAAATATGAGCTAAGTATTTTGGGAGTAGTATTGATTACCGATATGGGGACGCGAGTCCATATTAACTCAAACCCCCATAAACAATGTAAGCAACATGGATAGAAGCAAGGTATTGTACGGTCCTCTTTCAACATGAGATAAGACGTTGTACCATCACTTAGGCTCATACTGATGGTTGTCGATAAGAGAATCGTCCACAGAAAATATGTTACTTTCATATATACGTAAAATTGAGTTTGTTATTGCATTTTCTTTAATGAACAATGTTTATCTTTTACAATTTTACAATTGCATTGCTTTTTTTTGTTGCTTTATATTAAGTTCAATAATTCATGAGTTCAGTAGAGCCAACATAAGTTTCTTCTTACTTCATTTAAGCTTAAAGTTGTTGTTCCAAATCGCATACTCGTCATTCGATGTACCTATATCAGTTGGCCTGCATTGTCTTATGATGTAGTAGGTAATCAGGATAAACATCCAGTGCCCCGTTGATCCAATTTAGAAATCACATTCAGTGGTGAGTGATATACCATGGTTTCACGGTATTTTTAATGCTTTTTCCTTAACTTTAGTGTGTGTCCAAAATTTTGTTGTATTGATTTTTTTGTAAGTTTCTCCTTATTTGCAGGAAATCTATCCAAAGATGAATGTGGAAATTTTTTAGCGAAGAAATGCAAAAGAGGCCACCTACGGAGCTCATGATTGTCTGTCGAGCCTGTGATAGTCTGTAGGTTGCATCGTGGTGAAGCTGCTAAAGGAAGATGGGGAAGTATGACTTAGTGTGCAATTATGGAAGTCCACGACGGACCGTCATAGCTACGACGGTCCGTCCTGCTGGTTCGTCGCAATGATCAGAGAGTAGTCCCAATACCCAAATTCCAAGAAAATTAAGTATTATGGAATGAAGACCCTCAACGGAACTTCGTGCTTAGAACAGTCCCTCATACCTGCTGTTGAGGGTAATGAAGAAAGCATCAGGAGAATTTGTGAAGTATGGGAAGATGGAGGTCATGACGTCCCTTCGTGACTACGACGGTTCGTCACGAGGTCCGTCAACTCGGATGCGTTTTGACAGATTTTCAGTAATTAAAATCCTTCTTTTATTAGGTTTTTGCTTTTAATATAAATTGTTCAAAAAAAATCCCGTTTTTGGGGTTACACTCTTTGATAGTAGACTCTTTGATATTAGACTTTAGCATAATCCTTACTTCTCTTGTTCAACTATTGAAGGATTAATTTCAGTAATTGTTACACTTTTTCTGTAATTAATTGTTGGTGCTTTTGTTGATTAATCAAGTGAATTTCTGGATTTCATTCCTTCTCATTAAAGTAAGTGCATGAATTCTTATAATAAATATATGAATATTGTGATTATGACTATGGGTAACTAAACTCCATAACTAGGGTTGTGGAACCATGGGTGAATAATGAGATAAAACCTAACTAAAATAGCAATTCTAGAATAGTGTCTTGCATGTATTGATAATTATTTCATTTAGAAGTCATTTTAACGAATGGACAACGTCAGAACTCGCCTTAATGGTACTTGCTCTTCCAATGAGGTAGATAACAGAAAAAGAATTATCAATATAGATTTAGTGTATACAATCTAATTGGTTAGTGTCGATTAATATGAGGTATTAAGTTAGTCAAATATCAAATACAATGCTTAATATGAGGTAAATGTAAGGGTTAATATAGCAACACACGTAGCCGGACCAGGTTGCGGAGTGAAATTTTCTAGATGCCGGACCAAGGATTTAGAGATACATAACTTATCACTTTACTTGCAAAGATATTAGGAAAGAATTTTTATATTTAAAAATATCAAGTTAGGAACCTGTAAGGAACACTTAAGCGCTAGTTACTTTCATTAATTGATTAAGGTCTAAGATTTGAGTGTGTTAGTTGTTTACTTTAATCTAGTTAATTATTTTCATTAATTTAGAAATAAAACTCCCCCTTTACTTTCTTTTGTTTTCTATGAAAATAATTGACTAAATAATAGAAATAATAGAATAAAGTTATGTCTGAACTATTTTCCCCGTGGGAATGATCCAAACCTAATTAATTGGGTTCCTTACATGATACAACCGCTTCACTTCTTATTTGAGAAGTAAGTTTGAGCGTATAAAATTTTGGCGTCGCTCCCGGCGAAAGTAGCTTTTTTAGATTAACTTAAAATTATTACTAAAGTTTAGTCAATATTTTCTTAATTTTACTTTTCTATTGGTTTTGATTCTTGCTTAACTATCTTCCTTGTATGCCAAATACAAAAAGAGGAAGAGAACTCTTGTTCCCCTACGATTATCAATTAGAGCGTACACTATGCAATATGAATCAAAACTTTCGTATTAACGATGATGATCCGAACCAAAACATCCCATCTCCAGTTGATGTTCATGGCCAGTTATTACCCTATCATCTTAGTGAAAATCAACAAAAGGGACAGAATCCCGCTCCACGTCCTCAAGAATATTACAGAAGCTATGATAACATTGGAGACTCTGATGGGCCACTTTTCTTGCCTCCTCTACCACAAGGCAACACCTTTGTGGTAATTAGTAGTCTAATGCAAATGCTAACTACTAGAGGTTTGTTTTCAGGGCTACCTTCTGAGAATGCACTTTCCTATATAGCAAAGGTAAAGGCATTGTGTAAAAGTTTTGTAGGGAGGCCTGATGTATTTGGATCTAATAGGGCTAAGAGTATATCCTCTCTCACTAACGGGAGAGGCTGCTATTTTGTTTATAAAGCTCACTTATAACTCAATTTTCACTTGGAACAAACTAAGGGGTGTTTTCTTAGCACATTACTACCGGGTCTCCAAGAAACTAAATCACAAAGATAGAGTAAGCTATTTTGTTGCACTACTAGAATTGTCAGTTAGAAGTTCTTTGGATAGATTCACTTCATTTTTTAGAAGTGTCCCCAATCACCGCATAGATGATGAGTCACTGAGGAATACTTCTATCGGGTACAGGATGATAATAATAATGCGGTATTAGATACGATAGCGGGTGGTTGTTATGAGGATTGTCCTTATTTTGAGATTTCCGAAAGTTAGAGAAAATCTCCCGGAATAATAAAGCTTGGAGTAATAGGAAGTCACATAGTGAAATAAATACCTTCACAGTGCAATCAACACACAACCCAGCCATATATGAGATTCATGAAGAGATGGTTAAGATGAGAACTGAGCTTGGGTTGGTATGAAAACATGTCACTGGGGATGCAGAAAAGATAAATGCAGTAAACTACTTGTCAAAACCACAACCACCAAATGATGAATTCTATTATGAGAAGAATTCATGTGCAATATATGAGAAGACGGCGGATTCCTGACCGAATGCCCAAGGCTCAAATTAGGAGAATTGGCGCCAAGGTAAAGAAAACCAAGGTCGGATGTATGGTCACTATAACTGTGAGGGTCATTATGTCAATGATAGAAACTACAACCGCGATAACAACTTCAACAGGGGTAACTATGGTAACAGAATGATAGGAATGGGCCCTATGTCCCTCCTCAAAATCGTGAAGTTACTCTTATGGATGGTGGAGATAGTATGGCGCAAATTGAGGAAAATGTTGCACAAAAATATGAGGAGGTTCGATGCTAGTGATGAGCACATTAAACAGTTAAGGAGTGATTTAGCGGGTATTGGGTATAAAGTTGATACACATGCAATATCGATAAAGCAGCTTGAATTGAAAATGTCCCAATTATCTACGACTATGAACACACGGAAACTGGGCACTCTTCCTAGAAACACGGTCTATAATCTGTAAATGATGGACATTGTATGGAAAACACTACTCAGGGTGGTAAGCAAACCATTGACCTCTAATGACGAAAAGGTGATAAATGATAATGATAAAGTGGTAGAGGTTAGTGGTGAAGTACAAGATAACACTGAAAAATATGTTGAAGTTCCTACAAAGGTAACTCCCATGCCTAGACCCCCCCCCCTTTCCTCAAAGATTAGTAAAAAAGATCGAGGATGGTAAATATCGGTGTTTTATAACAATGTTTATGCAACTTTCTATCCATGTCCCTTTGGTAGAAGGTCTAAGCAAATTCCTTGTTATGCCTAGTTTATGAGATCTGGTCACAAAGAAAAAATCGGTCACTTTTGACGATGATGATAGAATGCAGCATTGTAGTGCTATTGCTACAAGATCTCTAGTACAAAGTAAGAAGATCCAAGTGCATTCACTATTCCTTGTACAATCGGGTCATTACATTTTGTGAAAGCATTATGTGATCTGTGGAAAAATAAATCTCATGCCTCTCTTGATTTACAAGAAGTTGGGTTTGGGTGATCCAAATCCCACTGCGATGCGGCTACTGATGGCCGATAGAATAGTAAAAAGTCTTATAGGGATACTCCTCGATGTGGTAGTAAAGATGGAGTCGTTCATATTTCCGGTAGATTTTGTTATTTCCTGACTGTGAAGTCAATTTTGAAGTGCCTATTATTCTTTGGAGGCAATTCCTTGGTACGGGTAGAGCCTTAGTTGATATGGAAAAGGGGTAGATTAAATGTCGGTTAAACAATGAAGAAGCCACCTTCAACATTTGTAGGTGCATGAGGCATATTGTTGAGCTCCAATCGGTATCTGCTATATTCTTCAAAGAAAAGATGAATAAGTACCATGACCTAAAAATTAAAAAATGAGAGTTTATGGTTGGGGATTTGGTACTTTTATACAATTCTAGGTCGCGCTTGTTTTCTAGCAAGCTCAAGTCCAAAGGGACTGGCCCTTACTTATTTACCCAACTATTCCCTCATGGATCAGTTGAGCTAGAAAACAAGGAGGATGTGCGGTTTAAGGTGAATGGACAACGAATAAAAATCTATTTTGAGCATGCTAAATCGGCGCATGATGTAATCAAGGCATACCATCTTGATGAAGTTTGAGTAATCAAGTATCTTCAATCGTGCCGCGACATTAAATCAAGCGCTAGTTGGGAGGAAACCCAATGCTTATTGTTTTCTTTCTATTAATGGTATCATTATATACTAATGAGTTTTAAATTTGCAGGTAGCACATAACCAAGAAAATCTACATAGAATCACTCCGCAACAGTCACTAACGGATACATCGACGGACCAGCACGCATGCGATAGACCGTCGCGTGAATCCGTCATGCCATGTACGTCTTTCGGTTATTTTCAAAATAAGGTCCAAGCGACGGAACCCATGATGGACCATCGCATTTGTGACGGACCGTCATTGGGGACTCGTTACGTCATTAACCAGCACACCCGACCCGACACGGCTGGGGTTTTTTAAAAATTGTCAACATTTAAAACCCCAAACCCTTTATTTCAACAATTTTCTTCCCTTTCAAACTACCAACTTCCTACCTTTCTTATCTATCAACTAATCACTTCAGCAAATCCTCAATTCCAGCACAGGTCAAAGTCTGCTGCTGTGGTTCTGCTCTTGATAACCAAGTTCCTCATTTCCTTGTTTTTCTCCTCTTCTCAGGTATGTGTATCTAATATCTATCCATTTACATTGCATTTTTATTTTTCAATTCCTATTAGCCTATTTATTATTGGTGGGTCTTCATTCTTTGATCCAATTTTGTGTGACATAGGTTTAGAATCCTCGAATTGCCTTGTAAAAACTCCATAAATTGGTGCTTTAGCATTGCTAGTTCACTAGGTATTTATGTTAGAAACATGTAGGTTAACACTAAGTACTACGTTTGAGTCATAGGGGATGATTCTGGCATACTCAGTTTTGTTACTAAATGACAGAATGAGACCCCGATAACGGACCATCGTACCCACGACGGACCATCATAGAGTCTAATCCAACACCCCACTATTCATTTTCTCTAAGTGTCCACCAACGGACATATGAGACGGACCGTCATTACAACGATGGTCCGTCCTGCACAACCGTCATGGTTCAGTGTCCATTGTCCTAAGGGTCTCCAACATTTTTTAAGTGTCCTCTGCCGGACACATGCGACAGACCGTCATTTCCACGACGGTCCGTCCTGCACAATCGTCATGGTTTTCACAAACCCTTGTCCTAAGGGTCTCCAACTTTTTCCAAGTGTCCTCTGACGGACATCTACGACGGACCGTCTTGCACAACCATCATGGTTGTGATAGACCATTGTCCTAAGGGTCTCTATTTTTTTTCAAAGTGTCCTTTGACGGACATCTTTGACGGACCATCATACCCTCAACGGTCCGTCCTGTACAACCGTCATGACGGTCAGAGACCCTTCTCCTAAGGGTCTCTATAATTTTTCTAAGTGCCCCACGACAGACATCGACAACGGTCTTTCATTGTCATGAGGCCTATCCTGCTTATCAGTCATAACTTTCAGAGACTTTCCTTCTGGAGTATCCACATAAATAGTTGAAGTAAGACCTGACGGACCCCATGACGGTCCGTAATACTCACGACGAGTCGTCACCTGGTCCGTCGTGCTTTATTTTTACTCCAGAGATATCATTACCACTTTGCTCTTATGTTATTTTGTGTCATTGTTTCTTGTCTTGTTTGCTCTTTCTAGTACTAATAATAATTCTTTATAGGTACTATCTTTAATAGCACCGAAAAAAGATCAAATTTACTCACGTGGGCTTTCAAAGTGTGTTGCCCCTTCTGCCCGACTAGTTATAGGCTCTAATAATGAGCATGATCCCGAGTACGTGCCCCCAAGCAGATCCACTCCAGCACGGGTTTCACGTGCAACCATAGCTACGGCAAAAAAGGTGGCATCCGGCGTAGTAAGCACCTCCCAGTATGATGAGGAGCGCACACTGACCAGCACACCTTCTGGGTCAGCTACACATGAAGAAGGAGTGTCTGGTTCCTTAGGAGTTTTGTAGTCAAAGGTAGCCTTCGAGTCCTTAGAAGTCCCTGCACCCACCACAACTGCACAGTTCTCCTCGTCTGATGAGGCTTACAGTCCTTATTCCACTCTAGACTCACCGACTGGTGCTCTCACCCCTGTTGCTGACCAGCCCAACCAGGAGTGTGTCGACGGACAGTACCAAGTGTATTCAGATGCCATGTTTCTAAATGGTAAAGGCGTCATGACACGAACCCTTACACTAGATAGGCGACTCTTTCATATTATAATTTTGGATAATTTTTAGTTCTCTTGTTCAAGTATTCAAGGATTAGTTTCAGTTATTGTTACACTTTTTCTGGAATTGATTGTTGGTGCTTTTGTTGATTAGTCATGTAAATTTATGGATTTCATTCTTTCTCATTAAAGTAAGTGCATGAATTCTTATTTTAAATATATTAATATTGTTATTATGACTACTAAACTCCATAACTAGTGTTTTGGGAACCATGGGTGAATAATGAGGTAAAACCTAACTAAAATAGGAATTCTAGAATAGTGTCTTGCATGTATTGATAATTCTTTCATCTTGAAGTCTTTTTAACGGATGGAGAACGTTAGAAATCACCTTAATGCTACTTGCCGGACCAAGGAGGTAGATAATAGGAAAAGAATTATCAACATAGATTTAGTGTATACTATCTAATAGGCTAGTGTAGATTGGTACGAGATAATAAACTAGTCAAATATCGAATACAACGCCTAATATGAGGTAAATGTAAGGGTTTGTATAGCAACACACGTAGCCGGACCAAGGTGCGGAGTGAAATTTTCTTGATGCCGGACCAAGAATTTAGAGATACATAACTTATCACTTTACATACAAGATACTAGGAAAGAATTGTTATAGTTAGAATTATAAAGTTAGGAACCCGTGGACAAAACTTAAGCCCTAGTTACATTTATTAATTGATTAAGCTCCACGATTTCAATCTGTTAGTTGTTTACTTTAATCAAGTTAATAACATTCATTAATTTAGAAATAAAAATCCCCCTTTATTAACTTTTGTTTCTAGGAAAATAATTGACGTAATAATAGTAATATTAGAATAAAGTTAAGCCTTAGCTATTTTTCTCGTCGGAACGAACCCAACCTAAGTTGTTGGGTTCTTTAGTTGATACGACCATTTTACTTCTTAAGAAGTAAGTTTGAGCATATCAGTGAGCCTCTTTGTATCCAAGGAATCTTTCATTGTTTCATATCTTTTTGCTATAAAATGTTTGGGGGGGGGGGGTGTCCCATCATTCGTCTTAGTATTTTATAGGCTTCATAGACCAATAAAGTTAGTTTCCTTGGACATTCCATTTCAATTTTAAATAATAAGATTTGAGTTGCCATTGTGGCTAAGTATTAATTTTGAAAGTTAATTCTTGAGTTATCTCTTGTATTTATGTCTTTCCCTGAATTAAGTAAGTTAGGACAAGGGTTTGCTTAAGGCCATCAATCGTTATTGGGCACTGATCACGTCCAGGGTGTAGGCTCGGGGCGTGAAAAAATTGGTATCAGAGCTAATGTTTGAGATTCCTAAGGATTCTATGAAGTTTTATCTATAGAGTCTTAATCATCATTGTGAAGCGTGCCACATCTATGATAAAGTGGCTACAACATTTAGGAATTTCTCACATCTGTCATATTTCTTCTCATGTATTAGAGTTTATCTTTAATATATCTCTCTCATATTCATGCTTGCACATGCTTAAGATAACTATGCCTCCATGAATAGCAGCAAAAGGTCGTCCAACTAGGACAAATGTTGAACCTCAAGAGCCAGAGTTACACAATGCACCTGAAATGCAACCTCAAGTGGAAGATTCCAACACTAAGTTTCCTGAGGCTACAAGGATGGTGAGTCAAGATATGAGTAACCAGTTTGGTTAACAAAGAGGATCTCAACAAAAAATGCCTAACACTTGGAGGATTCGGGAATTCTTGATGATGAATCCCCCTAGTTTTCTTATTCGAGCGCTACTTAGGATCTGCAAAACATTGTGAAAGATCTGAAGAAAGTTTTTGATTTGATACATCGAATTGATTTTGATAGACTTGAGCTAGCTATATACAAACTGAAAAACATGGCTAGGACTTGGTTCGACCAATGGAAAGAGGGAAGAGAATAGGATGCAGCACATCCAAGTTGGGATTATTTTGAAGAGGATTCTTGGTGTATTTTTTCCGCAAAGAACGGAAAGCGAGAAAGGTATGAGAGTTTCACACTCTGAAAGAGATTTCCTCAAGTGTTCATGAGTATGAGTTGAAGCTCGACCAACTGTCTCCCTATTCTCTGAAAACAGTTAAGCATATGTGTAACACTTCAAAAATCTAAGACGTGTTCTTGAAAATAACATAAGTTTCAAAAGGTTTAGACACTGTTTTATGGTATATATTAATGAATATAAGTCATTTAAGAAGTTAAGAAGTTAAAACGTCAAATAACGTCCATGAAGACTTGAAATTAGTTTAAGGAGGTGCTAGCGTGTCTTAGCATATTTTACTACGCTTTAGGAGTAGTAATGATAAAAATTTGTGCAAGGCTTTGTTATATGTATTAGAGTTAGTTTATAGTCGAAACTTTTGGGCACGAATCGCAGAGGACCAACCAAAGGTCCTTGAGAAGGAGCCTTGAGATTTGGCAAGAGCCTACAAAAAAGCAATGTCCATTGACGGTTAACACCAATAAATTATATGTCGATCGACTGGGAGATGATTGCCTCCGTTAATGGAAACTTTGAAAAATTATTCAAGTCCTGTTTTGAACTAGTCTGTGAACTCAACGGTGGACCAAAAGGATGGGTTTTCTTTGGCCCGTCGATTGACAAACGGGGCATGGGTCGGGGTTCCGTCTTTCAGGTTCGTGTTTTGCTGCATGTTTGTATTTAATTCATTAAATTAGTTGGATTATTTAGGAGTTTAATTAAGGGTTATTTGACTTATTATTAAGTTAATTAATAATCTATACAAATACCCTTACCTAATTAGACTAACCCAAGCTCTCATAATTCCTAAACCCAAAACAGTGATCCTTCTCTCATCTTTCTTTCTCTAGTCGAAAACCCTCATAGAAGAAAAGGTCAAGGTGGGTTCTAGGGATTAAATCACCAATGTTTATCCATCAATATTCGTCAAATAATAATGTATGGATTCCTTTCACCTTTGAGACCTCTTTCCTCAAAGGTTTCAGTCAAATTGATTTCAAAAGTTATGTTTTCATGTGGGTCTTTTCAAATATATAAATTGATCTTGGGAATTGATTTGTTTTTGATTTTTTGGATATTATGAATATATTAACATGTATTTTAACTCAATTATGTTAGTTCTTCATGTATTGTCCTGGTTTGTAGAGGATTACCTATTCCCCTTAACCCTAGGTTATGATCTTGACATGAATTTAGTACTGTTGGTTCAATTGAATTGATTATTGGTTGAATTAATACTATATGATAATATCGTAACAAATATGAATATATTAGGGTGATTTATAATCGTATAATTCTAGTTCTTGATTAATTGATCGAGATTATTACTTTGAGCTATGTATCTTATCTTAAGCTATGAACTAGTGATGGATTGTGATATAGTGATTCAATTATCCTTGTTATCATGCTATTTATTTTTGTGTGATTATATTACACCCTTAATGGGTTGAATTAGGGGTTGTTGGTAAGACCTTTATGATGGATTATAAAGGAGACTTGGTAAGTCTTGTGATCTTATTCTTTACTTCAATTATGGTTACTTGTGGCTAAGTGATCATGCTTTAACGAAGTATACCTTATATTAAGTTTGATAAGGTTTGTATGATGTTGAATTCAGATGTCTTAACTATGGTTTGTGAGGTAACTATAGTGATGATTTACAATGTGCCTAATATTATGTGACTATATAAATGTGCTAACCTCACGTATATGAATTGTATTGAAAGGATTATACACATTCAATTATTATTGAGCTATAATGATGTTGATTATACAGGGGGTAGACCCTATGACCTACATTAAGATATGATGATAAATAAAGACATTAAAGACATTTCAAAAAGGGACTTAGCTTAGCACTGAACATGACAATGGGAGGTGTTGACTCTCCATAGAGGAAGATTAACCCTATAGTTCCACATGAGGTGTTGAATCCCCTATGAGGGATACTCAAATTATGGTTTCCCATGAGAGGAGGCTCCAATTTTCAAGTGGCATGTAGAGAGGTTGTACCTATGTCTTAGTTCTTGAACTATGTTGCCTCATAGGAAGAATAGATAGTGGATCCAACTAGAAAGCTACATTTATGTTTGATTTTACTTTGGTCGGTAGACCACCTTTTATCGGTGTAAGGTTTTACAACACCGGATTCTACACTTAGATCTTGTGGTATATGTCGGTTAAAGCAAGTTTTACATAAACTAAAATGAAGTAACGAAGTACAACCCATTTCGATTTACTTGAGAGGTTTGACTTAGCCTAGGTAGGGGTGTGAGACTCTACATATGACTTGCACTAGTTTTCGTTGAGCAAAACCTTATGTTCTTATGTATGTATAGGATTACAAATGTAAATGATATATACATGATTATCTTACATGTTAATCACCCAATGTGATGTTGATTACGCTTATGAACATGTATTTCTTCTCTATTGCAAAAATATGGTATTATGTATTTTTATCGTTATGTTATTTGAAGATGGACAATGGTTGTGGTTCTTGGTAGCTTTCCTTGATTATGTAAGGCTATGGGGATTTGCTTAGTCATTGCACAAGTGAACTTAAAAGGCTCATGAGTAATGGTCTCACATGATCATGTTGTAATGAAATCTTATTTATTCTTATTGCTATTATAACTATGTTAGAGTTGCCTTGACTATGTGTCCAATAATGTGATATGCATGTTGACATGACTAGACATAGTTTTGTTGGTCTTTTGATTTACATGACTATGACTTAATTAATATGTGTTATTGATTGGTATGGTCTTCTTGAATGTGCATAAGGCTTTCTAAATGTAAAATAGCATGTTTTAATGTAATGTCCTTTTTTAGCATGATTTCATGATATGTGTGCATATGGTCTCATACTCAGTACAAGTAGTGTACTAACCCTATTAGGTTCAGGTCGTTGAAGTGCTTTTGAGGCGACTTTGAAAGAAGACTTGGAATCCTCATCCAGCCAAGTTTGGTATGTCTTTACTTTCCGAGAGAATTGTAACTACAAAGCTAATGAAGTTGTTTTAGTTTTAAGACTCTTATGTTCTTTCCTTTTCTTTTGAGTACTAAACATTGTATGTCCTATATGTGGTCTTATTATATTGGTGTATGGGATAGGCCCAAATTATTATACTCTTATTAGATAATTATGAGATGAGTCGTCCATTTCACACTATGTTATATGTGTGTGTGTGTGTGTGTGCGTGTGTGTGTGTATTAAAAGTAGAAGACTATGTAATATTCCTACACGAAGGGTCTATGCATACTCAACATAAATATTATGTGTATGTAGAGGTATCGGTAAACCTCAGTGTATAAGTAATGAAAAGTTTTTAAAATATCCGTATTTAAACCTATGAATGTAATGATGTAAGCTAATAGGCTAGTCTTAGTCCTCAAAGAGGACTATAACATTCCAAAAAATCGTATGTCTAATGAAGAGCCAGTATGCCCTTAGGATAGCCTATTAGGGGTACATAGGCACCCCAATGCCAAATATTGAAAAATATTGGGCATAGTATAGAAAATTTGTCTAAGGGATACTAGCAATTTTTTCTATATACGAACAAGATATATACTTTTTGGGTTGTTATACCCCAAAAAAAGATTGTTGTCCAATAAATGTACCTACAATGAAGACCCTAAGCTAAAATAAAATACGTTATGAATAGTTTCACACAAAGTACTAGACATTTAAGTGTAAAACCTAGTATCATTCCATATAACAATTTAAAATGATCATGTAAATTAAGCAGTGCCCAAGGACATAGTTAGTGTCCTTGAGAAAATAAGTTAGCATTTCCAAATGAACCATAAATAATATTTAGTTAGGAAAGTGCAACAAACCAATGCAAGAACATGTGCAAGACATGTGAATAAGCTGCATAAGGAGGGGTCTACCATTACCGAATTCGGTTAGGGTAGTTATGGGGGAAAACGTGCACAAGGTACCACTCCATGTTGGACCTAACATTCCTACAAATTCTATACTCTAACCTATTGCGCTTAATAACTAAATAACATAGAAATAACCGAATTGTACCCATTAGTGCACCCGACAACCTAGGTTCAAAATCGGGTTGACACTAACCTAGTACTAGTTAAAGAGAAAACCTAGTACCTAACCTAGGATGGTCCAAAAGGTTAGTTATGGTCCTATAAACTAAGGCATACTTTATTAACTCCCCTAGGTTACCTAACTAATTTATTCATCAAATTAATTTATTAATTTAAAATGGATAAAACCAAAACTACAAAGGAAATTTTTAGATTTTTGTTAAGACAAGAAAGGGACAACCTAGTACCTAACCTAGGATTGTTTAAAGAGTTAGTTAAGGTCCTAACAACTTAGGTATACTTTATTAAGTACCCTTGGATACTTAATTATTTAATTTATCTGCTTAATTAATTAATTTAAAGGGTCAAAACCATAATCAAAATGAATTTTCAATATTTCGGTTGAGACAAGAAAAAGACAACCTAGTATTTAACCTAGGATTGTCCAAAGGATTAATAATGGTTATAACGACTTAAGGGTACTTTATTAATTACCCTAGATTACTTAGTTAATTAAATTAAAGGTTTCAAATCGAAATTCTTATGCTAACCTAGTATAATGCAAGAAACAACGTAGTACTTAACCTAGGATGGTCCTAAAAGGTTGATTATGGTTCAAATGACTTAGCGTTACTTTAGTACATAACATAGGTCCCTAAATTATTGAAATTAAGGATTTAATTAATTAATATAAAGTAAAATTTTTTACCTAAACCATAGTCAACACTAAAATTTCAGATTTTCAGTCGAGTCAGCATTCTCCTATGTTTAGTCAACATAGGAGGTTTTTATTTAGTAATTAGTTATTTAATTTATTTAATTAACTTATTAAACCATAAGTTTAAAAAGTCAAGGTCAGTTCCTAAACCTAAAAACCACGTTAAAACTCAATTAAATACACGACTAAAACCATAAAGCAAGCGTGAAAAAAACAGTGAACTATACGCAAGAAAAAAACAAAAAATTTCTTAGCTGATTTTGAAGGTTTCTTCAAGGTTTCCTGAGGACATTGTCTGTCCATAAGGCTCTGGCACTCTGCGCCTTTCTAAGAGTCAACACCCCCTGGAGACCCCGTTCTTTTCCTATCTTTTCGTACTATTTCGTAAGTGATGTACCTATCATTCCTAGTTTATTCAAACACTCTAAAGTACATATAAAAATCATGAAATCATCCATAAACAAAAGATCATGATCCTTGAATCCATATTCCAAATTCAAGGGAAGTTAGGATCAAGTCAAGGAAGTAAAAAGTCAAGTCTAAAGCTATGAATTGAGTTAAATAAAGCTTTTTTAAAAAAACTTCTTCAAGTATTACTTCTATATTTAAATTTATTTTTAAGGGTCAAGTTTATAGTTAAAGAAAGAGTAAAGGTTGAGTACATTTATCAAAAGATATAAAGGAACTAAGTATTCCCTAGAAACCCTAGGTCTAGTCATAGTAAAGGAATCAATAATCAGACTTACAACTAGAGATCTAATGGGTGAAAGTAACCCACTAATGAAATCCCACATACATAGTGATGAAATCAACGGGAAATATTTAGATTTTGGGGTTTGAACTTCTGGAACCTTTTTGAATTCTATAACTAGGGTTCTTGGACATTTTTTCCTTTCTTGCTTCTAGTTTTCTAATTTTTAATTTATGATTTTGACTTAGGTAAATCTTGTTAGGTTTCTAGGCATTAACTGAATAAAATCTAATGATTTTGGGCTTAAACGACTTGTCTTGGGGTTTAAATGAACTAGCTAAAGAGCAAAAGACCCCTAAACAATTTTGTTGTCAGACCAAACAACTATCTGGACTGAAGGTCCATCATTAAATGGACGGTTTATCATTTCGGTTTGTAGTTTTGGTTGGCTTGAAAGTCCTTTACTAAAATGGGAATAACTTTTTACTCGGAGAATGTCTTTTAGTAAACTTAGTGTCTATGGAAACAAAGTTCAATTATTTATCAATTCATAGGTCATGGTTCACTAATTCAATTTGTGCTAAGATTTATGACTATTTGAAGTTTACCCAACAACATTTACCCCATAACTGACTGCTAACTTTCACCTATGGTCAGACCTACGGACCGTAGATCGAACGATGGTCCGTGTTGATCATCTGTATTTCTTTTCAATGGATGGGTAACTTGAGTCTCAATCAACAGACACAGACCACGGACCACTGTCTTACTTATGAATTATAGGTCTATTTGTGGATCGATATTTAGTAGTTTTTTCTAGACTGAGTTTACGAAGAGTTTCAATGGCAAACGACGAATGCATAGATCAGACTACGATCCATCGATAGTGACCGTCGACTGGACATGCAAATTTCAGAAAAGATGACTTTTTGTCAATTTTGGATATGAGGTGTTACATTATCTACCCCTTGAGAACATTCGTGCTCGAATGAAGACTAAACTAGATGAAATTGAGGTAAATACTGACGGAATTGAGTTCCAAGGACATTCATATACGTTTAAGATGCAAGTAAAAACTGAGGGAACATAATTCTAAGGCTGAATGCATGCATGAATGTCTGTAAAACTGAAAAGAAATAATTACCTCAAGCTGGAGTGGAATCGGAAGGAAAGAGGTGATGATACTTGGCTCTCATGGCTTCTTTCGCTTCCCAAGTATCTCCCTTTATGGACTGACTACTTCACAAAACCTTGACTGAAGCTACTTCTTTGTTTCTCAACCTTCTAACCTGACGGTCAAGAATATCAATAGGTACATACTCAAAAGAAAGATTATCTTTCACAGTTACACTATCTAACGGCACCACAGCGGCTAGGTCTCCCACACACTTCTTCAAGACCGATATGTGGAAGACTAGATACACTACTGCTAATTCTGCTTGCAACTCTAAGTCATATGACACCTTGCCAACCACTTTCAAGATATATGGGCCTACAAATCTAGGACTGAATTTCTATTTCTTGCCAAATCTCATCATTCCTTTCATAGGTGACACTTTGGGGTAAATCCAATCACAAACTTAGAACTCTAGTTTTCTACTCCTTACATTTGCATAAGATTTCTGAGAACTCTGGGTCGTCTTAAGTCTACATATAATTAATTTCACTTTCTATATAGCATAGAGAATTGAATTTTTCCCTATTAACGCTGCTTCACCTACTTCAAACCAGCCATCAATTGATCTACATCTATGCCCATACAATGCCTCATACGAGGATATTTGAATGATTAGAATGGTAGCTATTTTTTTTAGGCAAACAAAATCAGAGAAAGGTGATCATCTCAACTACTCTTGACATCGATCAGACAAGCTTTCAACATATCCTCTAGGGTCGGAATGGTATGCTCTGCCTGTCCATCCGTTTGAGGATGAAATGTTGTGCTAAGGTTAACCTAAGTACCAAGACCCTTTTGAAATGACTTCCAGAAATGTGAGGTAAATTGAGGACCTGTATCTGATATGATAGACAATGGAACCCAGTGCAATCTCAAAATTTTAATTAATGTAGAGCTTGGAATAATCCTTTTCCGAATTTGTAGTTTTGATCACCAAAAAGAAAGAAAACTTACTCGTCCTATCAATTATCACCCAAAGGGAGTCATGTTTGATGCGAGTGTGAGGTAACCCTGTGATGAAATCGATATTGATCAATTTCCACTTCCAAGTAGGAATGTAGATCTCTTGAGTCATGCCCCCTGGTTTCTGATGTTCTACCATGACTTGCTTATGATTGGGGCACTTACTCAAAAAATCGGTTATATCTCTTTTTATGTCATTCTGCCAATAGACTTCCTATAGACCGTGTTACATCTTAATGGAACCTAGATGAATAGAATATCTCGAGTTATGGGATTTTACAAGAATATGCTATCTCAACTCGCCTATATGATGAATACATAATATACCCTGATAGCGATGTATATCATATCCCCTTTGCGAGAAAACCTCCACTCTCTAATTATGGATTTCACCCTTACTTTCAAGCAAGATTATATCAATGTTTTCCTTTTTCTTAATCTCCACTACCGAAGAAGAGTCTTCCCAATTTTTAACTGCTACACACTGCCTAATATGCTCATAAGGCGAATTCTCAAGAGAGCAAGCTTGTGAACATTCTTCACTAGCTCATTCCTTTCTTCCTCAACATAGGCTACACTACCCAATATACTCTAATGAGAACATTTGCCACTATATTCACCTTACTAGGATGGTAATGAACACTCATATCATAATCCTTAAGGAACTCAAGCCATCTCCTTTGGCGAAGATTTAACTCTTTCTGGGTGAACACATAATGAAGGCTCTTATGGTCAATGAACACATCTACATGAACACCCTGCAAGTCGTGTCACCAGATCCTTCGAAAAAACACAAATGTTGTATGATCAAAGTCATGAGTTGTATTGTTCTTCTCATGCACCTTATGTTTTCTAGAAGCATAAGTTATAACCTTATCTCGCTACATCAAAACACAACCTAGGCCAACTCTTGATGTGTAACACTCCGAAAGTCTAAAATGTATTCTAGCCCTCACAAGAGGTTCTAAGAGTGGTAACACTTCTCTAAGGTCAATAATAGTGTATAAAAGTCATTTATAAAGTTTGAGTCAGAACATCCATGACATCTAGAGACTAGTCAAAAAGGTGGTAGTGTGCCTTAGTCTATTTGACTGGGATTTAGGAGTTGAAATTTGATGAGATTTGGTAGTAAGGAGTATAATACGTATTAGAGTTAGTTTAAAGTTAAAATGTGCAGGTACGAATCTCAAAGGACCAACCAAATGGTCCTTGAGGAAGAGCCTTCGATGTTTGCTAAAAAGTTATCATAGACATTGTCTTCCAACGAGGGCCAACGACGGGGTGTGGTCCAGTTGACGGGGCGTAGATGGAAACCTTCATTAGAAACTTATCCATTTTTTCCAAAGGTCCATTTAGACAAGTCTCTAACGCAGTTGATGGATGTGCATGATGGAGGGGGCAAGGGCGTGGGTTGATCTATATACCGTCAGTAGAGGTCTCATATGTTTTAACACTATTTTAGAATTAAGTTTTTAGTTATTATAATTTATTTATTAGGTATTTATTTAATTAATTAGGGGTTAAGTGAGGTATAATTAATTTATTTAATGACTTATATAATCACCTAAACTTAATCCAACTAACCCAACTCTCATATTTCCCAAATATGCAATTGCTCTCTTTGTCTCTTCTTTCCCTCTCCCAAATAAAAGAACTCCACTGAAGGGATAGGACAAGGTATTAGGTCTGAAATAAGGGTGCTTTTCTCCATAAAACATACACAATTAACAAGGTATGGTATCCTTTCACCTTTAGGATTCCATTCATCAAAGGGTTCCTTCAAAGTTGTTTTGAAAAAGATGAATTCTGATGTGTTTCTTTATGTTACGAATTTGATCTTCTAAATTGTATTGTTTATGGTCTATTTTGATTATTATTCTCATATTGTGATGTGTTATGATTCAATTATACTAGCCCTTGAAGTATTGACCTAGTTTGTGGAAGATGACCTTTTCCCCTTTAACCATAGGTTATCAAATAGTAATGAATTGATGAGTAGTGATTCAGTTAACTTTATTATGGTATTTATTACTATTGTGTGATTCTATTACACCCATTTTTAGGTTTTATTGTATGGTTGATGGAAAAACATTGGATGATGACTTTTGAAGGAGATTGGGTAAGTCTTGTGATCTCAAACCTCTACTTCAATTATGGTTACTAGTGTTTAGTTATGAAGTTATATTAAACTATGCCTTATGATGAGATTGATTAGAATTGGTATGATGTTTAATTTAAATGTCATGATTATGTTATTTTGACATTATGCTTAAGATGCACTCATATAAGGTTGGTGATGAAGTATCTATGTTTCTTATTATGATATAATGATTTTAATGTGCTAATCTCACATATGAGGGTTATAATAAAAGGTGTTCTCACGCAATTCATTTGAGCTATGACTATGATAATATAAGGGATGGATCTTGTGATCTAAACTAAGTCATCATTGTTAATGAAATACATTCCAAAGGGGACTCTAGCATAGCACCGAGTGAACTAGTAGTGATGAGTGTCCTTTCCCACAAAGGGAAGGTTGATTCACTAATGTACTCATGAGTTGGAGACTATAATTCATGAATCATAAAGAGGGTCCCAAACACATATCTTAGTTCTCTACATATGCTTCCCCTATAGGAATACGAGCTAGTGAATCCACATAGATGTTATTTTCATGTTTTGGTACTACCTTGGAAAGTAGTCTACCTTCATTCGGTGTAGGGTTCCATAAAACCGGATTCCACATTGGATCATGTGTTCTATGTCGGTTAAGGCAAGATAATACCGAAAGTAAAATGAAATAATAAATTGAACTCTATCTAGGATGAGTTAATGGGTTTAGATTAGTGCAGGTAGGGGTATGGGACTCTAGTGATACACTGAAATAGTTAGCCTTGAGCGAAGTCTTAGAAAGATATTCTTCTGTTCTTATATTCTTATAAATATAAATGATATATATATATATATATATATATATATATATATGTTTATCTTACATGTGAATGACACAATGTGATATTGGTTTCACTTATGAACATGTGGTTGTTGTCTATTGCGAAAGTATGATTATGTCTACTCTTATTGATATAATATGTAATTTTGAACGTTTCTTATAGTTGTATTTGGGTTTACTTGTTTGAGTGAGGTTATGGGGCCTTACTTAGTTATTGCACTAGAAGACTTAATGGGGGTGTATGAGTAATGGTCTTGCTTATACATGCTTGTTGGTATTATCACATTATGATAAAGTTGTCTTTATTATGTGCTCAATTATGTTGATATGCGTGTTGACTTGACTAGACTTGGTATTGTTGGTCTTGTGATGTACATGGTCTTTACTTAAGTAATATCTTCTTATTTACTTGTATTGGTTCTTGAATGTGCATAAGGTATTTCCAAAGTTACTTTCTTATTGACTTGTATTGGTGCTTGAATGTGCATAAGGTATTTCTAAAGTGACTTTGCTCGATTTCTATGTGTATGGGCATATGATACATTACTTAGTATAAGTGATGTGCTAACCCCATTTCTCTCTTTTTTCCCCAACATTTTAGGTTCCACTAGTTGAAAGGTTCATCTTCACTTTGAAGGAATTCTCGATTATTCCTTCGAGTGTGGGTATGTCCTCATGTTCCAAGGATGATGACTTTCTATCACTCTACGTATGTTACATTAATGTAGTGTAAAGACACTTATTTTACTCTTTTTATTTAAAGATATTGTTTTAAGTCCTAAGTTGCATTTATACATTTTTACAAGGGCTATACCCATATTGTTCTATTCTTTTTAAATTGTTTAATATGAGACATCCCTTTTTAATATTATATTATGTGTGTTGTCTATATGTGGCGTAAAAGTAAAAACTATGTAATCTTCTTATACGAGGAGTCTATGTATACTCGTTATGAATATATTATGTGTATGCGAGAGGACTAAGTAAACCTCATGAAGTAGATTTAGATGAAAATTTTTAAATTTTCTGCACTTTTAATATATGAATGTATTACTGAATTCTATGAGGCTAGTCTTGGTCCTCTCTGAGGATGATGATTCCGGTTAGGTCTACGGGGTACTTCCTCAATGTGACAGACTTTATATAAAAGCATGAGGTTGAATATACCTTTAAATGATGTTTCATTAAACCACGTCTATGTAGATTCTTATTCATAATTTTGAAGCGCGTCACACTTATGAATGAGAAACTATGTTATTCTTAAAAACTCTCATCTCCTTCTCTTCATAAATTGTTCCTCTAGAGTCTTGTTATATGTTTTCATCTAAACATTGTATCGTGGTTATAGGTATGAATACTCAAAGAACAACTTCTAGAAGGGATGAGGAAGAAATGAAAAATACAGGAGTTCAAGACAACCAAATGCCTCCATAAGGAAACCAAGTGCCTTCACTTGAAGAAGTTGATATGGGTTATCAAGTTCCGGTTGTTCCTCAACTATTGATCGACGGAGAGATAAGGGCAACATTTCTAACTTTATCCCAAGTCATGACCTCTCAGGTTTATGTCGTCATTTCTCAAGTCCAAGCCATGACGTCCTGAGTGAATAGGAAGGTTGGACCTAAAGTTCCTTAGAATGCTAACACTGTGGCCTCTCGTTTGAGAGACTTTACCAGAATTAATCCACATATGTTCTTCGCGTCAAAGTTAGATAAGGACCCTCAAATTTTCATTGACGATGTCAATAAGATTCTCTATGGTATGGGTGTGACCTCAATTCAGAAGGCTGAGTTGTCTGCCTATCAACTCAAAGATGTGGCCCAAACTTGGTACATTCAATGAAGGGATAATAGGGCACCAAGAGGTGTTTGTGTAACTTGTGAGATTTTCAATAGGGATTTCCTAGATAGGTTATTTCCTAGAGAGATAGGGGATGATAAGGTAGAAGAATTCATCAACCTTCGTCAAGGAGGTATGAGTGCACTCGACTAGTCTTTGAAGTTTAATAAGTAGTCTAAGTATGGTCCAGTATGGTTTCGAACCCAAGCAATGAGATGAGTCATTTTCTTACTAGGGGGTCCGATGAATTAGTGGAAGAATGTTATTCAGCTATGCTTTATTATAAAATGGATATATCTCATCTCATGATTCATGCCCAACAAGTGGAAAAATCTAGGTTAATGAGGAAGAATAGGGAGGAAAAAAAAAAGCAAGATCTTATGAAGATGGTTCTCATAAGGGTAGTCTTGACATACAAGACAAGCCTAGATTCAAGAAGAGTTTTTCTAATCAAGTTCCATATAAGTCGCATGATGATAAGATGTCTAACCCTAAGTCTCAAAAGGGAAAAGGTACTAGTTCACAAAGTATGAAGCCAACTTGTGAAAATTGTGGTAAGAAGAATTTTGGTGATGTATTTTTGGGATGGGGAATTGTTTTAGTTGTGGGAAAGAGGGTCACAATATTAGGGATTGCCCTATTATGAAGGGTAAAGACAAAGAAAATTTGCATTCTCAAGATAGTGGTTCTATTGTGGGCGCTTCAAAGAAGAATCGCTTTTATGCTCTTCGCTCTAGGGGTGAACAAGAGAGTTCTCCCGATGTGGTGAATGGTATGTTACAAGTCTTCTCTATTGATGCTTATGATTTACTTGATCCAGGTGATATACTATCTTTTGTTACTCCCTTGATACTAAGAAATTTGAGGTTTTGCCCGATATCCTAAATGAACCTTTCATGGTAACTACCCCGGTGTATGAGTAGATGGTTGCAACGAGGGTATATAGAAATTGTCCAATAATGTTTCCCAATAAAGTTACTCATGTTGAACTAGTAGAAATTGATATGGTTGTTTTTGTTGTCATTTCGGGGATGGATTGGTTGCATGATTGGTTTGCTTCCATTAATTGTAGAACAAGAATTGTCAAGTCCACATTTCCTAATGAACCCGTTTTAGAGTGGAAGGTGGGAAATTCTATTTCTAAAGGTCGTATTATATCTTGTCTTAAGGTTTGTAAAATGATCTCAAAAAGGATTTTATACCATATTTTAAGAGTCCAAGATTTAGACTCCAAAAATCCTCCCATGGAGGTAGTCCCCGTAGTGAGGGAATTTCCAAAGGTCTTTCCTTATAATATTCTCGGAAAACCCCCCCGAACGGGAAATTTATTTTGGTATTGACTTGATACCGGATACCAACCTTATTCCCATACCTCCTTTTCATATGGCTCTGTCTAAATTGAAAAAGTTGAAGGCTCAACTCAATGACCTACTAGACAAAGGCTTTATTAGACCTAGTATTTGTCATTGAGGTTCACCGGTTTTGTTTGTGAAGAAGAAGGATGGGCCATTAGAATGTGCATTGAATATCGTCAACACAATAAAGTCACTATTAAGAATAATTATCATCTCCCTCAGATTAACGACTTGTTTGATCGACTCCAATGGTAAAGCTACTTTTCTAAGACTGACTTGAGATTGGGGTATCACCAACTTAGGGTGAGAGGTGACGATATACCAAAACAGCATTTCGGACTAAATATGGTCACAATTAGTTCTTAGTACTGTCCTTGGGTCTCACAATACCCCGACGACATTTATGGAACTTATGAATAGCGTGCTTCAAAGTTAACTAGATTCATTTGTAATTTACTTTATTGACATTATCTTTGTATGTTCGAAAAATAAGGGTGATCAAAAAGACCATTTTAGAGTGGTTTTGCAAGAGCTTAAGGAAATTCAACTATCTGCCAAGTATAGAAAATTTGCGTTTTGGTTGCGGTCAGTCACGTGTCTTGGTCATATAATCTCTAGTAAGGGACTTGAGGTTGAACCAAGGAAAATTTAGCTTGTTAAGAACTGGCCTAGACAATTGCTCCAACCGACATTAGAATATTTTTGGGTCTAGAGAGATATTATAGGTGGGTTGTGGATGGTTTTATGTCAATTGCATCTGTCTTGACTACCTTGACCCAAAAGAGTACTGAAATATGAGTGGTTGGAGGCATGTGAAAGAATCTTTCAAATCTTGAAAGAGCGGCATACCTCCGCTTCTGTATCGATTTTACCGGAAAGTACCAAGAGATTTTTTGTGTATTGTGATGTATCCAAAGTGGGCTTAGGGTGTGTCCTTATGCAACATGGGAAAGTAGTAACATATGCTTCTAGGCAACTTAAGGTGTATCAGGCATTATTTCCATGGGGTCCATGTTGATGTGTTTACCAACCACAGTAGTCTTCAATATGTGTTTACTCAAAAAGTATTAAATCTCTGACAAAGAATGTAGTTAGAATTGATGAAATATTACGACATGAGTGTTCTCTAACACCCCGGAATGGCAATGTGGTTGTCGATTCTCTAAGTTGTATGACCATGGGTAGTTTGTCTCGTGTAGAAGAAGCCAAGAATGACGTAGTGTAAGATGTTCATAGGTTGGTTATATTGGGTGTTTGATTGGAAGATTCTCCTAATCGTGGTATTAAAATCCATCATAACTCAAAATCGTCTTTGATGGTTGAGGTAAAATCTAAGAAACATCTTGATCAACCATTTATGGAGTTGAATAAATTAATTCTTTGTAAGCTTAATGAGTTATTCTTCAAAGGGGGGTATGATGTCTTGTGGTATCAAGGAATGTTATATGTGTCCAATGTAAATGACTTGAAAAAAGCTGGATTCTGGAGAAAGCTCATGGTTCTTGTTATTCCATTCATCTGCGCTTTACAACGATGTATTATGACCTTAGATAAGTATTTTTATTAGAAGGAATAAAGAGGTACATAGCGGAATTCATTGAAAAATGTTTGAATTGCCAATAAGTGAAATCTGAGTACCAAAAGCCAAATTTGTTACTTCAAGAAATACAAGTTCCCACTTAGAAGTGGGCAGACACAAATATGTATCTCGTGGTAGGTTTTCCTCTGACTCAAAAGCAACATGACTCCATATGGGTTGTTCTGGATAGGTTGACCAAATCTGCTCCTTTTATTCCCATCAAGTCCACATACTCAGTAGAGGATTATGCAAGGATCTTCATAGATGAGATTGTGTGTCGCCGTGGTATTTCATTATCCATCATTTTAGATAGGGGTGCACAATTCACAACTAGGTTATGGAGGTCGTATTAAAAAGATATGGGTACCAAGGTGAAGCTAAGCACCGCTTTACATTCCTAAACAGATGGTTACGTGGGCATACTATTCAAACCCTTGAGGATATGTTTAGATATTGTATTATTGACTTCAAGGGAAATTGGTATAGACACTTGCCTTTGGTTTTTTTCATATAATAATAGTTATTGTTCATCTATATATATGGCTACTTTCGAAGCCTTGTATGGTAGGAGATGCAGATCTCCAATAGGATGGTTTGAAGTTGGAGAGTCCTCACTCTTGGGTCCCTAATTTATATATAAGACTTTAAAGAAAATTCATATGATAAGGATCCAATTGAAAACAACCTATAGATTACAAACATCTTATGCCGACCATAGGAGAAGGGATTTAGAATTTGAAGAAGGCGATACAATGTATCTAAAAATTTCACCTATCAAGGGAGTGGTGAGATTTGGCAAATAGGGAAAGTTGAATCCTCGTTATGTGGATCCTTATGAAATTGTGAAAAGAGTTGGCAAGGTGGCATACGAGTTGAGATTATCTGGTGAATTGCCTTCGATTCATCTGGTGTTTTATGTGTCAATTCTTAGGAAGTGTATCGGTGATCCCAAGTCCATTCTTTCTATAAAAGGTCTAGGTGTGGAAAATAACTTCTCCTATGAGGAGGTTCCGGTTGAAATCCTTGATAGATAAGTAGATAGGTTGAGGAACAAAGATATGGCATCCGTAAAGGTGTTATGGAAGAACCACCTAGTTGAGGGAGTAACATGGGCGGAAGAGGCAAACATGAAGTGTCGTTAACCTCATCTCTTTGATAATTAAGCTTAGTTGTTTTTTTATAATAACGAAAATAATAAATAGATTGATTTTTACTTGTTTTGCAAAGATGTGCATGCTTATGATATAGGTTTAGCTAAAATGAAGTTTTATGTAAAAATGCTATTTTGCTTGATTTGCACTTATTTGAGTATTTAATATATGTTTTCTTCTTGAAATAATATTGAGTATGTTGAATTGATCTGAAAAGGAATTTCGGCATTTCGACTCTTATATGGTATGTAGAGCTCATGTTGTTGTGAAAAGGAGAATTCTCATTTTATGATCTTGAGTTGTTATGTGTAGTAATTGAAGGTATGAATTGCTATGCGTAAATAATATGTTGAGTTGTAACTCATGTTGATTTTTTTGTGTTGTTGGTTGGGCTGCTAGTCTTGAGTCTATCCTTCTCCTCAAAAGATGTTAGTGTCATTCGTGGGTTAATGCTCCTAAGGGGGGATAATGTAACACTCTAAATGTCTAAAACGCAATCTACAGCGTCACAAGAGTCTCTAAGAGTGGTAAAACAGTTTTAAGGTCAATAATAGTGTATAAAAGTCATTTAGGAAGTCAAAACATCAAGAAACATCCATGACATCCGGAGAACATTGCAAAAGGTGTTACTGTGCCTTATCCTATTTGATGTGAGTTTAAGAGTGGGAATTTGATGAGATCTGTTAGTAAGGTGTCTAATACTTATAATAGTTTGTACACAGTCAAAAGATTCGGGTACGACTGTAACACTCCATAGCCAAAACAGACCAAAAATTAGTTTTACAGAAAAATATGCAGGTGCTACCAACGAAGGCATCGACAGACCGTAGCCTGAACCACAGTCCATCCTACACAACCGTTAATGGGATATGAAACTTCCAAAAATTTTAACCTAGAAAAATTGGTTAAGTCTTGATGACAGACGGACTTACGGTCCGTCAGTAAAACGACGGTCCGTAGTACGTGACCGTCCATCAAGACTCCCTTCAACCACTCTCTAACAAGAGCTATGGATTACAATCATGATTCGTAGGTGGACCTACGGTCCGTAGGTGGACAATTTATAGCCTGTTAAAGGGAAATGAAGTTGGGTCAACTTAAAATGATCATCACTCTTAGCAAAAAATGACTTAGGTCTACCATAACCTACCGATAGATAGATAATTGAATTATCTTTCCATAGCCACTGGTTTGCTAAAATCAAACCTCCAAGTAAAATGTTATTCCCATTTTGGTAAAAGGCCTACTAAACAGGCCCTCACGACAGATCCAACGACGGGGCATCGGGCGCATGACGAACCGCTAGTCATGGCTGTCGTGAGGCCCGACAACAACCTTCCCAGGGATTTTTTTGAGCTTTCCAAATCCACTTAAACCCTAAGTTACGTCTTTTTGACCCTAAATTATCAGATTATAGTCAATTTAAGCCTAGAAACATAATTAAAACATATCCAAGTCAAATATTTAAATCAAAACTTAGAAAATTAGAAGCAAGAGAGGAGAAAAAATCTCAAGAACCCTAGTTTTAGAACACCACAAGCTCCAGCAGTTTAAGCCCCGAAACATAAGTATTTTTTGTGGATATCATTACCGGGTATGTGGGATTTCACTAGTGGGTTCTTTTGACCCATTGGGTCCTTAGTTTCAGTCATTTCTTGATTCTCTTATCATGATTAAACCTAGGGTTTATAGAACTTTGATATAACATCATGAATTTATTAAATATATGTTCCAAATAAGATTATCATGTTACTACTCAGATTCTTGCATGAATTTCAAAACCCTAGTTTCGTATATCTTTAGTTCTTGTATTACATATGTTAGGTCATATATTTCAGACACATGAGATATACATGCCTCAGTTATAAATGGATAATTACCAGATTAATTGTTGCATTCTCAGTTTGCATGTTCAGTTTTGATCTATCCCGTATTTACAGAAATTTAGATATAATCAGTTAATTTACATAATTTATTGGCAGTAGCATAATACCGAGTTGATCTAGGGTTTTGCGTACCCAATAGTCCCATAACTACCAGCCAAGTAAGTTGTAATTCCCCTCTGTGGGCAATAAGTTTAGTGATCACGCCAGCATGCCTTTATACCTTTGGCATGGTATATTGGGTCATCTCGATGGGGCGTATACATCAGACTGCACATTTAGCTCATGTGGTTTTATTATGGGTTATTAGTAGCTCCCGCAGTTCAGTCGGACTCTCTACATTGACCATTTATCAGTATATTTAGTATTAAGTTTCAGCATGTAATAAATTGGTCATTTCATCCTGTTAGCTCAGAAATCAGCACATCATGTTCAGATTATTATACTTGTTTTTGTGCTTGTTCACTTATGTTTTGTTTCAGCTTTACTCTATCCTACATGCTCAGTAACTTTAAAGTACTCGCGCATGCGTGCGCTACATCTTATCATGATGTAGCTTTAGGTTCTCAGCATCCAGATCACGCATAGATCGATTCCCGATCACTGGTTCAACAGATTTAGTTGGTGAGTCCTCATTCTCCGGCGACAATAGTCATGAGTTTCATTTCAGGAGGTTCAGTTTTGCTAGATTTAGCTGAGGCTTCTCCCAATAGTTCTTGTCTACTTTAGAGTCTATTTTAAGACATAGTTAGATTCAGCTTAGTATTGAGTTAATATTTCTTTTGTTTTAAACTGATTATTTTCAAATATCTCAGTTATAGAATATGGGTATTCCCCCTCGTTTCATTTTAAGTATGATTTAGCTTCTGCAACATTTTATTATTGTTAAAATGCTCATGATCATGCCAGCAGGGTTAGCTTGGGATCACTTGTGGTCCTAGGTTCCTTGTCCGTGACTCGGGGATAGCTCAGGGCGTGACAAAACTTGGTATCAGAGCACTAGGTTCAAGAGTCCTAGGATGTCTTAAAATCCGCACTAAGTAGAGTCTTTTTAATGGGTGTGAAGTGCACAACATCTATTGAGAGGGAGGCTACAAAGTTTTATTAGGAGAACTTCACTTTCTTGTTACTCTTATCGTGTATAAGGTATAATCTAATTCCATTCTAACTCGACGTTGAGCGCTTAAGATCATCCCTTCTCGTAGAGCTTAGGCATGGAATGATAATGCACTCAATGCTAACACAGTTCCTCTAGTACTAAATAAGGAAGTTCAAATGTAGGGTTTCAGAATTCAAATTCAGCTTTTTGCTCTAAGTATGACCAACCAGTACAATCAACAGGTTCTAGATCGTACTAATAGAAATGATCGATCAATGGCCAGAGTGTGTGATTTTTTTAGGATGAATCCGTCTATGTTTTTAGGTTCGCTTGTTGATAAGAATCCCTTGAAGTTCATTGATGAAGTCAATAAAATATTTGGTGTGATGTCAGTAACTGGTAGTCATATGTGAGATTTGCGTCCTACAAACTCAAGGATGTGACTAACATATTGTTCACTCACTAGAAAGACAACAGAGATGACTTTGCCTTTTGTAACTCTGTATAGCATTCCAATTCAATGTCATTCAAGAAACTATCTCAGAACTTTTCTCAGTCTCTATTGCAGTCGACGACCCAGTTATAGCTAGACGGGTATAATGAAATTTCCCAATCACAGTCTCTTAGAAAGTCACCTCTGAAGATCAGTACAATTAAAAATGGTTGATTTCGATCTCATTCTAGGCATGGATTGGTTACACTAATGTTATGCCTCAGTCGATTGTAGAACTAGGATTGTTCGTTTTCAGTTTACAGACAAACCAATTATAGAATGGAAGGATAGTAGCTTAGCGCCTATTTGTCAATTTATTTCTTACCTTAAGGGCAAAAGGATTATATCTAAGGGTTATCTCCATCATCCTGTTCGGGTTAAGGATTGTAGCCTTGAAACCCCATCTCTTGAGTTAGTTCCAATAGTGTGTGAATTTCCAGAAATATTTTGAAATGATCTACTAGGGTTCCTCCCAAAAGGGAAATTGACTTTGGAATTGATCTCCTTCCATATACCCAGCCTATTTCTATTCCTCCTTACAGAATGATTCAAGTAGAGCCTAAGGAATTGAAAGATCAATTAAAAGACCTTCTAGATAAAGGTTTCATCAGATCTAGTATTTCACCTTAGGGTGCACCAGTATATTTCGTAAAGAAGAAAGATGGTTTTCTCTTAATGTGCATTGACTATAGACAGTTGAACAAGGTCACAATCATGAATAAGTATCCCATAAAAAGGATTGATCACTTGTTTGACCAACATCAGGGTGCTTGTCATTTTTCAAAGATAGACCTTAAATCGGGTTATTATAGACTTAGAGTCAGAGATAGTGACATTCTAAAAATAGCCTTCACAACTCTGTATGGTCATTATGAATTTGTAGTTATGTCATTTGGATTAACCAATGCTCCTGCAGCTTTAATGGATTTGATGATCATAGTGTTCTAACAATATTTAGACTTTTTCGTTATCATCTTTATTTATGATATCCTAATTTACTCTAGGAGTGAGGAAGAACATGCAAGTCATTTGAAAGTTATTCTGCAGACCCTCAAAGATCGCCAGTTATTCGCTAAGTTTAGTAAATAGATTTTTTGGTTGCAATCCATTGCTTTCCTTGGTCACATTGTATCTAGAGAAAGGATCCACGTAGATTAAAAAATGTAGAAGCAGTGAAATAATGGCCCAAATCTACCTCTACTACAAATATTAAAAGGTTCTTACGTCTAGCAGGTTATTATAGAAGGTTCGTGGAAGGATTTTCATCCATATCCTCAATATTGATTAGGTTGACTTAGATGATAATCAAGTTCCAATGGTCTGATGATAGTGAGAAAAGTTTTGCAGGATTGAAAACTAGATTGGCTACAGCTCCTGTCTTGACTCTACCAGAGTGTCCAGATGGTTATGTGATCTATTTCCATGCATCCAGAGTTGGACTTGGTTGTGAGTTGATTCAAAGAGATAAGGTTATATCTTATGTCTCTAGAAATCTTAAGGTCCATGAGAAGAACCATTCAACTCATGACATCGAGCTTGCAGTAGTGGTGTTTGCACTAACGATATGGAGACACTACTTGTATGGTATTCATGTAGATGTGTTCACTTATCATAAGAGAATTCAGTATGTGTTCACCCAGAAAATGTTAAATCTTCGGCAAAAGAGATGGATTGAGTTCCTTAAGGATTATGATATGAGTGTGCATTATCATCCTGGAAAGGCGAATGTAGTGGCCGATGCTCTTAGTAGATTATCTATGGGTATTGTAGTCCATGGTGAGGAAAAATAAAAGGAAATAGTGAAAGATGTTCACAGGCTTGATCGCTTAGGAGTTCGCTTTATGAGCATATCAGACAGCAGTGCAACCGTTCAGAATGGGGCAGAATCGTCTTTGGTAGTTGGGGTTAAGGAAAAGCAAGAGCGTGATCCTATCTTTCTTGAAGTTAAGGGTGCCGTCAACAATCAGATAGTGGAGGTTTTCTCCCAAGGGGGATATGGTTTAATTCGCTACCAAGGTAGATTGTGTGTTCCTGATGTGGGATAGTTGAGCCAGCATATTCTTGCAGAATCTCATAACTCAAGGAAATCTATTTATCCAGGTGCCTTTTAGATGTACCGCGATCTGCGGGAAGTCTATAATTGGAATGGCATGAAGGGGAATATAGCATACTTTGTGAGTAAGTGCACCAATTGCCAGCAAGTCAAGGTAGAACATCAGAGACCAAGAGGTATAACTCAAGAAATCGATATTCCCACAAGGAAGTGGTATGTGATCAATATGGATTCAATCACAGGGTTACCTTGTACTAGCAGACAACATGACTCAATTTGGGTGATAGTTTATAGTATGACTAAGTCTTCTTGCTTTTTGGCGGTCAAAACTACAAATTCGGCAGAGGACTATTTAAAGATTTACCATATTGAAATTGTGAGGTTTCATGGGGTTCTTTTGTCTATCATCTCAGATAGAGGTCCTCAGTTTATCTATCATTTCTAGAAGTCATTTCAAAAAGGTCTTGGTACCCAGGTTAACCTTAGTTCAACATTTCATCCAAAGACGTATGGGCAGGCAGAGCATACCATTAAGACCTTAAATGATATGTTGAGATCTTGTGTAATAGATTTCAAAGGTAGTTGGGATGATCACCTTTCTCTTATTGTGTCTGCCTACGATAATAGCTACCATTTCAGCATTCAGATGGTCCCTTGTGATGCTTTATATGAGCGTAGATATATATCTTTTGTTGGTTAATTTGAAGCAGGTGAAGTAGCTTTGATAGGGCTAGGTTCAGTCCTTTATGCTATGGAGAAAGTGCAACTCATTAGAGATAGACTTAAGACAGCCCAAAGTCGCCAAATATCTTATCCAGATGTAAGGAGAAGGGAACTAGAGTTCCAAGTTGACAATTGGGTTTTTCTAAAAGTCTCACCTATGAAAAGGGTGATGAGATTTGGAATGCAAGGGAAGTTCAGTAAAATATCTTGGCATATGAGATAGAGTTGCAAGCAAAATTAGAAGCAGTGCGTACGGTCTTCCACATCTCACTCTTGAAGAAGTCCGTGGGTGACCCACCTTCTATAGTGCCATTAGAGAGTGTGGCTATGAAAGATAGTCTTTCTTATGAGGATGTACCAGTTGATATTCTTGAAGGTCAGGTTAGAAGGCTGAGAAAAAAAGAAGGTACGGTGCTTCAATCAAATTTTTGTGGAGTAGTCAGTCCGTAGAGGGAGCTACGTGGGAAGCAGAAGCAGCCATGAAAGCAAAGTATCCTTATCTTTTTCCTTCCGATTCCACTCTAGCGTGAGGTAATAGTTCTTCTTCAGTTTAAAGTCATTCATGCGTAAATTTAGTTTTAGAATCATGTTCCCTTAGTTTGTACTTTCATTTTTAGCGTAATTGCTTGTACTCAAAACTTAATGCAGTCAGAACTCAATTCTGAGTGTTTAGTAGTGGGATTTGAATCTCTCTCTCTCTATTTAAGCTAGTTTAGTATTCCTTAGAGGACAAATGTTTTCAAGGGGAAGATAATGTAACACCCCATAGCATAAACTGACCAAAAATTAGTTTTTCAGAAAAATATGCAGGTGCTACTAACGGTATCGACGGACCATAGCCTGAACCATGGTTCATCCGTCACAACCGTCGATGGGATAAGAAACTCTCAAAACATTCAAACTAGAAAAATTGGTTAAGTCTTTGAAGACGGACGAACTTAAGGTTCGTAGGTGAAACGATGGTCCATTATATGTGACTCTAGATCAAGACTCCCTTTAACCACTCTCTGACAAAAGCTATGGATGACCAGCATGGTTCGTAGGTGAACCTACGGTCCGTAGGTCTGAACGTAGGTGGAAAATTTGCAGCCAATTAAAGGGAAATGCAGTTCGGTGAACTTTAAATGATCATAACTCTTAGTACAAAATGAATTAGGTCTCCCATGACCTACCTACAGGTAGATAATTGAATTATCTTTCGATATCCACTGACCTTGCTAACATCAGACCTCCGAGTAAAATGTTATGGCCATTTTAGTATAAGTCCTATCGAACAGGCCCTCAAGACGGGGCATCGAGTGCACGACTGATCGTCTGTCCTGGCCGTTGTGATGCCCGACATCAACTTTCCTACTGGTCTTTTTGACGTTTTCCACTCCTTTTAAAACCTATGTTACATCGTTTTCACCCTAAATCATGATATTTTAGTATTTTTAATCCTAAAAACATAATTAAAACATATCCATGTAAAATCATTAAATCAAAACATAGATAATTAGAAGCAAGATAGGAGAAAAAAAAGCTCAAGAACCCTACTACAAGAACGCCACAAGCTCCAGCAGTTCCAGCCCCGAAACTTAAGTATTTTTTTGTGGATTTCATCACCATGTATATGGGATTTCACTAATGGGTTTCTTCACCCATTGGGTCCTTAGTTTCAGTCAGTTCTTAATTCTCTTATCATGAATAAACGTAGGGTGTATAGAAATTTGATGTAATTTCATGAATTTATTAAATATATGTTCCAAATCAGATTATCATGCTATTACTAAGATTATTGTATGAACTTCAGAACCCTAGTTTTGTATTTCTTTAGTTCTTGAATTATATATGCTAGGTCACATATTTTAGACACTTGAGATATACATGCCTCAGTTATAAATGCATAATTATTAGATTAATTGTTGCGTTCTCAGTTTGCATGTTAAGTTTCAAGCTATTTAGTATTACGAAAATTCAGATATAATCAGTTAATGTACAGAATTCATTAGGAGTAGCATAATACTAAGTTCGACTAGAGTTTAGTGTACCCAATAGTTCCAGAACTACAGGCCAAGTAGGTTGTAATTCCCCTCTGTGGGAAATAAGTTTAGTGATCATGCCGCGCATGCCTTTATTCCTTTGGCATGGTATATTGGGTCATCTCAATGGGGCGTATACATCGGACTCCACATTTAGCTCATGTGGTTTTATTATAAGTTATTAGTAGCTCCCACAGTTCAGTCAGACTCTCTGCATTGACCAGTTATCAGTATATTCATTATTAACTTTCTGCATGTTATAAATTGTTGATTTAATAAAGTTAGCTTAGAAATCAGCACATCACGTTTTGATTATTATACTGGCTTTTGTGATTGTTCAGTTATGTTTTATTTAACCTTTAGTCTATCCTACATGCTTAGTAACTTTCAAGTTCTGATGCATACGTGCGCTATATCTTCTCGTGATGTAGGTTCAAGTTCTCAGCATCCAGATCTCGCATAGATCAATTTCCCGATCTCCAATTCAGCAGATTCAGTGGTGAGTTCTCATTCTCCGAAGACAATAGTTATGAGTTTCATTTTAGTCTTTAGTCATTTAGGTTAAGTTTTTGCTAGATTTAGCTGGGGCTTGTCCCAGTATTTCTAGTCTAGTGTAGAGGCTATTTTCAGACATAGTCAGATTCAGCTTGGTATTGAGTTAATATTTCTTTTGTATTAAACTCATTGTTTTCAAATATCTCAGTTATAGAATATGGGTATTCGCCCCCTTTTTATTTGAAGTGTGAATTGGCTTCCACAACAGTTTATTATCTTTAGTATGCTAATGTTAATGCCAGCAGGGTTAGCTTGGGATCATTTGTGGTCCTAGGTTCCGTGTCCGCGTCTCAGGGGTAGCTCGAGGCGTGACAATGACTCCCTAAGGACCTACAAAAAGATCCTTGAGGAGAACCCTTCTATGTTTGCTGAAATGCTATCATGGACAGTGACTACGAACGAGGGCCAACGATGGGCATGGTCTAACTTAGTGGGCATCAATGGCCACCGACATTGGACACTTATACAATTTGGCCAAAGGTCCATTTGTAGCATTCCCTAACACTATCGATGGATGTGAAAGATGGAGTTGAAAGGGCGTGGGTTGACCTACGGACCGCCGATCGAGATCTCGTAGGTCCTGCCACTTTTTTACTGTTATGTTTTAAGTTATTCCAATTAATTAGGTGGTTATTTAATTATTTAGAGGTCAAGGGAGATTTTATCAACTTATTTAATGACTTATATAAATACCTAAACCTAATCAAACTAACCCAATTCCCATATTTCACAAAAATGCAATTGGTCTTGCTTCTCTCTTCTTTCTCTCACCCAAATAGAACAACTCCATTGAAGGTCTAGGTCAAGGTATTAGGGATGCAAGAAGGGTGCTTTTTTCCATCAAACTTCAATAATTAACACGGTATGGGATCCTTTCACCTTTGGGATTCCTTTCGCCAAAGCTTCCTTCACAATTAGTTTGCAAAAAGATGAATTCTTATGGGTTTGATTCTATTACTAATTTTGATATTCTAAATTGTATTGTCTATGGTCTATTTTGATTATTATTCTTAGATTATGATGTATTATTATACAATTATGCTATTTGTTGATGTATTGACCTAGTGATTAATTGATGTGTAGTGATTCAATTGACTTCATTATTTTATTAATTACTATTTTGTGATGATATTACACCCCTTTTTATGTTGAATTTGATGCTATATTGTATAACCTTGGATGATGGCTTGTAAATAAGATTGGGTAAGTCTTATTATCTCAAACCTTTACTTCAATTATGATTTCTTGTATTTAGAAATGAAGTTATATTGAAGTATACCTTATGATGATATTTATTAGGGTTGGTATGATGTTTAATTGAAATGTTTTGATTATGCGACAGTGATATTATGCATTAGATGTAATGATATAATGTTGGTGATGAAGTACCTATGTGTCTTATTATAGTATAATGATGTTAATGTGCTAATCTCACATATGAGGGTCGTAATGAAAGGTGTTCTCATGCAATTACTATTAAGCTATGACTATGAAAATATAAGGGGTAGACCCTATGACCTAAACTAATCATGATTGTTAATGAAATATATTTCAAGAGGGACTCTAGTTTACCACTGAGTGAACTAGTAGTGGAGAGTGTCCCTTCCCACAAAGAGGAAGGTAGGTTCACTAATGTACTCATGAGATTTGATATATAAGGCATGTAGAATAAAGAGGGTCAAAAAGACATATCCTAGTTCTTGAACTACGTTTTCTCCATTGGAATACTAGTTAGTGGATCTGCATAGATGCTATGTTCATGTTTTGTGTACTATCTTGGAAAGTATTCCACCTTCTTTCGGTGTAGGGTTCCATGACACCAGATTCACATTGGCTCATATGGTCGATGTCGGTTAAGGAAAGATGTTCCCAAAAGTTATATGAAATAAAATAGTGAACTCTATGTAGGATGACTGAAGGGGTTTGACTTAGTTTAGGTAGGGGTATGGGACTTAACCTATACATTGCACTAGTTAGTCTTGAAGGAAGTATTAGAGGATGTTCTTATGTGGTTATATGCTTAAAACCGTAAATGATATATATATATATATATATATATATATATATATTGATCTTACATGTTAATGACACTATGTGATATTTGTTTCACTTATGAACACGTGGTTGATCTCTATTGCTAAAGTATGATGATGTCTACTCTTAATGATATAGTATGTAAAGTTAGACATTTCTTGCAGTTCTTTTTGGGTTAACTTGGTTTAGTGAGGTTATGTGGTCTTACTTAATCATTGCACTAGTGGACTTAATGGAGGTGTATGAGTGATGGTCTTGCTTAAGTTATGATGTTATGAACTATTATGCATGCTTGTTGATATTATAACTTGATGATAAAATTTTCTTGATTATGTTCTTAATTATGATAATATGCATGTTGACTTCACTAGACGACTGGGTATTGTTAGTCTTATGATGTATATGGTCTTGACTTAAGTAATATGTGCTTATTGACATGTATTGGTTCTTGAATGTGCATAAGGTATTTCCAAAGTGACTTTTCATGCTTCTTAGTAAATGTGCCTTTTTCGCATGATTTTTATGTTGTATGTACATATGATCTTTTACTTAGTACAAGTGATGTGCTAACCCATTTCTCCATTTTCCCAACATTTTAGGTTACGATCATTGAAAGGATTGTGACCACTTTGAAGGAAGTGTTGGATCATTCCTCCAAGTGTGGGTATGTCCTCATGTTATGAGAATGATGCCTTTCTATCACTCTACCTATGTTACATTGCTATAAACGAAAGACACTCATTTTACTATTGTTAATTCAAGATATTGTTGGAAGCCCTAAATGGAATTTATACATTTGTGTAAGGGTTATGACCAAGTTGTTCTATACTATTTAGATGGTTTAGTAGGAGACATCCCTTTTTAATACTATATTATGTATGTTTTCTATATATTCCATAAAAGTATAAGACTATGTAATATTCTTATACGATGAGTCTATGTATACTCGCTATAAATATATTATGTATAATTGAGAGGTCTAAGTAAACCTCGTGAAGTAGATGTAGATGAAAAATTTTAATTTTTTTGCACTTTTTAACCTATGAATGTGATGATGAATGCTAAGTGGCTAGTCTTAGTCCTCTCAAAGGAGGATGACACCGATTACGTCTCCGGGGTAGTTCTAACATTTGACAGGATGCATCGCAATAGATCACATAACCATCTGAACCCTCTAGTAAAGTCACGATAAGAGCTTTAGTCAATCTACTTTTCAATTCTGCAAAGCTTTTCTCACAATCATCTGACCATTGAAACTTGACCATCTTCTGTGTAAACCTAGTCAATAGTGACAATATGGAAGAAAATACTTCTATAAATGATCTATAATAGCCCTCCAGACTTAATAAACTTTTGATATCTGTAGTAGAGGTAGGTCAGGGCCATTGTTTCACATCTTATATCTTCTATAAATCCACTAGGATCCCCTCGCTAGATACAATATGACCAAAGAAAGCAACAAATTGAAACCATAATTTATTTTTTCTAAACTTAGCGAATAACTAGCAATCTTCGAGAGTCTGTAGAACAACTCTCAAATGACTTGCATGTTCTTCCTCATTAATGAGTAAATGAGGATATCATCAATAAAGACGATAATGGACAAGTCGAAGTAGTGTTTGAACACTCTATTCATTAAATCCATGAAAGTTGCACGAGCATTATTTATTCCAAATAATATAACTACAAGTTCGTAATGATCATACCGAGTTCTGAAGGCTGATTTCGGAATGTAACTAACTCTTACTCTAAGATGATGATAACGCAATCATAGGTCTACCTTCTAGAAATGGTTGGCACCCTGATGTTCATCAAACCAATCATTAATCTGGGGATGGGATACTTTTTCTTGATTCTGACTATCTTCAATTGTTTATAGTCAATGCACATTTTGAGAGAACCATCTTTTGTCTTTACGAACAGTAGTGGTGCACCACAAGGAGAAATACTAGGTTTGATGAAGCCCTTATCTATAACATCTTTCAACTTCTTTTTAAATTCCTTAAGATCAGCTGGAGCAATTCTGTAAGGAGAAATAGAAATAGGATGGGTATTTGGAAGCAGATCAATTCCAAAGGTTATTTTACATTTCGTGAGGGACATTGGGAAGATATTCTGCAAATACTTTTGAAAATCTTTGACAACTGGAAATAATTCAAGAGTAGGGGTTTGAGACCTAGAATCATTAACCCGAACTAGATGATACATATAACCCTCAGAGATCATCTTTCTGGCCTTAAGGTAAGAAATTAATTGTCCCATAGGAGCTAAGCTACTACCCTTCCACTCTAAGATTTGTTGATTTGGAAACTGAAAACGAACAATCCAAGTTCTACAATCGACTGAAGAATAACAAAAATGTTACCAATCCATGCCTAGAATGACAATGAAGTCTACCATTTCTAACTCAACAAGATCTGCTGAGATGACTTTCTAAGAGATATGATAGGGCAATTTATGTATACTGTTCTAGATATAATTGGGTCACCAACAAGAGTAGTGACTAAAAAAGTTCTGAGAAAGATTCAGGACCAAAACTAAAGTTTATTGCTATACTTATTGGCAAAGTACAAAGTATCTTTTGTTGTCTTTATACTGAGTTAACCATATGTATATCAAATCCTTAAGCTGGTAGGATGTCAATTTCACCTATCACTACAAGTTCCTTGTATCACACCAAATATTTTCTTGACCTCATCAATTAACTTATGTGGGTGCTTACCAACTTGTGACCCTAAAACTCAGTTGGGTTCATCCTAACAAAATCTCATACTCTAGCTAACACTGATCCATGATTTCCATTTGTAGAAAGTGGAACCTGCTAATCATTTTGGTTTGTTACTATTAGCTAAAAGCTTAATTGGCATTCCAAAATTCTGCATTCAAAAAAACCTGACATTGAACTAGAGGAAATGCATTAACATTGTGTGCATTAGTATTCCATGTGTAAACTCTATGAGAAGGCATGATATTAAGCATATAACAATTGAGTATAAATAACATCATACCAATGTACGATAAGAATATGAAGAAAGTGAAGTTTTTTTAAAATACTTCACAACCTCCCTTTCATTAGATGTGTTGCACTTCACAACCATGAAAAGGACTATACTTAGTGTGATTTTTCATACATCTTAGGAAACATCAACCTAATGTTCTGATACCAAGTTTGTAACGCCTCGAGATACCACAAAGACGTGGACATTGGACCTTGGACCACAAATTGATCTCATGCTAACCCTACTGGCATTATTATGAGAATACTAAAGATAATACACTTAATGCAGAGGCTAAATCATAATTAAAATGGAAATATGGGGAATATCCATATGCTAAAACTGAGATATATGAAAATTGATGAGTTTAATACAAAGAAGTTGTTAACTCAATACTAAGCTGAAACTAACAATGTCTAAAATTAGTCTTTAACTAACTAGAAATACCATGACAAAACCCATCTAAGTCTTGTAAAACCTAAAACTAAATGACAATAATACTGAAAGGAACTCATGAATCTTTCCCTCGAAGAATGAGGAATTTTCTCTAATTTTGCTGAATTAGAGATTGGGAATCGATTAAAGTATGATCTGGATGCTGAGAACCCAAACCTACATCATGAGAAGATGTAGCGAATGTATGCACCAGTACTTGAAAGGTTATGAGCATTTAGGATAGAGTTATCATGGAATAACACAAAACTGAATAAGCACAAAAGAAAGAATAGTATTCTGAACATGATATGTAGTGAATTCTAGGCTAACGGGATGCAATGACCAAATTTATAGCATGCAGAGACTGAATACTAACTTACTATAAATATGGTCAATGCAATAGAGTCTGGCTGAACTTTGGGAGCTACTAATAACCAATAATAAAACCACATGAGCTAGATGTGGAGTCCGATGTGTACACCTCATCGAGAGGACCCATTATACCCTACAAGACGTATAAAGTCATGTTGGCATGATCACTAAACCGATGCCCACATAAGGGACTTGCAACCTACTTGGCTAATAGTTTTGGGATTACTTAGGGTATGCTGAACCCTAGTACAACTCGGTATCATGCTACTCCTAATGATTTAAGTGATTAGCATCTTATGACTGAATTTCTATAAATACTGGATAGCTTAAAACTTAATAGGCAAACTGAAAATGCAATAATTAATCTAGTAATGATGCATCAATAACTGAGGCATGTATACATGAATTAAATGAAATATTTGACCTAGGATGTGTTATTCAAGAACAAAAGAAATACATATCTAGGGTTTTTATATTCATGTAATAATGTGAGTGATAACATGAAAATCTTATTTGGAACATATAACTAACTAATTCATGATATTCTGTTAAAGTTCTAGAAATCCTAAGTCTAGTCATGATAAGAGAATCAAGAATCTGGCTGAAACTAGGGATCTAATGTGTGAAAGGAACCCACTAGTGAAATCCCACATACATGGTGATGAAATCAATGGAGAAATATTTATATTTCGGGGTTGGAACTGCTACAACCTTGTTGGGTTCTTGAACTAGGATTCTTGACCTTTTTCTCCTTTTTTGCTTCTAATTTTCTAAGTTTTGATTTATGAATTTGACTTAGGTAAGTTCTTAGTATTTTTCTAGGCATAAACTGACTAAAATCATATGATTAAGGGCTTAAACGTCGTGTCTTAGTGTTAAAATAAACTAGGAAAAGACAAAAAGACCCCTGTAAAATTTACTGTCGGACCAAACGACAATGGGTTGTCGTTCAATCGACAAACTGTAGTTTGGGTGTTCTCAACAAGACTATATTGAAACGATCATAACGTTTTACCCAGAGGTTGTATTTTAGCAAACGCGGTGGTTGTGGAAACATAATTCAATTATCTATCATTTCATAGGTCATGGGACACCTAATTAATTTTGTGCTAAAAATTATTACCATGTGAAGTTTACCCAACAACATTTCCCCCTTAATTGACTGCTAACTTTCACCTACGTTCATACCTATGGACCGTAGATCGGACGACGGTCCTTGATGGTCACCGGTAGTTCATATCAGAGGGTGGGTAACTTTGGTCTCAATCCATGGACACAGACCACGGACCGTAGTCTGACTTATGGACCTTAGGTCTGTCTGTGGATCGACACTCAGTAGATTTTTCTAGGCAGAGTTTTGGGGGAGTTTTAGTTGTAAATGATGGATGTGTCAGACTACGGTTCATCGATAGTTACCACCGATTAGACCTGCAGATTTCTAAAAAGATTATTTTCGGTCTGTATTAGATATGGAGTGTTACAATTATTTTAGCATTCGGAGATTTGAGGATGCCAAAAATACATTCCCATCCGGCAAGTAAAAGTGAATTCACATTTTTGTGTACTCCGATTTAAAAAATTCAAACTTCGAGTAGTGTCTTAGCCGTAATTTTCACATAAATAATTCGAGTATTTTGTTTGACCGACTCTAATGACTTTAGTATTAGTTATTTAATTTTTTAACCCATTAATTATATATTTTAAAAATGTAATATTGAATTGAGCAACATAAAAAGTTGAGCCAAATTCTCAATGTTGTCATACTTACGCTTCAAATCCTGAATCAATATAAATAAAGTTTTCCCCCTTTCACTCTCCACATTTTAAATATAAAAAGCTCTTTCTTTTGAGGGCTTCGATAGTAGCAAGAAAGAGTTTTACTTCACTTGAGTATGTATATATATGAAACAAAGTCATTTCTTTTCGTCTTTTAAGATGCATTTATATTGTAACGCCCCGAGCTACCCTCGAGATGTGGACACGTGATTCCAAGCTAACTCTGCTGGCATAACCATGAGCAAACTAAATATAATACACTGTTGTAGAACCTAAATCATTACTTATAATGAAAATATGGGGAATACTCATATTCAATAACTGAGATATTTGAAAACAATGAGTTTAATACGAATGAGATATTAACTCAATACTTAGTTGAAGCTAGCTATGTCTGAAAATAGCCTCTAAACTAGACTAGAAATATAGTGACAAGCCCCATCTAAATCTAGCAAAAACTGAAACTAAATGACTAAAGACTGAAAAGACACTTATAATTGTTGTCCTGAATGAATGAGGACTCAGCACTGAATTTGCTGAACTGGAGATCGAAAATAGATCTATGCGTGATCTGGATGATGAGAACCTAAACCTACATCACGAGAATATGTATCGCACATATGCATCAGTACTTGAAAGGTTCTAAAGATGTAGGATAGACTAAAACTTAAATAAAAGATAATTGAACAATCATAAAAGCAAGTATAATAATATGACATGATAAAATGAATTCTGCAAATTTTCAGTTTATCATGTTAGATCATAATACTTGTGCTAAGAGTAATGGGACACCTAATTCATTTTTTGCTAATAGTTATGACCATTTAAAGTTAATTCACCTGCTTTTCCCTTTACTGTCTGCAGATTTTCAACCTATGGACCGTGCTGCTCATCCGTAGCTCTTTTTCAGAGAATGGGTGAATGGGGGTCTCGATTGACGGTCATGGACTACGGACCATCATCTAACCTACATACCGTCTGTCCGTCCGTCGATCAAGACTTAGCCAATTTTCTCGGATGAATTTTTTTGGGAGTTTCAGATCCCATCGACGGTTGTGCAGGACGGACCATCGATGCCGCCGTTGGTTTCACCTGCAGATTTTTCAGAAAAAAATATGATTTTTGGTCTATTTGGGCTACGAGGCGTTAATTTATCTCCCCTTGGTAACATTCGTCCTCGAATAAAGACTAAACTAGCTGAAATAGAGAGAGAGTTGTAAACCCGACTTCAAAACACTGAGAACTGAGTTTCTGATGAATTGAGTTTCTAGTACATGCAATTACACTGAAAATGCAAGTCTAAACTGGGGGAACATGATTCTAAAACTGAATTGACTCAGGAATGGTTATAAAACTGAAAAAGAACTATTACCTCAAACTGGAGTGGAAACGGATGGAAAGAGGTAACAATACTTCGGTTTCATGGCTGCTTCTACTTCCCAAGTAGCTCCCTCTACAGACTGACTCCTCCACAAAACCTTGACTGAAGCAATTTCTTTATATCTCAACCTTCTAACCTAATGGTCAAGAATCTCAACTGGTACATCCTCATAAGAAAGACTATCTTTCACCACCACACTCTCTAAAGGCATTGCAGAGGATGGATTACCCACATTTCTTCAAGAGTGAGATGTGGAAGATTGGATGCAGTGCTGCTGATTCTTCTTGCAATTCTAACTCATATGTCAACATGCCAACCCTTTCGAAGATCTTGTAAGGGCCTACATATCTAGGGTTGAGCTTCCCTTTTCTTTCCAAAACACATCACCCTATTCATAGGTGAGAATTTCAGAAAAACCCAATCATCAACTTGAAACTCTAGTTCCCATCTACTTACATTTGCATAACATTTTTGACATCTTTGGGCTTTCTTAAGTCTGTCTCTAATGAGTTGCACTTTCCCCATAGCATTAAGGACTGAATTTGCCCCTATCAAAGCTGCTTCACCTACTTCAAACCAACCAACATGAGATCTACATCTATGCTAATATAAACCGTCATAAGGGGCCATTTGAATGCAAGAATGGTAGTTATTATTGTGGGCAATCTCAATAAGAGAAACATGATCATCCCAACTACCTTTAAAATTGATCACACAAGCTCTCAACATATCCTCTAAGGTCTGAATGGTAAGCTTTGCCTGCCCATCCGACTGTGGATAAAATGATGCACTAAAGTTAACTAAGTACCAAGACCTTTCTGAAATAACTTCCAAAAATGAGAGGTAAATAGAGGACCTCTATCTGAGATGATAGACAAAAGAACACCAAGCAACCTCACAATTGCATTGATGTAATGCTTGGCATAGTCCTTTGCCAAATCTGTAGTCTTGACCGCTAAAAAGCGAGAAGGCATAGTCATCATATCAACTATTACCCAAATGAAGGCATGCTTTCTGCGAGTATGAGGTAACGCTATGACAAAATCCATATTGATCACATCCCACTTCCATGTAGGAATATCAATATCTTGAGTCATATCTGCTTGTTTATGATGTTCTACGTTAACTTGCTGGCAATTGGGGCACTTACTCACAAAATCGTATATATCCCTCTTTATGCACTTCCACCAATATACTTCTCACAACTCGAGGTACATCTTAGTGTCACTAGGATGAATAGAATACCTACAGTTATGGGCTTTTGCACGAATATGTTGTCTCAACTCACCCACATCAGGAACACACAATCTACCATGGTAGAGAAGTACACCATCTTGCCCTTGGAGGAAAACCTCCATACTCTAATTATGGAATGCATTCTTAAATCCAAGAAAAATAGGGTCAGTGTCTTGATTTTCCTTAACCTCCACTACCAAAGAAGATTCTGCCTTATTCTGAACTATTTCACTAGTATCTAATATGCTCATAACGCGAACTCCCAAGCAAGCAAGGCTGTGAACATACTTCACTAGCTCCATCCTTTATTTCTCAACATGGGCTACACTACACATAGATAATCTACTAATAGCATCTAGTACTACATTCGCCTTACCCGGATGATATGCACGCTCATATCATAATCCTTAAGGAAATCAAACCATCTCCTTTGGTGAAGATTCAACTCTTTCAGGGTGAATACATACTGAAGGATCTTATGGTCAGTGAAAACCATAGAAGTAGTGTCTCTACATCTTGAGTGCAAACACCACTGCAGCAAGCTCGAGGTCATGAGTTGGATAGTTCTTCTCATGAACCTTAGGTTGTGTAGGGGCATAAGCTATCACCTTCCTCGCTGCATCAACAGACAACCTAGGCCAACACTGGATGCATTACAATAGATCACATAGCATTCTGAACCCTATGGTAGAGTCAAGAATGAGTTGTAGTCATTCTAGTTTTCAATTTTTCATAGCTTTTCTCACAATAATCTGACCATTGGAACTTGACCATATTCTGAGTAAACTTAGTCAATGGTGAGGCAATGGATGAAAATCCTTCCATGAACCTTCTCTAATAACTTGTTAGACATAAGAAACTTCTGATATATGTAGCAGAGGTAGGTATGGACCACTGTTTCACCGCTTCTCTCTTCTGTGAATCCACTCGGATCCCTTCACTAGATACAATGTGATAAAGAAAAGCAACGGATTCCAACCAAACCTCTCATTTACTGAACTTAGCGAATAACTTGTGATCTTTGATAGTCTGCACAACAACTCTCAAATGACTTGCATGTTCTTCCTCACTCCTAGAGTAAATAAGTATTTCATCAATGAAGAAGATAACGAACAAGTCTAAATACTGTTTGAACACTTTGTTCATCAAATACATGAAAGTTGCAGGAACATTGGTTAGTCCAAACTACATAACTACATATTCATAATGGCCATAACGAATTCTGAAGGCTGTTTTCGGAATGTGACTATCTATGACTCTGAGCTGATGATAACCTGATCTAAGGTCTATCTTTTAGAAATGACTAGCACCTTCAATTTGGTCAAACAAGTCATCAATCCTGGGGATGGGATACTTATTCTTGATTGTGACCTTGTTCAACTGTCTATAGTCAATGCACATTCTAAGAGAACTATCTTACTTATTTATGAACAATACTGGAGCACCCCATTGTGAAATACTAGGTCTAATGAAACCCTTATCTAGAAGTTCTTTGTACTTATCTTTAAATTCCTTAAGCTCTGCTGGAGCCATTCTATAAGGAGGAATAGAAATCTCCTGGGTATCTGGAATGATTTCAATTCCAAAGTGGATTTCCTTTTCAGGAAAAACTCCAGGAAGATCATCTTGAAATACTTTTGGAAATTCAAAGACTACTGGAACTGACTCAACAGTTTGGGTTTCAAGCTATGGCTAGAATCTGTAACCCAAACTAGATGATAAAGATAACCCTTAGATATCATCTTTCTGGCCTTAAGGTAAGAAATAAGTCAATCAATTGGCGCTAAGCTACTACCTTTCTTCTAAAATTGGTTCATCTAAAAAATGAAAACGAACAATCCTAGTTCTATAATCGACAGAGACATAACATGAGTATAAACAATCCATGCCTAGAATGACATAAAAGTCTACCATTTCTAACTCTACTAGATCAGCTAAGGTGACATTATGAGATATTTTTACAGGGTAATTTCTTTATATACGTATAGCTATAACTGGGTCACCGACTGGAGTTAACAATGAGAAAGGTTCTGAGAATGTTTCTGGACTAACATTGAATTGGACTGCTAAACTAAGTTAGAAAAGACAAAGTCATGTTTGTAGTCTTTCCACTGAGTGAAACATATGTTAAGTCATATCCTTGAGTATGTAGGATGACAATCTCACCCACCACTATGAGTTACTAATATTACACCAAATATTTTCTTGACGTTATCAATGAACTTATGTGGGTTTTTACCAACTTGCAACCCCAAAAACATAGGCAGATTAATCTCAACAAAATCACAAACTCTGTATTGTTCTTGTCGGTCATACTCTGAGCCAAAAGCTGAATTGGCATTCTAAAACTCTGCATTTAAACTACCTTATCTGTTACTAGTGGAACTGCGTTAGCATTGCGTCCATTAGCATTCCATGACTAAGCTCTACGAGAATTCATGATCTTAAGCGCAAAACGTCAAGTTAGAATGGAAGTTGATCATACCTTACCCACGATATGAGTAACAAGAAAGTGTTGTTTTTCCTAACACACTTTATGGTCTCCCACTCATTAGATTTGGTGCACTTCACACCCATGAATAGGACTCTACTTAGTGCGGCTTTTCTATATATCCTAGAACTCTTGAACCTAGAGCTCTGATACCATTTTTTTTCATGCCCCGAGCTACCCCCGAGACGCTGACACAAAACCTAGGACTACAAGTGATCCCAAGCTAACCCTGCCGGGATGATAATGAGCATACTAAATATAATAAACTATTGTGGAAGATAAATCATAACTTATGATTAAAAGATGGGGAATACCCATATTCTATAACTGAGATATTTGGAAACAATGAGTTTAATACGACGGAGATATTAAATCAATGTAAGCTAAATCTAAGTATGTCTGAAAATAGCCTCTAAACAGGACTACAAATACTGGGACAAGCCCCCAGCTAAATCTAGGAAAAAACTAAAACTAAATTACCAAAGACATAAAAGACACTCATGATTATTGTTCTCGAAGAATGAGGACTCACCACTAAATCTACTAAACTGGAGATCAAAAATAGATCTATGCGTGAATTGGATGTTGAGGACATGAACATACATCACGAGAAGATGTAACACACGTATGTGTTAGTACTTTAAAGGTACTGAGCATGTAGAATAGATAAAAGCTGAAATAAAACATAACTGAACAAGAATAAAAGCAAGTATAATATCTGACATGATAAACTGAATTCTGAGCTAACTAGATGTAATGACAAATTCATAACATGCAAAAACTAAAAACTGAATATACTGATAAATGGTCAATGTAGAGAGTCTGACTGAACTTAGGGAGCTACTAATCATCGATAATAAAACAACATGAGCTAAATGTGGAGTCTTATGTAAACGCCCCATCGAGAGGACCCAATATACCCTTCCAAAAGTATAAAGTCATGATGGAGTGATCATTATACTGATTGCCCACATAGGAAATTACAACCTACTTGGCTAGTAGTTCTAGCTCTAATTGGGTACGCTGAACCTTAGTGTAACTCGGTATTATGCTACTACCAATAAATTCTATAAATTCACTGATTATAATTGAGTTTCTATAATTACTGGATAGCTCGAAACTGAACATGCAAACTGAGAATGCAACAATCAATCTGGTAATTATGCATTTATAACTAAGGCATGTATATCGAAAATGTCAAAATTCTGAAATTCATGCAATAAGCTGAATAATAACATGATTATATGATTTGAAACATATAACTAATAAGTTCATGAAGTTCTCTTGAATTTATAGAAACCATAGATCTAATCATGGTAACGGTATAAGGAATCTGACTGAAAACTAGGGATCCAATGGGTTAAAGGAACCCACTAGTGATACCCCACATACCTAGTGATGAAATCCACATAAAAATACTTAAGTTTTGTGGCTGGAAATGCCGGAAACTTGTTTCGTTCTTGAACTAGGGTTCTTGAGCTTTTTCTCTTTTGTAGCTTCAAGGTTTCTAACTTTTGATTTAATGATTTGACTTAGATATGTTTTAGTTATGTTTATAGGATCAAACAGATTAAAATATGATCATTTATGGTCAAAAAGATGTAACTTAGGGTTTAAACGGAGTGGGAAAGGTCCAAAAGACCCCTGGGGAGTTTGGTGTCAGACTAAACGATTGCCAGGCCTGACGGTCCGTCGTCTGCCCGACGCCCATTCGTTGGGTCCGTCGTTAGGGCCAGTTCGACAGGCCTTTACTAAAATGAAAATAACTTTTCACTCAAAGGTCAGATTTTAGCAAGGTTGGTGGATATGGAAAGATACTTCAATTATCTATCTGTGGGTAGCTCGTGGGACATCTAATTCATTAAGTGATAATAGTTATGACCATTTACAGTTGATGCAACTGCATTTTCCCTTAACTGTCTGCAACCTAAAGACCGTGTTGTTCATCCGTAGATCTTGTTAGAGAGTGGGTGAATGGGGTTCTCGATCAACGGTCACGGACTACGGGCCTTCGTCTTACCTACTGACTGTTGGTCCGTCCGTCGATCAAGACTTAGCTAATTTTCCACAGCTGAATTTTTTGGGAGTTTGTGATCCCATCGACAGTTGTGCAGGACGTACCGTCATCAGTCCTATGGACCGTCGATGCCACCGTTGGTTGCACCTGAAGATTTTTCTTTAAAATATGATTTTTGGTCTATTTTTTCTATAGGGTGTTACATATATGTTAATGTTACTACACTTGAGTATGCATAAATATATTAAATATTTTTAAAAATATTAATGTTAAATTGAGCAACATTAAATGTTGAAAAAAATTCATAATTTTTTCATACTTACACTTCAAATCATGAATTACTATAAATAAAGTTCTCCCACACCAATATCTCAAAATCTCTTACTTTTGAGAGCTTCAATAGTATAAAGAAAGAGCTTTACTTCACTTGAATATGTCTATATATCGAACATGGCTATTTGTTTCATTTCTTTTCCTCCTTTTAGATGTTATTATATGTTTATATACCTAACAAAGTCATTAGTTTTCTTAATGCATTTATTATATATATTTTAAAAAATAATAATGTTGAATTAAGAAAAATAAAAAGCTGAAACAAATTCTTAATGTTGTCATATATACGCTTAAAATCCTAAATGACTAAAAAGATAGTCGTCCCCCTTTCACTCTCCACACATAAAATCTCAAAAGCTCTTCCTTTTGAGATTTCAATAGTACCAAGAAAGAGATTTACTTTACTTGAATATGTCTATATACCCAAAAGTGATTTCTTTTCCTCCTTTTATATGCATTTATATGTCTATATACTTAAGAAAGTCATTTCTACTGCTTTTTGACTCGAATTGAACTCAATTCAAAATAGTACATTTCCATTTTTTTACAATATCTTGTTCACTTTCATAATTAGTTTTTATTTTTGGTGTAAAACCTCATAAACTGAAAGTAGCTAGCATTAAACAAAGAAACTAAGAATAGTTTTTTTTTGAATGAATGGTAAAAATATGGAAAATTTCCCAACTGTAAAAGAGAGTTTTTGTAATTTTCAAATGGTTATAACTTCCAGCTTGTCCTACCAATTGCACCAAGTTTATGGAATTTCGTTGTTGGATTGAGAAAAGTCCAATCTTGATTTTATGAAGGGTAAAGTGGTCTTTTGTCCCTACTATTTCCAATTTTTTTAAGGTTTTATTAGGGGTAAAATTAAACCTTAATTTAGCTTTAGAATAATATTCACACTAGAGATTTTGGAGAAACAAGAGGACAAGAAGAAAAATTAGAGAAAATTTAAAGTGTTCATCAAGAACGCCAAGGTCGTCATGTGGAATTCGTCGCGGGTGATCCCTATTAAGGTATGTGGGAAATTTCGTGTTGGTTTTATTCACCCACACATTAATTTATTTCAATTCAGCAAATTTATGCATTGTTCCTATGTTAGCGGTTAAGGTCATGAAGGAAAGTTTTGATTTCTTGTTGATTGGATTGTTGGATAGGATCGTTGGTTATATACTTGTTTCTCAGAGTTATTTTGATTTAAGTTCAATGGTTATTGATACTACTAGTAATCCGAATCATATGGTGAGAGAACTAGGAATATTTGGAGAGTTTGTAGATGAAAAATGAGTTAAAAAATACATGAGACGTACCCGGGTAGATGTAACACGCCATATCCAAAATAGACCAAAAACCATTTTTTTAGAAAATCTAAAGGTGCAAACAAATGATGGTCATCGACGGACCGTAGTTTGACCCACGGTACCTCCTGCATATCCGTCGATTGAGTCAGAAACCACCCAAAATCTCAATCGTGAAAATTTGATTAATTATCGAACGACGAATGGACTTATGGTCCATTAGTCAAACTACGGTCTGTAGTTTGAGTCCGTCAATCAACACCCCATTAACCCACTCTCTGATAAGAACCACGGTAGACCACCAAGGTCTATATATGGACCTACGGCCTGTAGGCCTGACCATAGGTGAGAAATAGCATACAGTAAGGGGGAGAATGCAGTTGGGTCAACATCAGATAGTCTTAACTCTTAGAACAAAATGAATTTATGTATCCTATGACCTACCAAAATATACATAATTGTATTAGCTTTCAATAGCCACTGATATTGCTAAAATCAGCCCTCGAGTACAACGTTATGCCCATTTTAGTAAAGGTCTGTCGAACAAGCCTAACTAATGGATCAAACGACGGACCGTCTGTCAAGGTCGTCATTTGGTCTGACAGCAACTTACCCAGGGGTTTTTTGGTCTTTTTCCACTTCATTTAAACCCTAAAATATGTTGTTTTGACCCTGAATAATAAGATTTTAGTCTTTTTAAGTCTAGAAACATAACTAAAACTTAACCTAAGTCAAATCATTAAATCAAGACTTTAAAAATTAGAAGCAAGAAAGGAGAAAAAGGTCAAGAACCCTAGTTCAAGAACGCAACAAGGTTTCAGCAGTTCCAGCCCCGAAATTCAAATATTTCTCCATGATTTTCATTACAAGGTATGTGGGATTTCACTTATGGGTTCCTTTCACACATTGGGTCCCTAGTTTTAAGTCAGATTCTTGATTCCCTTATCATGATTAAACCTAGGGTTTCTAGAACATTGATAGAACTTCATTAATTTACTAAATATATGTTCAAAATCATATTGTAAAGTTATTATTCAGTTTATCGCATGAATTTTAGAACCGTAGCTTTGTATTTCTCTACTTCTTGAATTACACATGTTAGGTCAGATATTTTAGCTATTCAGTTATATATGCCTCCATTTTTTATGAATCATTATCAGATTAAATGTTGTATTCTTAGTTTGCATGTTCAGTTTTGAGCTATAAGTTATTACAAAAATTAAGACATTGTCACGACCCAAACGAGTCGTGAGTGGCACCAAGACCAAACCAACTAGGTGAGCGAACCAACAAATTTAAACCCCAACATTTACCAACAGTTAAACTATGAATAACAAAAATACTGCGGAAGATCCAAAACTTATTATCCCCAAAATCTAGAAGTCATCACATCAAGATTAACTATCCTCAAATTACCAAGTCTAAGAGTATTTAAGAAACCAAAATAAGTAAGAAAGTGGTCCATGTCTGAAATTCAAAGACATCAAGACGTTAATGAGAGAATCCAGTACGAGCTAGAAATAATAGCTCACCCTGAACTCTGATGTGCTGAAGACTGACTTCAGCTAAGGGCGAGTCGAATTCGATGGTATACTTGCTGCACTCCACAAAAGAACAAGAAGAAAATACAAGTAGGGGTTATTACAAGGAACACGTACTGAGTAGGTATCATCGGTCAACTCAAAATAGAAATCAATATATATTAAATAATAATATAAACTCAACTACAATACTTAACAGGTGGCAAACAACAAACACATGAACCGCTGACAACAACAAAACCATAATAGGTACACCATCAATCACAACGTCAAGCGCACCTATGAGGACTCATGCCTCCACACCATACTCATTTGGAAAATAGGTTCCTTCAGATTAACTATATTAAGTTACTTCAAGATTCTTTGGCTTTAATGTTATTGTGTCGGAATGTGACACTCCGATCCCATAATACCGTGTCGGAACGTGACACTCCGATCCCATAATACCGTGTCGGAACATGACACTCCGATCCAATTATCTCATTATTTCATTTCATCAAGTCTTCTTTATTCAAGGTGTCATTTTAATAGAGAGGGTTCAAGATTAGAAATTCAACAGTCTCATAATTTTAGGCCAACCACAAACCACACAATAAAAAAAACATACAACCACACAATCAAGTACATAGGAGACTTTACAATATCACTCAATACATATCAATCGCTATTTAGAGTTTATCTATCAAATAGAAATAAACCATAACCTACCTCCACCGAAGAATTCGAAGTTAGACAACTATTTCTCCAACACTTTCCCTTTCCTTATTGCTTCCAAACCCCTCCAATCTATCAAGTATACAATATTTGTAAGTAAACACGCTCACTTATTTGATCAAGTTTCAACCTTGATCTCAATTGATATGTCGAATCCTACCTTTCTTAAATTCACATCTATGATTAAGTCTTAATTATTCCAAATAACATAACTTTAAGGGTATTCAAATAATACAATACACCTAATATTTAATTTGGTATACTAATATATCATCACTTGACTTATAGTAGTATAACCTTAAAAAAAATCCTAAATTTGTCAAACGAAGCGTGAACTATAATCTGCATATATGAGGTATGCAGAAACTTACCACATTATTGTATGTTGATTTCCAACTACAATTAACACAACATTATTATAGTAATCATTAGACAGTCCTCAGTTAGTTATCAATTTTAGCAGGTCCCCATATTTAATTTTCTATTAAGTATATAAGTATATTTACTATGTACCTCTTATCCTCTCATAACAATCAATTATACATATTATAAATTCTATTTAACGTCACAACAGTACTACATTCTCTAAACATTATTCAACTCTTCGTTAATCAATAACAATAAAGATTGAAAGGATATAAATGGGCATTCTAGTAAATATCACTGTAGGTTTTCATGTGTGGATTGAGGATCCATCAGTTGCTTGGATTGATGCACAAGTATCAGAAGTTAATGGACAGGAAGTTCAGGTTCAGACATCTGATGGGAGGACGATTGTAGCAAATTTATCAAAAACTCACCCCAACGATGGAGATGTTCCTGATGGAGGAGTGGATGACATGACTGAACTTTCATATTTGCATAAGCCTGGACTCTTACATAATTTGGCAACAAAATATCAACTCAACGAAATCTACACTTATACGGGATGTATTCTTATAGCCATTAATCAGTTCCAAAAATTGCCTGATTTATATGATGGTCGCATGATGGCAAAATACAAAGGAGGATTCGATCGCTTATAAACCCGTGACGTCCCCAATTTATTTAATTCGTAAAAACCTAATAATTAAAGAATCTAACTCCTAACTCACTCAATAATATTAAAGGATAAGCCTTAAGCTTTTGAAGTTTACCTGAAGTTTTTTCTTCAACCTTGTCGGTGGTGCTAAGAATCAAGAAGAAGACGCGTATGCGGTTTTCGTATAATCAAATATATTAACCCTGTTTATTATATACTACTTATAAATATGGTAATATATACCCACTATTTATTTTAATATTATTTTCTTAACCACTAACTAAATAAATTAGTAAAACTACCCCACTAATTTTATAATTATAATTATGAATTGTCAAAAACACCCACTTAAATCTATCGGAAAGTATTTTCAAACATAAAAAGTTCTAGTTCTCAAAATGACCGAAAATGGTCGTTACAATAGATACCAATTTACCCATCGTTCGTCCTCGAACGATCATAAGAAGAAAGGCGAGGGTGAGAAAGAGTATCTGAATCTGTAAAAAGATGTGGATATCATTCTTGCATGTCTACCTCACTCTCCCAAGTGGACTCTTCAATTGGCCGATTCTTCTAGTGAACTTTAATAGGTGCAATCTCCTTTGATCTCAACTTGCGGACCTCCCTATCTAGAATAGAAATAGATTACTCCTTATAAGACAGATTTCATCAAGAAGAACTGAATCCCAACGAATAATGTAGTTTCCATCACCATGGTATTTTTTCAGCATAGACAAATGAAATACCGGGTGCACTCCTAACAGTCCTGGAGGCAAGGCTAATTCATAGGCCACCTCTCCTATGCGCTTGAGTACTTCAAATGGTCCAATATATCTCGGACTTAGCTTACCTCTCTTACCAAATCGCATCACACCTTTCATGGGTGCAACCTTCAGCAAGACTTGTTCACCCTCCATAAAATCGAAGTCTCTAACCTTTCGATCTGCATATTCCTTCTGCCTACTCTGAGCTGCTAAAAGCTTTTCTTGAATAAACTTCACTTTCTCTAATGATTCCTTAAGAAGATCAGTACCCCCAAGGTCTAACCTCATATGCATCAAACCAACCAATGGGGGACCTACATCTCCTCCCATACAATGCCTCAAATGGCGCCATATCAATACTCGAGTGATAGCTATTGTTGTATGAAAACTCTGCTAAAGATAAAAATTTATCCCAATGACCACCAAATTCTATCACACGTGCACGAAGCATATCCTCCAACACCTGAATCGTTCGCTCAGACTGACCATCTATCTGAGGGTGAAATGCAGTACTAAGATCCAGCCTAGTACCTAATTCAGCATGTAATGTTCTCCAAAACATAGAAGTAAATTGCGTACCTCTATCTGATATAATGGAAAGTGGAACTCCATGCAATCGAACAATTTTTTAGATATAGAGTTTGGCTAACTTCTCTGCATTGTAAGTCATCTTGACCGGAATTAAGTGAGCAGACTGAGTTAACTTGTCAACAATTACCCAAATAGAATCAAACATACCCAATGTCTTTGGAAGACCAACTACGAAATCCATTTCAATTCGTTCCCACTTCTATTTAGGAATGGGCATTCTCTGAAGTGTCCCTCCAGGCCTCTGGTGTTCATACTTTACCTGCTGACAATTCAGGCATTGGGCAACAAAATCAACAATGTCACGCTTCATTCTACTCCACAAAAAATGTTGCTTTAGATCACGATACATCTTGGTTGCACCAGGATGTATGGAATACCTCGAACTATGAGCCTCTGTAAGAATAGTGTGAGTCAAATCATCAACACGAGGCACACATACTCTTACCTTAATTCTGAGGACTCCTTCCTCATCAATTATTGCCTCTTTAGCCTCTCCTCGCAACACCATATCTCAAATTCGGCTTAGCTTCTCATCACCAAATTTTTTTCCCTTAATATTGTCAAGAAAGGAAGATCTTGCCTCCACAGAGGCCAAAAATCCTCCTTTCTCTAGTACTTCCAACCTCATAAAGTCATTAACCAGAATCTGAACCTCTCTAGCCAATGGGCGTCCAGAAACCTGTAAGTGGGCTAAACTACCCATGCTCCCTGCTTTTCTACTTAAAGCATCTGCCACAAAATTAGTTTTTTTAGGGTGATACAAAATAGTAACATCATAGTCTTTCAATAGTTCCATCCACCTCCTCTGCCTCAAATTCAAATCTTTCTGAGTAAAGACATATTGTAAAGTACGATGATCTGTATAAACTTCCCACTTGACCCCATATAGATAATGTCTCCATTGCTTTAATGCAAATACAATGGCAGCCAACTCTAAATCATGGGTCGCATAGTTACGTTCATGCACTTTTAATTGCCTTGAAGCATAAGAAATTACATTCCTCTCCCGCATTAGCACTCCACCCAAACCAGAATAAGATTCATCACAATAAACAATAAAATTCTTACCTTCCGCTGACAAGGTAAGAACTAGTGCAGTAGTCAACAAGGTCTTGAGTTTCGGGAAACTTTCTTCACATTCGTCCGACCATACAAATGGAACATTCTTCTTAGTCAAATTTGTCTGCTGGGAAGTAATAGAAGAAAATCCCTTGAAAAATCGACGGTAGTAGATAGCTAAACCAACAAAGCTCCTTACCTCTGAAACATAAGTAGGTCTTACCCAACTTTTCACTGCTTCAATCTTAGAAGGATCCACCATAACTCCATCCTTAGAAACCACGTGCCACAAGAAGGACATTGAATCTAGCCAAAACTCACACTTGGAGAATTTGGCATAAAGCCTTTTCTCCATTAACAGATCCAATACAATTCTCAAATGTTCCTCATGTTCTTTCCTGCTCTTTGAGTATATCAGTATATCATCAATAAATACAATACCAAAGAGGTCAAGATATGGCTTAAAAATCCCATTCATTAGGCTCATGAAAGCAGCAGGGGTATTTGTAAGCCCAAAAGACATTACTAAGAATTCATAATGCCCATACCTGGTTCGAAAAGCAGTCTTTGGCACATCTGTTGCCCGTATTTTCAATTGATGATAACCGAATCTCAAATAATTTTAGAGAAGACACAAGCACCTTTTAACTGATCGAACAAATCATCAATGCGAGGAATGTGATACTTGTTCTTAATAGTTACCTTATTCAGCTGCCTGTAGTCTATGCACATCCGAAAACTTCCATCTTTCTTCTTCACAAATAAAACAGGAGCACCCCAAAGGGATGCACATGGTCTAATAAAACCTTTACCTAACAACTCCTAAAGTTGGGCCTTTAACTCTCTTAACTCAGATGGAACCATTCTATAAGTGGGAATAGAAATGGGGCGAGTACCCAGCTCCAGATCAATACAAAAATCAATACCCCTATCCGGTGGCATACCAAGAAGGTGTGCGGGAAACATATCCAGAAACTCATGGACTATCAAAACAGACTCAATCAAATGTACTTTGGAAGAATCATCCCTGAGATGTGTCAAGAAAGATAAACAACCCTTACTCACCATCCTATTAGCATGAAGAAAAGAGGTAATACGAACTGTAGTGGAAATATAGTCACCCTCCCACACTAGCGGATCTGTCCCAGGCTTGGCCAATGTCACAGTTTTAGCATTACAATCTAAGATTGCAAAATTTGGAGAAAGCCAAGTCATACCAAGAATTACACCAAAATCAACCATCTCTAGAATAATCAAATCTACATAAGTATTGCTCCCCACAAAAGTCACAAGGCAAGACCTATACACCTTCTCTACTATCACAGACTCACCCATAAGAGTAGAGACACGAATAGGCATGTCAAGCAAATCACAATTTAAATCAAGACCAGTAGCAAATGAGGAAGATACATATGAAAATGTGGATCCAGGATCAAATAATACAGAAGTCATGCAATCACAGACCAAAAGAGTACCTATGATAACAACATCTGATGTCTCTGCTTCAGACCTCCCGAGGAAAGCATAACAATGGGCCCTATCACCTGTCTGTCCATTGCCCCTACCAAGATACACTGTAGTAGTTCCAACTAGCCCTCCACCCCGACTGAATTGGTGACTACCATTACCTTGGCCACCACGTCCTCCAGAATAGCGGCCTCTACCATGACCACCTCTACCTCTAACTACTAGGGGTCTGTAACTCTGTTTTAGACAATATTTTGTTATATGTCCTGCCTCTTCACATCCATAACAATTCCTAGAGTCAAGTATAGGTCTATGTGAAAATGACAAAGTTTGTGGATAACCTCCAAAATCAGAAAAAGGATGACTGATCTGCGATGGACCCCCAGCTAAAGCCTGCAGTGAAGACTGAATAGGACGGGCTGGGTAACCTTTTGAACTCTGCCCTCTAGAGTAAGAACCACTAAACTCACCTCCATTACGAAACTTCTTAAATGTCGATGTCATAATGAAGTCGTCTGGCTTCACCCCCTCTACCTCTATGAAAAAATCAACCACTTCTTGAAAGGATTTTGCTGCAGCAGCTACCTATAAGCCTGGGATCTGCAAATCTAACCTCAATCCTTTCACAAAGCGGCGAATCTGCTCTTGTGGACTGAAGCAAAGCTAAGTGGCATACCTTGATAGTGCACGAAATTTGGCCTCACAAGCAGCAACAGACATCCTTCCTTGATCTTGGCTCAGGAACTCATCTCTCCTCCTATCCTTCAAAGTCCAGGGTATATATTTCTCCAAAGCTAGAAAATGATGCCCAAGTCATAGGTGGTGCCTTTGCAGGTTGACACTCAACATATGACCGCCACCACATTTTGGCATCCCCCTGAAACTGATAGGTCACAAACTTAACCCCGAATCGTTCTACTATGTACATCTTATGTAACAACTCATGACAATCAACTAGAAAATGATAGGCATCTTCAGATTCAACATCCTTGAAGACTGTAGGTTTCAACTTTAAGAACTTAATGAAAAGTTCATACTGATCACCTGTCATTATAAACCCTATAGTTAATTGAGGAAATGTGCCTACTTCCAATGATGCATCTATGCGGGGAGCCATAGCAGTTGCATGTTGTACCCCCTGAACCTGAGGTGTTGGTGCAGAAAACACTGGAGGTGTCTGGCCTTGATAAGATAACCAACTAAGATAAGTAAGAACCTGATTAATCATCTCTGGGGTAGGCTGGGTTGGTACTTGCTTATCCTGAACCTGCTCATTTTCCCCTTCCTCACCCTCTCTCACTACCTCATCAGTTGGTGGAGGAGTCACTGCTCTATTCCTAGCTAGACCAGGTGTTTGTCCTCTGCCTCTAGTGGGCTTCCTACTGCAACCTCTACCACGGCCTCTTGCCACTGCTCCTCCTCGAGTTATAGCCGCAGTGGTTGGCTCAGATGCACCCTGTCTTGCCGGTGTTGGTGTTGGCACAGTTTTTGCTCTAGTTCTATCCATCTTTGAAATAAAGTGAGGATGTAAGATACCAATATGTATCACCTAGATACCAATTGGATCCAAGTAATAGCACGAAAGAAAGAAAGAACGGAATTTTCCTAAAGTCCTATAGCCTCTCGAAGAAAAGTAAAGGCGTCCCCATACCGTTCCTCAAGACTCTACTAGACTTGTCCTTGTGTGATGAGACCAATGAACCTAATGCTCATATACCAAGTTTTTCATGACCCAAATGAGTCGAGAGTTGCACCCACACCTAACCAACTAGGTGAGTGAACCAACAAATTTAAACCCCAATAGTTACCAATAGTTCAACTATGAATAACAAAAATAATGCGGAAGATCCAAAACATATTATCCCCAAAATCTGGAAGTCATCACATCAAGAACATCTATCCTCAAATTACCAAGTCTAAGAGTATTTAAGAAACCACAATAAGTAAGAAAGTGGTCCATGTCTTAAATTCAAAGACATCAAGACGTGAATGAGAGAATCCAGCACGAGCTAGAAATAATAGCTCACCCTGAACTGTAATGTGCTGAAGACTAACTAGAGCTGAGGGCAAATCGAAGTCGATGGTACACTTGCTGCACTCCACAAAAGAACAAAGAAGAAAATACAAGTAGGGGTCAGTACAAGGAACACGTACTAAGTAGGTATTATCGGTCAACTCAAAATAGAAATCAATATATATGAAATAATAATATAAAATCAACTACAATACTTAACAGGTGGCAAACAACAAACACATAAACCGTTGACAACTACAAAACCATAATAGGTATACCATCAATCACAACATCAAGCACACCTATGAGGACTCGTGTCTCCACACCATACTCATTTGGAAAATAGGTTCCTTGAGATTAAGTTTATTAAGTTACTTCAGGATTCTTTGACTTTAATGTTATTGTGTCGGAACGTGACACTCCAATCCCATAATACCGTGTCGAAACGTGAAACTCCGATCCCATAATATCGTGTCGGAACGTGACACTTCGATCCCATAATACCGTGTCGGAACGTGACACTCCGATCCAATTATCTCATTATTTCATTTCATCAAGCCTTCTTTATTCAAGGCGTCATTTTAGTAGAGAGGGTTCAAGATTAGAAATTTATCAGTCTCATAATTTTAGGCCAACCACAAATCACACAATAAAAAAAAACATACTCCCACACAATCAAGTACATAGGAGACTTTACAATATCACTCAATACATATCAATCGTCATTTAAAGTTTATCTATCAAATAGAAATAAATCATAACCTACCTCCACCGAAGAATTCGAAGTTAGACAACTATTTCTCCAACGCTTTTCCTTTCCTTATTGCTTCCGAACCCCTCCAATCTATCAAGTATATAATATTTGTAAGTAAACACGCTCAATTATTTGATCAAGTTTCAACCTTGATCTCAATTGATATGTCGAATCCTACCTTTCTTAAATTCACATCTATGATTGTCTTAATTAGTCCAAATAACATAACTTTAAGGGTAATCAAATAATACAATACACCTAATATTTAATTTGGTATACTAATATATCATCACTTGACTTATAGTAGTATAACCTTAAGAAAAGAATCCTAAATTTCTTAAACTAAGCGTGAACTATAATCTGCATACATGAGGTATGCAGAAACTTACCACATTATTTTATGTTGATTTCCCACTACAATTAACACAACATTATTGTAGTAATCATTAGACATTCCTAAGTTAGTTATCAATTTTAGCAGGTCCCCATATTTAATTTTCTATTAAGTATATAAGTATATTTACTATGTATCTCTTATCCTCTCATAACAATCAATTATACATATTATAAATTCTATTTAACGTCACAACAGTACTACATTCTCTAAACATTATTAAACTCTTCGTTAATCAATAACAATAAAGATTGAAAGGATATAAATGGGCATTCTAGTAAATATCACTGTAGGTTTTCATGTGTGGATTGAGGATCCATCAATTGCTTGGATTGATGCACAAGTATCAGAAGTTAATGGACAGGAAGTTCAGCTTCAGACATCTGATGGGAGGACGGTTGTAGCAAATTTATCAAAAACTCACCCCAAGGTTGGAGATTCTCCTGATGGAAGAGTGGATGACATGACTGAACTTTCATATTTGCATGAGCCTGGAGTCTTACATTATTTGGCAACAAAATATCAACTCAACGAAATCTACACTTATACGGGAAGTATTCTTATAGCCATTAATCCGTTCCAAAAATTTCCTGATTTATATGATGGTCGCATGAAGGCAAAATACAAAGGAGGATTCGATCGCTTATAAACCCGTGACGTCCCAAATTTATTTTATTCGTAAACCTAATAATTAAAGAATCTAACTCCTAACTCACCCAATAATATGAAAGGATAAGCCTTAAGCTTTTGAAGTGTACCTGAAGTTTTTCCTTCAACCTTGTCGGTGGTGCTAAGAATCAAGAAGAAGAGGCGTATGCGGTTTTCGTAGAATCAAATATGTTAACCCTATTTATTATATACTAATTATAAATTTGGTAATATATACACACTATTTATGTTATTATTTTCTTAACTACTAACTAAATAAATTAGTAAAACTACCCACTAATTTCATAATTATAATTATGAATAGTCCAAAACACTACTTAAATCTATCGGAATGTATTTTCTAACATAAAAAGTTCTAGTGCTCAAAACGACCGAAAATGGTCGTTACAGACATAATAAGTTAACTACATTAATTAATGCGAATAGCATAATAACGAGTTGGACGAGAGTTCAGCGTACCCAATAGTCGTAGAACTACTAGCCAAGTAGGTTGTAAGTTCCCTTTTTGGGTAATCAGTTTAGTGATTACGATAACATGTCTTTATCTTTGGTAGGGAATATTGGGTCCTCTCGATGGGGCGTATACATTGGACTCCACAGTTAGATAATGTGGTTTTATTATAGGTTATTAGTAGCTCCACAGTTCATCTAGACTCTCTTGCATTGACCATTTATCAGCATACTCAGTATTCAGTTTCAGCATGTAATAAATTGGTCATTGCATTCAGTTAGCTCCGAATTCTCTATATCTAGTTCAGATTGGTGTACATGCTTTTGTTTTTGTTCAGTTACGTTTTATTTCAGTTTTATTCTATCCTATATGCTCACTACCTTTCAAGTACTGACGCATGCGTGCTTTACATGTTCTTGTGATGTAGGTTTAGGTTCTCAGCATCCAGATCACACATAGATCGATTTCTGATCTTCAATTCAGCAGATTCAGTGGTGAGTCTACATTCTCTGAGGACAATAGTCATGAGATTCTTTTTCAGTACTTAGTCTTTTAGTTTCCGTTTTTGCTAGATTTAGCTAGGGCTAGTCCAGTTTAGAGGTTATTTTTAGACATAGTTAGTTTTAGCTTAGTATTGAGTTAATGTTTTCTTTGTATTAAACTCATTGTTTCAAATATCTCAGTTATAGAATATGGTTATTCCCATCTTTTCAGTCTAAATTTATGATTTAGCTTCTGCAACACTTTATATTCTTTAGTATGCTCATGATCATGCAGCAGGGTTAGCTTTGGATCACTTCAGGCCCAAGGTTCTGTGTTCGCGTATCAGGGGTAGCTCGCGGCGTGGCAGTAGGGGAAATCGCGACGCGCTTGCAGTATGACGCTGGTGGCGCGCCACCAATACACCTAACCCAGCTTTTTTCGTCCATTTTTCAAAGTTTAGCCCTTTTATGTCCTTCCAAGGTACATTAACATTTCCCAAAGTTTTTAATTACTTCAAATGATTTCTAAATAGCTAGAAATCATCAAAGAACTCAAATACTAACCTGGAATCCATGATTCAATTCAAAGGAAGTCAAGTTCAAAGTGAAGTCTATAAGATAAAGAGGCAAATGAAAGGGTATTCACATAAAATCTCAAAAGCTCTTTCTTTTGAGGGCCCCAATAGTAGCAAGAAAGAGCTTTACTTCACTTGAGTATGTTTATAAGCCCAACAAAGTCATTTTTTTCATTTCTTTTTGTCTTTTTAGATTCATTTATATGTCTATATACATAACAAACTCATTAAAACTTTGACTCAAAATACATTCAATTTAAAATAATACACTTTTGCATGTTTTTGACGATTTTATCTCTTACTTATCTTTTTATTTTACGATTCGGTGATTTGAGGATTCTTACCATACATTCCTAGCCCTCAAGTTAAAGTGTATTGACTAATTTGGGTACTCCGATTTTAAAAAATTCAATCTTTGAGAAGTGTCATAGCCGTTATTTTCACGTAATTAATATAAATATACATACACTCTTACATTCATTAATTTTATTAACAGATTCATGTATATTTTTAAAAATATTAATGTTGACTAGAGAAACATAAAAATTTGACTCAAATTCATAATTTTGTCATACTTACGATTCTAATCCTGAATCACTATGAATAAAGTCATCCCCCTTTCACTCGCCACACATAAAATCTCAAAAGATTTTTGTCTTGAAAGCATCAATAGTAGCAAGAACAAGGTTTTACTTCACTTGAGTATGTATATAGACCCAACAAATTCCTTTCTTTTATTTCATTTTATCAATTTAGATACGTTTATTATTACTATATACCTAACAAAGTCATTTATAATGTTTTTTGACTCAACTTACAGTCAATTAATAACAAGCACTTTTTTTTTAAAGATTTTTCTCATTCACTTTTATAATTATGTTATAATTTTAGGATTTGGAAGGTTGAGGATGCCGGCTATTCATTTCAATCTGTCAAGTAAAAGGGTATTCACTAATTCTGGTACTGCAACTTTTAAAAAAATTGAACTACTAGAAATTTCTTAGCCATAACACTCATTTAATTAAATCAAATATTTTTTTGACCGAGTCTAATAACTTTATTTAAATTCTTTAATTTTCTTAACACATGTATTAAATATTTTTTAAAAATATATAGATGTTGCATTGTGGAACATAAAATGTTGACCCAAATTTTTAATTTTTTCATATTAACGCTTCAAATCCTGAATCACAATAACTAAAGTCGTCCCCCTTTCACTCTTCGCACGTAAAATCTCGAAATCTCTTTTTTTTAAGAACTTCAATAGTATCAAGAAAGAGCTTTACTTCACTTGAGTATCTCTATATACCCAACAAACTCATTTTTTTAATTTCTTTTCCTCCTTTTAGATGCATTTGTTATGTCTATATATACCTAACAAAATTATTTATACTGCTTGTTGACTTGAACTACATTCAATTAAAAACAAAAACAATATTTCCTTATTTTTATGATTTTGTCGTTCATTTTTATAATGATGTTATTATTTTAGGATTCAGAGAGTTAAGGATGTCGGCCATTCAATCTATCCAGATAGTAAAAGGGTATTCACTAATTCAGAAACTCCAATTTAAAAAATTCAAACTTTGAGAAGTTTCTTAGCTATAACTTTCATATAATTAATTCAATTATTTTGTTTGACCGAATCGAAAATCTTATGTCTAAATTGTTTAATTTTGTCAACGCATTCATAAGTTATGTAAAAATAATATTAAAGTTGAATTGAGCAACATATAAAGTTGACACAAATTCTTAATTTTTTCGTACTCATTCTTCAAATACTGAATAACTATAAATTAATTTATCCCCCTTTCACTCTCCTCACTTAAAATCTCAAATGTCTTTTTTTTAAAGAGTTTAAGTAGTAGTAAAAAGATGTACTTCAATTGAGCATGTCTATATACGTAAGAAAGTCATTTCTTTTTCTCCTTTAAGGTGCATTTATATATCTATATACCTAAAAAATTCATTTAAACTCTTTATTTACTCAAACTACAGTAAATTAAAAACAACACACTTTTTCCCTTTTTTGACAATTTCGTCGTTGAATTTCATAATTATGTTATTGTTTTAGGATCCGGAAAGTTCAGGATTCTGGCCATTCATTCCAATTCGGCAAGTAAAACGGTATTCATTAATTCGGATATTGCAATTTAAAAAATTTAAACTTCTAGAAATTTCTTAGCCATTACTTTTATGTCATTAATTCAAATATTTTTTTACAGAATCTAATAACTTTATTCTTGTTTCTTTAATTTTCTAAACAAATTTATTAGATATTTTTAAAAAAATATTTTTTTTGAATTGAACAACATAAAATGTTGACCCAAATTCTTAATTTTTTCATACTTATGCTTCAAATTGTGAAACACTATAAATAAATTTGTCGCCCTTTTACTATCCACACACAAATCTCAAAAGCTCTTTGTTTTGTTAGCTTCAATAGTAGCAAGAAAGAGCCTTACTTCACTTGAGTATGTTTATAAGGCCAATAAAGTCATTTTTTCATTTCTTTTCCTCCTTTTAGATGCATTTATATGTCTATATACCAACAAAGTCATCAAAATTATTTGTTTACTCAAAATACATTCAATTTAATACACTTCCGCATGTTTTTGACGATTTTTTCGTTCACTTTCTTGGTTATATTTTTATTTTAGGATTCGGAGATTTGAGGATTCCGGTCATACATTCCTATCCGTCAAGTAAAAGTGCATTCACTAATTCGGGAACTCCGATTTCAAAAATTCAAACTTTGAGAAGTCTGTGTGCCATAATTTTCACGTAGTTAATTTAAATATTTTGTTTGACCAAATCTAATAACTTTAGTCTAAATTCATTAATATTTTTAACGCATTCATCGTATATTTTAAAAAATATTAATGTTGAATAGAACAACCTGAAAAGTTGACCCAAAGTCTTAATTTTTTTCATACTTACTCTTTTTAATCTGAATCACTATAAATAAAGTCATTCCATTTTTCACTCTCCACACATAAAATCTCAAAAGCTCTTTGTTTTGAGAGCTTCAATAGTAGCAAGAAAGAGTTTTACTTCACTTGAGAATGTATATGTATTATATACCCAACAAAGTCATTTCTTTTATTTGTTTTCCTCCTTTTAGATATATTTATTATACCTATATACCTAACAAAGTCATTTATAATGCTTGACTCGATTCACAGTCAATTAATAATAATACACTTCTCATTTATTTTGATGATTTTCTCATTCACTTTCATAATTATGTTATTATTTAAGGATATGGAAAGTTTAGAATGCCGGCTATTTATTCCAATCCTGTCAAGTAAAAGGGTAATCACAAATTCGGGTATTGCAATTTAAAAAATTCAAACTTCTATAAATTTCTTATGCATAACTTTCATATAATTAATTCAAATAATTTGTTCCGAATCTAATAACTTTATTCTAAGTTCATTAATTTTCGTAACACATTTATTAATATTAAAAAAATATATAATTGTTGCATTGAGGAACATAAAATGTTGCCCCAAATTTTCAATATTTTAATACTAACCCTTCAAATGCAAAATCACAATAAACAAAAGTCGTCCCCCTTTCTCTCTCCTTACATAAAATTTCAAAAGCTCTTTTTTAAGAGCTTTAATAGTATCAAGAAAGCACTTTACTTCACTTGAGTATGTCTATATACCCAACAAAGTCATTTCTTCAATTTCTTTTCCTCCTTTTAGATGCATTTATTATGTCTATATATCTAACAAAGTCATTTTTACTGCTTGTTTACTTGAACTACAATCAATTAAAAATAGTACAATGTTTCTTTCTTTTGACTATTTTGTCCTTCACTTTTACAATTATGATATTATTTTAGGGTTCGGAGAGTTGACGATGCCGGCCATTCATTCCCATCCAGATAGTAAAAGGGTATTCACCAACTCAAAAAACTCCAATTTAAAAAATTCAAACTTCAAGAAGTTTCTTTGCTATAACTTTCATATAATTAATTCAAATATTTTTTTTGACCGAATCTAAAAACGTAAGTATAAATTCTTTAATTTTGTTAACGATTCATTATTTAAAAGAAAAATATTAAAGATGAATTGAGCAACATAAAAAGTTGACACAAATTCTTAATTTTTTCATACTTACGCTTCAAATACTGAATAATTATTCATAAAGTTGCCTCCCTTTCACTCAACATAAAATCTCAAATGTCTTTTCTTGTGAGAGTTACAGTAGTAGCAAGAAAGAGATTTACTTCACTTGAGTATGTCTATATACCTTACGAAGTCATTTCTTTTTCTCCTTTAAGGTGCATTTATATGTCTATATATACCTAACAAAGTCAGCAAAAATGTTTGTTGACTAGAATTACAGATAATTAAGAACAACAAACTTTTTCCTTTATTTGACGATTTTGTCGTTCACTTTCATAATTATTATTTTTTATTTTAGGATTCGGAGGGTTGAGGATGCTTACTATTCATTTCAATCAAGAGAGTAAAAGGGTATTCACTAATTCGGGTATTGCAATTTTAAAATTCGAACTTTTAGAAATTTCTTAGCCGTACCTTTCATATAATTTATTCAAATAACTTTATGTTATTAAATATTTTTTAAAAAAAATATTTTTGTTGAATTGAGCGACATAAAATGTTGACCCAAATTCGTATATAATTTTTCATACTTACGCTTCAAATACTGAATCACTATAAATAAATGTGTCCCCCTTTCACTCTCCACACACGAAATGTCAAAAGCTCTTTCCTTTGAGAGCTTCAATTGTAGCAAGAAAGAGTTTTATTTCACTTGATTATGTCTCTATACCCTTGTCTGTGTACCCAACAAAGTCATTTATTTCATTCCCTTTCCTCTTTTTAGATGCATTTATGTGTCTATAACCTACCAAAGACATTTATATTGCTTTTTTACTCGAAGTACATTCAATTAAAAACAATATAATTTTTTCCTTTTTTTGACTATTTGGTCGTTAACTTTCATATTTATGTTATTATTTTAGGATTCGGATAGTTGAGGATGCCAACCATTCATTCCCATCTAGCAAGTAAAAGGATATTCATCAGAAATTCCAATTTAAAAAATTCAAACTTCAAGAAATTTCTTTGCTATAACATTCATATAATTAATTCAAATATTTTATTTGACTGAAATTTATAATTGTGGTCTAAATTTTTTTATTCAACGCATTCATTATATATTTAAAAAGATATTCATGTTGAATTGAGCAACATGAAAAGTTTACCCAAATTCTTAAGTTTTTCATACAAGCGCTTCAAATCCTAAATCACTTTAAATAAAGTCGACCCCCTTTCACTCTCCACACATAAAATCTCAAAAGTTTATTTTTTGTGAGCTTCAATAGTAGCAAAAAAGAGCTTTACTACACCTGAGTATATCTATATGCCTAATAAAGTAAATTTTTTCTTTTCTTTTCCTTCTTTAAGATGCATTTATATATCTATATACCTAACAATGTCATTTATGCTACTTGTTGTCAAGAATTACAATCAATTAAAAACAACACACTTTTCCTTCTTTGACGATTTTGTCATTCACTTTCATAATTATTTTATTATTTTAGGATTCGAAAATTTTAGGATGCCGGCCATTCATTCCCATCGGCAATTAAAAGGCTATTCACTAATTGAGGTACTCCAATTTAAAAAATCTAATATTCGAGAAGTTTCTTAGCTATAACTTTCATATAATTAATTTATATATATTGTCTAATCACATTAGTCTAAATTACTTAATTTTCTTACCGCATTCATTAAATATTTTTTAAAAAATATTAATGCTGAATTGAACAACACAAAATGTTGACACAAAATCTTAATTTTGTAATACTTACGCTTCAAATACTGAATCGCTATAAATAGAGTCATCCGGTTTTCACTCTCCAAACATAAAATCTCAAAAGCTCCTTCTTTTGAAGGCTTAAATAGTAACAAGAAATAGCTTTACTTCACTTTAGTATGTCTATATACCCAACAAAGTCATTTCTTTCATTTCTTTTCCCCCTTTTAGATGCATTTATATGTCCATCTTAACCTAACAAAGTCATTAAAACTGTTTGTTGACTCAAAATACATTCAATTAAAAACAACATAGTTTTTCATGTTTTTAACTATTTTACTGTTCACTTTCTTAATGATGTTATTATTTTAGGATACAGACATTTGAGGATGCTGGCTATACATTCCCATCCGGTAAGTAAAAGTGTATTGATTAATTAAGGTACTCCAATTTAAAAAATTCAATCTTCCTGAAGTGTCTTAGCTGTAATTTTATATAGTCAATTCTAATATTTTCTTTTATTGGATATATTAACTTTAGTCTAAATTCTTTCTTAACAAATTCATTATATATTTTTTAAAATGTTAATGTTGAATTGAGAAAAATAAAATGTTTACCCAAATTCTTAATTTGTTCATACTTACGCTTCAAATCCTCAATCACTATAAATAAAATCCTCCCCTTTCACTCTCCACACACAAAATCTCATAGCCTTTTTCTTTTGAGAGCTTTAGTAGTAGCAACAAAGAGCTTTACTTCACTTGAGTATGTCTATGCAGCCAACAAGGTGATTTCTTTCATTTCTTTTCCTCCTTTTAGATTCATGTCTATATACAAAACGATGTCATTAAAACTGCATGTTGACTCGAAATACATTCAATTAAAAACAATATACTTTCTTAATAATATTATTATTTTAGGATTCAGAGATTTGAAGATGCCGGACATACTTTCCCATCCTGCAAATAAATCTGTATTCACAAATTTTTGTACTCCGATTTAAAATATTCAAACATCGAGAAGTGTTTTAGCCGTAATTTTCACATAATTAATTCGAATTTTTTTTTTACAGAACCTAATACATTGAATAAAAATCTTTAATTTTCTTAACTTATTTATTAAATATTTTAAAAAATATTAATGTTGAATTGAGCAAACATAAAATGTTGACCATTCTTAATTTTTTATACTTACACTTCTAATCATGAAACAGTATGAATAAAGTCATCCCTCTTTCACTCTGACGCATAATATCTCAAAAGTTTTTTATTTTGAGTGCTTCAATAGTAGAAAGAAAGAGTTTTACTTCACTTTAGTATGTCTATAAACCTTACAAAGTCATTTATTTCATTTTCTTTCATTTTTTTCAAGATGCCGTTATATGTCTGTGTATATACCTAAGAAAGTCATTTATCTTGCTTGTTGACTCAAATTAGAGTTAATTAAAAGCAATACATGTTTTCCTTTTGATTATTTTATCGTTCACTTTCATAATTAAGTTATTATCTTAAGATTCGGAAAGTTGAAAACATCGACCATTAATCCCCATTCGGAAAGTAAAAGGTATTCATATTTCGGGTACTCCAATTTAAAAAATTCAAACTTCGAGAAGTTTCTTAACAATCACTTTCATATAATTAATTCAAATATTTTTTTGACCAAATATAATACCTTTAGTCTAAATTAATGAATTTTCTTAACACATTCCTTAAAAGTTATAAAATATTAATGTTTGATTAAGCAACATAAAATGTTGACCCAAATTTTTTAATTTTTTCATACTTAAGCTTCAAATCTTGAATAACTATAAATTAGGTCCTTTTCCTTTCACTCTCTTTACACAAAATGTAAAAATCTTTTTCTTTTGAGAGCTACAATAATAGAAAGAAAGAACTTTAGTTCACTTAAGTATGTCTATATATCCAACATGTCATTTTTTTAATTTCTTATCCTCCTTTTAGATGTATTTATATGTCTATATACCTAACGAAGTCATTAAAACTTTTTGTCGACTCGAGATACATTCAATTAAAAGCAATAAATTTTTTCATGTTTTGGATGATTTTATTGTTCACTTTCCTAATTATGTTATTATTCTAAAATTCGGAGATTTGAGGATGTCGTCCATACATTCTCATCTGGCATGTAAAAGTATATTCACTAATTTAGGTACCAATTTAAAAAATTTAAACTTCGAGAAGTGTCTTAGCCGTATTTTCACATAATTAATTCAAGTATTTGATTTTACCAAATATATTAACTTTCGACTAAATTCTTTAATTTTGTTAACGCATTTATTATATATTTTTAAAAACATTAATGTAGACCTAAGCAACATAAAAGTTGACCCAGAGTCTTAATTTTTTCATACTTACACTTCAAATCTAGAATCACCATAAATAAAGTCGTCCCCTTTTCACTCTTTACATTTAAAATCTCAAGGGATTCAATAGTAGCAAGAAAGATCTTTACTTCATTTGAGTATATCTATAAACCCAAGAATGTCATTCTTTCATTTCTTTTCCTCCTTTTCGATGTATTTATATGTTTATATACATAACAAAGTCATTAAAACAACTTGTTGACTAGACATGCATTCAATAAAACAATACACTTTTTCGTGTTTTACGGTTCACTTCATTAATTATGTTATTATTTTTGGTTCACATATTTAAGGATGCCGACTATTCATTCCCATCCGGCAAGTAAAAGTGTATTAACTAATTCGGTACACCGATTTACAAAAATTCAAACTTCGAGAAGTGTCTTAGCCGTAATTTTTACATAATTAATTGAAATATTTTGTTTGACCAAATCTAATAACTTTAGTATAAATTCATTAATTTTCTTAACAAATTCATTATATACATTAAAAATATTAATGTTGAATTGAGCAACATAAAAACTTGACCGAAATTCTTAATTTTGTCATACTTATGCTTCTAATCATGAATCACTATAAATAAAGTGCCCCCCCCCTCCCCCCCACTCTCCACACATAAAATCTCAAAAGCTCTTTTTTTTTAGAGCTTCAATAGTTGCAAGAAAGATCTTTACTTCACTTGAGTATGTATATATACCCAATAAAGTTATTTATTTTATTTTTTTTCCTCCATTTAGATACATTTATTATGTCTATATACCTAACAAAATCATTTCTAATGTTTTTTGACTCGAATTACAGGAGATTAGTAACAATACACTTTTGCTTTTAATTTTTTTTGACTATTTTCTCATTCACTTTTATAATTTTTTTAATTATTTAAGGATTTGGAAAGTTGAGGATGCTAGCCATTCATTCCAATCCATCAATTACAAGGGTATTCACTAATTCGGGTATTGCATTTAAAAAAATTCAAGTTTCTAGAAATTTCTTAGCCATAATTGTCATACAATTAATTCAAATATTTTGTTTGACCGAATCTAATAAATTTATTATAAAATCTTTAATTTTCCTAACACATTTATTAAAATAGTAAAAAAAAAGAGTAAATGTCGCGTTGAGGAACTTTATATGTTGATCAAAGTTCTTAATTTTTTTCATGCTAACGCTTCAAATCTTGTGATGAGAATATAAGATCAATTAATATTTTCTGTTAGTAACAATCTCTAAGTAACAATTTCTGTTTCTTTCTATTTCCAATAGTTAATTAATTAGAGTAAAGTTAGTTGGCAAGGTTGTTAGTTTTATATATAGGTTCATATTGTAATCTTCTTCATTTACTTCACATTCAATACAATATACAGTTTTCCTCTCTCAATTCAGTTACAACTCTAGTTAAAGGTCATCAATGGTGTAAAGGAATGAATTTCATCAATGGTGATAATCTTTAAATGGTATCAGAGCATTGGTTAATGTATCGTAGTTGTTCTTGCTTCGAAATCGATTCGTAAGCTTCTTCTCCTCCTGTGTTGTTTTCAATCGATTCGATTAACTGATTGAGAGATTGTGTTGTGAATTCTCTGTTTCTGCCATTTTCCTTTTTCTTCTTGTTTCTTTCTTGATTGAGAAAACACATTTCGTAGTTGGAGATTAGCAAGTTTCTAGTTGTTTTCGTGTTAGATTTTCTCATAAATATTCGAACACAATGACTGGTACTCAAGTTGGAGGTGATTCTGCTTCTAGTTCAACTACATCTTGATTGGATTTCACCAGTCCTTTTTACCTGCATCCCTCAGAAAAGGCAGAATCATGCCTGTTACTTGGACTTTTAGATGGTACTGGTATAGATCTTGGCGAAGAGCAGTTCTCTGAGCATTGTCAGTTAAAAGCAAAACAGGTTTTATTAATGTAGCAATTGTGAAACCTGTTTCTACTGATCCTAATTTAATGCAATGGGAGAGATGTGATGCTATGGTCACATCTTCGATCTTAAATTCCTTGTCTCAAGAATTGCGTGATAGCCTGCAATATGTGAATAATGCCAATGAGTTATGGGCAGAGTTAGAGGAAAGATACGATCAAACCAATGGGTGTAAATTGTATCAATTACAGAAGGAGAATAATGAACTTGTTCAAGGTACTTTAGACATCACTAAGTATTACACAACAATGAAAAAGTTGTGGGAGGAAATGAGCACAGTTGATATCAACTCTCAGTGCACATGTGCGTGCTGTTGTTGGGGTAAAACAAAGTTACAGAAAGCTTAACAAGATAGAAGGTTGATACATTTTTTAATGGGGTTAAATGTAATGTATACGACTATTATAGGTAGCATTCTTATGATGAGCACTCTTCCTAGCAAGGCTCAAGCCTTTGCCATTCTATGCCAAAAAGAAAAGCAGAGAGGAGTGAAGCCTCATAATCATACAACCTTGGATTCTACTTCTCTCAATGCTTATGGACAATATAATAATAATGTAGGTTACAAGGGATTCAGAACAAATTATAGTTTATCTAACGGAGCTGGAACTAGTTCTGGTAATACAAGCAATAATAATGTGTCTAGAGGGAATTCAAGTATCAACAGGTCTTTTTTAGTCTGTGACTATTGCAAGAAATCAGGACACACGAGCGATAGATATTATAAACTTCATGGATATCCATCCAATCTAAAGTTTCAAAAGGGAAAAGGAACAAGTTCTGCAACATATATGTGTGCTTCTGATATGAATACACAACAATCTGAGGAAGAGTCTGAAATGGGAAAGTAGATGCCACTTAACCTGTCCAAAGATCAGTATGAACAACAACTCAACATCATGGGAACTATACAAGCTGGAAATGGAGGTTTTAATTTTGATAATTCAAATAGCATGCTAAATGGGGCTGTGAACTTGGCAGGTATACATGCTTGTTATTCCTCAATCAATGATATAGGTGATGTTTCTTGAAAATGTGTTATGCTGACTGCTGGCTCTTGGATAATAGATTTAGGAGCATCACATCATATGACCTATGATAAAACCTATCTCACAAACATTAAAACACTCCCATATTCTTTCTTAATATCACTCCCAAATGGTTACAAGGTTGAAGTGACTCAAGTTGGTGATGCTTGTTTAAATCTAGTTTTAACTCTAAGTAAAGTGTTATTTGTGCCTAGCTTCAAGTTTAATCTCATTTCTGTTCATTTTTTGGCATTACAAATTAATGGAGTAATCAGTTTTGATAAATTTTCTTGTTTGTTGGAGGGACCTTTTCTGAAGAGCCCTCTGGAACTTGTTAAAGCCAAGAATGGTCTGTATTTCTTGTGTCAAAAATGTCACGAGTGCTGCAAGTCTGCTGAGGAAAACTCACCTCATTCTAATTGTCGTCTTGTCTAAAAATTTCACATTGCATCTTCTGTAAGACAATCTCCAATTTCTACTACAAATAAAGCAGATTGTAAGACTATTCCTTCTTCTTATTCTAATGATAAATGTCTTTCATTTGCTGATGTCTCTAGTCACACTTATAGTGATGAACTCTTGTGGGATGCTAGATTAGGCCATGTACCCTTTGTAAAGATGAGGAATATTTTCTCCTAAACAACCTTTTACATGCAATATATTCCCTATGGTTAGGCAAACTAGAATTCTTTTTCCAGAAAGCACATCTACAACTACCACAATCTTTGAATTACTCTATGTTTATTTATGGGGCCATATCATATTCCTACTCATGATGGTTACCATTATTTTCTTACTATGGTGGATGACTACAGTAGGTCCACTTTGACCGAGTTACTAAGGTGCAAAAGTAATGCTCTTCAAGCCATAAAAGCCCTTTGTATCTCTCATAGACAACCAATTTCAAACTAGGTTGAAATCCATAAGATCACACAATGGTTTAGAATTTACCTCATCAGAAGCTGTATATTTTTTTCAAACCAAAGGCATTATACACCAAAGGACCTGTCCATATACACCTCAACAAAATGGAATGGTAGAGAGGAAACATAAATACTTGCTTGAAACAGCAAGAGCACTCTTATTTCAATCAAAATTACCCATGAGATACTGGGGTGAGTGTGTATTAACTGCCACATATATAATAAACATATTTCCTACTAAAATTCTTTAGAGCAAATCTCCATATGAGATATTATACCATAAACAACCTACATATTCTCATCTTAAGAGTTTTGGTTTTCATTGTTTTCCAACTGTCTTAAAAACTAACAAGGATAAACTTGAACCAAGAACCACTCTCCATGTTTTTGTTGGCTACCCATTCAATACAAAAGGCTACAAATTCCTTAATCTAGCTACAAAGAAAGTTCACATATCTAGAGATGTTATTTTCCATGAGAAAATTTTTCCTTTTTTTCTTGCTCCTGATGACTCTAGTTTCAGTTCTATTTTACAAATGCTCACTCATTCTGTTAATATGCCTTGTATGCCTGGAAAAATAAACATTTTTGTTGTTGATGAAATGCTGGACAATCTTACACCACATGAAGTCACTGACAATCAAGTAACCAATATTACTTACATATATGAAACAACATCTGTTGATATACATGATTCTACACCACAAGAACCACAAAAACTTAGAAGAACTTCCAGAACAATAAATACTCCTAGTTATATAAAGGATTACCTAAGTTACATTCCCTCAATGCTTTTGTGTCTCACAATAAACTTGTATGTTTCAATAGTCTTTGTTCTGATAGCCAACAGCTAGTCACAACCATTTCACATGAATGTGAACCTAATTCTTTTGAAGAGGCAATATTGCACCCTGCTTGGCAGCAAGCCATGACACATGAGTTTGAAGCTTTTTATGCTAATGATACTTGGGAAATGGTCATGTTACCTGATGGAAAAAAGGCTATTGGTTGTAAATGAGTATACAAAATAAAGCATAAAGCTGATGGAAGTATAGAGAGATTCAAGGTTAGGCTGGTAATAAAAGGTTATACACAACAAGCTGGAGTAGATTACTCTGAAACATTTTCACCTGTGGTGAAAATGACTACTGCTAGAACACTGATTTCGTTAGCTGTTAAGAAAGGTTGGAATTTCTATCAACTAGATGTGAATAATGCATTTTTACATGGTGATTTACATGAGGAAGTTTACATGGTACCTCCAGAAGTTCTTACAACGGGTTGTGATAACATGGTGTGCAAATTAAAGAAATCCTTGTATGTCCTGAAGCAGGCATGTAGGCAATGGTATGAGAAGCTAGCAAACAGTTTGTGTTCAAGCGGGTATCAACATTCAGATAGTGACTATTCTTTGTTTTACAAAAAGAATGGGAGTTCTTTGGTATTTGTTGCTATATAGGTGGATGGTATAATCATGACAGGTAATGATGTTGCTGAAATCAATTCTTTAAAGTGTTTCCTGCATAACCAATTCAGAATAAAAGACTTGGGTAAACTACACTATTTCTTAGGCCTAGAAATATTGTACAGACATGATGGTGTTCTTATCTCTCAGAGGAAATTCACTTCTGATCTTCTGAAGGATTTTGATGTGTTTAGTTACAAAACTACTTCATCGCCACTTGATTGCACTAAAATTTAAAAGCCACAGATGGTAAACTCTTAACTGATCCTACTCAATATAGGAAGTTAATTGGCAAGCTCAATTTTCTAACTAATACTAGAATGGACATATCCTATAGTGTCCAACATTTGAGTGAGTTCATGCAATCACCCAGGGAAACACCTTTGAAAGCAGCCTACCATGTACTCACATACTTGAAAAAGGATCCAACCATGGGTATTTTTATTTCAAACAAGGCTGATCTTACTGTCAGTGCTTACTGTGACTCTGATTGGGCTGCTTGTCTTGAATCAAGGAGGTCTGTTAGTGGTTACCTAGTAGTTATGGGAGACAGTCCTATCAGCTGGAAATCTAAGAAGCAGGCAACAATATCATTATCATTTTCTGATGCTGAATATAGGGAAATAAGACAAGTTGTAGGAGAGCTAGTGTGGCTTGAAAGGTTGCTAAGTGAATTGGATGTAAAATGGCCGTGCCTATACATGTTCTTTGTTACAGTCAAGCAACAGTTCACATTGCCAAGAATCCAGTTTTTCATGAACGGACAAAATATATTGAAATTGATTGCCATTTGTAAGAAATAAACTTCATCAAGGTTTAATCACACTCCATCATATATCCACTAATTCACAATTGGCAGACATCTTCATCAAAGTTTTGACTGGGGTTAAACACACTTCTCTATTACACATGTTGTCTGTAATGACATCACCTCCAAGTTGAGGGGGGTGATGAGAATATAAGATCAATTAATAGTTTCTGTTAGTATCAAGCTGTTAGTAACAATTTCTATTTCTTTCTATTTCCAATAGTTAGTTAATAAGAGTAAATTTAGTTAGCAAGGTTGTTAGTTTTATATATAGGTTCATATTGTAATCTTCTTCACTTGATTCAAATTCAATACAATATACATTTTTCCTCTCTCAATTCAGTTAAAACTCTAATTGAAGGTCATCAATGGTGTCAAGGAATGAAGTTCATCAATTGTCATAATCTTTTCATCCTGAATCACAATAACAAAAGTCGTCCCCCTTAACTCTCCGCACATAAAATCTCAAAAACTCTTGTTTTGAGCTTAAATAGTATCAAGAAAGAACTTTACTTAACTTGAGTATATCTATATACCCAACAAAGTCATTTCTTAAATTTTTTTTCCTTCTTTTAGATGAATTTATTATGTCTATATACCTAACAAAATCATTTATACTTCTTGTTGACTTGAACTACATTCAATTAAAAAGAATACAATATTTCCTTGTTTTGACGATTTTGTCGTCCATTCATTCCCATCTAGATAGTAAAAGGGTATTCACTAATTCAGAAACTCCAATTTAAAAAATTCGAACTACGATAAGTTTCTTAGTTATAACTTTCATATAATTAATATTTTGTTTGACCGAATCTAAAAACGTAAGTCTAAATTCATTAATTTTGTTAACGCATTCATTATTTATATAAAAAAAATTAAAGTTGAATTGAGCAACATAAAAAGTTGACCCAAATTCTTATTTTTTTTTCATAATTACGATTCAAATACTGAATAACTATAAATAAAAATTTTACCCCTTTCACTCTCCACAAATAAAATCTCAAAAAAATATTCTTTTGAAAGTTTCAATAGTAGCAAGAAAGAGTTTTACTTCACTTGAGTATATCTCTAACAAATAATTTCTTTTTGCACTGTAAGGTTCATTTATATGGCTATATTCCTAACAAATTCATTTAAACTGTTTGTTGACTCGAATTATAGTAAATTAAAAACGACACACTTTTTCCTTTTTTGACGATTTTGTTGTTTACTTTCATAATTATGTTTTTATTTTAGGATTCGGAAAGTTGAGGATATCGGCAATTCATTCCAATCCAGCGAGTAAAAGGGTATTCACTAATTCGGGTATTGCAATTTTAAAAATTCAAACTTCAAGAAATTTCATTGCCATAACTTTCATTTAATTAATTTAAATATTTTGTTTAACCCAATCTAATAACTTTATTCTAAATTCTTTAATTTTCTTAACAAATATATTAAATAGTTTAAAAAAATATTTTTGTTGAATTGAGCAACATGAATTGTTGATCCAAATTCTTAATTTTTTCATACTTACGCTTCAAATTCCGAATCACTATAAATAAGTTTGTCCCCCTTTCAATCTCCACACACAAATCTCAAAAGCTCTTTGTTTTGAGAGCTTCAATAGTAGCAAAAAGGACCTTTAATTCACTTGAGTATGTCTATAATCCCAACAACGTCATTTCTTTCATTTCATTTCCTCCTTTCAGATGCATTTATTGTCTTTATACCTAACAAAGTCACTAAAACTACTTGTTGACTCGAAATATATTCAATTTAATATAATACACTTTTGCATGTTTTTGACGATCTTATCGTTCACTTTCTTAATTATCTTTTTATTTTAAGATTCGGAGATTAGAGGATTCCAACCATAAATTCCTATCCGTCAAGTAAAAATGTATTAACTAATTCAGGTACTCAGATTTCAAAAAATTTGAACTTCGAGAAGTAGACGTAATTTTCTCGTAATTAATATAAATATTTTGTTTTACCAAAACAATTAAATTTAATCTAAATTCATTAATTTTTATAACACATTCATTGTACATTTTAAAAAATATTAATGTTGAATTGAACATCATAAAAAGTTGACCTAAATTCTTAAATTTGACATACTTACGCTTCTAATCCCTAATTATTAAAAATAAAATCGTCCCACTTTCACTCTCCACACATAAAATCTCAAAAGATCTTTTTTTTAAGAGCTTTAATAGTAGCAACAAAGAGCTTTACTTCACTTGAGTATGTATATATACTGAACAAAGTCATTTCTTTTATTTCTTTTCCTCCTTTTAGATACATTTATTTTGTCTATATACCTAACGAAGTCATTTGATAATGCTTGTTGACTCGAATTATATTCAATTAATAACAATATACTTTTTTTTTTGAAGATTTTCTTGTTCGCTCGGGTATTCCAATTAAAAAAAATTCAAACTTCTAGAAATTTCTAGCCATAACTTTCATGTAATTAATCAAATATTTTGTTTGACCGAATGTAATAACTTTATTCTAAGTTCTTTAAATTTCTTAACACATTTATTAAATATTGAAAAATATATGAATATTGCATTGAGGAACATAAAATGTTCACCCAAATTTTTCATTTTTTCATACTAACGCTTCAAATCCTGAATCATAATAACTAAAGTCATCCCTGTTTCACTCTCCGCGCATAAAATGTAACACCACGTATCTAGAACAGACCGGAAATAAGCTTTTTAGAAATCTGCAAGTTCAATCGACGGTTACCATTGACGGACCGTAGCCTGACCCATTGCCCGTACTGCGCATCCGTCGTTTGTTAATTAAACTTTCCCATAACACAACATAGATATTTTAAATGAGTGTCAAAAGACGGAGGACCTACGGTCTGTAAGTCAGACTACGGTCAAAGTTTGTGTCCTTCGATCAAGACCCCATTTACCCGCTCTTTCACAAGAACCACGATTGACCAGTACGGTCCGTAGATGGTCCCTACAGATCATAGATATGACCGCATGTCAAAATTAGCAAACATTTATAGTGAAAATTTAGTTGGGTCAACATCAAATGATCATAACTCTTAGCACAAAATGAATTTGGTGTCCCATGACCTATGATATGATTAAAATTGAATAAGCTTTCCATACCCACCGAGTTTTCTAAAATCATACCTCCGAGTTAAAAGTTATGCCCATTTTATTAAAGGTCTGTCGAACAGACCCAACCTACGGACCCAAACGAAGGCCCGTCAGTCCAGGTCAATATTTGGTCCAACAACAATTAACTCAGGGGTCTTTTGGTCTTTTCCCACCTCATTTAACCCTGAGATACGTCTTTTTTAGCCTAAATTGTTATATTTTAGTCAACTTAACCCAAGAAACATAACTAAAACTTACCTAAGTCAAAATCATAAATCAAAACATAGAAAATTAGAATCAAGAAAGGAAAACAAGGTCACGAACCCAAGTTAAAGAGCACAGAAAGGTTCCAGCAATTCCAGCCCCAAAATAAAAATATTTCTCCATAGATTTCATCACCAGGTATGTGGGATTTAACTAGTGGGTTCCTGTAACCCATTGGGTCCCTATTTTTTTGTCAGATTCTTGATTCCATATCATGATTAGACTTAGAGTTTCTAGAACTTTAACAAAACTTCATGAATTTATTAGTTATATATTCCAAATCAGATTATTATGTTATTACATTGATTGTTGCATGAATATCAAACTTCTAGCTATGTATTTCTTTAGTTCTTGAATTACACATGCTAGGTCAGATTTTTCAATTACTTCAGATATACATGCCTCAGTTATAAAAGCATAATTACCAGATTAATTGTTGCATTATCAGTTTGCATGTTCAGTTTTGAGCTATCCAGTATTTACAGAAACTCATTGATAATTAGTTAGTTGCAAAATTCATTGGGAGTAGCGTAATACCGAGATGAAAAAGGGTTAATCGTACCAAATTAGTCCCTAAACTACTAGACAAGTAGTTTATAAGTCCCCTTTGTTGGCAAACAGATTAATGATCACGCCAGCATGCGTTTATACCTCTGGCAGGGTATATTGTGTCCTCTTAATGGGGCGTATACATCGGACTCCAAATCTAGCTCATATGGTTTTATTGTCGGTTATTATTAGCTCCTACAGATCAATCAGACTCTAATGCATTGACTATATTTACAGTTAAGTTATCATTCAGTCTCAACATGTTATAAATTTTTTCATCGAATCCAGTTAGCTAAGAATTCAGTATATCATGTTATGATTATTATACCTACTTTTGTGCTTGTTTAGTTATGTTGTATTTCATCTTCACTATATTCTACATGCTCAATACCTTCAAGTGCTGATGCATATGTGTGCTACATCTTCTCGTGATGTAGAATGAGGTTGCTTAGGTCGATTTTCGATCTATAGTTTAGTAGATTCAGGGGTGAGTCCTCATAATCCGAGGACAAAAGTCATGAGTTTCTTTTCAGTATTTAGTCTTTTAGTTTCAGTTTTTGCTTGGATTAGCTAGGGTTTGTCCTAGTATTTGTAGTCAGTTAGAGACTTATTTCGGACATAGTTAGTTTCAGCTGAGTATTGAGTTAATATTTTCATTGTATTAAACTCATTATTTTTAAATATCTCAGTTAAAGAATATGGGTATTCCCCATCTTTTCAGTTTAAATAATTATTTAGCTTCCGCATTCAGTTATTATTTTTAGTGTGCTCATGATCATGCCAGCAGGGTTAACTTGGGATCATTTGTGGTCTTAGGTTTCATGTTCTTGTCTCGGGTGTAGCTCGGGGCGTGACAAAACTTTGTATCAGAGCACTAGGTTTAAGAGTCCTAGGATGTCTGAAAGCCGCACTAAGTAGATTCCCTTTCATGGGTGTGAAGTGAATCACATCTAATGAGAGGGACGCTACAAAGTGTTTTAGGAAAACTTCAATTTCTTGTTACTCTTATCATGCATAAGGTATGATCTTATCCCACTCTAAATTGACGTTATATGTTCGAGATCATGCCTCCTTGATGATCTAACGCTAGGAATATGAATTCCCGAAATGCAAATGCAGCTCCTCGGTCCAGATAAGGAAGTCTCCGATGTTGAGTTTAAAAATGCTATACATATGTTAGCTCACATTATGACAAACCAGAACAATTGAGTTTATGCTCCTGTGAATGTTATGGTTGATGAGAAGCACTAAGGGTCCGTGAATTTTTTAGGATGAATCTTTTCGAGTACTTAGGGTCACAAACAAATGAGGATCCTCAGAATTTCTTAGATGAGATAAAGAAGCTCTTTGAGGTAATGCAAGTCACTAGGAATGAGCGGGTTGAGTTGCCATCATACCATTTGAAGGATGTTTCTCATATTTGGTCTCAATGGATGGAAAATAGGGGCACGAATGAAAATCCTATTACTTGGGATTGTTTTAGTGAGACATTTTCCCAATAGAGTTGAGAGAATCAAAGGCTCAGGAATTCATGAACTTGAGGTAGGGGAAACATGACGGTGCAAGGGTATGGGCTGAAGTTTAACCAACTCTCCAGGTATGCTCTTTACATGGTTGCTGAGTCTAGGGCTCAGATGAATAAGTTTTTGTAAGGAGTGTTAGATCTGGTGAAAAATGAGGGCATAAGTTATATGTTACTGGAAGATATGAACATCTCTAAGCTTACGACTCATGTTTAGTAGGTTGAGGGTGATAAGCTTAGGTAACAGACCAAGGATAATAAGAAGGCTAGGACTAGGAACTATGACTACACTTAGCAAAAATCGGGTGGTGGGAATCGCTCGTAGAGTCAGTAGAAGATTTCATCTCCATCCCCGTTGTCAGCTAGTGTTCCATCCTCCAAGAACAGGTACGAATAGAAGGTTAGCGCACCGGGATCTATGTCTCAAGGAAGTGTTTCACGCACCAAGACTTACCCCAATTGCCCTAAGTGTTGTAAGAACAATCTGGACGGGTATCTCGCAGGAAATGAAGGATGTTTTGGGTGCGGTTATTGTGGTCACAGGTTGAGGGATTGTCCTTCTAGATAGGGTCAAAGAGATGTTAATGTTAGAGCTCAGTTTAAAACTTCATCAGAACTAGCAAGTCGCCCGACGAAGAAGGGTAACTCATTTGGTACAGGTGGCAGTCAGCGCTAGAACATGTTGTATGCTCTTCAGGCTCGCCAAGGTCAGGAAGGTTCTCCTGAGTAGTAAATGGTACGTTATGAGTCTTTGACATTGATGTTTATCCATTGTTAGATCCAGGGGCTACTCTTTCTTTTGTAAATCCTTACATAGCAGTCCGATTCATTGTCAGTCCAAAAATTCTCTAAGAACGTTTCTCTGTATCTACTCTAGTCGGAGACCCAGTTATAGCTAGACATATCCGTCATAATATCTCTTAAACTCACCTCAACAGATCTTGTAGAGTTATAAATGGTTGACTTTGATGTATGAATGAATTGGTTACATTCCTGTTATGCCCTAGTCGATTGTAGATTTAGGATTGTTTGTTTTCAGTTTCCAGATCTACCAATCTTAGAATGGAAGGATAATAGTTTAGGCCTATAGGTCAATTCATTTCTTACCTTAAGGCTATAAACATGATCTCTAAGGGTTATCTCTATAATCTAGTTAAGCTTAAGGATTCTAGATCTGAAACCCCAACTCTTGAGTCAATTCCAGTAGTTTATGAGTTTCCAAAAATATTTCCAAATGATCATCCTAGAGTCCCTCTCGAAAGGTAAATTTCCTTTGGAATTAATATCCTTCAAGATACCCAACCTATTTCTATTCTTCCTTACAGAATGGCTCTAGCAGAGCTTAAGAAATTGAAAGAGCAGTTGAAAGATCTTTAAGATATGAGCTTCACCAGACATAATATTTCATTGTGGGGTGCATCACTGTTGTTCATAAACAAGAAAGATGGTTCTCTTAGAATGTGGATTGACTACAGACAGTTGAACAAAGTCACAATTAAGAATAAGTATCCCATCCTGAGGATTGATGACTTGTCTGACCAACATCAGGTTGCTAGTAATTTCTCAAAGATGGACCTCAGATCGGGTTATCATCAACTCAGAGACAGAGACAGAGACATTCCAAAAACAGCCTTCAGAACTCGGTATGGTCATTATGAATTTGTAGTTATGCCATTTGGACTAAACAATGCTCCTGCAACATTCATGGATTTGATGAACAGAGTGTTGAAATAGTACCTGGACTTGTTCTTTATCGTCTTCATTGATGATATCCTCATTTACATTAGAAATAAGGAAGAACATGCGAGTCATTCCATAATTGTTTTACAAACTCTCAAGGATCGCAAGTTATTTACCAAGTTTAGTAAATTGGAGATCTGCTTGAAATTCGCTGCTTTCCTTGGTCACATTATATCTAGCGAAGGGATCCGGGTGGATTCACATAAGATCGAAGTAGTGAAACAATGACCGATACCTACCTCTTCTAAGGTCTAGCAGGTTATTTACAAAAGGTTTTTGGAAGGATTTTCATCCATAGCCTCACCATGACTAGGTTGACTCAACTGATGGTCAAGTTCCAATGGTGAAATGATTATGATAAAAGTTTTATAGAATTGAAAACTAGATTGACTACAACTCATATCTTGACTCTACCAGATGGTTATGCTATCTATTTTGATGCATCCAGAGTTGACCTAGGTTGTGTATTGATGCAGCGGGATAAAGTTATAGTTTATGCTTTGAGACAACTTAAGGTTCATAAGAAGAACTACCTAACCCATGACCTCGAGTTTTTGCAGTAGTACTGTTTGCACTTAAGATTTGGAGACACCACTTGTACGGTCTTCATGTAGATGTGTTCACTGATCATAAGAGATTTCAATATATGTTCACCTAGAAAGAGTTGAATCTTCACCAAAGGAGATAACATGAGTTCCTTAAGGATTATGATATTACTATACATTATCATCCTTGAAAGGCGAATATAGTAGCAGATTATCTATGGGTAATGTAGCCCATGTTGAGAAAGAAATGAAGGATCTAGTGAAGGATGTTCACTGTCTTGATCTCTTAGCAGTTCGCCTTATAAGCATATTTGAAGATGGTGTTAAGGAAAAGCAAGATAGTGATCCAATTGAACTTAAGGGTGCACTCCACGATCAGAGAGTGGAGGTTTTATCCCAACGGGAGATGATGTACTTCGCTACAAGGTAGATTGTGTGTTCCTGATGTGGGTGAGTTGAGAAAGCATATCCTTGCAGAACCCCATAACTCCAGGTATTCTATTCATCCAGGTTCCACTAAGATGTACTACGATCCGTGGGAAATCTATTGGTGGAATAGAATGAACAGGGACATAACGGATTTTGTGAGTAAGTGCCCCAACTTCCAGCAAGTCAAGGTAGAAATTAGAAACAAGAGGGTATGACTCAAGAGATCGATATTCCTACATGGAAGTGGGATGTTATAAATATGGATTTTCTCACATGGTTACCTCGCACTCAATTTGGGTAATAGTTGATAGGATGACTAAATCTTCTCACCTTTTAGAAGTCAAGACTACAAATTCGGCAGAGGACTATGACAAGCTTTACAGTAAATAAATTCTTAGGTTGCATGGGGTTCCTTTGTCTATCATCTCAGATAGAGGTCCTCAGTTTACCTCTCATTTCTGAAAGTCATTTCATAAGCGTCTTGGTACTCAAGTCAACCTTAGCACGACGGATGGACAGGAAGCGTGTACCATTCAGAACCTAGAGGATATGTTGAGAGCTTGTGTGATCGATTTCAAGGGTAGTTGGTATCACTCACCTCCCTCTGATTGATTTTGCCTATAACAATAGCTACCATTCCAGCATTCAGATGGCCCCTTATGAGGTACTATTTAGGCGTACAATTAGATCCTCTGTTGGTTGGTTTGAAGTAGGTGAAGTAGCTTTAATAGGGTAAAATTCAGTCCTATATACTATGGAGAAAGTGTGACTTATTAGAGAGAGAAATAAGATAGCCCAGAGTCATCAGAAATCTTACGCAGATGTAAGGAGAAGGGAACTAGAGTTCCAAGTTGATGATTGAGTTCTCCTTAAAGTGTCACCTATGAAAGGAGTGATGAGATTTTGCAAGAGAGGGAAACTCATTCCTAGATATATAGGCCCTTACAAAATCTTGAAAATGGTTGATAATGTGGCATATGAGTTAGAGTTGCCGACAGAATTAGCAGCAGCGCATTCGGTCTTCAACATCTCACTCTTGAAGAAGTGTGTGGGTGATCTAGACTTTGTAGTGCCATTAGAGATTTTGGAGGTAAAAGATAGGCTTTATTATGAGGATGTACCAATTGAGATTCTTGACCATCAGGTTAGAAGGTTGAGAAATAAAGAAGTCGGTTGGGCCAAGGTTTTGTGGAGGAGTCCGTCGGTAGAGGGAGATACTAGGGAAGCAGAAGCTGCCATGAAAGGCACTATCCTCACCTCTTTCCTTCCGATTTTTCTCCAGCTTGAGGTAATAGTTCCTCTTCAGTTTTTTAGTCATTCATGCGTAATTATAAATGTTACATTGAGGAACATAAAAAGTTGACCCAAATTTTTAATTGTTTACATGCTAATGCTTCAAATAGTGAATCGTAATAACAAAAGTCGTCCCATTTTCACTCTCCACAGATAAAATTTCAAAGTTGATTTTCGATGTCCAGTTCAGCAGATTCAGTGTTGAGTCCTCATTCTCCGAGGACAATAGTCATGAGTTTCTTTTCAGTATTTAGTCCTTTAGTTTCAGTTTTTGCTAGACTTAGCTGGGGTTTATCCTAACATTTCTTTTCAGTTAGAGGTTTATTTCATACATAGTTTCATCTTAGTATTGAGTTAATATTTCCTTTGTATTAAACTTATTATTTTCAAATATCTCTGTTATAGAATATGGGTATTCCCAATCTTTTCAGTTTAAATTATGATTGAGCTTCCGCTTTAAGTTTATTATCTTTAGTATGCTTATGATTATACCAGCAGGGTTAGCTTCAAATAAATTGTGGTCCTAGGTTCTGTGTCCGCGTCTCGGGGGTAGCTTGGGGCGTGACAAAAAATCTCAAAATCTCTTTTTTTTATAGAGATTCAATAGTATCAAGAAATAATTTTACTTCACTAGAGTATGTCTATACCTAACAAAGTCCTTTCTTTAATATCTTTTCCTCCGTTTACATGCATTTATAATGTCTATATATGTAACAAAGTCATTTATATTGCTTGTTAACTTGAACTACATTCAATTAAAAACAATTTATTTTTTTCTTCTTTTGATGATTTTGTCGTTCACTTTTATAATTAGGTTATTGTTTTAGGATTCGGAGAGTTGAGGATGCCGTCCATTCATTCACATCCTGATAGTAAAGGGGTATTCACTAATTCAAAAACACCAATTTAAAAAATTCAAAGTCCGAGAAGTTTCTTATCTACAACTTTCATATAATTCATTCAAATATTTAGTTTGACCGAATGATAAAAAAACATTATTTAAAATTCTTTAATTTTGTTGACACATTCTTTATTTATATTTAAAAAATATTAAAGTTGAATTGAGTAACATAAAAAGCTTACCCAAATTCTTAAACTTTCATTCATACACTTCAAACACTACATAGCAATAAATAAATTCGTCTCCTTTTTACTCTTTACACATAAAATGTCAAATGTCTTTTATTTTGGGAGCTTCAGTGAAAGCAAGAAAGAGTTTTACTTCACTTGATTATGTCTATGTACCTAACAAAGTCATTTCTTTTTATCCTTTAAGGTGCATTTATATGTATATACACCTAACAAAGTCATTAAAACTGTTTTTTTGACTCGAATTACAGTAAATTAAAAACAACGCATTTTTTTACTTTTTGTGACGATTTTTTCGTACCATTTCATAATTATTTTTATTATTTTAGGATTCGGAAAGTTGAGAATGACGTCCATTCATTTCAGTCCGGGATGTAAAAGGGTATTCACTAATTAAGGTATTGCAATTCATCAAAATTCAAAATTTGAGAAATTTCTTAGCCATAACTTTCATATAATAAATTCAAATATATTTCTGAACGAATCTAATAACATTATTCTAAATTCTTTAATTTTCTAACAAATTTAATAAAAATGTTTTTTAAAAAAAATTAATGTTGAATTGAGGAACATAATATGTTGACCCAAATATAAATTTTTTCATACTTACGCTTCAAATCCTGAATCAATATAAACAAACTCGTCCCCCATTCACTCTCCACACACAAAATCTCAAAACCTCTTCTTTAGATTGCTTCAGTAGTAGCAAGAAAGAGCTTTACTTCTCTTGAGTATGGTTATATTCCCATCAAAGTCATTTCTTTCATTTCCTTTCGTCCTTTCATATGCATTTATATGTCTATATATCTACCAAAGTCATTTATACGGCTTGTTGACTAGAATTACATTCAATTAAAATCAATACAATTTTTCTTTTTTTTTGATTATTTTGTCCGTCACTTTCATAATTATGTTATTATTTTAGGATTCGGAGAGTTGAGGATGCTAGCCTTTCATTTCCATCCAGCAAGTAAAAGGTTGTTAACTAATTCAAAAAATTGCAATTTAAAAAATTCAAACTTCAAGAAGTTTCTTTGTTATATCATTCATATAATTAATGCAAATATTTTGTGTGATTGAATCTAATACATTTAGTCTAAATTCTTTTTTTAGAAAAGACATAAAGTCACCCCTAAAGTTGTCCTGTATTTGCATAAACACACCTTAACTTTGGAAATGTCCTATCACACCATAGAACTATTTAATATCATTGTAAATGGTCCCAATTTTCTCGTTTGGGTTGTTATCACGCAAATGGGGCGCGTGCCCAATCTTTTCACTGCCATAATATTTCTTCAATATTAATTATTTAATTAATTTACATAATCTTCCCCATTATCTTCTTCACCTAAATTAAAAAATCCAATTACCTTTTCTTCATCTTCTTTAACTTAGAAGATCCATTTACTTCATCCATTTTTATCACTTTTTTTTCTTGTCTCTTGCTTTTATTTGTTTCTTTTTCTTATTTTATTTTTTTTTAAAAAAAAGATGTCCATTGATTAGAGAATACTATGAAAATCCATCTTTTTTGGTCTCATTACCTTGCTTTAGTAACTTCAGAGTTGAATTGATTTTATTTAGTGATGTTTTGATGACGAAAATAGTGTTGTAACAGGGAAGCATCATGGAGACTACACTGAAGGTTACTATGGCTGCAACTTTTGAAGAATTTACAACAAAGAACAAAGGATTTGAGTAATGAAGATTTAAGAAGAAAGAGGGAAAAAATGAAAATAAAGTTAATAAAAATAAAAATAACAAAATGAAAATGAAAATCACACTAAAAGTTAAAAATTTAAAGAACTTAATACGTGTCAAACAACTATTGGTGCGTGATTGAACCTATTTTTTTGCAATTGGGGTAAGGTAAAAAATGGGATATCTATAACACTCTTAAATTGTTCAGTGGGGCAATAAGACAACTACAAAGTTAATGTGTCTTTTAAAAATTCGAGACAATTTCAGTGGTAACTTTATATCTTTTCTCTTATTTTACTTTTCCCACGCATTCATTATATATTTAAAATAATATTAATGTTGAATTGAGCAACATAAAAATTTGGCCGAAATTCTTAATTTTTCCATACGTGCGCTTCAAATCCTAAATTACTATAAATAATGTTGTCCCCCTTTCACTCCTACACATAAAATCTAACGCCTTTTCTTTTGTGAGCTTCAATAGTTGCAAGAAATAGCTTTACTATACTTGAGTATATCTATATACCTAACAAAGTCATTTCTTTATTTTCTTTTTCTTATTTAAGATGCAATTATATGCCTATACACCTAACAAAGTCATTTATACTGTTTGTTGACAAGAATTACAATCAATTAAAAACAACACATTTTTCCTTTTATTGACGATTTTGTCGTTCACTTTCATAATTATTTTATTATTTTCGAATTCGAAAAACACTTTCTTTTGAGAGCTTCAATAGTAGCAACAAAGAACATTACATCACTTCAGTATGTCTATACACCCAACAAGGGTATTTCTTTCATATCTTTTCCTTCTTTTAGATGCGTTTATATGTGTATATACCTAACGAAGTCATTTAAATTGCTTGTTGACTCTATATACATTCAATTAAAAACAATACACTTTTTCATATTTCTAACGATTTTATCGTTAACTTTCCAATTATGTAATTATTTTAGGATTTGAAGATTTCAGGATGTCGGCCATACATTCCCATCCGTCAAGTAAAAGTGTATTCCCTAATTTAGGTACATTGATTTAAAAAATTAAAACTTCGAGAAGTGTCTTAGTCGTATTTTCAAATATTTAATTGAATTATTTTGTTTGATCGAATATATTAACTTTAGACTAAATTCTTTAGTTTTCTTAACGTATTCATTATATATTTCTTCAAAATATTAATGTTGAGTTGAGCAATATAAAAAGTTGACCCAAATATTTTTTCATACTTATAGTTCAAATCGCGAATCGTTATAAAGAAAGTCGTCCCCCTTTCACTCTCCACACACAAAATCTCAAATGCTCTTTCTTCTGAGGGCTTACATAGTAGCACGAAAGACCTTTACTTCAATTGAGTATGTCTATAAACCTAAAAAAAATCATTACTTTCATTTCTTTTCCTCCTTTTAGATGCATTTGCATGTCTATATACCTAACAAAGTCATTAAAACAACTTGTTAACTCGAAACACAGTCAATTGAAAACAATATACTTTTTCATGTTTCTGATGACTTTACGGTACATTTTATTAATTATGTTATTATTTTAGGATTCGGATATTTGAGGATGCCGATATAAATTCCCATCTGGAAAGTAAAAGTGTATTAACTAATTCGGTGCTCCAATTCAAAAGATTCAAACTTCGAAAAGTGATTTAGCTGTAATTTTCACAAAATTAATTTAAATATTTTGTTTGACCAAATCGCAAAACTTTAGTCTAAATTCATAAGTTTTCTTAACGCATTAATTATATATTTTAAAAAATATTAATGTTGAATTGAGCAACATAAAATGATGATCAAAATTCTTAATTTTGTCATACTTACGCTTCCAATCCTGAATCACTATAAATAAAGTCGTCCTCCTTTCACTCTCCACACACAAAATCACAAAAGCTCTTTCTATTGAGAGCTTCAATAGTAGCAAGAAAGAGTTTTACTTCACTTGAGTATTATATACACAATAAGGTTAGTTATTTCATTTCCCCCCTCTTTTTAGATGCATTTATATGTCTATATATGTAAAAAAAACATTCAGACTGCTTGTTAACTCCAAATACATACAATTAAGACCAATACACTTTTTCATGTTTTAGACGCTATTATTTTTCACTTTCTAAATTATTTTATTATCTTATGATTTGGATATTTGACTATGCCGGACATACATTTCCTTTGGGCATGTCAAATTGTATTCTCAAATTCAGGTACCCCCATTTAAAAAATTCTAATTTCGAGAAGTGTCTTTCTTGTAATTTTCATATAATTAATTCGAATATTTTGTTTGACCTAATCGAATAGCTTTCGTCTAAATTCATTAATTTTCTTAACGGATTCATTTTATATTTAAAAAAATATTAATGTTTAATTGAGCAACATATAAAGTTGATCCAAATTCTTCAGTTTTTCATACATGCCCTTCAAATCCTGAATCACTATAAATAAAGTTGTCCCCCTTTCACTCTCTACACACAAAATCTCAAAATCTCTTTCTTTTTAGAGCTTCAACAGTAGCAAGAAAGAGTTTTAATTCACTTGACTAAATCTATATACCCAACAAAGTCATTTCTTTCATTTCATTTCAACCTTTTAGATACATTTATATATTTATATACCTAAAAAAATAATTTATACTTCTTGTTGACTCGAATTACATTCAAGTAAAAACAATACACTTTTGCCTTTTTTTTAACGATTTTATCATATAATTTCATAATTATGTTTATTTAAGGATTAGAAGAGTTGAGCATGCCGAACTTTCATTCTCATCCAGCAAGTAAAAGGGTATTCACTAATTCGGGTACTCCATTTTAAAAAATTCAAACATTGAGAAGTTGCTTAGCCATAACTTTCATATAATTAATTCAAATATTTTGTTTGATCGAATCAAATAACTTTAGCCAAAGTTATTTAATTTTCTAACACATTCATCAAATATTTAAAATTATTGTTGAATTGCGCAACATAAAATGTTAACCCAAATTTTTAATTTTTTCATACCTACACTTTAAATCCTGAATCACTATAAATTATTTCCTCCCTTTTCACTCTCCAGACATAAAATCTCAACAGCTCTTTCTTTTGAGAGCTGCAATAGTAGTTAGAAAGAGCTTCACTTCACATGAGTATGTCTATTTATCCAACAAAGTGATTTCTTTCATTTTTTCACCTCCTTTCAGGTTCATTTATATGTTTATATATACCTAGCAAAGTCATTAAAACTGCATGGTGACTCGAGTTACATTGAATAAATAACAATACACTCTTTCCTTTTTCTGACGATTTTGTCGTTTATTTTCATAATTATGTTATTATTTCAGAATTCAGAGAGTTGAGGATGACGACCATTCATTCCAATACGGCAAGTAAAATGGTATTCACTAATTCAGGTAATCCAATTAATAAAATTGAAACTTTCATAAGCTTCTTAGCCATAACTTTCGTATAAATAATTAAAAAATTTTGTTTGACCGAATCTAATAACTTTAGTCTAAAATAATGAATTTTCTTAACGCATTCATTAAATATTTTTAAAAATATTAATGTTGAATTGAGCAACGTAAAATTTCGATCCAAATTCTTATTTTTTTCATACTCACGCTTCAAATCGTGAATCACTATAAATAAATTCCTTCCCTTTCACTCTTTACAAACAAAATCACAAAAGCTCTTTCTTTTGAGAGCTTTAACAGTAGCAAGAATGATCTTTACTTCACTTGAGTATGTTCATATACCCAATAAGGTCATTTCTTTCAATTTCTTTCCTCCTTTTAGATGCATTCATATGTGATAGGAAAGAAAGAAATTCCAGAGATATATTGTTCTGTGAGTAAAACACAATAGAGAAGAAAAGAGGACTGATAGAATTTTTTTTTATTGACTCAAAAAAAATTGCGATGCAGTCATTCTAATAAGCAAAAAGATAGTAAACGTTAAGCTAAAATATAGTAACTATCCAACAAGATTTTCTCCTAAAACCTAGGTAACAACCCACGTTTAAACTACTTCCTAAAGACTAGGATAAACATATAAGATAAGAATTTATTTTCTAACAGAACTCTACTTTACTAAACTGAATTATTAAAACTAACACCCTCCCTTAAACTGAAAGCTCTCAAGCTTCAGTTTAACTTCAGCTTATTGAACTCTTCCATTTTGCTGATGCCCATCAACCTCCTCAGCTATTTGAAAGGAAGAGACCTGAGAGGTTCAGTAAAAATGTCCGCCAATTGATCTTCACTTCGGAAGTACTGCAGCTCTATTGTTCCTTCGTTATTGAGATCTCGTAGGAAATAATACTTCACATCGATGTTCTTGCTTCTTCCATGTAGAACAGGATTTTTCGATAGCTTAATGGCAGAGTTGTTAGCGTAGAAAATTATAGTTGCTCCTTTTTTTTTGAATTGTAGTTCTTCAATAATTTTCCTCAAACAAATAGCTAGACAAGCACAGGTTGTAGCAACAACAAATTCTGCTTCAGTAGTCGATAAAGTGACAATTTTTTGCTTCCTGGAAGATCATGAAACAACACCTGTGCCTAGTAAAAAAACATAGCCTGAAGTGCTCTTCCTGTCGTCTTGATCACCTACATAATTTCTGTCAATAAAACCAATCAAATCAGATTTTTCACCCTTCTTGTAGAACAAACCGAAATCCTTAGTTCCTTGAAAGTAGGGAAGGATTCTCTTGGCAGCTAGCAGGTGAATTTCCGTCGAGCTCTCCATATACCTTCTTATAAGACTTACACCATACATGATGTCGGGCCTTGTTGCAGTAAGATACATCAAATTACCTACAATTTTCCTGCAGAGTGTGTTGTCTACCTTAGCTCCTCTTCTAGCTTTGTTTAGCTTCAGGCCAAACTCCAGTGGATTATCGACAGAATTTCAATTCTTCATCTTGAATCGATTTAAAATTTCCTGCACATATTTCTTTTGGGAAACAAATATACCATCATCAGATTGCACTACTTCAAAACCAAGAAAATAATGCATCTTACCAAGATCACACTTCTCGAATTCATCCATCATATATTTCTTAAAATCAGAAAACATGGCACTATCATTCCCGGTAAATATAAGATCATCAACATATAAACACACAATGAGCATTTTCCCAGATTCTCCTATTTTAACAAAAAGAGAGTGCTCATATGGATATTTTAGGAAACCAACTTTTAGAAAGTAAGCCTCAATGCGACTATACCAAACTAGTGGAGCTTGTTTTAGTCCATAGAGAGCCTTTTTCAACTTGTATACCTTTTGTTCATCTTCAATTCTAATATAACCAGAAGGGTATTCAATAAATACCTCTTCCTCTAAGTATCCATGTAGGAAAGCTGATTTGACATCCAATTGAAAAATAGGCCACAGATTTTGTGCCTCCAATGAAATTACCATTCTAATGGTGTCATACCTTGCGACTGGAGCAAACACTTCAGTGTAGTCCACACCATTCTCCTGCTTGTATCCCTTAGCCACCAATCGCGCCTTATACTTGTCAATTTCACCATCTTCTTTCAATTTTGTCTTATAGACCAACTTGACACCAATGGTTTTCTGCCCCTTCGGAAGATCTGATAAATCCTAGGTTCCATTTCTTTCAATAGCATCAATCTCATCATCCACAGCTCTTCTCCATTTCTCCTCTTTGACAGCATTCTCAAAAGTTGTAGGATCGCGATCTACAAACAATGCAAAAAGGGGAACATTTTCATTAACATTAATTCCTGTTACCTTATAATCTGCCATCAACGCGGGCCTTCTGCAAGCACGACGAAGAGGTTGTTCAGCTGCATCAGTTTCTTCTAAAGTTGCTGGTACAGTTTCAGCAGTTGGTGAAATTTGAGCAGCAGCTGGTAGAATTCCAGCAGCTGTAGAAGTTGAATTCTCTGCACTTTCAAGCATCGCAGCTACTTCTTCGGATGCAGTATCAAACACAATTGGAGTAGACTTCTCCATACTCCATTCCCAAGTGTTTTCTTCAAAAAAATGAAATCTCTGCCGGTCACAACTTTCTTTGTCAAAGGATTGAATATCTTGTACGCCTTGGATGTGTAGCTAACACCAATAAAAACACATCTCTCACCTCTATCGTCAAGCTTCATTCCTTTTGCTTCTGGGACATGTGCATAAGCAATGGACCCAAAGATTTTAAAGTGGTCTACTGTCGGTTTCCTTCCGCTCCAAGCTTCCTCAGGTGTAACATGTCGAAGAGCAAAAGTGACACATCTATTCAAAATATGAATGCTCCAATTCACTGCTTCTGGCCCAAATTCCTTTGGAACTCTTCCCCGAGCTAGCAAGCTACGAACCATATTTAGAATGGTTCTATTCTTCCTCTCTGCAAAACCGTTTTGTTGCAGTATATGTGTTGTTGTGAGCTCTTTCCGAATGCCACTAGTCTTACAAAATCAACAAATACCTTAGAGCTATATTCTCCTCCGCGATCTGTCCGAAGGTTCTTAACTGTCCTTCAAGTCTAATTCTCCACACGAGCTTTGAAGATTTTAAAAAAATTAAAGGTCTCCAACTTTTCTCGCAGAATATACACCCAAGTCTTCCTAGAATAATCATCAAGAAAACTAATAAAATACTTTTTACCTCCATTTGAGATTGATGTTATTGGCCCGCAAATATCTACCAACCCCAATACCTCTTTGGCTCTCCTTGACTTACTTTTCGGAAACTGAGAACGATGTTGTTTGCCAACAAACACATTATTCACACACTTGGGAGGGAACAACAATTTTAGGAAGACCCGTCACCATTCTCTTCCTTTGAAAGATCTTTAAGCCACCAAAGTTCAACTGACCATATCGAAAATGCCACAACCATAATGGTTTTTTCACTTCTGCCATAGAGCAAGAATGAGCATTTTCAATCTTTAAATGAAACAACCTATTTTGACTCTTTCTCACAATAGAAATAATTCCTTTGGATGAATCAGAAATTTCACATGCATCATTCCTCAAGGTCATGACTTATCCTTTTTCTAACAGTTGACCGACACTCAGCAAATTGTTTTTCAAAGTTAGAACATGTCACGACCCAAAACGAGCCGCGAGTGGCACCCACACTTATCCTACTATGTGAGCGAACCAACCAATCTAAACCCCAACATTTCAACCATAATAAACACAATACAACGCGGAAGACTTAAAACTCTTTAATATAACCAATAAATAACTTCTAAAATTTAATACTTATTATTCCCAAAATCTGGAAGTCATCACCACAAGAACATTCTATCCTCAAATTACTAAATCTAAGAGTCTCTAGGAAGCTAAAATAAGTAAACAGATGGTCCATGTCCGAACTTCAAGGACGCAAGACATGAATGAGAGAGAATCTAGTCCGAGCTAGGAACAATAGCTCACCCTAAAATCTGATGTGATGAAGACAAGCTAGAGTTGAGGACGAGTTGAAGTCGATGGCACGTTTGCTGCACTCCCCAAATAACAAAGAAGAAAATTACAAGTAGGGGTCAGTACAAGGCACAAGTACTGAGTAGGTATCATCGGCCAACTCAAAATAGAAAGCAATATATTTCAGATAATAACATAAAATCAACCATAACACTTAACAGGTGACACAACAACAAGTACCATAACCATTGACCACAACCCAAGCACATCAATGAGGACTCAAGCCTCCACACTATACTCATTTGGGAAATAGGTTCTTTAACCTTAGTATATTAGCATAATTGAAGATTCATTCTCTTTACTATCATGATGTCGGAACGTGACACTCCGATCCCCTACTATCCTGGTGTCTGAACGTGACACTCCAATATCCTACTATCCTAGTGTCGGAACGTGACACTTTGATCCCCTACTATCCTGGTGTCGGAACGTGACACTCCCATCCCTTACCCCTACGTGTCGGTTCGTGACACCCGATCCCCAAATCTGATTATTTTCAAGTTCATCAACCTTCCTTTATATCAAGGCATCATCATTAATAGAGAGGTTTTTAAGGTTTAAGATTCAACAGCCTCATCATGCTAATTCATCACAATTATATAATCACATAATGCAACCACACAATTAAGCACATAGAAGACATTACAATACTACCCAATACATATCAATCGCTATTTAGAGTTTACTATGAGATAGCATAACCCATAACCTACCTCCACCGAAGAATCGTGATCAAGCAAGCTATCCCCCAAACCTTTGCTTTCCTCTGCGTTCTTCTCTTTCTCTCGCTCGTTTCTCTCTTCTTTTCTGCTCTTTCTATTTTTCCTTATTCCAACTCTTTTTCTTTTACCCTAATTATCATATAATTAAGTATAAAAGATGGTAGAAGTAACCCACTATTTATTTCAAGGCTATCTCCTTTAACAATCAAGAAATTTAATTATTAACATTAAACCACTAACTTTATAATCATAAGCAGGAATAGTCCAAAACACCCCTTAAAAACTTTTGACAGAAATCCGACCCAGTCAGGGTTACGCAACCTGTGACGGTCCGTCATGCCTACGACGGTCCATCCTGTAGAGTCGTCACAAAGTTCAGAGACTCAAATTCATTTAATAGGTCTGTGACGGCCCGTCATGCCTGTGACGGTCCGTCCTGCCATTTCGTCGTGAAGTTCAGAGAGTCGATCTCAGTACCCAAATTTCCAGAGTCTATTTAATAATTTTAATCTTTTTTTCTAATTAAGGTAATAATAATTGCTGTTTTTTTATACTCTATTAAACAAAAAAATTATTAGTTGTTGTTTGATTTTTATGAGATTTGTTTGTTTAATGTGTATTTGACAGCGAAGAAAAATTCTTAAATTTTGGAAAAAATAGCTTTCAATCTTCATGATTTATTATTATTTTTTTTGTTTATTCACTGTCAATTTTTAATACCTCAGAAATTTTCTTACTGAAAAAAAAAAGTGTTTTGGAATGAGACACCCTCGATGGTCTGTGGTGCCCATGACGGTCCGTCGTGGGATCCGTCGACCCAGACAATTATTACCAGAAATAAACTCTACTGCTCAAAACGACTAAGAAGGTCGTTACAATAGATACCAATTTACCCATCGTTCATCCTCGAACGATCACAAGAAGAAAAACAACGACGAAAAGGAGTACCTGAATCTGTAAAAAGATGTGGATACCTTTCTTGCATATCGGCCTCCTTCTCCCAAGTGGACTCTTCAACTGGTCGATTCATCCATTGAACCTTGATGGATGCAATCTCCCTTGATCTCAACTTGCGGACTTGTCTATCTAAAATGCCAACAGGCTCCTCCTCATAAGACAAATTCTCATCAAGAAGAACTGAATCCCAACGAATGATGTAGCTTCCATCACCATGGTATCTTTTCAGCATAGTCACATGAAATACCGGGTGCACTCCTGAGAGTCCTCGGGGCAAGACTAATTCATAAGCTACCTCCCCCACGCGCTTCAGAACTTCAAATGGACCAATGTACCTAGGACTAAGCTTACCTCGCTTACCAAACCGCATCACCCCCTTCATGGGTGAAACCTTCAGCAAGACTTGTTCACCCTCCATAAAATCCAAGTCTCTAACCTTTCGATCTGCATATTCCTTCTGTATACTTTGAGCCTCTAGAAGCTTTTCTAGAATGCATTTCACTTTATCTAACGATTCCCTCAGAAGGTCAGTACCCCAAGGTCTAACCTCAAATGCATCAAACAACCCAATGGGAGACCTACATCTTCTCCCATACAGTGCCTCAAATGGGGCCATATCAATACTTGAGTGATAGCTATTGTTGTATGAGAACTCTGCTAAGGGTAAGAAGTTATCCCAGTGACCACCAAACTCTATCACACATGCACGAAGCATATCCTCCAAAACTTGAATCGTTTGCTCGGACTGACCATCGTACTGAGGGTGAAATGCAGTACAAAGATCCAACCTTGTACCTAATTCAGCGTGCAATGTTCTCCAAAACATAGAAGTGAATTACGTACCCCTATCTGATATGATGGAAAGTGAAACTCCATGCAACCGGACAATTTCTGAGATATAGAGTCTGGCTAATTTCTCTGCATTGTAAGTCACCTTAACCGGAATGAAGTGAACAAACTTAGTTAACCTATCAACAATTACCCAAATTGAGTCATACTTACTCATTGTCTTTGGAAGACCAACCACAAAGTCCATTGCAATTCTCTCCCACTTCCATTCAGGAATGGGCATTCACTGAAGTGTCCCTCCAGGCCTCTGGTGTTTATACTTTACCTGCTGACAATTTGGGCATTGAGCAACAAAATCAACAATGTCACGCTTCATCCTACTCCACCAAAAATGTTTCTTTAGGTCACGATACATCTTGGTTGCACCCGGATGTATAGAATACCTTGAACTATGAGCCTCTGTAAGAATAGTGTGAATGAAATCATCAACTCGGGGTACACATACCCTTCCCTTAATTCTCAAAACACCTTTCTCATCGATTTTTGCTTCTTTAGCCTCTCCTCGCAATACCTTATCTCGAATCCGGATAAGTTTCTCATCAGTAAACTGCTTTCCCTTAATCTTGTCAAGAAAGGAAGATCTTGCCTCCACACAGGCCAAAAATCCTCCCTTCTCTAGTACTTCCAGTCTCATAAAGTCATTAGCCAGAGTTTGAACCTCTCTAGACAATGGGCATCTAGAAACCTGCAAGTGAGCTAGACTCCCCATGCTCCCTGCCTTTCTACTTAAAGCATCTTCCACAACATTAGCTTTTCCCGGATGATACAAGATAGTGATATCATAGTCCTTCAGTAGTTCCATCCACCTCCTCTATCTTAAATTCAAATCTTTCTGAGTAAAGACATACTGTAAACTACGATGATCCGTATAGACGTCAAACTTAACCCCATATAGATAATGTCTCCATTGCTTTAATGCAAACACTACTGCAGCCAACTCCAAACATGGGTCGGATAGTTACGTTCATGCACCTTTAGTTGCCTCGAAGCATAAGCAATTACATTCTTCTCTTGCATTAGCACTACACCCAAACCAGAATAGGATGCATCACAATAAACAATGAAATTATTACCTTCCACAGGCAAGGTAAGAATTAGTGCAGTAGTCAACAAGGTCTTGAGTTTCTGAAAGCTTTCCTCACACTCGCCCGACCATACAAATTGAACACTCTGCTAAGTCAAATTTGTCAGTTGGGAAGCAATAGAAGAAAATCCCTTGACAAATCGACGGTAGTAGCTAGCTAAACCAACAAAGCTCCTTACCTCTGTAACATTAGTAGGTCTTACCCAACTCTTTACTGCTTCGATCATAGAAGGATCCACCATCACTCGATCTTTAGAAACCACATGCCCCAAGAAGGACACTGGATCTAGCCAAAACTCACACTTGGAGAATTTGGCATAAAGATTTTTCTCCCTTAACATTTCCAATACAATTCTCAAGTGCTCCTCATGTTCCTTCCTGCTCTTGGAGTATACCAGTATATCATCAATGAATACAATGACAAAAAGGTCCGGATATGGTTTAAAAATCCCGTTCATCAAGCTCATGAAAGCAGCAGGGGCATTCGTAAGCCCAAAAGACATTACTAAGAACTCATAATGCCCATACCAGGTCCAAAAGGTAGTCTTGGGAACATCCGTTGCCCGTATTTTCAATTGATGATAACCAAATCTCAAATCGATTTTTAAGAAGGTACAAGCACCTTGTAACTGATCGAACAAATCATCGATGCGAGGAAGCGGATACTTGTTCTTAATCGTTACCTTATTCAGTTGTCTGTAGTCTATGCACATCCAAAAACTTCCATCCTTCTTCTTCACAAACAAAACAGGAGCACCCCAAGGGGATGCACTTGGTCTAATGAAGCCTTTTCCTAACAACTCTTGAAGTTGGGCCTTTAACTCCCTTAGCTCAGCGGGAGCCATTCTATAAGGGGGTATGGAAATAGGGCGAGTTCCCGGCTCTAGATCAATGCAAAAGTCAATATCCCTATCTGGTGTCATACCAGGAAGGTCTGCAGGAAACACATCCAGAAACTCACGGACTATCGAGACCGACTCAATTGTAGGTACTTGGGCAGTATCATCCCTGAGATGTGCAAAGGAAGCTAAACACCCTTTACTAACCATTCTCTTAGCACGAAGAAAGGAAATGATACGAACTGGAGTGGAAGTGTAGTCACCCTCCCACACTACGGATCTGTCCCAGGCTTGGCCAACGTTACAATTTTAGCATTGCAATCTAAGATTGCAAAATTTGGAGAAAGCCAAGTCATACATAGAATTACATCGAAATCAACCATTTCTAAGATAACCAAGTCTACATGAGTATTGCTCCCCACAAAAGTTACATGACAAGACCTATACACCTTTTCAACTATTACAGACTCACCCACCGGAGAAGAAACACAAATAGGCATGTCAAGCAATTCACAATGTAAATTAAGACCAGTAGCAAATGATGAAGATATATATGAAAATGTGGAGCCAGGATCAAATAATACAGAAGCCATGCAATCACAAACCAAAAGATTACCGGTGATAACGGCATCAGATGTCTCCGCTTCAGACCTCTCAAGGAATGCATAACAATGGGCCCTATCACCTGTCTGCCCGTTGCCCCTACCATGTTGTGCTGCAGTAGTTCCAGTTTGCCCGTCACCCCGGCCGTTTTGGTGACCACCACGTCCTCTAGAAGGAAGGCCTCTCCTATGACCACCTCTACCTCTAACTATTGGGGGTCTGTAACTCTGCCTTGGACAATACCTCCTAATATGTCCAATCTCCCCACATCCATAACACTCTCTGGGTTCATGCATAGGTCTCTGTGAGAACGACGGAGTCTGGGGATAACCTCTAAACTCAGAGAAGTGTTGACCGGTATGCGGTGGACCCCCAGCTACAGCCTGTAGTGAAGACTGAATAGGTCGGACTGGGTAACCTCCTAAACTCTTCCCTCTGGAGTAAGACCCACCAAACTCACCTCCCTTACGAAACTTCTTAGGTTTCAATGCCATGGTGAAGTCGTCTGGCTTCATTTCTTCACTTTTATCACAAAATCTACCACATCCTGAAAGGATTTTGCTGCAGTAGCTACCTGTAAGGCTGGAATCTGCAAAACTGACCTCAATCCCTTCACAAAACGGCGAATCCGCTCTTGTGGACTGAAGCAAAGCTGGTTGGCATACCTGGATAATGCACGAAACTTAGCCTCATAAGCAGTAACCGACATCCTGCCTTGCTCTAAGCTCAGGAACTCATCTCTCTACCTATCCCTCAAAGTCCGGGGTATATACTTCTCCATAAACAAGCTAGAGAATGATGCCCAAGTCATAGGTAGTGTCTGTGCTGGTTGACACTCAACATACGATCGCCACCACATTTTGGCATTTCCTTGAAACTGATAGGTTACTAACTCAACACCGAATCGTTCCACTATGCCCATCTTATGTAGCAACTCATGCCAATCAACCTGAAAGTCATAGGCATCCTCAGATTCAGCATCCTTGAAGACTGGAGGTTTCAATTTCAAGAACTGACTGAAAAGTTCGTGCAGATCACTCGTCATTATAGGCCCTGTAGTCAATCGAGGAAACGTGCCTATTTCTAAGGAGGCATCCATGCGGGGAGCCATAACAGCTGCATGTTGTACTCCCGGAACCTGAGTTGCTGGTGCAGAAAACACTGGAGGTGTTTGGACCTGATCAGATAACCCGCTAAGATAAGCAAGAGCCTGATTAATCATCTCTGGGTTAGGTTGGGGTGGTAATTCCTCATTCTGCACTTGTTCGTTCTCCCCTTCCTCACCCTCTCTTAATACTTCCTCAGTCGGTGGAGGAGTCACCGCCCTAGTACTAGATGTGCCAGGTGCTTGTCCTCTTCCTCTAGAGGACGTCCTCCCGCGATCTCTACCACGGCCTCTTGACACTGCTCCTCCTCGAGCTACAGCCCCAGTGGCTGGCTCAGACGCATCTTGTCTTGCCTGTGTTGGTGTTGGCGAAGTTGTTGCTCTAGTTCTAACCATTTGCCAAATAGAGTGAAGATGGTCAGATACCAATTTGTATCTAGGAATGGAATTTTCATAAAGTCCTATAGCCTCTCAAAGAAAAGTAAAGGCGTCCCCCAACCGTTCATCAAGACTCTACTAGACTCGTTCTTGTGTAATGAGACTAACGAACCTAATGCTCTGATACCAAGTTTGTCACGACCCAAAACGAGCCGCGAGTGGCACCCACACTTATCATACTATGTGAGAGAACCACCAATCTAAACCCCAACATTTCAACCATAATAAAAAGAATACAACGCGGAAGACTTAAAACTCATTAATATAACCAATAAATAACTTCTAAAATTTCATACTTATTATTCCCAAAATCTGGAAGTCATCACCACAAGAACATTCTATCCTCAAATTACTAAATCTAAGAGTGTCTAGGAAGCTAAAATAAGTAAACAGATGGTCCATGTCCGAACTTCAAGGACATCAAGACATGAATGAGAGAGAATCCAGTCCGAGCTAGGAACAATAGCTCACCCTGAAATTTGACGTGATGAAGACAGGCTAAAGTTGAGGACGAGTTGAAGTCGATGGCACGTTTGCTGCACTCCACAAATAACAAAGAAGAAAATTACAAGAAGGGGTCAGTACAAGGCACAAGTACTGAGTAGGTATCATCGGCCAACTCAAAATAGAAAGCAATATATATCAGATAATAACATAAAATCAACCATAACACTTAACAGGCCACACAACAACAAGTACCATAACCATTGGCCACAACCCAAGCACATCTATGAGGACTCAAGCCTACACACCATATTCATTTGGGATATAGGTTCTTTAACCTGAGTATATTAACATAATTCAAGATTCATTCTCTTTACTATCCTGGTGTCGGAACGTGACACTCCGATCCCCTCAATATTCATTCATCTTATATCCTAGTGTCGGAACGTGACACTCCGATCCCCTACTATCCTGGTGTCGGAACGTGACACTCTGATCCCCTACTATCCTGGTGTCGGATTGTGACACTCCGATCCCCTACTATCCTGGTGTCGGAACGTGACACTCCGATCCCCTACTATCCTGGTGTCGGATCGTGACACTCCGATCCCCTAATACTATGTCTCGATTCGTGACACCCGATCCCCAAATCTCATTATTTTCCAGTTCATCAACCTTCCTTTATATCAAGGCATCATCATTAATAGAGAGGTTTTTAAGGTTTAAGATTCAACAGCCTCATCATGCTAATTCATCACAATTATATAATCACATCATGCAACTACACAATTAAGCACATAGAAGACTTTACAATTCTACCCAATACATATCAATTGCTATTTAGAGTTTACTATGAGATAGCATAAACCATAACCTACCTCCACCGAAGAATCGTGATCAAGCAAGCTATCCCCCAAAACCTTTGCTTTCCTCTGTGTTCTTCTCTTTCTCTCGCTCGTTTCTCTCTTCTTTTCTGTTCTTTCTATTTTTCCTTATTCCAACTCTTTTTCTTTTACCCTAATTATCATTTAATTAAGTATAAAAGATAGTAGAAGTAACCAACTATTTATTTAAAGTCTATCTCCTTTAACCCTCAAGTAATTGAATTATTAACATTAAACCACTAACTTTATAATCATAAGGAGGAATAGTCCAAAACACCCCTTAAAAACTTTTAATAGAAATCCGACCCAGTCTGGGTTATGCAACCTGTGACGGTCCGTCGTGCCTACGACGGTCCGTCCTGCAGAGTCGTCACAGAGTTCAGAGACTCAAATTCATTTAATAGGTCTGTGACGACCCGTCATGCCTGCGACGGTCCATCCTCCCATTCCATCGTGAAGTTTAGAGAGTCGATTTCAGTACCCAAATTTCCAGAGTCTAAGTGTTTTGGAACGAGACACCCTCGACGGTCCGTCGTTCCCATGCAGTCCGTCATGGGATCCGTTGACCCAGATAGCTATTGCCAGAAGTAAATTCTACTGCTCAAAATGACTAAGCAGGTCATTACAGAACATAGAACACATTAGATATGATCTCCACACACCCATTATTGGTTCTAAAATTTATATTACCCTTTCCCATCACACTCACAGTAGATAGATCACCAAAAGTAACTGTATATCGGAAGCTTTAATTTAAATAAGTAAAAGAAGACTTACTTCCAGTCATGTGGTTACTACAACCGGTATCCACATACCAAAGAGCTTATTGGTCAGACTCTTTTTCAACATGAACTGCTATTAATAAAGTTTCTCCATCTTTATTCTCAACGAAATTTGACTTCTCCTGTTTCTCATCAGGCAGCGTAGTATAACATTCAGAACTATAATGATCAAATCTATGACAACGATAACATTCTACCATGGATTTATTGAAATCCCTTCCTCTGCCTTTACCGTAGTCATTAGCTCTAAAATTTCCACAGCCTTCTTTGTTGCCTCTGTCTCTATTTCCACGATCTTCTCTTCCTCTTCCTCTACATGTACCCCTTCCTCTAAAATTGGAAGAAATAAAAGTAGAAGCCTTCAAGGCCCGCTCCTCAGAAGTTGAATTTCGATTCATTTTCTGTTTATGTACCAATAAAGAGCTTTGCAATTCATCATGCGATAACTCATCTATATCTTTTGACTCCTCAATGGAGCAAATGACATAATCATACTTCGGTGTTAAAGAGCGCAATATATTTTCAACAATTGTGACATCTTTCACATTCTCTCCATGGAATCGCATTTTGTTGCTAGTGTCCATCGTTCTAGCACAATAACTCATTACAGACTCTCCTTCCTTCATCGGCAAAGTATCAAAATCCCTTTTCAAGGCTTGAAGCTGTGCGCTCTTCACTCTAGCAGTGCCTTGATATTTCTTTCTCATGGAGTCCCATATATCATTGGAAGTTTCTTACAAAGAATAGTTTCCAAGATAGGACGCTCAATATCTTGAAAGAGGTAATTTTTTGCCTTCAAATCTTTCAACTTTCTTGCTTCGAACTCCATCTTTTGAGCTCTCGTCAAAGCCTCGACTTCCGTTGGAGCGCCGATGTTATCCTCGATAATTTTCCAATACTCTTTTGACCGTAAAATTTTTTACATTAGCATACTCCAATGGTCATAATGACCATCAAAACGAGGAATGACTGCTTGCATAAAGTTGCTCTATGAATCCATAAACTCACAATCTCTCTCTCTCTCTCTTTTCTTTTTGAAATTACCTGCAGCTCTGATACCACTGATAGGAAAGAAATAAATTCCAGAGATATATTGTTCTCTGAGTAAAACACAATAGAGAAGGAGAGAGGACCGATAGAAAGATTTTTTTTTATTGACTCAAAAAAAGTGCAATTATGTAATTCTAATAAATAAAAACATAGTAAACATTTAGCTAAAATATAGTAACTATCCAACAACATTTTCTCCTAAAACCTAGGTAACAACCTACGTTTAAACTACTTCCTAAAGACTATGAAAAACAAAACAGATAAGAATTTATTTTCTAACAGAACTCTAATTTACTAAACTGAATTATTAAAACTAACAATATGTCTATGTCTTTAACGAATTCATTAAAATTGCTTATTTACTCTAAATACATTCAAGTAGAAACAATATACTTTTTTTGATGATTTTATCTTTCACTTTCTTAATTATATTATTATTTAGGATTCGGAGATTTGAGGATGCCGACTATTCATTCCTATCCGTCAAGTAAAAGGGTATTCACTAATACGGGTACACCGATTTAAAAAATTTAAACTTCAAGAAGTGCCTTAGCCATAGTTTTCACCTAATTAATTCAGATATTTTGTTTCACCGAATCTAATAACTTTACTTTAAATTATTTAATTTTCTTAACACATTCATTATTTATTTTAAATAGATTAATGTTAAATTGACGAACATAAAAAGTTGATCCATATTCTTAATTTTGTCATACTTACGCTTCAAATCCTGAATCACTATAAATAAAGTCGTCCCCCTTTCACTCTCAACACATAAAATCTCAAAAACTTTCTTTTGAGCTTCAATAGTACCAAGCAACAGCTTTACTTCACTTGTATTTCTATATACTCAAGAAAGTCATTCTTTCATTTCTTTTCTTCTTTAAGATGCATTTGGTATGTATTTACCTAACAAAGTCGTTTATAGTGCTTGATGACTTGAGTTATAGTAGATTAAAAACAATACACTTTTTCCTTTTTCAAACGATTTTATCATTTAATTTTTTAATTATGTTATTATTTTAGAATTCCAAAAGTTGAGGATTCCGGCCATTCATTCGCTTAAGCAAGTAAGAGATTTTTCACTAATTCGGGTACTCCAATTTATATAATTCAAAGTTTTTGAGAAGTTTCTTATCCATAACTTTCATATAATTAGTTCAGAATTTTTGTTTGACCGAATCTAATTGTCATTACCCAAGTCTACACCCTGGACGTAAGCTTCACTCAAGAACCATTTCTGGTCCATAAGTGAATGTAAGCATGCAAAAGCTTAAAAAAACAAGAAGTCATGAAACTCAATTACAAAACTTTAACTCGAAATATAACTTTGAATGACATAATATATTCAAGTAGCCATCATGTAAAAATCCTAAAAAATTGAATAGATAAATGCTTAAGGTGACTTAATTATTATTTGAAAATCTGAAATTTTAGAGGCATAATGGTCCTTTCACGTATGAATTAAAATAAATCAGATTTTTACTAAGTTAATTAAATCCTATTTTTACTAAGTCTTGAATTTAGTCTCCTAATACTAATAACTCTCTCTCCCTCGCGTTTGTCAACTCTCTCACGTTTTCAATCTCCCTCTCATGTTATTATAACAAACACAACAAAAAAACTAGAAAATACCTCAGAAGTTCTTCACACTTTAAGAACTCACAAGAATTTTTAAGTAAAAGACAAAGTAATCAAAACGTCAAGGCTAAGAGAGGTTTGTCGAGTGGGGTGTACGTTGAAGTGAATTGGGCGTAGTTTGGAGGATTTTCCGGGCAGCAGATTCACACTGGAACAACATCAAAAGGTATGGGTTTCTCTCCTGGATTTCTTTCTCCAAGAGTACTTTCCTTCGAAAGTTTCTCAAGCTCCTGAAAACTAAGGTTGTTTCCCTATTTATGTCCTAGTCCATTGCTCCCAAATGAATTCGTAGGATGGATATGTTGTTTTGCTAGACTTATGGATGATTGACGTATTTATATTAAGTGTGAACATGTTTTATGTGAGGGAAATTACGGAAACGATATTCGAAGTGTAACAAAAAAATTGGTGTTTTGTGTGCATTGTGGAAGTGGCTTTAGCCACTGTTTTGGGGTCGAATGTTCATGTATTTTTGGTATATTTTATGTGTGTTATGTGTGTGTAATGTGGTGTTCATTCTCATGAAAAAAAGTTGGGTTGAGTACCACTCTTTTACCTAAGTAAACTCATGAAAGAGGTGACTAAAAATGAGTAGAATGATAAAAAAATCCAGATTTCATACTCTCCAATAAGGCTAACTTCTGAGTTTTTGAAAAAAGGAAATAAATAAGTGAGGTCAATGGGAATTGAACCCAAAACCTCACATGTTGAGAAGGCTGGAAATTAAAAAAAAGAACAAAAAAGGGGCTAAGGGGAATCAAAACCCCTAGCTGCTGGTTATCACGAGGGAAAAAAGAAAAGGGAAAAGATAAGAGGATGGAAGGAATCGAACCCCTGGCGGAGGGGAAATAAAATTAGGCTGGAGGAGTCGAACGCGCGACCTGGTGGAAAGCGGAGGAGGAAATTTATTCAGCAAATAAATGGGAGCGTGGGATTCGAATCCACGACCTACAGGTACGTTCCAAAGAAAAGGAAAAATAAGAAGGAAGAAAACGCGAGGCGTGGGAATCGAACCCACGACCTCAAGGACTAAAGCAGCGAGCGAAAAAAATAAACAAAAATAAATGGGATGTGGGGGTTCGAACCGACAATCTCCCTCCGGCAACGAAAATTAAAGGAAAAATCCAGAGGTTGTGGGGATTTGAACCCACAACCTCTCTGTTTAGGCAAGAACGAGCAACAAGAGACTAATAAAAAACTTAAAAAAGGATTGTGGAGGTTCGAACCTCGAACCCTTCGGTTAATTAAGAGTAAAATAAATACAAAATAAATCCTTCCATGTAAACATTGAGTTTTAATTTAGAATTCTAATTAAAATAAAAATTAATCCTTTCATGTGAACATTGAGATTTAAATTAGAATTCTAATTAAAATAAAAAATTAATCCTTTCATGTAAATGTTTAAATTTAATTTAGAATTCTAATTAAAATAAAAAATTAATCCTTCCATGTAAATGTTGAGATTTAATTAAAATTCTAATTAAAATAGAAAACTAATCCTTTCATGTAAATGTGGAGATTTAATTTAGATTTTTAATTAAAATAGAAAATTTATCCTTCTATGTAAATGTTGAGATTTAATTTAGAGTTCTTATGAATATTAGAAATAAAATCAATGAAAAATATAAATAATATCCAAGTGATTCAAGATTTCGGTTCACGTGCCCAGACTTCCCTATTGATACATAAGTCATACGTGAGTAAAATATCCAAGAGTAAAGACATCTACTTAGATAAAAAATCAAGATCTTGGCATACATACAAGATAATAAGTCTTATAGTACATAATCTTAGGAATGTAAGAATCACTTAGCAAACTATGAATGAAGCCTCGTGGCTTGTAGGATAGGCACATATGTCTAACATACGTTCAAAAGTAAGTGAACCTAAGCTGTATGTTATGAATTGATGAACCCTATGAGGGTTAAGTATGAGTGTAAGATACAGTAAATGGCCAAGTGCATTGGCATATGATGACAAGAACTATGAAATGAAGAAATGAACAATCACGTAATAAGAGGTTAGTAACTATGAAAAGAAAAGGTGCTAATAATGAAGATTTTGGTGACAACATGATATGAGGCTAATGTATATGATGAGAGTAGTCTCAAATGATCCTATGTAAATGTTATCAATACGTACACACCAATTAGAGTGTAAGATAATGAAGAGATTAGTCTCTATGAGCACTCTAATCAAAGTATTGACCTCAACACACTTAATGTGAATAGTGAGATGAGAAATCATCTAATGAGCTATGCTTTCCTCATACTAGAATCCAGTTTCCATGACGTATGAGTTTGAATGAAATGGAACTTTATATTGAGCACCGATAGGCTAGCTGTGAGTTGTGATACCTTCTTTCAGGAAGGGCGAAGCTTCACCTAACTCATATGAGATGAGACTGTCCGGTTTGCCAGGTACGGGTCTACATACATCTCCTAGTCTTTTAACCTATACTGCCGATATAGGGATCTGGGGGGGGGTTAAATTCCCATGTACGCTAGCATGTTATTGAGTCACTTTGGCGGTGATTCCACCTCTTTTCGGTGTGGGGGAGACACTGTATTACATGATGCTCACATGATCTATGTCGCTTAAAGTTAAAGTTCCCAATGAACGAATGAGGCCAACCTCAAATAAACCATATAAAGAAATGAATGATACCGAAGGTGTTAGGATAGGATATTCAAGAGGTGAGCTAGACTCAGGTAATGACATTAGGTTATTCCTGATCTTTGCACAGCAAACCCCATGAAAGTCTTAAACTACATCCTAGGTATAGCTGGTGTTCACACTAGCCTATGAACGAAATTAAATGAAGTACGTATGAATGGATGAAGCAGACTTTGTGTTTGCTAATGAAAATCCATAGTTGAGGACCCATATGTTGAGCCCTCATTTTGGAAAGTCTTAATGTCAAGACTATGATTCCAAAATCTCATGGCATATGAAATATGAAAGAAACTACGTATTATATATTATGTGCTATGATATGTGCTATATGAAGATGTTATGTGTTGTGTGCAATACAATATTTATAATTATGCATGTGACTCTCATGTAATGACCTTCCTAACACAATATGAAAAGTTCACTAACTTTCCTAATCTCAATTTAGCAAGTCTACTAACTTGACTTCCTAAAATCATGTCGTTAGGAAAAAGATGTTCTTTCTCATGCTTGTCCCGAGTGTGTGCTTGCATATACCCATACTTAGTACAAGTGTGTACTAACCCTATACATCTATACTATTTTAGGTGCAGGCATAGGTGGGCGATAGAGACACAGGTTCATTGTTGCAGCTATCCGGACGTAAGCATTCATCCGGAGTTTGGTAGGTTCTCATGCTTTCGAGGATGCTAATGTTTTACATTGTAGCGTAGTTTTAGAGTTGAGCTAGTGGAGCATGTTCCACTAGCGTTTCTTTCCTGTTTTGATTCAGCCATTGTATTGGTGCCATTTAGGCAATTATACAATTAAGACTCAATGAACTATTTCTTTCAATTTCTTATCTCTTTAATGTTAAATGATTGATGATGAATGATTTCGAAGTGTTAAGAATGTTTAACAAGTATGTTTAAAGAATCAAAAGTTTCAAATTTTCTGCTAAAATTAACCTATGTGATGTAATGATGACTTAAGTAGGCTTTTTTGGACCTCTGTGAAATCAACAACGCCGGTCTCGTCTTGGGTCTAGATTCCAGTCGTGACACATCATATAGGCAACTTTAGTCTTTAAAGAATTTAATAAAATAAATGATTAATACAGACTCCTCATTTATAGTGACTATCTATGAAGCCTTTAAGTGATAAAGATGGAAGTGAACAAGACCCACGACATCCTGACTAATATGAAAATTAAATGAAATCCTCCGGAAGCGAGGAGGCTCACCATAGCTAAATCGCACTCTAGGATTTATCAACAAATCTCCTATTTAGGATCCTAATACATGTGTTTGCATCATAAAAAGATGCAGACCAAATGACTCAGTATTTGGAATGTACGAGCATGTAAGGGGAGTTCTAAAGTATAAGATAAGCTTGAAACTTGAATAAAAATAAGATAGTAAAACTCAAGCATTAGATACTAAACTTCAAAGATATGATACTCGACTCAATGAAGCATATATTAACTCAAGATACTCAACTCCTGATACTCGACTTAACTCGTTACAATAAAAAGTAGTTTAAAACAAAAGCAATATAAAGAATAGATTTTTAAAAACATGACGTCAACTCTATGTATATAACAATGATACAACATAACTCTAAAATGTATATGAAGATACAATTAACTGATGTATATAAAAAACAATATCTTATGTGGGAGTTTGTCTAACCGATAATCATCACTCTGATCCCAAGTGTTGATACAAAGTTTTACCTCACGCTGCCAAGGACCATCCTATACCTTGCCATTGGTATAGGACCTTACTTGACTTGGTGCATCAACTCGGTAAACTTACCTGATCATCTAAAAAGTATGACCCGTTAATACCCATGATATCTACATAGTTTACATGGAGACATGAGTTAATATGAACTCTTATCCCCACATCGGTACTCAATACTACTCCCAAAATATCATTTAGCTCATGCTTCTAACATAATTTCCTTTCTTTGGGTTGAGATAATTTGCACAAAACTTTAGCTTTAAAAAGCTTTATTGAAACCAATGTTCTCTTTTCTTGTTAAAAACTCTCTTGGGAAATCTTACTTTCCCCTTAACTTAAATGTGAAAACATTTATAAATTTTTAGGGAATACTTAGTTTCCTTATAACATTTCAGAAATGAACTCAAATCTTACTTTTTGCTTAACTTTAAACATAAATCTTAGGTAATACTTAGTTCTCTTATAGCTTTTGGGTATTTAATTCAACTCTTCACTCTTTCTTGACTTGAAGTTTAAGTCTTTAAAACAAAGTGAAAAACTTTGTGAAAGACTTTAGAAAACTTTATAAACTTTACTTTGACTTGCTCTTAACTTCTAGACTTTGACTCTTAGCCTTCATTGAATTAAAGTTTTAATTCAAGGTTCATGATCTCATGTGGATGATTTCATGATTTTCAACTTGCAGTGTTCATGGAATTATGAGCATGAACTTCTCAGCTCGAAAACTCAAAGATACTTCTAAACTCAAAACTGCTCAACTTATAGGGTTCATAGAAATTATGGCCGCATGAACAACTCGACTCAACTCGAAAGTCTAAGTAACAAGATGGAACTAATGTATACAAATCTTCTCATTCCCTTACTTACTTCCTCAAAACATAGTTCAAATCAATGATGGATCTCAAAGAATTTACAATTGAACTTAAAGACTTTCTTGAGCTCTACTCTTAACTATCTATTGAATGTGAATTATGAATTCAAGAATTATGGTCCATTATATGAAGGATCTAGGTGATATTTTTGATTTATGGATACTCTCTTATACTCACTTGCTTGAGTCTTGGAACAATTTACTAGAATTTGTATAATACTCTTCAAAAGGAATTTCTTAAAACATTTGAAAGAACTCTCAAAAACATAATTTTCAACTCTACCTTTGAATTGGAATTACGAATTCAAGGTTATGAACATGTTAGGAATGA